>NC_138204.1:190024152-191224152 GCF_964194415.1 Vipera berus
TGCAAGTTTCATTATTCAGTGCAATCAGAATCTGAACTGTCACTGAGCAAGTGGTTGGTAAGTTAGGACTATCTGTAATAGAAATATTTAAACAAAATGTCTTTAGCCACTGAGCCAGCCCTATAACTGAGGGAGTTCTCTGCATCCAGGCCTCTCCAATCCACTTTAACTGTATGGCACAATTTTTTTTTCCTGGAGAAAGTTTGAAATAAAAATATTTAGGAATGCCTTCTATAGTGGCATTCAATAAATATATTAAAACTAATTTATTGTGTGGCTTACTTGGTAGAAAAGCACATAACCATCTTATAGGTTGTTTACTTTTACAAATATTTCTGGCCTAGACAATGGACAATGAAGGGTTAAATGAGTGTACATTATGCCTTTGCTGAACATGTTTAACCTGCTGATAATTTGGAAAATAGAAATGATGCTTTCAGAACTCAGATTTTGGTCCATCAAATCAGTCTTTGGCTGACTTCCCTTTTTTTGTGTTTTTTTTTGTAATAATACTGTAATATAAACCTGGCATTCAGCAGTGTTAAAGCTGTCAATCTACATCTCAGCATTTGGAGCTCTATTCATCATAATTTCTATTTTGTAAAATCAGAAATACCGTACAACCTTACAGTGATAATGCATGCACTGCTTTTTATTAAAAAAGTATGATAGCCTGTTTTTTTATTTTTTATAAAATACATATTAATGGATTTTGCAAAAGAAAAAAAGAAAAAAACAAACAAACAAAAGAGGAGGGGAGAGAAAAATTAAAAAAAATAACCCACCACTATTCTAACCTACAGATAAATTCGGTGAAATGGCTCTAGCATCTTTAAAAAGAGTTTGCCCCAAAAAAGCATGCCTAGGAGTCATTATGACAGTGCAAAATACATTTATGTACATCCCTCTTAGAAAAACACCAATATGTTAGCATTCCAGGAAGCATGCTAGTTTTCAGAATGTTTTTCCCCCTATAAGAGAGTGAAATAGCAGCTCCGAAAGATAGCTTTTTTTCCTTTTCTTTTCTTCAGGAGAAATGAAAAAAAGGAGGGGGGGGTTTCTTTTTTTTCCTTTTTCTTTTGACCTTCTAGAGAAATATTACTACTACAGACAAATATAAAAGCAGCATAGAAAGTTTCTCACCTACTAGTAATAAAGAAGACTTAAATGTGAGCATAGTTAACTACAATGCATTTTCACATTTGCCCGAACACATTTACAAGGGAAAAAAAAACACAGTTGGGAAACCTCACAGGACAGAAGTGCTTTAACACCAAGAGAACTACTATATTTTTCCTTATTTTTATTATTTTTTTTTAAATTAAAAACCCAGACAGGATGAGATGGAAAGAATTTGGATGGGATCTGGAGCTGGAGTCACTGCATTGTCACCACCGCTGATACAAAAAGGAACAAGGTGAAACAGACCCGATGGTCTTCCTCTGTGGAAGCGTATAAAAAAAAGTGAAGGAAATTTCGAAGCTTTTTTTCCCCCTTTTTGAGAGGGGGAAGGATAGAGGCAGCTGGTTGATATTATAGCTGCCAAAATGCTAATTAACTGCAGGCTGTGTTCTTATTTCTGTTCTAAAAAAAAATACAAAACAAAACAGAAAAAAAATCCCCACCAAAAAACGAAACAAAGGACAGAAAAGAAGAGATCTTTGTGGTGATGGTATTTTTTTTCCTTTGCTGCTCTTTTAAGTCCTTCATCCCACTGCAATCATCTTCCATTTTTCATTCTGGTGACCTGGATATTATTATTTCATTCAGAAACAAGAAAAAAAATGAACATCTGTGTCTCCTTCCAATCTGCTGCACATCTGCGTGTTTTTGATACGGGTCTTCAGAGTTCAAGTCAGTAACCCACGGACGCTATTCATCTTTTTATTAAAATGTCTGCTGCTTTATCCAATGCTTAAGCCCATGAGGGGGTTTGTTTTCTTACTTGCTTACTTTCTCTCTCTCTCTCTCTCTCTCATTCTCTCTCTCTTTCTCGCAGTTAAAAAAAATCCATTTTTTGTTACAAAGAACATTGTGACTTTATATTATTAGCATTTTTGCTTTCAACAGCAATTAGCAATCTCTTGGTTTGCTGTTTGGTAAAGCATCGTGTTAATGAGGTCACCTAGTTTAAAATCCCAGCTACTGGAAAATAACAGGGAGGAGGTCAAATCTATCATTGTGTGTATGTTCTATCTTCTCTGTTTCCTAAAGAAAAGATATCTTTGTTATCCAGAATAAGTCATTATGACCCGATACTGGCCTTCTGGGTTTTGCTTCTACCTCAAGATACAATATAATTTCTTTTATAATATTGAAATGTGAAAGTTCAGTAGAAACCTTTGAGTATCTGAGGATGAGGATTTTGTTTTGTTTTCTATTTGTCTTTAAGTATTTTAAAGTTCAGTCTTAGCGAGGAGTTGACTCTATGGTGCTTGGAGTTCCAGGGGTATTTGACCTAGGAGTAGCTGCTGGTGGGGTGTCGATGGGGCTCCCGGCTCCACTATTTGGTGTTGCGGAGGAGCTGACTGCTGGTGTCTCCCCTTGTGGCTGGGCCTGTAGAGTCTGTCCACAGAGGTGGTGATGTTTCTCCCAGTCTTTATGTTGGCAGAATGAGCCACAGTAACGTGCAGTGTTGCAGCCACTGCAGGTTTCGCTGGCTTTACGGCCACAGTTCCAGCAACTCTGCATAGAAATGGGGCAAAAAGAACAAAGGATGTAAAAAAATTGTTGAGAAACTCTATGGGTAGAATGAGTATGAAGCTATCAATTTTGAGAAACTGTGTGAGGAAAGGAGAAAACTTCAAACCAGCTTTTACTGCACAGAGGAATATCTAAAATATTCAAATCTCAGCCATTTGACAGGCCAAAGCTAGGATCTCCTGTAGAAGGTTTGCTATAATAGCATATAGAATTTGGTAACCTTCCACTAGTGTATTTTTATGACATAAATCGATTCCCTATAACTGATTCAATTAAAAAATAATAGTGGTTAGAAACCACTGATATCTAACCTTTAGAAAGGAAATGCATCAGTTTTAAGAAACTCTTCCTTGAAACCAACAGTTTTGAATCCCACCAAAGACCCAAGCAATGCGCCAGCCATGGTCATTAAATGGAGGAAATGACATAATTAAGCTTTGGGGCATGCTTGGCTCAAAATGTTAAGGGAAGCACAAAAGCAAATAAAAAAAATCCATGTATTGATACATTATGAGGCAAGGTGGATTCCTAGTAGATACCTGGACACACCCATACTATTTTCTTTCTCTTCTTCCAGGATCTTCTTCCACTTTCCTGTTTTTCCTTGGAATTTGTGGTGGTCTCCTATTTTAAGGCTATCTAGGGCCAACCCTGCTTAATCTTCTGATATCAGAAAAAGTCAGTTAACTGCTGCTACCTGCTATGATCAAGATCACATAACGATAGAGTTTTCTGGAGTTTTGTAAAGGCCTTATTATATTTATGCAGCAGAGCAAAGGTATCAAGATTCAGTTTCATTGCAGCAATTGTCAATATTATAAAAAACTTGTCAAGGGAAATATTTTACAATTGTATTTTAATTTTATATCTCTATAAAAACCTCCATATACCAGACCTTGATGCAATAGATTTTGCATGCAGTGAACCAGATTTCTCTCATTCAATGGACATTCTGGAATACAATTAATCCACTAAAGCAAGGTTTCACTATATTATGCCTTCCTGAAGAAGCCAGGAGAAAAGCAACTGCAGAAGTTGCCTCAACAGGTTGTACACTACAGATAGTCCTTGACTTATAACTGTATAAGTTGTGCTGCTTGTTCAGTGGATTATCATGTGATCATGTAATTTTATGCCCTTTTTTGTGAGAGTCATTAAGCGAATACACTGCAATGGATTTTTTTTCTGGAAACTGGATTTAAATGTTTGTTTATGGCAAAAAAAACATTGTAAATTGTGGTCATGTGACTGTGGGAATGCTGAAATTACCCTAAATGTATGTTGGAACCTGGGTGTCCAAAATGCTATCACTTGATTATGGAAGGCAGAGTGGCTGCTGTAACTTCAAATTTGGGTTTAAGTAGCCCAGGGAGGTTGGCATAACTTTGAAAGGTCATTAAGAAACTGGTCATAAGTCAAGGACTTCCTGCAATGTCCTTAGCCTGAATAAGACTTCATGACTAACTGTCTGTTGCATAAAAAGGGGAAATGAATTTGCTACAGATTAGCACAGAAATCATGGTTTTCATGACTCTAACAGCAACATTAGATTTTTATGACAGTCATAAGCTATATAAGTGAGCTTAAATGGACTCCAGAAGATGGCAGAGGACAGGAAGGCCTGGAGGAACGTTGTCCATGGGGTCGCGATGGGTCGGACATGACTTTGCAACTAACAACAACAACAACAAAGCTACATAAGCCAACGGACCAAAAGAAAGCCAAAAACACCTCATTGCTGATCCCACAAAAGGTGTGTGTTTGTGGGAGGGAAAGGCTGTTTCCCTATCAAATTATTTTTTCCCTTAACTAGCCCACTTAACTAGCCCACCAAAATTCAGACAATGTGGTGCTCATGATGATTGGATAAAAACAGCAATTTGTGCAGTTTAAAAGCACCTGTACACTGTTGAACTAAAAGGAGAAATATTAAAGAAGATGGTACAGTGCTGGCTGATGAAGATTGGTAGCAGAATTTAGTCACAATGACCTAATTGCTTATTCTAATCCAGTGTTTCTGAACCTTGGCACCTTTAAGACCTATGGACCTCAGCTGGCTGGCTGGGGAATTCTGGGATTTGAAGTCCACAGGTCTTAAAAGTTGCCAAGGTTGAGAAACACAGAGGAAAGGGAAAAGCACTTTGTATGCAGTCCAGACATGATGGCATGTAGTAAGGAGGTGCACTCCAGAGAAGTAAGAGGCAATCAGTCTGGATGTGAAAGATTGTGAAAGAAAATCCTTCCTAATAGTTCACTGCGAACTATTAGGAAGAGTTTCCTTTCAATCTTTCAAAGGATGTTTACTTGGGATAAAATTTGTTGAGCACCATGCTTAAGTCTTTTTGCATTCCCTGAACCAACTAGATGGTCTTACATTTAGAATGTATTTTATGGCTTTTTAATTTATTATTAGAATTATTAATTTAATTCTCCTAATTCTATTTAATGATGGTAGTTGTATAAACTGAATGTATTGTAATTTAAATAATAATACTCATAAGATACACTCATAAGATAGCTTGTGATACTGTCCAAAGCGTAACATTTTGCATTCTAAAAGTATAAATACAAATCTCTTTCCTGAACTGAAAATGAGTTGGAAAAACCATTCCA
Organism: Vipera berus; assembly: GCF_964194415.1. Lineage (NCBI taxonomy): Eukaryota > Metazoa > Chordata > Lepidosauria > Squamata > Viperidae > Vipera > Vipera berus. The sequence continues at coordinate 190,029,469 of NC_138204.1, forward strand.
GAATTTGAGAAATCATACTACTATGGTGGATTTTTCTGGCCTCCTTGAATTGATGAGTCATCAATAAATTTTCACAGTGGAATAGAGGCAAGGATATATTGCTGAAATCTCATTTTTTGTATTCAAAAACTTGTTGCTTAAGATACTGAAATTCTGTCCCTCTCTGTGTTTCATTCCAAAGTACAAGAATTCCTTGTTAAGCACAAAACCAGCTGATGGCATCTTAACATTTCTGCTCCCTGCCAAATAGAAAGCCACCAAAAGGATGCCTGCTGCTCCTTTCCCTCCAGCTTTACTATGCCAGCTGGATTACTGGAGCAAAGCCAGCTGATAACTGAAATTCCTAAACTACAACAGAAATCCCAATTACCAGGAAGAACAAAGGCCTAAGTCCAAAATACTGTTTTAAGGAAATTAAACATTTAATCGGAGTCAAGTGGCTTCTTTAGAAAACAGTCCTAGTGTAAGATATACTCTCTCTTTTTGGCACAGGAATGTTTTGGCAGATGCAAGAATAGTTAAGTGTCCAGTACTCATACAGTACCTCCTTTCCTTTCTCTTTGATAGATTGAATTCAGATGTATGCAGCATTTCTATTTAAACTCATACCGATTAAGTGTGCAGACTAAACCAGGTAATTACAAATGCATGAGCTAGGGATTAGGTGCTTTTTTTTTGGTATTCGCAGAAATTGTTCCCATCTTTTACAAACTCTTTTTAATAGGTGGAATTACTAGCACAGAGAAACAGATGTTTTTAGTGGTTCAATTGCAGGGAACATAGGCTCCTTGTCTGCCATCAGCTGCTTTTGATTCACTGTCCATGGTTTCAGGTTCATTCTGAGGATTGGAGGATAGTTCACTGCAATTTTACAATTATTTCATGGGCAGGGGGTTATCATGATGAAAAATTATAAAATCATAAACAATGGGACATTTCCAATAGATTTTGCGGAGTTTAGTTTGAAGCCCAGTTTGCAACCCATCAATATTGCAGCTGTATAGCTTGTATTATTTCAATGGAGCCAAAACAGAAACGTTATGGAAATCTCAGTGAAAGGAGACAGTGCTAGTCATTACTAATCAGTTTTATGTCTCTGAGGAGACTTCCCACATCAACACTCTCTGCTGGAAACCACCACTTGAGTGGATTTAGAATAACAATAATGTTGAAAGTTCTGCATCTAAAATTTCCAGGGTCTCCCTGTAAAGATAGACTCCTTGGCAACTTCATTTAAAAGGGTCATGGACCAGTAATGGTAAAGAACGTGGCCTGTGAAACTGAAGAGCTTCTCCAAAGCAGTTTGACAATATTGGGTCAGAGAGACAAATAGGGATATTTTCATGTCCTTCTAACAATGGTACAAACATGCCTTGGTAACTGTTTTTACATGATATAGCCTAGTAACATTTTCTTCATCTCACTGCCAGCCTATAGCTGAGAAAACTTAATATCCCTCTTCTCCTGACATCATTTTAGGTGTGGATAAGATCTAGCATCCTTAATAAATGATGTCATTGGTGACACTGTCAAAATGGGATCTAACCAACATTGGCCACTTGTGCACCGATGCACATCTCCCTTTCCATTCACTGGGCCCTCCCTCTACAGCGATTTTCAGTTGGGCTGTAGGAGACACATGGCTTCCATAGAGATATGTGATTCGATAATGCTTGACTTTTTTAAAAAATTCCATTCAATCGTGCCTGATTCTGACACTGCCTGGACAAGTCCCTACAGTTTTCTTAGCAAGCTTTTTCAGAAGTGGTTTGCTATTGCTTCTTTCCTAGGGCTGAAAGAAGTGGCTGGTCCAAGGTCACTCAGCTGGCTTTGTGCCTAGGGTGGGAATAGAACGCATGGTCTCCCAGGTTTTTTTTTTAGATTTTTTTTTAAACCCTGCCTTTTATTATTTCTGTAATAAATAATACTGTACACTGGATAACAAATCTATTTTATTGTAGGTTTCCCAGGCACAGCTACATTAATGGGCAAGTGTAAAAAAACACAAGTTTATTGCTATTAGTCAATTGATTTGAAGCCTTGGTGAAAACATATTGAGGTTAAAAACTAGCCAGACATAGGCATTTAATGTTTGGATAAAATTGTAGATTGTAGCTTGAAGCAATATGAAAAATAGCAAGGAAAGATATATTAGTCTTGTTCTCTTTGGCTTCTGTTATATCTGTAAGGGACCAATATTCAGAAAGTATTGTTTAATGGCAATAGACAAGAAGAGAGGCATTTCTTGTTATTCACTAGCCATTTCTTCTAAGGAAGTATTAAGACTAGTTTAGTACTTCTAGCAAAAGGTTCCCCAAATTTTGACACAGTGGCCAATCAGGGCATTGTGAAGGCAAAAATTCTCATCAACTTGCATACCCTCCTTCTGGGTCTTAAATCATGGTTCTGCCCTGAGTGCCTCTCTAGGTGTCTCTAAATCTTAACTGCAATCATTGTCTCAGCATGTACAATCTCACAGCTGTCTAAAACAACTGTAATAGTAAACATATTTCTTGTGCAAAACCCTGCCTGTGCATTGAGGTGTGTGCTGTTGACTGTAGCCTGAGCCTCTTTGGATGTGAATATAAGAGCCTATATATAGAACAATGAAGTGCTACCTATAGATGTATAGATATCAAGTCCTATCTATAAACACATGCTTCAATCAATGTTAATGGCACTAAAATGTCCTTAACTTTTGCTGGATCTGATCTAAGATTTCTTAAAAACCCTGGATAAACAATAATGTTCTGTCTGTCTTCCATGATGCCCTTGGAATCAATGCAGAGAGAAAAAGTTGTAAGAACATGAGTCCTCCCATTAAAATCTATTCACGCTGCTATTTTGTTTTACCGATAGTTGCAACTCTAAAGTACTGATTCCAGTCTTTACAATCTTCATTTTTACATCATACACATATACTCAGGACATTCACTTCTATGGTAATCAGTGTTATTCAAAGCACAGGAAAAGAGTAAGAATTAATAAGTCAAAGAAGTTAAAAGCAGGAGATAAGAAAAATGACCCCCTTCATGGATTACTGCCTTGTCGTGGCGAAGGGGCTTGCGTAATTCAATGAAGCTATGAGCTATGCCGTGCAGGGCCACCCAAGACGGACAGGTCATAGCAGAGAGTTCTGACAAAATGTGATCCACTGGAGAAGGAAATGGCAACCCACTCCAGTATCTTTGCCATGAAAACCCTATGGACAGTACCAAAAGGCAAAACGATATGACGCTGGAAGATGAGCCCCTCAGGTCGGAAGGCGTCCAATATGCTACTGGGGAAGAGCAGAGGGCTAGTACTAGTAGCGCCAGAAAGAATGAAGCGACTGGGCCAAAGCCGAAAGGACGCTCGGCTGTGGATGTGTCTGGTGGTGAAAGGAAAGTCCGATGCTGTAAAGATTTTTTCTCCATAGGAACCTGGAATGTAAGATCCATGAATCAAGGAAAGCTGGACGTGCTCAAACAAGAGATGACAAGACTGAACATCGACATCTTAGGTATCAGCGAACTAAAATGGACAGGAATGGGTGAATTTAATTCAGATGACCATCAGGTATACTACTGCGGGCAAGAATCCCTCAGAAGAAATGGAGTAGCCTTCATAGTCAATAAAAGAGTAGGAAAAGCAATACTGGGATACAATCCTCAAAATGACAGAATGATCTCAGTTTGAATCCAAGGCAAACCATTCAATATCACAGTAGTCCAAGTCTATGCCCCAACCACCAGTGCTGAAGAGGATGAAATTGACCGGTTCTATGAAGCCCTACAGCACCTTATAGAACTAACACCCAAAAATGATGTTCTTATCATCATGGGGGATTGGAATGCTAAAGTAGGAAGCCAAAAGATAACCGGAATAACAGGCAAGTTTGGCCTTGGAGTACAAAATGAAGCAGGGCACAGGCTGATAGAATTTTGTCAAGAGAATACGATGGTCACAGCAAACACTCTTTTCCAACAACCCAAGAGACGGCTCTACACATGGACATCACCAGACGGTCAACACAGAAATCAGATTGACTATATGCTCTGCAGCCAAAGATGGAGGAGCTCTATACAGTCAGTAAAAACAAGACCAGGAGCTGACTGTGGCTCAGACCATGAGCTTCTCATTGCAAACTTTAGGCTTAAACTGAAGAAAGTAGGGAAAAGCACTAGGCCACTCAGGTATGAATTAAATCATATCCCTGTTGAATATACAGTAGAGGTGACAAATAGATTTAAGGAATTAGATCTGATAGACAGAGTGCCTGAAGAACTATGAACAGAGGTTCGCAACATTGTACAAGAGGTAGCAACCAAAACCATCCCAAAGAAAAAGAAATGCAAGAAAGCAAAATGGCTGTCTGAGGAAGCTTTGCAAATAGCTGAGGAAAGGAGGGAAGCGAAAGGCAAGGGAGAAAAAGAAAGATACTCCCAATTGAATGCAGAATTCCAGAGAATAGCTAGAAGAGATAAGAATGCCTTCTTAAATGAACAGTGCAAAGAAATAGAAGAAAACAATAGAATAGGGAGGACCAGAGATCTTTTCAAGAAAATTGGAGTGATGAAGGGAACATTTCATGCAAAAATGGGCATGATAAAGGACCAAAACGGCAGGGACCTAACAGAGGCAGAAGAGATTAAGAAGAAGTAGCAAAATTACACAGAAGAACTATACAAGAATGAGCTTAATGTCCCTGATAATCACAATGAGGTAGTCACTGACCTCGAGCCAGACATCCTAGAATGTGAAGTGAAGTGGGCCTTAGAAAAGCTGAGCAACAACAAAGCTAGTGGAGGTGACAGTATTCCAGCTGAGCTATTCAAAATCTTAAAAGACAATGCAGTAAAAGTGCTACACTTAATTCGCCAGCAAATTTGGAAAACTCAAGAGTGGCCACAGGATTGGAAAAGATCAGTTTACATTCCAATTCCAAAGAAAGGCAGTGCCAAAGAATTTTCAAACTATCACACCATTGCACTCATTTCACATGCTAGTAAAGTTATGCTTAAAATCCTACAAGCTAGACTCCAGCAGTATGTGGATCGAGAACTACCAGAAGTACAGGCAGGATTTCGAAGAGGCAGAGGAACTAGAGATCAAATTGCCAACATACGCTGGATCATGGAGAAAGCTAGAGAGTTCCAGAAAAACATCTACTTCTGCTTCATTGACTATGCTAAAGCCTTTGATTGTGTGGATCATAACAAACTGTGGCAAGTTCTTAAAGAGATGGGAATACCAGACCATCTTATTTGTCTCTTGAGAAACCTATATGTGGGCCAAGAAGCAACAGTGAGAACTGGACACGGAACCACTGACTGGTTCAAATTTGGGAAAGGAGTCCGGCAAGGCTGTATACTGTCACCCTGCCTATTTAACTTATATGCAGAGCACATCATGAGAAAGGCAGGGCTAGATGAATCAAAAGTTGGAATTAAGATTGCCGGAAGAAATATCAGCAACCTAAGATATGCAGATGATACCACTCTAATGGCAGAAAGTGAAGAAGAACTAAAGAGCCTCTTGTTGCGGGTGAAGAAGGAGAGTGCAAAACTTGGGTTGAAACTTAACATTAAGAAAACCAAGATCATGGCACCTGGGCCTCTCAATTGCTGGCAAATAGATGGGGAAGAAATGGAGGTAGTGACAGATTTTATTTTCCTGGGCTCCAAGATCACCGCAGATGGAGACTGTAGCCAAGAAATTAAAAGACGCTTGCTCCTGGGGAGGAAAGCCATGGCAAATCTAGACAGCACACTAAAAAGCAGAGACATCACCCAGTCAACAAAACTGCATATAGTCAAGGCTCTGGTCTTCCCAGTTGCAATGTATGGCTATGAAAGTTGGACCATAAGAAAGGCTGAGCGCCAAAGAATTGAAGCCTTTGAACTGTGGTGCTGGAGAAGACTCCTGCGAGTCCCTTGGACTGCAAGGCGATCAAACTGGTCAGTCCTAGAGGAGATCAACCCTGACTGCTCTTTAGAAGGCTAGATCCTGAAGCTAAAACTCAAATACTTTGGCCACCTAATGAGAAGGAAGGACTCACTGGAGAAGAGCCTAATGCTGGGAAAGATTGAGGGCAAGAGAAGAAGGGGACAACAGAGAATGAGGTGGCTGGATGGAGTCACTGAAGCAGTAGGCGTGAGCTTAAATGGACTCCAGAAGATGGTAGAGGACAGGAAAGCCTGGAGGAACGTTGTCCATAGGGTCGCGATGGGTCGGACACGACTTCGCAGCTAACAACAACAACAACAAAGAAAAATGACAAAGAAATCCAACTAGACTGACTTTATACCAATACTGTTCAGTCGTCCTCTCCACAGTTTTCTATTCTGCTTCTGGATTCAGTCCTTAAGCAGAATAGACTGGGTTTAGTGAATGCTTGGGGTTTGTCTGCATAACAAAGCCTATTTTACTTTCTTTGCTTATATTTGCATATATCCAAGCTCTGTTGAAACATATTTTGTTTCATTTTACTATTACAACATAATCTTAATTCTGAAAGTGTGCACCACTTCAGCTGATTCCAAATGCTACAAACATATGCAGGGATGAATATAATTTTTTTTAATCTGTTTTTAACTTTTGTATCTCTGTTTTTTTAATCACCCTGTAAACCGCCCTGAGTCCTTTGGGAAAGGGCGGTATATAAATGTAATAAAATAAATAAATAAATAAATAAATATTATTAACCATATTATTAAGAACTGAAGAAGCTTCTTGGATGAGAAGCGAAAAATTTTCAAGGAAAAATAAAGAAAGTCCAGTTATTAACCACAAACATTTTTGGGGAGTACCTTTAGTTTCCTGCTAAAAAGGCTTCGCTGGCTACTTGGTCTGCTTTTTGTCATAGTGATCACAGCTGTTTATGAACTGCATGCCTTGTTTTAAAGACATTGAGAAAATTAAATGTCTTTCAAAAAGACTGCAGTACTGAAGCATTGGAGTATCTTCCTTTTTGATAATTGCATATGACAATTTATGAGATTTATATCCCATCTCTCTCCTCCAAGAGCTCAAATCTTGTTAGACAGGCTTTACATTTTATCCTTGCAGCAACAACCCTGTGATGTAGGTTGGACAGGGGGAAAGAGAGACCAAAGGTCCAAAATTATTAAATAGGTTCGTTGGCTGAAGGTGAATTACAATTACAAAATCTTAACCACTATATCCCCATGGGTTATCTTCGCATATAAAGTATACATTATATCTCTACTTCCCTCTCTGTCTCAAGGTAGGATAATAATTCAGCTTTCCCGGACCTCGAGCCCTCTAGAACTATTTAGTCTGTATTTCCCTGATGTCTCTATTGGCTGGAAATTCTGGAATTTGTATTTTCAACATACAATGGAATGGTTGCGACTTTAAACATCACATTCACAAATAAACTGCCTTGGCATTAGTGAAGTACATAATGCCAATACATTTTAATTTATATCAAATTTAATTCTACAGAAGATTTGCTAAGAATGACATTTCTCTTTCATACGCATACACACAAACAGACACACATTTATTCTTAGTGGGTTTTTTTTTAGGAAACTTTCAGATGTTGTAAATCAATTCCTTGTGTCTCTTCTTCATTCATCTGCTATACATTAAGTTGAAACTCTGGGCATCTAGTCATTTCCCAATAGCCTTTCATCTCTGGTGATGCCTGGGACCAATTAAAATCTTTCTCTCCCTTAAATAAAGGATGTGTATTGCTCCATGCTGTATAGTTTGCCTGTGATTTTTGCCGCTTCTTTCAGGATGGAGCAAGGACTTAATTTGAATTTTTGCACCTAGATCACTCTAGATGTTACCAACTTACTAAACACATTAAATACCATGCTTAGAATAATTAAAACTGTGTAAATATTTCAAAATAGATAAATCATGTGAAATATTTCACTGCTATTGTCTTATAAAGATCTTAATTTAGTATTTAAAAATTATTGAAAACTACTCTCAAAAATTTTGGCACATGTAAAAAAATACGAGGAAAAGAAAGACCATAACAAAAATCGCCCATCAATGTTAAGCTGAAAGAAATTATACTTAGCATCTGTTTATTGGGGGCAGGTTTAATCAAGACTTCCCTTTCCGCATGGATTTTAACATTTCTTTTTTCTCTGAAAGACACAAGAATTCATTTTATCCAAAACACTTTAGGATTTGCAACAGAATATATGATCCTTCCTCTGTATCCTTACTTCCTGTTATATATGGTGCCATATGTGCCCCACAAAAGCTTTCACTGACATCTTCCAGCTTGAACTAAGGTTTATCATCATTGTCCCTAATTTACTCTTTGTTGCTCTTTGAATCTGTTTTCTTCTGCCAGATGCTGTTTTCCCACCATTCCCTTTACAGAAAATCCTGCAGCTGAAGTAACAGATTCCAGTTAAGGAAAGGATCTCACAAATCTGATAACATCTTTCGTTTGCATTCTAAAAACCTCATTCTTCATTGATCATACAAGCATATACTAAATGTCCTATTTTTAGGACTTTTAGTATACTTATACAAAATGGTTTATTTTCTACTGCAATAGATGCCTTTTCTATTTGTTGGAAAGTATTTGAAATGCAATCTATTTTTGAAATTGTTTTAACTATTATACACAGTTTAAATACAAGCCTAAACTAGTTAGAAATCATCAATATAAGATTAATGTTAATGTAACTCTAGGCACAAGATGACATTCCCTCCCCATTCTTTTATTATTCATTATGCCTATGAATATGTCCATCCTATCTACATTATGGAGGAACCAGCATGCAATCACAAAATAAAATAAGAAAATTGATAGTAGCATTTGCAGTGGCTGCATTTTAGCACACTGTGGAATACATGAAACCAGAAGGAAACATGAACTCAATAGATATGATCTAAATACCTTTAAAACTATTTTAATATTTGCATTGGAGAATTCAAAATATCCTTACTTCAAAGTCCTGTTCCATTAACTTAGTGGGATTACTCCATAATCAGTGTGCACAACATTGCAATCTCAAGCTGAGATAATGACACTCTTAATTTTATCTTAGAGTTCAATTTATAGTTTGCATTTTTTTTCTTCCATCATGTCCGATTCTCAGAGACTATCTGGAAAAACTCTGCAGTTTTTTAAAAAGTGGATTCATATCGCCTCCTTCTTAGGGCTGAGAAAAAGCGAGTGATTCTAGTTTACCCAGCTGGTTTCATGCCCAATGCAGAACTAGAACTAATGGTCTTCTGGTTTCTAGCCTAATAATGCCTTAACTACACCAAATTGGATCAAACTTTGTATTATATAGTTTCAAAGTTCACCCCAGTGAAGAGAATGTAAAGTACAAGAGTTAGGAGATACCACTGTCAATCATAACAAACAAAGGAATGTTTTGGCTTGTTATATGGCAACTCATTTGAACCTAAGGCATCTAAGGCTGTGTGCAATTACTTGATTTTAGAAATGGTTGGCTACTACCTCCTTCCTGAGGCTGAGAGAGAATGAATGGCCCAAAATCACAAAATTCACTTTTGTGCCTAAGAGAGTGAGGTTTCCCTACTCCAAGTCCAGTTCCTAAACCTTTAGACCAAATTGGCTCTCAGCTAGTAAACATACGGTATTCAAAAAAATAAAATCAATCAGATTTATTATTGCAAAATTATTTAATCTGTCAAGGAGGATAATGTACAAATGAACCTTCCATTTGGAAGTCCTGTAGCCATTGTGATCAGCACCAGCCCTGTCTTCTCTGCTTTTTTTTCTTTTTCTATGCTAGCCAAGTTCAAAAGAGGGTGAAGGAGAAAATGAGGAAAACTAAGAATGGTTAAAGCTCTGCATTTTATTTCATACACATGAATTCTGGGATGTGCATTTTTTAAAATTACTCAACGATCAGGAGAAATCCTCCTCCTCCTTCTCTTTCTTCTATAGACTAGAAAGTTCCTGATAAAGTACGGACTTGCTAAAACTTCCATTGTCAATTCTGATAATGTATTATTTACCTTTTACTTATTACTGTGTCCATACTACTTTATCTTCAGCAAGGAATAGGCGAGACAGCAGGCTCAAAGAACAACCAGTTTATTGTAGTGCGGAACCGGGTGCTTGACAGGTTTTCTGCACCGCTATTTATACTCCAGCTGGCATGCTGGGGACCAATCAGAAACTTGCCGGTTTCCCACGGATTGCGAGGTCCAATCCGCGGCGGCTGGTTTAGACAGCCGGAGCTGCAACATTAGCCGCGCTTGCTCAGTCGCCGCAGTTTGACAGTTGACAGCTGTCAGACTGCTGCGCCTGCACGAAGCTAAGGCAGCTTTGACCGCTGTCAAAGCTGCCGTGTATTCCGGCCGGTTTACCTCATAACTAGAGAACGTATTAACCCAAACACATAAATACATAACACATACTTTTTGGACACAGATATGGCCTTATTCTTCACAATAAAATTCTCACCTCACTAGAATCCTCTTGCTGATTGATCACAGCTAGTGCATCCTCTGCAGCTTGTCGCTTGGCCTCTGCCACTGTGCGCTCCATTTTAGCTCTTTCTGAAGTAATCATATCATGGGCTTTCCGTTCTGCCTCTGACACTGCCTTCTGCAACTCAGTCATTGCTTGCCGTTTTACTTCATTGACTGCTTCCTCTGTAAACACAGTAAGAATTTTTTCTTGGTTCAGCAGGAACAAGATCCAAAGACAACTGGTTTTTATGCACAAAAGTTAATTAGATTATGGAAGCTACTGATCTATATAATGTAAATATTCTATAAATGTCCTTAAATTCAAAGAGCACATAACACCAGCAACTAAACCATAGAACACATTTCTAGCCTTTTAATATATCGGGGTCCCAATGGGGATGTTCTATGCTGGAGATGGTATCAGCAAAGTAATATTCACAAAGCTATTATAATAAATTTCGATGTACAAATCTTTGCTCCAGAAATGTAGATCTATAACTGGAATGAAAAGAGGACATATTAGTTACTGGATGAAGAGAGAAATAGAGAATGATTAATTTTCATAAAAATGGGTGCATAATCCCCAGGGGACAAAATAACACATAAATGGTAGAAAAACTTCATAGAGATTTGTGTAAATGCACTTTATTAGAAATTTATTTAAACTCTGATGTCAAATACAGTACTTGTACCACAGAGGCTTGGCAGAACAAAAAAGAACAAAATTGGCACAAGTCTAGATTTCATAGTTAAAATAGTTTCTGTGGGACTTTGGTGGTGGTTGAACTTAATGGTGTTAGTGGTCTTTTTCAAATACCATTCTAGAGATCAGTGCTTTAGAACAATGCAAAGAGAGTTACCATGTCTTCCATTTAAATTAGCTAGCAGAAATTATCATAATACGTTATTCTTTTTCACAGTGTATAACTTGATTTGTCGTCAATGAGCTGACTGCGTTTTGTTTGATGCAAGAGAAGTGGAAGATTTCATGTATTCAACTGACAACTAAAACAAGTGATTTAAAAAAAAAACACTAACTACTCTAATTAACAAGGAAACTATCCTCCCTCTGATTTAGTGTATCTAATTTTCATCTTTATTCAAAGCAAAATGACAATGATTAATTGAAAATTTAATAAGCACTAATTATTAACTTGGCAAATGTAGTACCAATTAACACTCTATTAAAACTAATTATGACAAGTTTCATTGAAGTATTTGCACTTAATTGTTTCACCCACTTAAGAAGCACCTTAATTAAATGTTCTGTTTAATTAAAAACATAAGATTTCTAATAAAAATGTTTAACTGTAAAATAAAAATATTTGAGTTACAAATGCTCAGTGGTTATAGTGAGATGTACATTATCTTCCAGTACCATAAATTTAGTTCTCTTTATCTGATGCCATCCTATTCTTAAATTTATCTGAATTAAAGGCTATGAATTAGGAATTCTTATTTGAGATTAAGTCTCAATGGATCCAATGAGACTTATTTGTATGAATATAAGCATATAATTGTGCCTTCATTAACTGCATAGACTGAGCACCTTGAACCTGCATTGCGTATGCTTAAACCTTTTGGATGAAGAACATCAAAACTTCCATCTCATCAAAACTTGTATTTGTGTCAATAGAAGTCTGATTTTATATGTGATATTTGAAAAGTCCTCATTAAATTCAACTTGGATACATGACATGATTTACATAAATCTTTTAAATCCTAGCTATATTCTTGATTCAGAGAGCATTCATTTTATGAGAGCAACATTATTGAAAACATATCTATCTATCTATCTATCTATCTATCTATCTATCTATCTATCTATCTATCTATCTATCTATCATCTATCTATCTATCTATCTATCTATCTATCTATCTATCTATTATCTATCTATCTATCTATCTATCTATCTATCTATCTATCTATCTATCTATCTATCTATCTGTATCACTTCTAGACAGCTGAAAAATGTAAGACATTTCAGTGACCCAATTCGAATAAATATTTATTGGCCTAATAAACCAAAACATTAACATATTTTTTATAGTAGCGTGTAGGCAGTTCTGCTACAATAGTACACTATTCAGACAATAGTGTGTCTGAATATATTCAATTGACCAAGTTGTCCATATTCTTCAAAGTAGGAAATTGTCAGGTGTAGAACCTTTCTCTAAGAAGTGTAAGGGGTAGATGCCTTCTCTTTCTGTATCTTCTCACTCTAAAAATATTTTTTCCACTGTTGTTTGTTAAGTTGATAACTTAAGTTGATAACTTAATCTATAGGAATGTGTGGAAAAAATATACAAAAAACTGGAACAGGTTTTTGGAACTATAATTTTCTACTATCTTTAAGGAAAAGTATTGATCCATCTGATAATTCCAAATAGTGATCATGCATTACATGTGGCACTTTCTGTCTGGAACACATGGTTATTAATATCATATTCACCATCATATTCAAGATGGACAGTATTTAATATTTATTTGTTATGTAATGTAGGGATAGAGGGACGCAGTGGCTCAGTGGGTTAGGACGCTGAGCTTGTTGATCAGAAGGTCGGCAGTTTGGTGGGTCGAATCCCGAGTGCCGTGTAACAGAATGAGCGCCTGTTACTTGTCCCAACTTCTGCCAACCTAGCAGTTCGAAAGCACCTAAAAATGCAAGTAGAAAAATAGGGACCACTATGCTGGGAAGGTAACAGTGTTCCGTGCGCCTTTGGTGTCTAGTCATGCTGGCCACATGACCACGGAGACGTCCTCGGACAAGCGCTGGCTCTTCGGCTTTGAAACGGAGATGAGCACCAGCCCCTAGAGTTGGAAACGACTAGCACGCATGTGTGGGGGAACCTTCACCTTCACCTTCAATGTAGGGATGTGGGTCTATACATATGTTGTATATAGTATGTTTAGGTGTGTGTCATGTATGTGTTTCACTTTGAGAGCGGGCAACTAATTTCATTTTTGATATGTGCCATTGTGCCCACAGTAAAAAAAAATGTCAATAAAGGTTATCTTATCTCATCCTCTTTTAAAACATGTTAAGATAAATATTGATATGCCTAGAGAGAAAAATGCTACATTTATGAAACTTAAAACATGTCTTTACTTTACCGTCCCATAAATATTTGGAGGCTATGCAAGTCAAGATTCATTTATTTTGAATATTCAAGGTGAATTACTATTCTGTGTAAGTGGCAATAGGACAATAATTTTTGCTTACGATCAAAGCTGCAGCTTGACTAATTGTATATGCAAATAAGGCAATTTATATTTAAATTATGCATTCCTATTCTACTCCCACCGGCGCACAAAGATCAGCAAAGAGAATTGGTAGGACATTTGCAAGATGTTTGAATATTTATTACCAACTGCAAACATTTTCAGATCCCTTGAAAAAGAAATATATGAAGACAAACTCACAAGTGAAAATCATATTATTGTCTTTACAAACGTTTTTAAAAAGAAGAAATGAACTTGATTACAGGCTCTTTTATGTGTAATTACCAATCAATTTTCTATTTTATAATATTTTGTGTAACCTGAAAAAATTACAAATATTAGTGCTCACCCTTGGAGCCTAGAGTTTTACAGGCATACAGTACTGCAAAACATTACCAAAGTAATAATAATTAAATAAATTAATATTTATCAGAAATGAACCCAAACTTCAGCTGAACATCCTGTATGTCATAGAAATAGTGCAAATAGGCTAATACCAGGGGCATTTGGGGCAACTTTTATGCTAGAAAGAGCACAGGAAGTATCCAACACAAAAGTAGAAATGGGGAGATGTTATAAAGTTTTCTTGGCCTGGCCAAAAAATGAATTCTTTTCATTCACAAAAACCCAGAAACAATTTCATGTGTTGATCCATTCAACAGTGAGAAAATGAGAGATCTCTTCCTTGCAATCAGTTCCACCAAACAACTTCCCAATCCTTGCTTTTGTTTAGTACAAAGGGGAGATATTGCCAGTAGTTCAAGTAACAAGAAGAAATCATGAGGAAGAAAAAAAGGGGAACTCTTTTTGGTTCTGTAATTCCCAATCCTGAAAGCCATTCCTCATCTCACTAGAAAGAGGCAGAAAAATAAGGGGAAAAAATCCCTCTTCCTACTCATTGCTACACTCATTCTTGTATGATAGTAAATAATGGGAGGAGTACTATGGGGAAGGTTTGGGGATGTGGGTGATCAACAATAATTGGTAAAAAAAGATGAGAATACTTCTCTGATCCAGATCATGGACTTTAAAAAAATTCATCCCCCAAAATTAAATTTCTCAACCTTATCATTAAGCATCATTAAGACAGACTAGCATCATTTACCAGGCTAGATTTCCTTTGGATTTAGCCAATGGATTGGATTGCACTCAAGCATATACAAATAGCTTCACACAAAGTCTATAAGTGAAACAAATGATGTAGATTTCCTCATACAACACAATGGCTTTATTAGCAGATATTGCCTGCCAACCACTGGAGTAATGATGTATAAATATCATTAGATTTAGACTTCTCCAGAAGGACAAGTGATATAATCTAGGTATCTTTCTTCTTTTAATATGATATTGATATCCCCTTATCTTCTGACATAGATGCTGTTGTAAAATTATTAAATAAGTAAATAATATTATTAAACTTATTTTAATAATTAGGAATTGAAACTGGTTTATTAGCAATGCCTTTCTTTTTTTTTAAAATTCCTTTAAAAAAATCAAAGCATTAACAAATGCACACAGCTGCCAAACTGCTATGCTCATGTTTTTAAACAATTCTTACCAGCTTTCTTCCAGATCTCCTCTGGCACATATCCAGAAGCAGGCCTATGAAGGAATTCCCGATGTGAGTCTATGAGAACCAGGGGGAGAATAAGAAAAATAAAACAGTACATTTTAAATAATAGTTAAACAGAATTATGTTTTTATAATTCATTCAAGGAATTAAAAGTATAACCTGAATTAAAAGTGAAGAGAGCAATTATATGTTTTTATTCCAAAATTCCTTATGAAATATTTGAAATAACTACTAAATGAATCTGATATAATTGTGTTCTTCACCAATATCCACATTTCTGAAGGCCATTTAAGTGACATTCTTCATAATATATGTGTGTGTGTGTGTATGTATGTGTATATGTATATACACACATATATGTATATATATGTGTATGTAGTTATATGTATGTATGTATACATATACATACATATATGCATATGTATATATGTATATATATATATGTGTATTTATGTGTATATATGTGTGTATGAGTGTGTATACACACACATAGAAACACACACATACATACACACACACACACACACACACACACACACACACACGTTAGACAGATTTTTGAAAAGTAAGAAAAAGTACCAATATGACTGAAAAATCTATGTTAGGGAAAAACTAGTATTAGTCACTGAAATGCACCCTAAGTTACAACTTAATAACAGCAAATATTTTTCTTTAACTTACTTCATAATGGATTACTGATGCCATTGTAAGATATAGAAAAAGCAATTTGTGACCACAAAATAAAAATGGCAGTCAAGATTTCTCATTCTAGAAAATGAGGGAAAGTTAATTATAATGGCAACCTTTTAATTTATAATTGTGGCAAACAAATTGAACATCTATGGGATTGTCTCAACAGTTGTTCTCTACTAAAGAAATCATTATTGCTGGCTAGGTATAAAAGGAATCTGCTTTGTGACTTGTGAACCTTAGGAGAAGACTTACTGCCAATGTAACAACTGTCCTTGCCAGTGCTGTTTGCAGGATCAGGACCACAGAGAACACCCCTAGTCTTTCTGTATCAAGGCTGCAGCATCCAACTGTGAATATGAAAGGATTATTGTTCTTTAGGAAAAGAACTGCCCTTCATATTTGCAGGAGCACCAAAGGCTTGTCCAGGTGGAACACCTCAGTATAAAGGTTGAATGGCCAGTTCTCCGGCTTTGAAAGAATTATTGCCCATTTCAGGTTTCTTGACAAGAATTTGGGGGAAAAGGGGTAATTCTCAGATGCTACTCTTGATACAGCTTGACAAAGTCCATAGATTCAAATTCACTGGCTCAGACACACAGTATGGTAGATAAGAATATTTCCTGCACAGTAGATGCAAATGCCTAAAATGGTTGAATGCTTTTTGTTAGCATAAAGAGGTAATTCCCTATTTTATCCATTGTATATAATTTGAGAATCCTTCAAGCTGGATCAGACCAGGAAACTGGCTCAACAAGTTTCAATGGAACTATAGTTTATTAGTAACAGAATCTTGAAAGCCTGACCCTCTCTCTTGTATTCCAGGAAGTTAGGGTGGAGCTAATTTGAATTTCCTCCTCATGTTTTGTTTCCCAATCTTAAGAGTGTTTTTGTAACCTTCTCTGCATACTTTCTCCAGGTCATCTCTGTATTTCTCTACAGGAAACCTCTTTTTCTTGCTTTTCCCAGTTGCTCTGCCCTGTGTTTTTGATCTTAAAACTGAGTGGATTTAGATTGTTGATATAACTGACAAGTCTGCTCTGAGAAATTCTAGCTTTCAACCTAACTTTTGCTCCCTGAAATGGTGGTTTTGCCATTAGTAGGCTTGCTGATAAGGGCGTGACCATTAAAATGGTTCTTTTGACATCCCTTAAAGTAGAGAACTCTATTTTCATGTACAAGTATTGGAGAAGAGTTGGGATTATAATTGGGATGAATTTCCAAATGTTACTGGCCTTACTAAATTATGGTTTGCTGGAATGAGTTGATTAGGCAGAAAACAAAATTTTAAATAGTAACTGGTAAGGCATTGCAATTTGGCTGTTACAGTTATTGGAAAGTTTATGGGTTTAGAGATCTCAGTTATGATTCACTTTTTGATGATACAATCTTGTGTATCTAATCAGTAGTAGATTCTGGAGTACTGGATTCCTGCACCAAGCAGGGAATTGGATTGCATGATCCAACTCTTGATTTTAAATTGTGCTTGACTCCTTAATGAAATACTTAATCTTGCCTCTTTTGTTCAATGCTATCTTTATCTTTTGCCCTTATAGAAGATTATAAGGTCTGCTCCTTGTACTTTTACTTATGCATGCTTTCTTGGCTGCTTTTGGACTGTTTTGATTTAGATCTGGACCTTTGTGGAAGTCTTATTTTCTTTTATCCCTTGTGGTTGCAGCCTTCAGGCCTAAAGGTTAAAAGATGAGAGGGATGAAATCAGGACTGACATGTTCTTGTGGTGAAAGCTCATGTCCTGAATATATCGTGGTTACTGTATTTTTGGGAGATACATTCTTTTTTGCAGCCTTTTTCAGTCTTCTTTTGTAGCTTAAGGTTGTAGCTCGATCTGGATTCTATCAAACATGCATTTAATGCTATGTTCTATTCAGTTAAAGGAAGATATTTATATTTTATTTCTTATCTTTTTCAATCCTTTAGTAATCTTTTTTGTAACTTACATCTTTAGAATATATCTCTGCTTTTGTAGTTATGGTTAGGGTTATTTAAACAAACCTGTTATTCAGCAGAAAGGAATACTTTTCTTGTGTATGTTCAAGGTTAACCATATACATCATTATTTTTAGATCAATCACAAATATTGCCACATCATCATAATCATTATTATCATGGTCATTGTTAATAATATGCACTGATATATTTTGGAGAGAAGGGATTCCCTTCCTCTGTGGATATTAAGTGGAATAATCAGCCCAATATGCATAGTCTGTACATCTTTTATCTATAGCTGGGATGTTAAACTGCCGGCCCATGGGCCGGTTTCATCATACCAAAACCGCACCCACCCCATTGCCTGCAATGCAAAAAGAGTCGTGATACATTGTGACACGTCACATGACATGGCGAGTTTGACACCTGTGATCTATAGCTATTTGAAACAAGACTTCATAAACCTAATCCTGAATAAACCCTAGCATGGGACTTATAGGGGACTGGAGGCTAAAACATATGAAGAACAGTTGCAGGAACTGAGTATGTCTAGTTTAATGAAAAGAAAGTGACATAATAGCAGTGTTCCAATATCTGCCACAAAGAAGAGGAGTCAACTTATTTTCTAAAATACCTGAAGGCAGGACATGAAGCAATAGATGGAAACTAATCAAGGAGAGAACCAACCTAGAACTAAAGATAAATTTCCTGACAGAACAATTAATCAGTGGAATGACTTGCCTCTATAAGTTGTGAGTGCTCCAATCCTGGACGCTTTTAAGAAGAGATTGGACAGCAATTTGTCTGAAATAGCATAGGGCAGGGGTGTCAAACTGCCGGCCTGTGGGCCGGACATGTCATCCAGAAGCCGTGCCCACCCCATTGCCGGCAATGGCAAAAAGGCTCCAATACGTTGCGTGATGTCATGTGATGTCGCAAGTTTGACATGTCTGGTATAGGGTTTCCTGCTTGAGCAGGGGACTGAATTAGAAGACATCCAAGGTCCCTTCCAACTTTGTTGTTCTATGTTTTTCTGTATTATTAATCAGTATATACTTACTAAAATGACCTTTGTCTCTCTCTCTCTTGCTGAATATTCATGAATATTCTGCAACTGTGTTCAACACTTGCACCTATTTCCTAATGGAAGGTGATTAAAACTACAGCTAAAAGGCAGTTGGCAGAAATAATTAAATTAATTCCTACACAAAAGAGGGCCACACTAAGATTGCCTAATTAGCAGTGGTTAAGGATTTCATTTTGGCTATGATAATCAAGGACTTTTCCTGTTATTTGGCCCAAATCACCCAGTAGGACATATACTATATTTCATATTCAGTTTGAGATGGTGATGAGAAAATACACAGATACTCTTCAGTCAGTTTGCTGTTGGTGGCCACCAGTATGAGTGTGTGTGTGTGTGTTAAAGATCAGTCAAGAGAATCCAATCAAAGGGCTGAATCCAGATGATTCCTGAATGTACTTGAGGACTTGTCTATCTTATGTTAGCAATGCCATTGAAATCTTGGTAAATTTGTGTAACACGAAAATATGCAACATAAGGGTAGTCCTTGACTTACAACCTTGACTTATAAATTACAACTGAAAATTACACTGAAAGAAGTGATTTACAACCAGCCCCCATGCTTAAAACTGTCATAGCATCCTCATAGTCATGTGGTAAAAATTTGGATGCTTAGCAACTAACATGTATTTATGATGTTTGAGACATCCTGGGGTCATGTGATCATCATTTGTGACCTTCCCAACTGATTCCCGGAAAGCAAAATAAATGGGAGAAGCCAGATTTGCCTAATAACCTTGCAGAGATTAGCTTAAAGATCATAAAATTTAACATGACTCACTTAACAAACATCCTGCTTAGCAACAGAAATTTTGGTCTCAATTGTGGTCATAAGTCGTGGCCTGGGCAACAAAAAATTAGCGACCGGTTCTAGTGAAATAGTATGAACTGGTTGAATCCCACCACTGTTTTAAGCGCTCTTTTTCTTGAAGCAAGTGGCATCTTTGTGGAGACATTGGAAATATCAATAAAGTGCTATTTAGACTGCTGGGCTCAAAAATATTTTTAAATAATCCAGGACACTGATCCTATATGACAAAATGAAACCAAGTACAGTTCAGTGTAAAGAAACTAACGCAAACTATGAAAAAGCCCCAAACCATAACAAAACATTTTAAAACTAACTGCTTGCTATTAAAATACAAAATCCATAACTAGAGTTTAAAATCAATGAAACTATGCTGAGTAATGTAACCTTTGGATGCTAACAGACAGGTAACATTACTAGGAATTATGGAACCCTAGAATAAATATTTTCTGTTAGCCAGAAAAGAGCAGAAGCCATCCAATGCAGCTATGGTTTTCACTACAGAGTGACCTTTTGATATGCTATAAAAACTAGAACAAAATGCTGTATTGATTTGTTTAGGTATGTAACAGTCAAAACTAAATGGAATTCAGTGATATCATTCACTGGATTGCCAACTAATTGGTTCAATTTCCAGGCACGAAGATCAATCATGCTCATATTCCAACCCATAATTCTTATAGATAATGAAGCCAAGACACTGTTAGAAAGATTAAAAACAAGATCTATGAAAGACTTCCACATGGCTTTTAATTTTCTTTTCTGGAGAAGAAAGTATGGTATAATATATGCTGAAAATAAGAAACATACTTCCACATTTCAACAATAATTTTAAAAGTGGTTGCGATGAAGCTAGCCCAGAGGACTTAGTGTTTTCAGAGACAAATATCTCCATAATTCTAGAACAAAAAGTATACAAAGCTTCTAATTTTTTTTATACCATATCACTCATCTAATGAAAGAGTTATAAGATTTGAAAATAGAGGAGGAAAATGGTCCAGACTTATTTCCTTGAGAATCTTGTTGATGTTTTGCAAAGTGAAGACCATTATATTTTGTTTGCTGGCTGAAATAATAAATATTTTAGAAAAAGAGTGTCCCACTTTCATTGTTAATATACCATTCCTAAAAAAAATGTGGGTAGCCTGGGATAAGATAGCTTCATCTGGAACCATTCCAAATCTATTTGATATGTGTTATGTCAACTGAGATATTATCAGTCAGTCTGTATCACTTTTCCCAAATTTCAAAGTCCTCAACCATCACTTCATTCCATCACATTTTTTTACTATTCTGAGGTTATTTATTCCCATGTTATGTTTACTTTTCCTCCAAGAACTCATAATATCATACATAGTATCATTTCCTCTATTTTTGCCCCATAATAATCTGTCAAGTAGGCTAGCCAGAGAGAACCTAATAAAAGGAATTTGTATACATTCAAGACATTTCTTAGAAATAATTATTTAACCAGATTTGTAAATCAAATAATATCAGATAATCTACATTTTACCTACTTTGTCCAAAAGAATTTCACAGAGCATTCTGTCAAATGCTTTGTTGTAATCAACACTGATTCAATCAAAAGAGATATAGTTGACTAATTCTTACAAACAGCCCTTGTATCTCATAATCACTTATCTTTTTCTAGATGTGAGCTAGCTAATTTATATTCTGTTTTAAAATTTTGTCCAATATCAACATTCATTGACTGGTGTAAAATTTCTCGGATCCATTCTTTTAATTTTTTTTAAGTGATAAATTTGTTTCTATTCTATTTCCTGAAAATAGGTGATGGCATTGAAACAACCCTGACAAAATTCTTCTATACCTGAAATGTAGCTTTTTATAAACAGAACAGTAAAAGCATCACTTGGATATTAAGTTTTACTTTGCAAGTGATAATAGGTTAATCACACTTTTAGAGAATGAAAGGAACTCATTGATTTTTTTCCCCTAACTACTAGATCAACACGTATCAGTTCAGAGCTGTAAGAAAACAGAAAACCATAACAGCAAAATGAAATATGCCTCAAACTATGATGGATTTGGTATACCATATGCAATGAATACCATTAACCAATTATTTTACTCAGTTCACAAGATCCTTACAAATTAAGATGACATGTCCTATTGTCAAAGTAATATAAAGCAGCTTAATCAACCTTGAGAACAGGAAAGTCTATAATCCTGTTAGTAGGAAGTACTTTGGAATTCAGCAAATCATATGGGAATTCGATGCAACAGAAATCACCAGTGTTGTAAGCATGGAAAGAGAAAATGTAGATTGACAGCTAAAAGAAACTGACAATTTGATAAAAGAAACTCTAACTTGTTACATTTATCCCAATTCCTTGAGCTTTTTCATAGAAAAAGAATATAGTTCTATTCATATTTGTGTAACTATTATTAGGAAATTATTACATTGGGGTAAGATGGAAGTAATGGGGGAATTCTTTGAATAATAGTAAAAAATGCAGCTAGAACTTGGATTCTCATTTTGCATTTGGTCTATCTGACCTTGTAAAATATGAGGCAAGAATAATCAATAGTCTTGCAACATACAAAATGGCATTTGATGTAAGGTTAGCTAAGGAGCTGCATTGTCTCTCTCTTATCCAAAGATCACATTTGGATAGTGATGATGCTTGCTTTTCAACAGTTGTGAAAAATGTCAACAAATGAAACTGAGATAGATCTGACATAGAAATAAGCCACCTTAACATACTGTATGTCAGGCCCCAAACCAAGAAAGAAGACTCATGATGGTTCTTCCCAACTGAATTCTTTATTGCTTCACATCTACAGACAAAATCTTGCCAGACTAAGAACTACTATCTGCATCTACAATGTACTCTCACATAATATCTAGACTGAGTTGCATCTCATACCTCTGGAATATACCTCCTCTCTCCTGCAAATCCTCTTCTTTCCTACATTCCATCACACTGTGTTGTGTTTTCATTCTTGGGTAGCCTTTAATGAAATTGGGCCTAAAATACACCAATCTTGCTCTTATTTACAGGTCTAGAAAAATAAATATAAATGAAGAACTTCCTTAATCACAAAAGGTACCTCGTTCTTTTTAAAGAAGTATGGCACATCTTGTGGGTTGTCCTTGAGCAAGTAAATCTGTTTCTTCGACAGAAATTTACACAGTAGCAAAAAAAATATCTGTTGCTAGAAATTTCATATGGACAAAACAGGATCAGGGTAGAATTTTTTAAAGCTGAGCAAGGATTCTGTACTGCTGACTGATATAGCAATAGCACTTAAGACTTATATACCACTTCATAGTGCTTTACAGCACTTTCTGAGCAGTTTACAGGATCAACATATTGCCTCCAACAATCTGGGTCATTTAAATGACCTCGAAAGAATGGAAGGATGAGTCAACCATGAGCTGGTCAGAATCAAATTCCTGACAGTGAGCAGTGAGTTAGCCAGCAATACTGCATTCTAACCATGGCTCAGGATACAGTATATGCATTTTAACCATTTAAATAAATCATCCAGCCACTGATCAAGTTCTGTCCTAGAAACCAGCAAGAGGTAGGAGGCATGGCTCTTTTATGGACTATATCTTTCAAAAGTAGATAGTCTAAGATCAATCCATGTATCTCTAGCTAAGAATGTAAAGATACCCATCTGAAGCATTGTGTATTTGGAATTTTACAGAAACCTTCACTGGTAGTGTATTTTATGTGATATAGTAAATGGAATTCCTTGTTAAGAGGATGAAAATTAAATACTGTTCAAAATATAATTCAGGTAGTTCTTGACTTACAACTGTTTTTAGAGATCATTCAGTTACAAAGGACCTCCCTAGGGTATGTACAACCTGGTTCTGAAATTCAAATGGTTATCCCCTCAATCATGTGATCGAAGTTTCAGCTCTCAGCAACTGGCCAGCATTTACAGCCATTTGCAGCATCCCATGGTCATGTGACCATGTTTTATGGCAAGATCAGACCATTGCAAACCACTAATGACTGTACTGTTCGCTTACTGATTGTCACAAAAAATAAGCGGTAAAATCAGGTCAATCATGTGGGTGACCCAATTTATGACTGTCACAACTTATAACCATGAAGGGCAGGTTCCATTATGATCATAAATTGCAGGCTACCTATATATCCTTCTGCAAAATAAATAATAAAATAAATTATTTACATGTAATTTTACAGATACATATCCTATCAAGTGGATAGATAATGTGAAACTTGTCTGATATTTCTATACATATACAAATTATTCAAGACTAAGGTAATTGTACTCATCTTCAAACAAATTTTTAAGTATTTCTTACAAATAGTTTATGGTAAGTGTATATGCCAGTTTGGTGTAGTGATTGATGTGTTGGTCTAGAAACCAGGAAACTGAGTTCTTATGCCACTTTAGGCATGACAGCCAGATGGATGACTTTTCACCAGACATTCCTTCTCAGCCCAACCAGTGTTCTTGTGGTGGGCAATAATAAGCAGGAGATAAAAGTATTAAGTAAGGGACGTGGTGGCTCAGTGGGTTAGGATGCTGAGCCTGTCGATCAGAAGGTCGGCAGTTTGGTGGGTTGAATCCCGAGTGCCGCATAACAGAGTGAGCGCCTGTTACTCGTCCCAGCTTCTGCCAACCTAGCAGTTCGAAAGCGCGTAAAAATGCAAGTAGAAAAATAGGGACCACTACGGTGGGAAGGTAACAGCTTCCATGTGCCTTTGGCGTCTAGTCATGCTGGCCACATGACCACGGAAACATCCTCGGACAAACACTGGCTCTTCGGCTCTGAAACGGAGAAGAGCACCGGCCCCTAGAGTTGGAAACGACTAGCACACATGTGCAGGGGAACCTTTACCTTTACCTAAAAGTATTAGTTATGTTTATCACCTTGGGTATTTTATAAAAGAGTAAAAGCCAGATATAAATAAATAGAATATGCAAATATAAATAAGTGTATACAAATTTCAAAAAAGTTGTTTAGATTATATAAATTTAAATGTAAGAAAAAAATCTCCCAAAAATAATGCAAATAACATTACAATTATTGATTCTTATCATTGCAACAGTATATAAAGTAATAAATCAATAAAATATGTTTTTTGGGGGGAGAGGTATTTTAAACTGTGACTCTGTGCTAATGCTATTTCTTTCAACAACAGTTCTCCAAGGTCTCAGGCAGAGATACTGTATATCTTAACACTCATAAATTAGTTTTAACTGTAGATGCCCACAATTCGGCATGCATCTTATCACACACCATTTCTTATTATTAGAAAGGTTATAAGCCAGTGTAGCGACTAACATATGTATGCTTGCTATTTCACCTGGTGCAAAGGTTGCAGAGAATTTTGTATTAAAGTCATTATTATAAACTTGAAAATGAATAGATTATAGCTATAATTGAAACTGTTCTACAGAATGGGTACCGATATAAATCCTAAAGTGGGGAGGGGGAGACACAAAGGCATAACAGATGGCCCTCTTTTCCTCCAACCATAGCTACTGGAGATGACAAGCTGGTAATTTTTACTGGGTGGTTTAGCTCATTAAAAATGACAAAGGGGATTTGTGACATTTACAACATACAGAAAAATGCAGTGTATGTTCTTTGTGATACAATATTTTTTAAAAACATGCCATTAAATGTGGGATAGCACCTATATTGATGAAGTTCTTATCTTGCCTTATATGCAACTCATCAATTGTTGACTATTTTCATTATGAACTAGAAACACACAGCCATGATATTGTTCTTCTTTTATTAAATTCTATAATTTATAAGACAATCTACTTCATTTTTGTCATACTTTGTTTCAAAGAGAAGCTGCAAGTGAAAGGCATGTGCTTGAAAGGTTTTTAATATACTGTACTTTCAAGAAATACCAATGTAGAATCAGAACACTAGTTCTTTTGTGTATCAAGTTATAATGATTTACTAGCCCTTTTCTTTTCTTACCCCTAGAGAATCCCTATAGCCTAATCCAAGTGAATGCATAGAGCTAAATATTGTATTTCAATAATCCTCCACCCTCTTTTTAATGTGTTATTTTAAATAAAGATAACCATTTTATAGATACAAAATTGTAAAATAACAACAACAACAACAACAACAACAACAACAACAACAACAACAACAATAGTATGGTAGCTGATGCAGTACAACAGCATCTAGTTGAAAACAATCTCTTTCCACCCGAGCAGAAAGGAAACCACCCCAATAGCAGAGGAACAAAAGATCAACTCCTAATAGACAAAATGATCTTGGAAAACTGCAAGAAAAGGAAGACCAACCTGAATGTGCCATGGATTGACTACAAAAAGGCATTTGACTCTCTGCCACATGACTGGATAATCAAGTGCCTAGAAATAACAGGAGTCAGTAGAAACATCAGAAAATTTGTGCAAAGATCGATGGCACAGTGGAAGACACAGTTGCAGGTCAATGGTGAAAGACAGAGAGGGTAATATCAAGAGAGGAATATTTCAAGAAGATTCATTATCACCACTACTATTTGTTATTGCACTGTTTCCTCTGTCAACAATACTGAGTAACTCAGGACATGGCTATGAAACATCAAAAACACCTGCCAGATTATCCCACCTCCTTTACATGGATGATCTGAAGCTGTATGGAAAAACATCATCTGAAATAGAATCGCTGCTGAACATTGTCCATATATATAGCCAAGATATTGCAATGGAGTTTGGCTTGGACAAATGTGCCACACTTACTCTCAAACAAAGAAAAATAGTGAAAACTGAAGGAATAAAGATGCCCCAAGAAAACAACATTAAGAATAAGGATGAGGAAGATTACTACAGTACAAATACTTGGGTATCCTTCAAGCTGACAACATCAAGCACACTGAAGCCAAGAAAAAGATTAGAGGTGAATACATCAAGAGAGTGAAGAAGATCTTAAAGTCCAAGCTCAATGGAAGAAATACCGTGAAGGCAATCAAAACCTGGGCAATTCCAGTCACTAGATACATAGCTGGAATAGTGGACTGGATTCAAGCAGAACTAAAAACAATGGATAGAAAGACCAGAAAAATAATGACAATGAATCATGCCTTTCATCCACGCAGTGACATTGACAGACTCTATCTACCAAGGCAAATAGGTGGACGTGGAATGCTGCAAGTACATCAGATGGTTGAAGAAGAAAAAATGGCTTTGGAAGAATATCTGAAGGACAGTGATGAAGATGCACTGAAATTAGTATATCAGGAAGGCTTACTGACTACTGGAGAGACCAAACTGGCCTACAAGAAAGACCAAATGAAGAACAGAATAGAGGCATGGGAAGACAAAGCATTACATGAACACTACATTGAAAAAATAGCTGGGAAAGCAGATAATAACACGACCTGGCAATGGCTAAGAGCAGGAAAGTTGAAGAAAGAGACTGAGGGACTAATTCTGGCTGCACAAGACAAAGCATTAACGACAAATGCATACAAAATTGAGAAGACAGCAACAGACAGTAAGTGCCGCCCATGCAAAGAAGCTGAAGAAACAGTGGACCACCTGGTAAGCTGCTGCAAGAAGATCGCACAGACTGACTACAAGCAGTGGCATGACAAAGTAGCAACAATGGTGCATTGGAAGATCTGCAAGAAATATCATTTGCCTGTAAGTAAAAACTGGTGGGATCATAAAATAGAGAAAGTCATAGAAAATGATAAAGTTAAACTGTTCTGGGACTTTAGAATTCAAACAGAGAAGCACTTTCAACATAACACCCCAGACTTAACAATTGTCGATAAGAAACACAAAAAAGTCTGGATAGTGGACATGGCAGTGCCTGGAGACAGCAGAATAGACAAGAAAGAACTGTAGAAGATAACAAAATACAAAGACCTACAAATAGAAATAGAAAGACTGTGGCAAAGGCAAGCAAGGGTAGTACCAATAGTAATAGGCACCTTGGGTACAATCCCAAAACAACTGGAACACCACTTGAACACCACTGGCATTGACAAATTTGCCATTAGTCAATTGCAAAAGGTGGCCTTACTAGGTACTGCTTCCATCCGGCGACGTTATCTATAATACCATCAAACATCCACATCTGCCTATCCCAGGCCCTTGGTAAGGATTTGATAGTTAGAAAAAAATGCCAAATCCAGTCTGAACATCTGGCTGACTGCGATGATCAATGATAATGATAATGAATAATATTAATGATGATGATGATGATGATGATGTTGGAAGGGACCTTGGAGGTCATCTAGTCCAACCTCCTGCTCAGGCAGGAAACCCTATGCCATTTCAGACAAATGGATGTCCAGTCTCTTCCTAAAAACTTCCAGTGTTGGAGCATTCACTACTTCTGGAGGCAGGTTGTTCCACTGGTTAATTGTTCTAACTGTCAGGAAGTTTCTCCTTAGTTCTAGGTTGCTTCTCTCTCTTTGATTGGTTTCCATCCATTGCTTCTTATCCTGCTTTGGAGAATAGCTTGATTCCCTCTTCTTTGTGGCAACCCCTGAGATATTGGAACACTGCTATCCTGTGTCCCCTCATCCTTCTCTTCATTAAACTAGACATACAGTACCCAAATGACCAATATTAAAAAAGAAAGATGCAAGTTCATTAACACAGCAACATAAAAGTGTTCAAAGGTGTTTCTGAATGGTTAAAGACACCATACCTAAAGGGATGGGATCGGGGTTCACTGGACTCTGCTGCCTGGAATGATTGCTACCGTTGCCTTTTTTTAAATCTTCTGCATCGCTGTACCGCCGTATCCAGTAATTAAGTTCTTCCCGATCAGCTTCTTGACATCGTCGTAGCACAGTGAGAGATCGCCTTGTTTTTTCTACCATGTCCATGATGCAGTTTAAGAGCTAGATGTCAAAAAGGGAAAGGGAATGATGAAACATTAATGTTTATTTGATGTATATTCTGCCCTGTAAGACCCAGATTCTGTACAGCAGGATCACACTTTAGTGGTCCTCTGCATAAAAGAGCCAAATGGACTCCCACCATCCACTACTGTCTTGTTTTTCCAATAGGACATGCTATTTAATTTTCACCGCTGACTGCCACACAAACAGACTGCATTTTCTAGGTGAACTGTGGCGCTGCTGAATGAGAACTAAGCTGGCTCACAGTTCCACTCTATTTGGGTGGCTGATTATGTTTGAGTACCCAGAACACAGTATCCAATCTGACATTAACAAAGCAGTACAGTGGATTTCAGCCAATTTAATCTGGTGGTCAGCCAGCACAGACCACGTCCAACTGTTAGTCCAGGTCATTTCCCATTCAGAAGGGCCATTAGCAATATTTACTGGGGGTGGAGTGAGGACAAGTGAAAGAAGCCACTGCAGCTTCTGTTGCAGAAGCACTGCATCTGTTATACAGTAGCATCTACTATACAGGGCTCAATGGTGAAGTTAGCTAGGAGTTCCAACTTTTTCTGCAGTAATGACAATGTTGAGAAGGTGTAAGACAGAAACACTGGCATAAAGGGAGAGATGAAGGATAACAGTTCCACACAGCTATTGCCGTGTGCTCTGAATCTTCTTCCTCCCAATGCTGTCTTAGGGATCTATTTCCAATTTCAATTTTTCTAATCAAGCGTGCAAAGGAAATAAAGCACTCAACCCATGGACACCCTATTTTTTTATTTCCAAAGAATGTGCAGGAGGGCTATCTCTTATACATAAAACTCCAACTCTTCTTTAAGCATATTAGTTACCATTTATATTTAAATAAGATCTGGAGGAGAGGAAATCCTAGCACCCAGACTCAACATTTTTGGCCATTCTCCAGCCATGGTAGGTCCTTATACTATATTTACTACTGGTTTTCAAAGGAACCTTCAACAATTTAAATGTATGCTACAAATATTTGTTTTCATGCTGATTCTGGGAAAACTGCTAGGCTCATTTATCATGGGCTGGCTCAGGGAAATAGTTTTAAGGATAAGGGATAATTTGAGTCCAGTTATTTTAGATCCAGTTGGACATCTTAATGACTGTTTCAGGAATTGGCAATTCAACAATAGCATTCACCTGATTGCCAAGCAGAGCTCATTCCATATAATGTAAATAATAATATTTTTAAAAAATATGTCATCATGAACTTTACAAATCTTGCAAAATTTCAGTGATATCTCATGTGAAAATGGCAAGCATTGCTTCAGTGAGTTCAAAATAATTGACATTCAAATTGGCATTTTTGATCTTGTAACCATAAGTAACATTTCCCCCCTCCTTAGACAGATATAGATATTGATATATATATAGAGAGGTATAGAGATAGATAGATCAGTTCACACATTATGATGAGTCCTGTTTTCTAACTTCATCAGTTTTTTTTCTTATCTTTGTGCTAATATAACAGAGATGAGAACCACTCCAATCTATAAGCATGTATAAGATTAGACAGCAAATTTTCATAATCTATGGACAAAGTTAATAAGCATTTTTCACTAATTTTAAACTTAAAAGTTGTGATGTATATACTACTGAACAGAATACAGACATTCCTTACATGGTCAAGGTGTTTCCATTCTTCAGCCCATTCTCTATCTGTTAGCCTATGATCAATCATTTCTTCTTGTCGTGTCCCATGCAACCCTGCCAGAAAAAGTATGAAGTATTACATATGAATAACATGAAGGAGTCATCTAATAATAGCTTCCTATTCAGCCTATGGCAATAAATATATGCAATAATAATATTGCTTGGTTAGGGCCATTGCGTGGTACAAGTAGTCCTTTATTTACAACCACAACTGGGACTGAAATTTCTGTAGTGCTAGGTCAATTTTATGACAATTTTTTTGGTGAATCACACAGTCATTAAGCAAACCCACCTTCCTCAAATGGATATTTTTGGCTGAAAATTGGCAAAAAAGGTCATAAATTACAATCATGTGACCCAAGGATGCTGCAGCCTGTAGTAAAAGCTGCCAAACACAGAACTGAGATCACATGACTGCTGGGATAGTACAATGGTTGTAAGTGCGAGAAAAGGTTGTAGGTCACTTTTTCCAAGGCTGTCATAACTTGGAACCATCGTTAAATGGTTGTAAATAAAAAAGAACTACCTGATTCTCATGTTTGTTTCAGGGATCAAGTAAATCTACAGAATTAAAAATAATGGAAACAAAATGATAGGACCCAAGTTGTAAAGATGTTTAGAATCAGCAGTAAGATTTTCAGAGAAGTAGAAAACAAATAACCAAGGATCCCTTTCTACCTCCCTGGCTGCCAGATCAACCCCTAGGACAGAGGAACATCATTAAACAGAAAGGCAAGGTAATCTAATCTCCTAATCTAACCAACATTCAAAAAGAAATAGGGAAAAGTAAGGATAGGAGGAATTATCTTGGTTAATGGATTTGAAGTTTTTTCCTTTATCTATTCAAGCAACTTACATATAAAATGAAATATATCCGTCCCACAAAAGCAAACCAAAATAATTCACTAACAAGTATATAGATTTCTTTTGATCCATAAAAGAGTCATTACAAAACAACAGGAAAAAAACGTACAACACAAAGACAAAGACCTCTTTATTTCTATAAGAAAAGTATTCCATTTTGTAGGGCAGAAAAGGCCTGCTCCTGACCAACAGCATTATGATCTAACATAATGAGGCTAAAGCTTCATTGTTCACTCAATAACTAGCACACTGACTGACGTATGAAAACTTGTACTGTCATGTAGGCCCCACACTTAATTGCATGAGCCCTACACTAAACAAGGAGGCAATGCAATTCATGAATGGTATTTTCAGGCAAACACTGGGATTGAAATAATAACTGAAGTGTAGAGGTATGGAGGCCGAAGCCCCAGTTAAAAGGAAGAGCTTGGCTTACCCATAGGTCTGTTTCTGTCCCTGAGGTCCCTGTGGTTGGGGTGTCTGTAGGAGTCCCTGTAGTGGTGGGCAATGGCCATATCATCCAAACGGTAATGCTGAGGTGGAGGCGGAGTAGGGTGAGGCAGACCATTAGGCTGGTAAGACAAGCTGTTATTTGGACTGTACCGCTGGCCTGGGCTAATAGTGCACGGCCGCTTGCTTGGATGCTCTGAGTGCAAAGGCTCTCTGTCAAAGCCATTTTCTTTGGTTCTAGGAAAAAAAAAAGATACAAACGTTTGAGTAAAGAGTTTTTCCAAGCCACGAGGCAGTGCTGCTGCAAAAAAAATATTATTTTGCCTTCCCCAATTCCCCCCCCCAAGAAGTAGGGAGCTAAAGTCCCAACATATGTGGAGGGTGTCAGCTTGGAAAAACTGCAGTACAGGTAGTCCTCGACTTACAGTAGTTCGCTTAGTGACCGTTCAGTGTTACAACGGCATTGGAAAAAAATGACTTATGATCATTTTTCTACACTTATGACTGTTGCAGCATCCCCATGGTCACATGATTTATATTTGGCTGCTTGACAATTGACTCACATTTATGACAGTTGCAGTGCCCCAGGGTCATGTGATCACCTTTTGCAACCTTCTGATAAGCAAAGTCAAGGGGGAAACCAGATTCACTTGACAATCATATTATTAATTGAACTGTAGTGATTCACTTAACAAATGTGACCAAAAAAAGTTGCAGAATGGGGCAAAACCCACTTAGCAAATTGTATATATATGAATAAATTAATGGTGTTTGCAATAGAAACAACTCAGAGAGGTAGCAGTCTTATATTTGTTACTTTAACCAAATGTCATTATTTTTGCCTTCTGTTGCTCAGTGTAATGTATCTTTTGATTTAGTTTCTTGCTAGCCCTGCAATGACAGCCTGTTTGGTTTAAGTCAGTGCCTTCAAACCATTGTTAAACAATTTGTCTTACTTTGATTTTCTCTGGTATAAGAGGGAAGAAGAAGAGAGGAAAACAACTGGGCTTTCAAGAGTCTGTTATTTATAGCCTTTATCAATAGAGTTCTAATGTTTCTTGCAAGTTTGATCCCGACCTTTCCCACTTTGGCTGATAATGTAAGTGAAAGCATGGGAAAACCACACAGTAGAAAGTAAGCCACCAGATCACTTGTAGGTTGGACATTCTTAACTCAGGAAATGCCTGTATAATCATTTTTAATATAAAAACCTTGGCAAATCAGGAAAAATCTGTTTATTTCTATATCTATAGTGTACATCAAGGAACCAGGATTTTGCATAGTCTTGTGTTTACATTTCAAATATTTTACAGATGCATTTTAGAAACTCCATACTCAAAAGACCACTTGTAAATATCTATGTTTGTATAGTAGCAATTAAAGCAGAGGTTGAAATGAGGTTTTTTTTTCCAATATGGAGGGACAGACAAACCAAAAGTAGAGTTGTAAGAAAAATGTTACAACTGTACATAACCGTACTTTTGAGACGATCAGGCTAATTTTTCAAATTGGACTCTTTCAAACATAAGAACCTCTTGCAAAAGCACATTGATCACTTTATGTACTTTTTAAAATTTATTGAATGAGATTGCTAATATATAGAAAATGATCTTCTTCCTTGATAAACCTACCAATGGTAGTAGAAATGGACAAAAAACACTTATCTACTTATAAGGAAAATAAAATGTTAAGTTTTATGACAGAAGATACCAAATTTTAAAACTGTATATTTTATTGGATTGTTTTGGAGAGGTGGAGCAACCAACTGAAAAATTGGCATTGGCTTATAAAGCTGTAATGCAAATATTTTTGACAAGAGTTTAGAAATAGGGAAACATATCTGAATCTTAACATTTAAGTGACTGTTTTGATTAGTGTATTCCATTTTAAATTGGTTCAATAAAAGCAGAATCATGAAGTTGGAAGGTCATCTTATTACAACACCTCAGTTGATGTAGGATCTACTATAGCATTTAATACAGATGATTATCCAGCCTCAGTATGAAGACTGCCAATGAAGAAATGTATCACCTTATAAGGCAGAGGTCCCCAACCTTTTGGGCACCAGGGACCGGTTTCATGGAGAGAGCTTTTCCATGGACCAGAGGGTGCGTTGTTTTATGTGCTACCTGCATCCCGCGGATGGGGCTTTGCTTGTTTGTGCGGACTGGTACTGGTCCACAAACTGGGGATTGGAGACCCGTTATAAGGAAATCCATTCAATTCTTTTACCAACATCAAAATCCTCCCAATATCTAGGTGAAATCGGCTTCTCTGTATTTTCAGCTATTGATTCTATTCCTCTTTTCTCAGACAACAGAGAACACATAACAAGACACGTTCCTTCTTTACATGACTACTTTTACATAACTAAAACCTAGTTCCTTCTAGGATTTGGTTTTGAGTCCCCTTTACAATTTGGCTAGCTCTTCTATTTATTTGCCATTGTTGATGTTTTGTGATGCCCAGAATCAAATACAGTATTCCAGGTAGGGTCTATCTAAAAAAAGAGATGATTGCTTTCCATGAACTGGACTCCATGCTCCTATTAATACATGCCAAAATAACACTTGCTTTTATAGAAGCTGCATCACAACTTGTTTACGATATTTAGATCTTTTTCTCATTTTCCCATTCCCATCTATCCCATATTTTACTATGAACAGGGACTGAACCTAAGACTATCTGTAAATAGTACAAGTCTTACTTATTTCTGAGCACATACTAGGCTATTTTATTTATTCAATTTTTCTGCTGCCCATATCTCCTTCAAGGTGAATCTTGATGACTTACAAGTTCAAGATCAAAAACACAACATGCACAATTACCATTTCAAAGAACAAAAAGTTTGAAAAATGCAAGGGGAAAAGAGGTTATTAGGTACCGGCTGGGCTTGAGACAGGGATGAAAAAATGGGTGTGAGAAAAATAATCTTCACAAGTCAAGTGCAACTATTGTTCACTGAGCAAGATGAGTAGAATACAAGTGTCACTCATAAGATTGGAGGTTATATAATGGTCCACAATGCGCAAACTAACTGCTTCTGTCTATTAATTTCTAACTAAGAAATTAAGTCTGGTGATAGTTCACTTTAACTATATTGGAAAAGCTAATGCAGTATAATCTAGCTCCCAAAACTCAAAACCAAAATAATTCCTCCTAATGAGACCTAGAGAGGCAAGGGTCCCCTTCAGAACAAAAGCATATGACATATAGTAAAACAAAGATGGTATATATAAATACAGACTTTTTAAAATGCACAAATATGAGCTCTTCATTTTGGAAAACATACACATTTTCTGTACGGCCTGAAAAAAAAGAGTTGTATATATACATATACAGATTTATATGCACACATACATATATCTGTATCTATTTCTCACTTTGTTTCTAATGTACCATGCACAATTACATGCACATATAATATACCATACACAATTATTAAAAATGTGTTGTCTCCTCAGGTGTCATTCTCTTCTCTCATTCAGTGACTGATGGCTTCCAGTGTTATTACAGAAACAGATTGATCTTTTTAATGAGCTCATTTAATAGACTCCAAAATCTCACCGTGGCTGCTCATCCATGTCAGACCATATGCACCAAGAAAACATTCACTGAGAGCTCTGCTGTCAGCCTGTTTCATAAAGCTTTACATACAGCAGAACTGGGCATATAGCTAAAAAGCAAGAAGATAGAAAATGAATATACAGACAAGATGCTAAAAGTGATAAATAAATAAATAAATAAATAAATAAATAAATAAATAAATAAATAAATAAATAAATAAATAAATAAATAAATAAATAAAGAAAGAAAGAAAGATAGAAAGAAAGGAGTTGTATATATTTGCAGTACTTCAGGCTAATTCTGCGACTGCCAGGAGTTTGATTCTGACCGATTTAAAGTTGACTTGGTCTTTCATCTTTCCAAGGTTGGTAAACTGAGGACCCTATAAAATTGGTAAATTGACTTGATAGAGTTGATAAACTGACTCTATAAACCTCTTAGATAGGGCTGTAAAGCACTATGAAGCGGTATATA
Organism: Vipera berus; assembly: GCF_964194415.1. Lineage (NCBI taxonomy): Eukaryota > Metazoa > Chordata > Lepidosauria > Squamata > Viperidae > Vipera > Vipera berus. The sequence continues at coordinate 190,065,109 of NC_138204.1, forward strand.
TGTCTAAGTCAAGGGTCGGCAACCTTAAACACTCAAAGAGCCACTTGGACCCATTTCCCAGAGGGGAAAAAAAAACACTGGAAGCTGCAAAACCCGCGTGCGTGAGGAGGGGAGCTTGATTGAAGAATTTAATTGAAAAGAAACAGAGGTTGCTGTGCATGAACTCTCTCTCTCTCCCTCTCTTTCTCTCCCTCCCTCCCTCTCTCTCTCCCTCTCTCCGATCTTCTGCTCACCTGGCAAGCTGGCTTCACACTGTTCTCAGACAAGCTGACACACATTCTTATTGGGCTGGCTCTCCTGCCCTTGAGAGCTGCTGCTTTCTGTCGCTTCCTGCTTCCTGTGGAGACGCAGCAAAGGCAGGAGCCCCATCCAATAAGCTTGTCGGCTTTTCGGAGAACAGTGTGAGGCCACTCTATTTTTTACACATGGGGAGAGAGAGGGGGGGAGGGGGAGAGAAGGGAAACACAAGTGTATCTCTCTGTCTCTGCAAATGGCGGAGGATGACTGGGAGCCGCAGGAGAAGGCTGAAAGAGCTGCATGCAGCTCCAGAGCCAAGGATTGCCGACCCGTGGTCTAAGTGCTATTGCTATTGCTATCTTTCAAGCAATTCTAGATCAATTTTAAACTCTTGTTTAAAATTCAAACAAGAAATGCAGCGGTTTTTTTTTCTATTTTCACTGAAAACATAGCATTATATCAAAGTGGCAAATACCAAGAGAATGTAAAGGGAGGTAATTATTAAACACAGATCCACTGTAAAATACTTTGTGCTTATAATGTATGAAACTGCCAAAAAACAGAACAAAGCAAAACTAAATCTGGCCTCAGCCAAAAGACTGCAAGTTGAATAAAATTCCTTCCTTATAATGTTCTTACATTGCTTTCAGAAGAACAGGAGCATTCTTGAAAGCCAGTAGCTGCTTCAGGATGCCAAATTTACTTCTATTCATGAAGACAATCGTTGTAGGACTCTATGTAAAAACCTTAATATAGGAAAAACTAACTTTCAAAATAGCCTGGAGCTAGAACTGATACCTCATAAAACAATGTTCCAGCAATTTCAAGAGGATAATATGATACTGGTATTTTTATCTTCAGTATCCATTCTAATTTTTTTATTCTTCTCTATTTGACCATACAACCAAGATATAGAAGGCATAATAGTCTCTGACTTGTGACTGCAATTGAAACCAGAATCTCATTCATTGAGTAAAGTGGGCATGAAGTAAGATGTTTTGCTCAAGAACCGCAATCTTGGCATTTCCGCTTGTGGTTGTTAAGTGATTGCTTGGGTCATTAAGTGGATGCAGCAAAAAAAAAGTTGTCTGCCAGTTCAGCTTCACTCCATGTGTAGAGGAGAACTGCACTGGCAAGCTGTAGGAATGGAGCTCAGATCTTCTGTTTCTCCATCTCATCTTCTTTCCATGCACAGAAGAAAGCTGTTCCATGTTCTGGATCTGAGCTCCATTTCTCTACCCCGTTAGGGGAATTCAACTCCCTTCAGTAGGCAGCTCTTTCAGCCACTCCCAGAGACAAGAGGCAAGCAACAATAGGTTACAACCTTTCCTATCACCTTCCCCATTGACTTTCTGGAGAAGCTGACAGAGAAGATTGCAAATAGTGATCACATGATTGTGTGATGCTTGGCAATCAGTCATAAGTATGAACATGAGTACAATCATGTGACTGTAGAGTGGTGTTGTGGTGAAACGTTTTGCAGTGCTATGGCCAGAAGTGCTTTACAGGTCATAAAACACCCTTTCAAAGGCTGTTGTAATTTTGGTTATTAAATTATTGATTGTAAGTCAAGGACTTCCTATAACGGTAGCAACAAATTCTAGGTTATATTATCTGTATATTCTTCTTCTTTGAAAATGTAGAAATAGCTCAAATGTCATTTTTTAAACAATTTGATACCTAGCATACTGTGAGGAAAGTACTTCTGATAGTGTTTGTTCAGTTTCTTTGCTGAACAAGGTCTTTGCATGATGACCTTGAACAATAAATTTGACTTATAAAATCTTGAGCAAAAGTCTATTTGTTCAAAATACCATTTAGAATTTTCAGCAACTTTTTTCAAAACCTACAAGAGACTGCAGTTGATTCTATGCTATATAAAGTATTCCTTTGGTTTGTTAAGGGCTTTTTTTGTCATAGAACGCTCAGAATGGAGTTCTGGCACCTTTTTTGGATGGAACCTTGTAGGGTAGGCAAGGCGGGTTGTATGACATGTGTGAGTTCCGGCACCTTTTTCTTTTACAAAAAAAGCACTGGTTAAAACATTTCTGATGATATGGAGAACTAAACAAACAGCAGTGCATTTACGTATATCTTATTCTTAATTCCTAACAATTCTGTCTTCTCATGACATCCAAATGCAATCATTCTAGTTAAGGTTATAGTAGTTTTGTATTTGTTAAAATGAATCTGTGAGATTCATAAAGTAATGCTGTCATTGCAGAACAGAAATGAGAAATGAAATCAAAATTTATCTTGGTTGCCAATGAAATGAAAAGAAAATTGAAAAAAGAAGTCATATATGATACCATGTGGTAAGAATAATATTGTCACTGAATATTGTCACTTATACAAAAGCCTATGAGGATGGTCTGATACAGTTGATTGATCCGGATCCTCAAACTTCAGCACAGCCTCGAATATTTGGACCTCTGTAAAGTGATCTTCTGTTGTATGCCCGAGGTATAAATATTGTTGCTGCTTTGGCTATGGTACAATCTCTGATTCTAGTTGAATGAAAATGTTGCCTGCTTCTTTCACTAAGTACTTTAATCTCAGTGTGCATTAATATCCCATTAGCATTTCATCCTGGCTATATAAAATACTGTTAAAATGGTTATTTAACTGGATCACATATAATTATTACGGTACATTGTCTAAATAAAATCAGATAATTCAATGGGCTTTGCTGACTGGTTCTCACATATTTTGGCTTCATGTTATACACAAAAGTAGTCAAATTAAAGAAGCTTTATCACCAAATAGTGTTTTAAAATAATCTTGCACAGAAAGCTACAATCAACAAAATTAAGCAAGAAATTAGTAACAAACTACATGGCTTAAGAATCAGAGAAATTCAAATAATCAGAGAAACCAGTAGGGTTTATATCTACACTTAGATTAAGTCTGAAAGTCAAATGAACAATTAAAAGATACAGCTTTTAAAACCTTCTTATGACATGATCTGATCTAGCAGTCTCAAACTCAGACTGTAATGAGTCCAGCTATTAGAGTTTGAGAGGATTTTTATACATCTCATGGATCAAAAGTGAAGAATATCACAACATATGTTTATAAACAGCAATGACTCCAAGGCATCTGCAGGATTACCTGCTTTAACCTATGCTGACCTATCAGAGGTGATCCTTGTGGGAAAATTGCTAGTGGTTCCCCATTTTTTTGAGATGAGAGAAGTGAGGCCAGAAAAAAAAAGTTTTTAAAACATTTTATGGAACAGTTTTCACTAGAAATTGGATCTTGATCACTCATGATTATGATATTCAGAGAACAACTGAACTCTTTCATGGGGCTTTGAGTACTCAGTATATTTAAACTTTTATATTTACAGTATATTTATATTGCATTATTATTATTGATTTTCTTAGTATACTCTATATTTTATATGGATTTTGTTCAGATTATTTTATTAGAGATAGTCTTCAGTTTAATGAGTTCTGTTCCCAAGGTCTATTCTTCAATTAAATTGTATGTAAGTTGGAACAGTAGTATTGTAAAAGTAGTATTGTATAATGAATTTGACCCATTGTGTATTTAACTTAAATCATTGTGTATTTAACACAAATTTTGCTACAATAGGCTCCTTTCTAAACTATGAGTCTTCCTTAAACTGGGGTGTTGTTAACCCAGGGACTTGCTGAACTTTGCATGATATGCACTATTGTAAGCCTCAGGAGGTCTAAAAGGATTTAGAAGCATGCAAATTTAATAAAACTAAATTTCACTTTTGCTATTTAAATGGTCTTTAACATCTGCCCTTTTTCTTTTCCATTTTCCTCCTTCCTTCCTTCCTTCCTTCCTTCCTTCCTTCCTTCCTTCCTTCCTTCCTTCCTTCCTTCCTTCCTTCCTCCCTTCCCTTCCCTTCCCTTCCCTTCCTGTCTAGAGTTCTTGCTTTCTACTGTCTTTCCCACCCTTCCATAGCAAAGAGACTTGTAGGCCAAGAGCACCCTTCCTCTTTGACTACTTCCTTCTTCTCTCTTTCAGGCAGCTCAACCTTCCTGGCCTGTCTTCTCTAGACAAGTCTTAATTCCTTGCCACCCTGCTCAAAAAGTGTGGTACTGCCCAAAAGCACAACCTGCCATGGAGAAGTAGTGAGAATTTCTGCAGCCCAGCCAACTAGGTCTTACTGTGGTCAGGAGACATGCTGTGGTGACCCAAAACAAGCCATCTTTGCTTGCTGCTGTTCTTGGAGCAGCAGTCTATGGGCCACCTAGCAGGTGGTCATTCAACATATTTTATACAAGGCTGAACTTTGAGATCCTTGGTGGGCTAATGCCTCCTTAAGTAACACCAGCTGCCTGCAATTAGTGCAGGTTCGCATCCCACCAGGCTCAAGGTTGACTCAGCCTTCCATCCTTCCGAGGTAGGTAAAATGAGGACCCAGATTGTTGGGGACAATTAAGCTGACTTTGTAATAATGCCGCTTTGGGGTTGTGTGAAAGCCCTAATAAACAGGCATATACATAGAATGAAGGCTACTGCTAAGCTTGTAAGCCGCCCTGAGTTTCGGAGAAGGGCGGGATATAAATGGAATTAAAATAAAAAATAAAATAAAAATATTACATGTACAAGATCTGGGATTTAAATATATTCAGCACACTTATCCAAATATGTCAAATACGACAATCATGTGCAGACCAAATATGAAATCAAGTATAGGAATCTTAGCACTAAATAATTACATTACTGTAATATTTTGACAAAAGGCAATTCTGTATATTTCCCCCCACATTCTGGATAGTTCAAGTTGCATATACTCTAATGGACTACACAGATACATTGGAAATAAAGAAGTGGAGCTTTTTGAGAGTATGATCATTCTTCAATGTGTTAATTGCAAATTAAATCACACCCAGTATGTTTACATAATTTGCAAAATAATATATAAATTACAGTTGAATTCAGTAATAATCCTACATATCACTGTTAGATTAGCTCCGATGTATAAACTGTGGGGTAATAATGACAATTGTGCCATTACTATAAGCTATTCCATAATCTATAAAAAGTGCTAAATCAAAATCCACTTTTTGTGCAACACATTTTTCTATCCACATGTGTCCAATAAAATGATGTAACAGACCCTCATTTTCTCTTTACAGTTCCCCTTCAAATATTTTGAAACAGCAGTCAAAGTGACTTAATGCATTGAAATCCCTTCTGCCAATTAAAGGCAGGAGGGGTAGTTTCACTCTAAGGGCTACATTTTCTGATTGTAGCTTTTTTATTCTATGCCAGTGTTAAACGAGGCCAAAACTATATTCCATTCCCATCCATCAGTCTATTTTGCTTATGCTCTCATGTAACACCTCTACTCCGTGAGCTGCATTGGCTTCCGGTTGCCCTCCGGGTGAGATTCAAGGTGCTGGTGATGACCTATAAAGCCCTAAATGGCTTGGGTCCGGGATATTTGAGGGAACACCTGCTGCCAGCATCAAGTTCCCTTCGTCCAGTGCGCTCGCAGAGGGAGGGTCTTCTCAGGGTGCTGCTGGTAAAAGATTGCCGGCAGATAACACCCAGGGGGAGGGCCTTTTCTGTGGGTGCGCCTGCCCTCTGGAACCAGCTGCCCGTGGAGCTCAGGACTGCCCCTGACCTACGTTCATTCCGCCGGGACCTGAAGACTTGGCTCTTTGAGCTCTCTGGCCCAGGCTGAGAATTTTAACTGGGGTTTTATTTTCAGGGATAATTTATTCTTTTAACTGTCTTTTAACTTTGTATTTTGTATTGATGTGATTTTAAAATGCCCTGTAAACCGCCCTGAGTCCTTCGGGAAAGGGTGGTATATAAATCTAATAAAATAAAATAAAATAAATTCATCCATCCTTACACACAGAAAGACATTCCATGCTTTTTGCTGGATGATGGAGATCTGTAGTATTTGTGCAGAGAAGGCATACTGTTGGGACAAAATTGACAAAAATCAACATTGCAAGGGAAGTTTACAGAGCATGGAAGAAATGCTCCTAAACATTTACCTGTCTGGAGTTCGCCTCTTCCCGTTTTCGTTCACATCGAGAAGCAGCTCTGAGGAGTCAACAGGTGAGGTGGTGCTGGCATCCAGAAGCAGCTGCTCATGCTGAGCGAGGTACTGGGCGGGATTTTGCTTGGCTAGCCTTGCACAATGTAGGAGCTCCCGCTGTAGCAGGGGCAAATTGGCCTGGAAGAACAGAAAAGGAGCAATATAACACATACCAGTTAGCCCTGCCACAAATCTATAGATCAAAAATGGAATGTTAGCCAGTTTTTCCTCAATTATGAAAAGGTGGCATATTACTTCCCACATGCGTAGACTAGGAATTCTGCAATGTCTAATCCCAAACACAACAGGAGGAAAGTAAGTCTGTGAAGGTTGAAGTCATAATCTTTTGCCCTAGTGTTAAATATTGATAACATTTTTAAATATATATATATATATATATTGCATCAAAACTGAACTATAGTTACAGTGCCAACAAACAATGATTTTGTAGCTTTGCTAAAATACAAAGCTTTGAATGGGGCTTTTCTAGAAAGGAGAGTGGAAAGCAAAACTCTCATGGCTAAGAAAAACATCACATGCTTTGCAATACTGAACAACAAAAATTCTTCTCTGTGACCATCTGGCCCTTCTCCAGCTGCAGTGTACAGCCTCAGGCATAAATAGGGTAAAGCACTGCAGTGTGATTGGGGGATGTGAAGATCTCTTTGAGAAGAACAGGATGGAAGGAGAGGAAAAAAATGTATATACACACACATGCGTGTATACACACACACACACACACACACACAAAGAGAGAGAGAGAGAGAGAGAGAGAGAGAGAGAGAGAGAGAGAGAGAGAGAGAGAGAGAGAGAGAGAGTTGTTAAAAGGCAAATAAAACTTTCCCAATTATATCAAGAGGTGAAAATAATGAGAAGATTTGGTGCTGTTAACAGACTCCCCAATTCTTCAAAAATGGAGACTGGAGGGCTACTTCAATATGATATAACAACACAAGAATGCTTTGATGACCCTGAGGCAAAGAAGCGAAAAATGACATGGCAAAGGAAGAAAGCAAGAATAAGATTGAAGAAATAGGGACATTCTTAAGAGGTCTAAAATAGATAATACCAAAATAGACAAGATTGTACTTGGATTACGAGAGATTGTTTTGATGAGTAGATAAAAATGCTGATTAATTAAAAAATAAAAATAAAACACAGATGTATGAATACTAACATTGAAATATTGAGCTCTTTAAATGACATGGATTAAGATGTATATATGTTAAGAATGATAGAATGTAACTAATATACTTGGATGTAGTGACATGAAAGGATGTATTAAATGTTGAAACAGAAGAAATTTTGGTTAATTTTTAATATGTGGAAACTATAAGTGAGAAATAAGAATATTATATTGTCCTCCTCCTCTTTCTCCTCCTTGCAATTGGTATCCTAATGACTACCATTTTAATATTGTACTACTAACATTGACATGGAAATGAGATAAATAAGAAGTGTATTTACATTACTAGGTATTGGAGAAAATTGTGTAAAGGGAAAGGAGGTTATTTAGCAATATGAAGATGAGAAATTTTAAACGTTTAATTTTAATATCAATGTAAAATTAAAGCTGGAAAAATATAAAAGGTGTTTGAGGTTTTAAAGATGGAATGTTAAAATATAAAATATACTGAAGTATTGACAAATATAAGAAAACTATTAAATGACTGATGGATAGCAATGAGAAGTATGTTAATTTAGATAAGAGATAATTTGTATTAAAGGAAACAAGGGAGAGGAAGTATTGGTTACAATAATTTGGAGATTTGTAATAATATGTATTTGTCTGAAATGGAATTATTGTAACCCAGACACCACGTTGCTTTTTAAAGATACTATTGTAATATTGGAAAACTAATAATAAAAAAACTTTCCCTATGATCTTAAAAGACTCACAGAACTTTTGTAATTTTCTGCCTGCTATGAAAATTCATCAGCACGAACTTCCAAATCAAGAACTGTCTTGTGAAACTTGGATTTTGCAGGACAATTTAGATAACTGCTTGAGCAGGGGATTAGACTAGAAGATCTCCAAAGTTTCTTCCAATTCTGTTATTCTGTTAATGCTCATGTCTTGTGGCTGAATGTGATATGGTGTGCGTTGCCTGCAGTTGGTATTGTGTGAGAAATTTCAACGAGCATGTTTTGCAGCTCGCTGAAAAGGTGATTGCTGGTTCAGAATCCATCTTATGTTGTATTATCCTATGCTAATTCTAAAGATGTAATTTTATAAGTGACTTTTTTAAAAAAAACATGTTATTCTAAGACAAAGAGGCTCTTTATATGTATGTATAAATGTGAACAGAAAAATTTTTGGCTAGATTTTTCATCAGGCGCATTCCTTATTTGTGCCCATATTGGAAGCTTCCACATTTGTCTTATCGCAACCATTAAAAGTTTCTTTCCTTCTACCAGATACATTTAACAGTATTATAAGTTAATATTAATTTCATGAATTTTCCTGAAAAGTTTTCATTTTAAAACAGGTAGAACTCACATTCGTATACGGACATACAATATATTTAAAAGTCCACCCAAATTTACTTGCTATTTTCTGTGTGTTCCCTTCCCATGTGTACCAAAGTTTTCTTCCTAGCTTTATGTAGGCAGTGTTTTCAGCCTTGCATACAGATGCCTCTATGCAGTCTTTAAATATCATTCCCAAATGGTATTTAGGAAAATGATATCATGTGCTAGACATCTTGCATGCAGATGTCTTTGGCCAGGCTTTTTTGGCTTATTCCCAGAAAGGGGCTTAATATGTGTTTGAAAAAGAAATTCTGGTCACAAAATATAAACAAGCTTTGAAAGGGAATAATGCGATCTGTAAGTTTTTAATATTTTATTAAAATTGAATTAAGTCAGGCACATTCACAAAGAATTTCTGAAAACTTGTTTTAAATTAATATTTATTAATAAGAAAAAAGAGTCTATAATTTGAGCAATTTGTACTGAAAATACCTATTGGGATTAGAGAATATATTAAATTATGTTATAATTGATAGATTAAATATGCATAGCTACATAAGCAAATAAGTAATGAGAGACATATACATGACCATTAACAAATGTATACATACAGATGACATAATACACACACTCTTTCCCTTAGTACTCTGTTTAATTTACTGACTCAATAAACATCTTCTGCCAATTTTTTTTTAAAATATGGTAATGCAAAGCAATTTTGCTTTCTCTAATTCTGGTGCCAGATTAGGTAATTAGAACGGTGTCTAATATCCTTCCCGTAAATGTTTCTCCATAAATGCAAAATGGAACTGAGGGTCTGTGAGTTACATTAGCTTAATGAAAACAAGACTTTAATGCATATTGTTACAGCAGCATTTCAATGCACTTATTAAAGCCCGTGTTCCCACAACCATATGTTTTTTGTCATTAATGTCTCCTTTGAGGAAAAGCACTAAAATTAGAAGAAGAAAAGAGAAGTTGCATCTTTGATTCTAGTGATCCCAAATAAATGATATGACAACCATATGGTGTGAAGCAATGATGGAAAGGTCTAGAAGTATCCTTGTAATTTTTTCCCCTTATTCTCTTTTGTGTTCTTTTTTTTAAAGCTGCCTGCTTCACCACAATATTTAGATATGATGAAATGCAACACTGAAATAATTCCTCCTCTTAAAAGCACAAAGGGAAACAAAATCTCATTCGATGTGAGAACTGTAACTGAATGTTTCTCCCTCCCCACTCATCTTGTTAAACAATTGAATAAAACATTGTACAGCAAGTGGATGTTAACATTGAATAACAAGTATTTGTCCTGTGAATATTTAAAATGATAGAAGTTGCTTTTGAATTGAAATTAAAGTTTCTGTTTTATGGATGATTTTTTTATTTGTAGAAGATTTGTTCTGATTAAATAATTCTAGATTCATCCCAGCATTATATACCTTACAATATTACAGTAAAATAATAAATACTACCACACAACAGTGTGCTGCAGCAGCCAAAAAAGCCAATGCAATCCTATATTGCATTAACAAAAGGGACTCAATCAAGATCACGTGACGTGTTAATACCACTCTAAAAAGCCTTAGAAAGACCACAGCTAGAATACTGCAACCAATTTTGGTCTCTATACTATAAAAAAGATGTTGAGACTCTAGAAAAAGTGCAGGGAAGAGCAACAAAGAGGACTAGGGGACTGGAGGCTAAAACATATGAAGAACGGCTATAGCTAGTCTAGTGAAGAGAAAGACCAGGGGAGACATGATAGCAGTGTTTCAATATTTAAGGGGCTTTCACAGAGGAAGGGATCAGCCTGTTTTCCAAAGCACCTGAAGGCCAGACAAGGAATAACAGATGGAAGCTGATCAAGGAGAAATTTTCTGACAGTGAGAACAATCAACCACTGGAATAGTTTGCCTTCAACTCTTGTGGGAGTTTCATCAATGGAAGCTTTCAAGAAGAGACTGGACTGCCATCTGTCAGAAATGGTGTAGGGTCTCCTGTTTGGGCGGTGGGTTGACCTACAAGGTCCCTTCCAACTCTGTTATTATGATTCTGAACGATCAGTAGTAATTCATTGTAATTTATTTTGCATTCTGCCACTTCATAATTTATAGATAATGAATTGGTATTGGGGAGAGCAACATTGTTGACTTTGTTTTAGCTAGGAGCTGCAAAGCCTATGGGCAATTACTTATTTTATTTATATGGTATAAATAGTCAAGCCATAAAACACAGAACATTAAGCACTTAGAGAGTGAATTTGGTCTAGTGGTTAAGGCACCAGGCTTAAGTTCAAGTCCTGTCTTAGTCATGAAAGCCAGCTGGGCCCAATCCACCTCACAGGGTTCTTGTGGGAGGCAAATATAAGGAAGATGCAGTAATGTGTCTGTTCTCCACTTTGAAGTATTTATAAAAAAAACAATAAAAGTGAGAAATTAATAGTGACTTGAAAAACAAGCCAACAACTGATAACTCAAAAGTAAAAAACAATAGCTTAAATGTCTATATCCCCAATTTAAATATAAATAATACAATGTGCCTGAGCGAAGTTTTGAATACACTACTGGAAAAAAGTAAAAACAAAACAAAACTAATAACACCAACTTTATACACTAGGCCAGGGGTCGGCAACCTCGGCTCTTTTATGACTCGTGGACTTCAACTCCCAGAATTCCTGAGCCAGCTAATTCTGGGAGTTGAAGTCCACGAGTCATAAAAGAGCCGAGGTTGCCAACCCCTGCACTAGGCTCAGTTACCATCCAGATCCAATGCCTGAGGGAAAATCTTGGAATTCAAAACTTCAAGATATTTGTTTACTTTCTTTACAGGCTTTACTTTTTAACCTTCATTTTAGGGGGTTGGGAATATTTGTTTTTTCAAAGCAGTCTTTAAATTTTCTGGTCCAACACCCCCCCCCAGGAAAATAATCCAATAAATCAGGATTGCTTACTCCATGTAACTGAGGGAAACCATATGACCTGTGGTCTGCATGTTTTTTTTCCTTTTGTTGTATTCATTTTTATTAAAAAAAAACTTGGTAGGGCCAGTGCTTTTCCCTTTTTTTGGTACCGCATGAAGCTACCTGAATTTTGATATGATAGTGAACCTTTTGCAAATGGCACGTTCAATAATGCGACGTATGAGGAAAGCCTGAAAATGTTTCCTGGTAGATATTTATTGGAAAACTCTTTCTCATAAAAATCTTCATCAAGTTTGCTTGAAGGAAGTGGAAAGTAATGAGGCTTTCACTCTGCTGAATGATTTTGTTTCAGATCACTAGTTCCTTGCTTTAGGAAGCTGGTGATTCTGAACAGGGCATCTAAGGGGGAAGGGAAAGCTCAAGACATCTGGTTTCCTAATGCAAGAGGTTGAAAATGGGCTTTCTGTTGCCCTGCTGACACAATACATGCAATATATTATGAGTCCAATCACCAGGTCTTACTTAGCTGTCTGGATTAAAGACACTGCTGTGAAAAAGCTTCGCCCCTTTTGTTTGTGTGCTGTGATGTTGTAGACATGTACAGTATATGTAAGATAGAGTATGCAGTATGGTTCTGCTTTATTTTGATGAAAGCACTGTATCCTGCAGATGATTCTGATTGGGCTTTCTAATGTTCAACCTTATAAGTTTCAGAGAAGAGTCTTTTCAAAGTATATACAGGTAGTCCTCGACTTATGACCACAAATGAGCCCAAAATTTCTGTTGCCAAGTGAGACATTTGTTAAGTGAGTTTTGCCCCATTTCGTGGCCTTTCTTGCCACAATTGTTAAGTGAATCACTGCAGTTGTGAAGTTACAGCGTTGTTAAGTGAATCTGGTTTCCCCACTGACTTTGTCAGAAAGTTACAAAAGGTGATCACATGACCCCGGGACACTGCAACAGTTGTATGTATGAGTTGTCAGTTGCCAAGTTTCTGAATTTTGATCACGTGACCATGGGGATGCTGCAAAGTGTGAGAAACAGTCATAAGTCACTTTTTTCAGTGTTGTTGTAACTTCAAACTGTCACTAAATGAACCATTATAAGTTGAGGACTACCTGTGTATGGTCTTCCAGGCCATTATGTTGTCTTCATATCAAGCATGAAATGAACTGAATAAACGCTACATAAGGCAGCTCTTGAAAATCACTCAATGCAATGGCCTGGCAGGAATGAGTATGTCCATATAACATTTTTGCTTCATGCACTGCACCAGTTACGTATGTATGTATGTATGTATGTATGTATGTATGTATGTGTATGTGTATATGTATATGTATGTGTGTATACACACACACACACACACACACACACATATATATATATGGATATGGATGGATATATATATGGATATATATAAATGGATACACACACACACACACACACACACACACAAAACCTGTGTAGTGATAGTGGCAGTTTCTCCTGCTACTGAAACAGCAGGAACATTATTAGGTGATTTCATTTTTTACTGCTACTGATAATAAACCAAGCTGTGCAGGATGTTGGATCAATGGAGCTAGATCTGGTGAAGGAGGCACTGTCAATCAACTAAACATACATAGGAGAAAATGGATTGAACAGATGATGAGGTAGCACAGCTGAAAAATGATTTTATAACAGTGCTTTATAACACTGAAAATAGATGTTACAGAGCTGACAAATTCTGTCTAGTTAGCAATGAATATATAGAAAATAATTATTCTAAAAGAGTTTATCCCACTTACACTAAAAATGGAGCCCTTAAATATGAGAATCATTTTCCTCACTCTCTTAAAAAGCAGAACTATAATACACATCGGTGACCGAGCAATGATATAGTTTAAAATAGTTTCCAGATCAATGATCTGTGCAATACCTTCAAAAATGGGATGACAAAAGGTCTCAGTGGGAAGTTAGTGGCTTCTTGCAGTTTGGAATGAAATTCTTCAATTGTCAAAGTAGAGTTCTGTTGAATGAAAAAAAATTCTGACTCTGTAAAATGGATAATAGAAATGTTTTGGCAATATACATTAGGCTTGCAGTATTTTACACAGAGAAACATTCTTAAATGTTTTGTATTAATAATGTTGTAGCATTTATTTTACCTCATGAAAACCATTACATTAATATACTATAATAATACTACCACTATTTTGTTGTTGTATTTCTGTAATTCAGATTACCCTTAAGACTACATTAGTTCTGGGGAAAAATGTCTGGTTTAATTTAAAAGTTCATGTCTTTATGCAGTCATGTTTGTACCTCATGAATGAGAAACAGAACAGGGATAATATATTTGGGGAAAGTACCAAACCAGCAGAAACATCTATTTAACAGTCAATTGTCTCTGCATGACAGCTACTACTCATACTGATATTGGTACAAAGCTAAAAGACATTAAGTAGTGGCCCAGCCATAACTCAGTATGTATTGACTTTTTTATATTGTCATCCGTAAAGATTTTTTGGAGATTCAATTCATACATGTGTGTTATATGTGTGTGTTAATCAGTTGTAAACTCAGAATGAGATGCAGCTGCCATGTTGAAGGCTATTTTCAGTACAGGTGGTCCTCAACTTACAACCTAAAATTTCTGTTGCTAAGCAAAACAGTTGTTAATTGCATTTTGCCCTATTTTATAACCTTTCTTGCCACAGTTGTTAAGTGAATCACTGCAGCTGTGAAGTTAGCAACAGGGTTGTTAAGTGAATCTGGTTTCCCCATTGACTTTGCTTGCCAGAAAGTCACAAAAGGTGATCACATGACCCCGGAACACTGCAACCATCATAAATATGAACCAGTTGCCAAGCATCTGATCATGTGGCCATGGAGATACTGCAATGGTCATATGTATGAAAAATGGTCAAATAAGTCAGTGTTTTCATTGCCATTGTAACTTCAAAGAGTCAATAAATGAACTATTGTTAAGTCGAGGACTATCTGTATGACCTCTGAGTACCTCATGATTCTCCATTGTTTATACACAATACAAGTCAAGGAATCTCTGAAGGCTCTGCTGAAACCTATATTTAATTTGAATAGCTGAGACATAAAAGCAATAATAAACCCACATCCTTCATTTAAACAGAGCATATGATTCAATAGCTAATAGCTAATAATAGGTATGCTAAATCAGACCATAACATCCATTATTTTCCTTTCATGGTGGCACAAACATAGTATTTTGGAAACAAAAAAATATATATGGTTGGAAGTCTAACAGAAATGGTTGCAAATCCTACCTTGCTTTTAATAGTTACTGAGATATCTAAGGAATAGCACTTAGACTTATTTATCGCTTCATAGTGCTTTACAGCCTTGTCTAAGCGGTTTACAGAATCAGCATATTACCCCCAACAATCAAGGTCCTCACTTTTTTTGGTAATATTTTATTGATTTTCTAATTTTACATTTAAGTACCGGTATTTAAAAAGCAACATGGCGGCTGGGTTAATCAATAATTCAATAACATACAAAAATCTTTAGTACAAATCTCAAACTACCACATCAAATATTTCCTCTCCTTTTTCCTTAATATCTACTATCTCATATTTAAACTAATACAATTCTTATTGTATCTATTAAGTAAAGATAGCATTGTTACATTTATCAATAAATTTTTAGCTTATACATACCCTAGTTACTTTAACATTCAATCTTTATAAACAATCAATGTCCTGTAGTTAGTTTTTCCCATTTTAATTTCCCATCAATATTTAAATTTAACATTTGATATTTATAATTTCCAAATTTTTGATAACCAAAGTTTCCTTTATCACAATTCTTAACAAAGTCTAATATTCAAAATACACATCTTATCTATTTGAGTATATTCTATTTCCCACCATCTTACATCATCTAATTAATAATACAATATAACATTTCTTATTTTCAACTAGTTTCCAAATGTCTTAAATTTAATGACCAAAATTTCCCCTATTTCAACATCAAATATTTCCTCTTTTTCTCTTGATATCTACTATCTCATATTTAAGTTAATACATTTATTATTTCAATTAAATAAAAACATATTTGTTACATTTATCAATACATTTTTAACTTATTACATATCTTAATTACTTTTACATTCAGTCTTTATAAACAATCAATATCCTATTTATTTGTTTTCCTCAATTTTTAATTTCCCATCAATATTCAAATTCAACTTTTAGTATTTATACTTCCAAGTTTTAAATGACCAAAGTTTTCTTTATCTCAATTCATAACAAAATCTGGTATTCAAAGTACACATCTTGTGTATTTAAGTATATTCTATTTTAATTAGTAATATAAAATCCTTGCTGATAAATCAAAACCCCATTTTCTTCAGCCTTATTCTGCCTTTCTGCCTTTGCCATCTCACCCTACATGTCAGTGCTTTTAGATCATCAAATAGATCTCCCTCTGTTATTATATATATTATTTGAAATAAAAGAGACTATCCAGTCACCATTTTTTTGAAAGTGCTAACAAATTGTTTCTTTATTATTCCAGATTCCCATATTTGTATGTTTGTCTTCCCTTCGGCCTGTTCTTCTTGCTCCTCAAGTTTCTTCTGGTTTATATAGAAAGTCTTTTCCATTTTCAATGTTGTCAGTCCCTTTTCTGGATTTGTTGGTCAGTTGAATCCTCTGTCATAGTATTTAATTGTTCCACTTCTTCTGTTATGTTTTGTGTAGTTGATTCTTTAGTTGTAGTCAAAATTTGAATTCATATATCTAGACTGACATCTTGTTCTTTTCTGTAGCATCTTATTTCATCACAAGCTGAAAGAATGGTTTCATGTATTGCTTTTAACATAAGGAGAATCTGTTCCTGGTCTTCATCCATATTCTCTTAGTAGTGTGTTAAATTAAGAGCTTTAAAGTTAGAGAATGAAAACAATTTTATAACTGAGTATGGAACACAGATGAGCTTCTCACAGCTGATAATTGTCAAGGTTGAAAAAGTCTTATCTGTAGTCTGGGCTTCCAGCCAAGTCTCCTTTAGACAATAACAAGTTGTAATATCGAACTTTAGTCACAAGATGTCACCAATGCCATTTAAGGTTTTTTAAGTCCAACATTTTTAGAATCCTTTTTCCAATTTTATTTCTTTTTTGTAAATAAAAACCAAGGTCTTCAATAGAGATAGGAAATCTTTTGGTCCTCAAATTCTAGAAGCATACAAATCCAGTTAGATTAAGGTTATTCTTTCAGTGTTTTAACTCCCCTGGATAGTCAGTCGCTGCTATTCTTAGAGGATGGGATAAAAGTTCCCTTCCCTCTCTCGTCACAGGTAGAAGATACTTTGGGCAGCTTTTGCAGGAGAAAAAAAACCTTGGGATTAAAGAGAGGTTCAGATCTCACCCAGTCTCATCCGTGCTGCTTTGAAGTGCCTGGTGATAAGTTTGATTTTGGCTATTTGCAGCTGAGTGATGAGCCATATTTCTATGGCTGGTCTTTCATCTGCCAGTTTGGATCCTAGTGATCAAGCAGGGATCCACTCCTTGCTGGTCATCCCTACAGGGTGACTTTCAACCCTTTCCAGGGTCCCCCAGCGATGCGAAATCGAACATGGAGGACGAAGCTCACCTTCCAGCATCTGCGGCGTCTGCGATGGCAAACCGAAGTCCTTAATCAAGGTCCTCATTTTACCGACCTCAGAAGGATGGAAGGCTGAGTCAACCTTGAACCAGGATCAAACTCCTGGCAGTGGGCAGAGTCAGAGTCAACCTGCAATACTGCATTCTAACCAGTGCACCTACCATGGCTCCTAAGATTCATGAAAACACCTGATCCCCTTTTAAGGACCATCACTTTATCTTATGCAAATAAACCCATAAATTAAAATCTGTGGTTTGTGATAAGGTACTTTCCTTTGCAACCATACTATGTGCAAGATAGTCCTTAGTTCTAAAATCATGAAACAGGAAGGTTTTTTTTAGAGTATTATGGAAATCCAGGATTCAAACAGGGTTCAAGGATTGGGCAAATCATTATGATTAAGACTTACTTGCCTCAACAGGATAGCTCAGGCTAAAAACACTTCTTTGAGCCCCTTGGAAGAATGCTGGGGTATAAATGAAATAAATAAAATGTAAGTACCACTTATCTTCTTTTCTGGTATATCAATAAAAGGGAGATTTGAAGAAGAGGCTGAAGAGAAAGAAAGAAATCCACAGTCATTAAATAATTTAATTCACTTACCACAAGTCCTAGCACAAGGGTACGCACTCTCTCCCCAATTTCTGGTGAAATGTCATTGCCAAACTGCTGTAAGGTTGTAAGAAATCTCTTCAGTTTGCTAAGCTGCCGAGCTCCACAAGCTGGTGGTAGTTGCTGATTAGCCAAAGATGAAGAGGAGGAGGAGGATGGGCCATTGCTAAAGCCATTTGGTGGGGAAGGAGCCCCATTCAAAGCTGTTGGTGAATGGCTTGTGCCATTAGTTACTAAAAAAGGAAAGAATACAGAGAAAGACATGTCTTCAGAACTTTTTCAGCTTCATATTACCCTAAGTTAGAATATTTCTGAAGGAGGTATTTTGCACAGATAAACCATGGTGAAATGCAATGGTTTAAAGCAATTGGACAATTATTTCTCCAAAACGGTATATGGTTTCCTTCCCAAGCAGAGGGCTGGACTAGAAGACCTTCAAAGTTCCTTCCAACTCTATTATCCTGTGAGTTTGCTAACTTCTTGTTTTCCTAAATAGTAAAGACATAGCTAAATTGCAGTAAATGCTTTAGATTTCAAAAAAGCATTGGGCAATAGGTTTCTTTTATTAGATTCTCAGAAATAGGTCTGTGAATTCTTTGAGTGATTACTTACAAGTTCCCTGTCCTACTTGACTTTAATTCAAAATTGGGGTACCAGAGGATTAGTTGCAAAACCACATCAATCATAGTAGACATTTTGCAAACAATCAATTCCAGCTATTTTTTGAGAGTTCCTCCAACATGCTTTCAAAATCTAAATGAGTCTCTCAGCTCTTTCTCAGGCCTAACATTAATCTTATCCTAAAAGAGAACAACATATCGAATAACTGTATATTTTTCTGTACATTTTAAATAGGATACAAATACACAGCTTCCTATTGTCTTTCAGGATGAAAACTGTGCATGCATATAGTTTTGCAATTATAAATGTTGGCTTCAATAGGAGCATGTAATACATTTTAATGGAATGAAAACCTGATTACCAAAGTAAGCATTCTGTAAGTATTCATTAGGTTTATAGTTGACCTTTCTTCCAGAAGATTAAGATGGCATACTAGTAAACCCTTCCCATTTTTTTTCCAAAACAACATCCTTATGGAGTTTATCCAAAAAGACTTTTAGTACCAATAATTACTGTTTGCATAATGCTGAGATCTTGTGGGTTTAAAATAAGGAACCCAGCACATTCCTTCAAACTGTGACTCAAAAACTTATATGTTTTTAATTTTCTCTTGGCTTCCCTGAGAAAGAGTAAAAGAGAAAGGCTGTTTTTTTAAATGCATTTGCTGTCTGATCACAAGTTCCTTAAATTCCCAATTGTGTTGATTGTATGGCTCTATGCATAAAAACCTGGTTCCTGCACATGTTACATTATATAAAGTGTGCAGGTTTTCAAAACAGTGCTTCATTCTCTAGCATGAATTGACTGGGCAATTTTCAGGATGTGTTTCTTTTTTTATAAGGACTTCTTTATAATAAAATATTCCAGACTAAGAGGGTTTTGAGGGACTCAAACCCAGGTGAATAAGGTTCTAAAGATGCTGGTCTCATTACAATATAGAGAAACAATATCATGAAGCAAAATTCTGTGATTATAAATTCATTGCAGGAAGTACCTGAAAAAAGAAAAAGGATCTATCACAAGCCCAGGCTTGCCATAGTCACACTGGACTTTTGAAAAGTTATAAAAAGGTGAAATGGATTGAAGACTTTACACTTTTTTAAAGGATAGTCTGAGCACCTTCACAGAAAAGAAATTGGAGTATCTGGACCTGGGTTATAGGCTAGCAATTTTATTTTTGCAATTTTGTGTGTGTGTGTGTGTGTGTGTGTGTGTGTGTGTTTGTGCACAGCCCTTCTCTTCTAATCTGAAAGAACTCACAATGCATATATATTTAATATTTCTACTTTTTGAGGTTATAACAATACTTTTCAATCTTTAAATAACCTCCCCTTAGTTAAATAGGGAAATATGAGGAAGTACAGCTTGATGGATTTTTTTCTGGCACTGTTCTATCTGAGCAAGTATACAGATGTTACTTATCACAATATACTCTAAGTAGAGGGTTAAAACCAGACAGCTGCTGACAGTGGGGAAACAATGCTCCTGAAAATAGAACAGGAAAAACAGAAATATATAATAGCATCCCTGTCATTATGTGGTTAGAGAGGTTGAGTTACAATTATTACAAACTAGGCAGTACTTTCCAATCTAAATAGTTGCCGATCTGCTTTTAAAAATGAGTAAGCTTTAAATCTACCACAATCAACTGGACAGATATACCAATGTAGTAAATTGGAAATGGTTAATTCAGTTGTCAAAAAAGTTTATTTTTTTCCTCTTTCAGCATCAACTCTCATTCAGAATGCTACAACGCAAACAAACAATAGTCTTCACTAGTGAATTGGAAAGAAGGATAAACAATGTAGAGATTTGTACAGTGTAGGGGACAATTAATAGTTTAAATTATATTTTCCAAAATGCGAGCATTAAGGACAGGAAAGATTAAGATCTTTGCTGCAGCTTCACTTTTCTTATCACAAGCATATATAGAAGAAAGGTATAATTACATATTGTGAGTGAATTTTACTGCAGGTAGTCCTCAAGTTACAACTACAATTGAGCCCAAAATTTATGTTGCTAAGTGAAACATTTGTTAAGTGAGTTTGTCCCATTTGACAACTTTTCTTGCTACAAATGTTAAATGAATAATTGCATTTGTTAAGTTAGTAACATGGTTGTTAAGTGAATCGGGCTTCCCCGTTGTCTTTGCTTGTCAGAACATCGCAAAAGCTGATCATGTGACCCCGAGACGCTGCAACTGTAATTAATAATGAACCAGTTGTCAGGCATCTGAATTTTGATCATGTGACCATTGGGATGCTTCAACGGTCATTAAGTGTGAAAAAGAATCATAGGTGTGGTAAGTTTGAATGGTCACTAAATGAACTGTTGTAAGTTGAGGACTTTATGTGTAAATTTCACCCACAAAACGCCAATAGTTCTTGTCATTAAGGGATGGTCTTATGTTGTTTGTTTTACTGAATGTACTTTTCTTGGTCAAAGACGTTTCTGCCTTACATGTTGTGGGTGTGAAAGAACTGGTTCTTGGGGCTCCTTGGGTTGTTGGGGGAGGAGGCATTGTTGGAGGGGTCAGCCTGGATTGTGTCTTCACATCCACAGGTGAATCTGGCATTGTGGAATGCTTCTCAATGCGATCTGTAATAGATAAAAAGTTTACTTGTTCAAATAGGTAAAGATACCAGCTACCAAAAATAACAGTTTTCGTTTCTCAGATCTACAAATATATTTTAGGATTGGGTAAACTTTCTTTAATTTGAGAATCTTTTTTTTCATTATTGAAAGAAAACCAAAAAGTGTGATAGCGTTATCCTTAACTTTCTATAATTGAGTTCAGGTGGTAGTGTAGCTGGAAGAATGATGCTTGGTATAAAGAGATTATAGCCTTAACAAGAAGACCATCAATAAATGGAAAATTCTGGTATTATGATTCTTTCATGAAGATCAGCTACACAACACTTTTAACATTTGATGTTTACTCGATTTTATTTTCCTGGTATTGCCATTCTATGACCTAACACTATAAATAAACCCTTGGAACTTAGAAAGATCCAGTTCTTCCCAATTAGAGTTTGGATTGTACATGCAGGGGCATATTACACCAGTTTCCCCCACACATTGCTTTAAATAAAAAATAGTCTGTGATTTGGCTTGCTGTAACTCATCTTGTCCTTTGCTTGAGCAAAAGGGTGTTCCTATACCAAAACCCCACTACTAAATACAATCAAGTTTAATTATTTCTCTCTATTCAGACATGTTTCATAATGAAGTAGCAGCAATACTTTTAAATTAATACATTTAAGACCTAATGTAAGATTCATTCTGATTAAATACTCTTGGTGATATAATGTGCAAGCTGACCATGAAGACATTTTATATGCCATTCAAGGATGTACATCAATGTTAATTAATTTTAAAAGTCACCTACAAAACTGGAAAGTTTTCTGACTCTTGAATATAGCTCATGATTACACAATTTTTCTCATGATATTACTAGATTAAGTGGCCTAGCTGGATTGACATTTTCCTATCCTTTTTTCCTTATATACTTGATACGTGCACAAAGCAAGTAGCCTAATAGCTGTAAGATCTGTGTAAGATGAAAGCATTTACAAAGCACCACACATAACCTTAATAGCATGGTCAATATTCCACATAATGTCTGGAAATTAACTGTGTGATTTATTCTTAAATATGGTGGATTGTTCAGATTTCTTGTAGTCTCTGAATCATCAAATTTGACATTTGAGGAAAAAAATCTGAGAAGGTTGTTTAGTCAGGGATGATGTTACATGGGTTGCAAACTTACTAATATAAAACTGCTACATTTTATAAGAATGTTGGTAAAATACTGTATCAATTTATCTTTGTGGATAAAGAAAAATTAGTAAACATAATTTGCCATTTAGACTTTAAAAATCAAACTATTAAAGCAGTTAATAGAAATCTCTATGGAAGTAAAAAGGCAAAACATTGTTTCATATTTTTCTCTTTCACACAATACTGGCTGAATTGATGGTCCCTTAGCCACTTTCCTTGGCAGAAGATACAATCTTAAGATGATGCTAAATTTAAAAGCGTTAAATTAGAAGCCTGTGTAAGAAGTCTAATCATTGAACGATAGTGACTGAAATACGAACACTTAAATAAATATAGCTAAATTCAGTTTGATTTCCTGTATGATTTATTTCACAGTTCACAATGGGTAAAAGAAATGAAACAATAGTTCTATAAATCTTTATTTTTTAAAAAAATCAAAGGCATGAGAGGACAAGATTGGTGGAAAAAAAATTAACATTTTTGGGTAGCATCCAAAACCATTAAATCCAATGGAAACCCCACTGAAGTGAGTGGGAACAATATGAAAATATCCTCATGTTTGAATTTGTCATTTTCAAGAAAGAAACTGCAACTGTAAAAGCTCTGCTTCTTTCAGGTTATAATTTCAATTCAGTAGACAATCAAGCATTTATTTTTCAAAATTTCTTTTAAGGAAAAATAGAGTATTATAATGGAAAATAAAGACCTGGAACCGTCGTTTCATTATCGGAAACGTATCAGAGTCCACTGAGTTTATATAGAATTAAACCTAAAAAGTATAGTTCTTTGCAAACTGTGGGACTAAATATTAAGATATCTGCAAAGAAGGAGGAGTGTTGTAAACAAAACAATGTTCCCTAAAATAAAGACACTTGGCTGATACTGTGATCGAATATTTAATAGGCAAGATAAATAAACTTAAACCGAACAAGTTTGGAAATGTTGTTTGTTCCACTCACCTACAGCCTCAGCAGCGAGTACTGTATATAACATTTAGCCTACAATGCAAGAGAGGAAAAGAGGCATGGCAGGGAACACAGGCTGTCCTAAATAAAGGCAGATATTTCTGCCATGCCAAGAAAGGAGAGAGAAGAGAGACTTGCCAGAGCTGGCCAGAAGATAACATTGGCAATTGCTGGTCCATCTGTTTTGCATTCTGCTAACACTCATGCTGAAGTGTTGGAAAATGTATTCCAGGTATACAGGTCTGAAAACATGTGTGAGCCTGGACATGAACAGAAAAGAGCAATACGTGGAGGAAGGAAAGGAAGTTATATTCCAGTTGTGAAAAGGTAATCACAAGGTATCCCTCCAATTCAATTCCTGGGAACTGAAAAAGTAATTTTTTTTCTCCCTATAACACAATGGCAACATATTGCCTCCCATTTTAGAGTAGTTGAAAAATGTGTTGACCTCAAAAGACAGAGGAGAGTGTGGGTGGTCTGAATGACTGTATAGTCTTTAAGGCAAAAGCCCCATTTATTATTCAACTAGACAAGAGAACATGCTATTCCGATATATTAGTTGCCCCATAAGGTTTATATCCAATATTATAAAGTATTTTATTAATGTAATGAAAGTTATATTTTACAACTCTTTGCAATTGCCTTCCACTTGCTATGCAACCTAGGTCCTCAGAGTAGGTTGGGAAAGGTGTAGGAGTATAAACCACTTGGTTAGCAGTCTGTTGTGTTGGTGAACACAATACTATTTCATATATTGCCTTTTCAATCTTTTAAAAATGAATTCAAACTAATTTGAAATGATTATGCATAATAATAACCTTTATAACCTAATTATAAATTAATTAGTAATTAATGTTATTGAGTATCGTAAGAATTTTTGGTAGATTTGGTATAAACTTTTATTAGTTCCTAGGATTTCAAGAAATCCTTCAGTTGATGGAATGGAGTTGGGGAATCATATAAAACAAGATTTAATCTGAATAATTCTGATACCTTGTAAATGTTGCTGGAATTGGGTATGTGTAGTTTAATGAAGAGAAGGGTGAGGGGTGACATGATAGCAGTGTTCCAATATCTCAGGGGCTGCCACAAAGAAGAGGGAGTCAAGCTATTCTCCAAAGCACCTGAAAGCAGGACAAGAAGCAACGGATGGAAACTAGTCAAGGAGAGAAGCAACCTAGAACTAAGGAGAAACTTCCTGACAGTTAGAACAATTAACCAGTGGAACAACCTGCCTCCAGAGGTGGTGAATGCTCCAACACTGGAGGTTTTTAAGAAGAGACTGGACAGCCATTTGCCTGAAATGGTATAAGGTTTCCTGCCTGAGCAGGGGGTTGGACTAGATGACCTCCAAGGTCCCTTCCAACTTTATTATTATTATTATTATTATTATTATTATTATTATTATTATTATTATTATTATTATTATTATTATTATTATTATTATTATTATTATTATTTGTAAAAAGTGGCAGAACTGAGGAAATGCAAAATCTTAAATCTTAAACACTATGACTATATGCTACATTGGACATTTAACAATTTTGCTTTTCAATCATTGGCCATAATTACATGTATTACTTTTGAACAGAACTAGATGTGTAATGTATCATGATGGAAATCTGTGCATAATGTTAAAAGCAATCACAAAAATTGAGTTATCCTAGACAGTGTTACTAATTTGTAAATCTAACTTTGATTCTGAAGCAAAGGAGTAGAAAGATTGTAAACATGCAAATGGCAGCTTTATGTTTTTGTAAAATTGCTAATAACAGAAAAAAGCTATTAGGAAGTAAAGCCTAGCTCTATGTTAGATGTTCTAATTACCAGATCAAGTTATATTTAGGTATGAAAGAATGAGCTTACTGCAACTAAAGCTTTAATTCACCTCTCAGAGACAATGGAGCGTAGGAAAGGAATGGGGTGAAGCAGGAAGAGGCTCACACAACACTCCTCAAAAGCTCCTCCCACTTTATCTGAAGCTTATCCTCCACTTGACCTGTTAATTGTTCAACAGAAATTTACCTTTCTCCCATCACTTAGGCCAGAAAGAAAAATTGATAGCAGTCTTGACAATTTCATTCCAACACAACCAAATTGGTGAAGTCCTGCAAGGGAATGGCAGTGAGTGATCATAGCCAGAAGGTTGCAAAATGTGATCACATGACCCTTGGACACTGAACCATCATAAATATGAGTCAGTTGCTAACCGTCTGAATTTTGATCACTTGACCATGGGGATGCTGCAATAGTCGTAAGTGTGCAAAATGGTCGTAAGTCTATTCAACAACATTCCAATTTCAAATCTGTAATGACAGATGATCCAATTAATGGCATGAAATTTTCATCCTCCATCCACAGCTTTATTGATCTCCTATAAACATCTTCTCTCCCTCCTACGTAGGCACAATACATGAGTGAAATACAACATAGTAATCAGTCACCATAAAGTTGCCTTTAAAGAATTCAATATTTTTAAAAATAGTTTAGAATATGATTTAAGTTTGCCTCTTCATTCTCAGTTGCTCTGGGATCTGGTTATGGTTCAGAGGTTGCCAGATGACTATACTTTTTTAACCTTGACTTTGACTTGCTTGCTTTTTATGTTTCTCATTTTTGATTTTTACTTTTAATTTAGTTTTAAAGGGGATTATGGTAGTTATTGATTTATGAATTTTGTTTACTGGTTGTGCTATTTGCTTGTTTTAATTGTACGAGCTGCCCAGAGTCACAAATGTGAGATGGACATCTAAACAAATCAATTGAAGGAAGGAAGGAAGGAAGGAAGGAAGGAAGGAAGGAAGGAAGGAAGGAAGGAAAGAAACATGGAAACATAAAGTCTATATTCCATATGTCCCAAATGTCTGGAGTTGCTTTTATAGTTGTGCCTAATTTATACAACTAGGAAAGTAAAAGAATAACAAAATAACAAGTTGAAAAGGACCTTGGAGGTCTTCTAGTCCAATCCCCTGCTCAGGCAGGAAACCCTTTACCATTTCAGACAAATAGTTTGTTTGTTTGTTTGTTTGTTTATTTATTTATTTATTTATTTATTTATTTATTTATTTATTTATTTATTTATTTATTTATTTATTTATTTATTTATTTATTTATTTATTTATTTATTTATTTATTTATTTATTTATTTAAATTTATATACCACCCTATTCCCGTAGGACTCAGGGCGGTTTACAGGGAAGATTAAAAACATAACATACAAAAATTAAAATCAGATTAAAACAATTAATTAAATCAAGTCCCCGAAATTTAAAACTAAAACCCAATAAAAAATTAAAACCCCTCAGCCTGGGCCAGACAGCTCAAAGAGGCAAGTTTTCAGGTCCCGGCGAAATGAGCGAAGGTCGGGGGCAGTCCTAAGTTCCATGGGGAGTTGGTTCCATAGGGCCAGCGCGCCCACAGAGAACACTCTTCCCCTGGGAATAACCCACCGGCATTGCTTAACCGGCAGTATCCTGAGAAGGCCCTCCCTGTGGGAGCGCACAGGACGAAGGGAGCTTGATGTGTTCCCTCAGATATCCCAGACCCAAACTATTTAGGGCTTTATAGGTCATCACCAGCACCTTGAATCTCACCCGAAGGGCAACCGGAAGCCAATGCAGCTCGCGGAGTAGAGGTGTTACATGGGAGTATCGGGAAACCCCCATCACAACTCACGCAGCCGCATTCTGCACTAGTTGAAGCCTCCGAGTGGTCCTCAAGGGCAGCCCCATGTAGAGAGTGTTGCAGTAGTCTAAACGAGAGGTCACGAGCGCATGAGTGACTGTGCGTAGGGCATCTCGGTCCAGGTAGGGTCGCAACTGGCGCACCAGGCAAACCTGGGCAAAAGCCCCCCTGGTCACGGCTATGTGGTCTTCAAAATTTAGCCGTGAATCCAGGAGGATGCCCAAGTTGCGAGCCCTATCAATGGGGGGTAACACCTCACTCCCCATCGTTAAAAAAGGAATAGTCTGGTTGACCTGAGATGCCGGTATACACAGCCACTCAGTCTTGGCAGGATTGAGACGAAGCCTGTTTCTCCCCATCCAGACCCGGACCGCCTCCAGGCAATGGGACATCATGGAGAGGGCATCACTGGGTTGGTTCGGGGTGGAGAAAAAAAGTTGGGTATCATCAGCATACTGATGATACCCCACCCCGAAACCACGAATGATCTCGCCCAGCGGCTTCATATAGATGTTGAACAGGAACAGTTGTCCAGTCTCTTCTTAAAAACTTCCAGTGTTGGAGCACCCACAAATTCTAGAGGCAGGTTGTTCCACTGATTAATAGTTCTGTCAGGATATTTCTCCTTAGTTCTAGGTTTGTTCTCTCCTTGATTAGTTTCCATCCATTGCTTCTTGTCCTGCCTTCAGGTGTTCTAGAGAATAGATTGACTCCCTCTTCTTTGTGGCAGCCCCTTAGATATGTAAACACTGCTATCATGTCACTCCTAGTCCTTCTTTTCATTAAACTAGTCATATCCAATTTATATGTTTTAGCCTCCAGACCTCTAATTATCTTTGTGAGACACTTTTTATTTTCTTAATCTTCTTTGTGTCTGCAAAGGGACAAGATTATTTTTTTTGTAAATTACTGCCACAATGCCAGGCTGACTATGTGCTGGCTAGGCTTAAAACGCAAGGTGGACAAGCAAAAATGCCTTACGCTGTGTGGATTAGTCATTATTTTCATTTTGTGTAACTATACATGAAATGAAGATTCATGTATCTTCATATCTTTTATAGAGACTAACCAGATGTAATGGTATCTATTTTAGTTCTGTGAAAAAACTGCGAGCTCAGGGCACCACAACTGAAATTTTCTTCCTGTCCTCCCCCCACAAAAATACTGCTACCAATGCTCTGAAATTCTCTCCCAGGAGTAAATTAGCATAATGTTAGGACAAAACATTATTTGATATGTGACACAAATTTCTTTTATTCAAAACTAAGGGCTGATTGAAATAAGAAACAGAAGATATGGGAATATCAATAATTTGATCCCCAATCTCATGCTCTTAAATTTCCCAGGAGGAGGAATAGGGAGAAAGATATCTGAAATATTTAATTTGTTCTATTCTTAACTCTGGAATTAAAGTTCCAATCTTCAAATTAAAGAAAAATATTAAATAGTTATCATTTGACATGTTTCATTTACCAATTGTATTGAGGAATATTGACGATGCAAAGTATTTTTTACAATATGGAACCAAAGGCAAATTAATCCCAAAATTCAGAGAAGCAGGCAAACAAAAGAAACCATCAGATTTTTCTTTCTCTTCTCTGCTTCCTTTTTTCTTTCTCTTTCTTAATAATGGGATGCTTACAGACTAATTCACTGTCATTACTCTATGTTAGTAGAGCTAACATGATTAGTATGGCTAGTTATCATTAAGCCATAGCTGTAGTGTTATAGCGTATAAGAACTCTCCACTCAGGTACCCTTTACCACAGGGGTGTCAAACTCAATTTCATTGAGGGCCACATCAGCATTGCAGTTGCCCTCAGGGGGCCAGGTGGGTATGGCCAGGGTGGGCGTGGCCTACTGGGTGGGCATGGCTAGAGTGCGTATGGCCTACTGGGTGGGCATGGCCAGCTCTACATCGTTCGCATCAAGGGTGCCTATGTGGGCCTGGGCAGGAGTGGGACAGATCTGAGGGTCTCTGGGCCAGGGCCAAGGCAGTGGGGGCCGTTCCCTCACTGTTTCCAGGATGGCTTCATGGGCCACATGAAACCACTTCGCAGGCTGGATCCGGCCCCCGGGCCTTGTGTTTGACATGTCTGCTTTAGCATGTTACTATATGCTATCCTATGCTATACCACTGTAGACCAATTAGTCAAGCCAGCGAAGATCTGGATGGTTTCTTGGCTGTATTGACAGTGGTTGTTTGTTATGTGTTGCTATTTTTTATTTATAATATTGTTTTTGCTTTTAACTGTTGGCCACCAAGAGTCATGTAACAAATTAATTACTTCACTAAAGTAGTATCACATAATAATATTTTTTTTAAAAAAGTACATCTTCAGTTTTTCCTATTTGAAATAACCATTTTAAACTATTGAATTCTCTGGCTTTGACGAAATAGAAAAATGTGCTTTAGAAGTCAAGACTTTTTTTAAGGCAGTTGTTTTGATAGTACAACTTATCTCAAATTGAAAGGCTTCTATGATAGGAAGCAGACATACATGCTCTCTCTTTTTCTTACAGACAGACACAGAGTATATTGCTAGATGCTATAATAAGAAGAGATTCTGTTTGTAGAAGGCTTCATTTTTGTCTGCAGTAAAATATCTGCATCAGCTGAGTTGTGTGTGAATTTACCACTGAGGAAACCAATTTCAGAATAAGGAGTTGAGAGCCTAGATTTATAGAAACTGAAGTGCGATACCAGGTGGTATAGTGATTAATTGTTCATGAATACCATACACAAATCTCTGCACCTTCTTTTGAGTGATACAGCACCTCAATAAAGTTCTGTGAACATCAACAGCTCTATTGTAGTCCAACAAGAATCATTCCAAACACCATGATGGAGCAATAATTATTTTGAGACTGGTTATAGAGGGCAATGAACTCAAGTTGGAAACACTTTCATACTGATTGTGATTGCCATTTTGTCTATTAAAAAGTAGAAATATAAAATGTTTTTCTTCAGAGGTTCACCAACAATATTTATTGCTTTTTTGTAACAAGAATTTATGGATTTATTTTCTCCTTTCCTTCTGATATTAATAACCTGAAATCTTACCTATAAGAGTTTGGCATACTTCTCTGTGTGTCAAGAATTCTCTGGATACTATCTTACCAACAACACAGGACAGGTAAGTAACCAAGACACTAGGATTTAATTATCGTAGGATCTAACTGAGGTCATTGCAATAGCCTGACCTATTAAGGGCACAAACCAAAATGTCTACAACTATTGGCACCCATGGGTCAAGGGTCTTTTCTTGTGAATTTCTAACAAAAAACAGACTCAGCAATCTTATGTAGGTAACACAATAATTTAGCTCTCTTTGCTGTTTTGCTTTATATACGGTAAGTTCCTTATGAACTGCAAAGAAATGTGTGTTGCATTTTAAAAACTGAGAAACAGCCAACTTTTCTAACACAGCTTAAAGCCAAGGAAACAGATTTGGTTGAAACTCATTGGCTTTTGTTCCTGCAATAAATTCATGATGAGAGTAGATGGTGAAATAACAGCCCAAATCCAACCTATGCACTCAGAACCCTCTGGTAACAAGAGAGCTTTAAGATAAATTCATAAAATATGCTTTAAGTCTGCACACATGTCCTCCATTTGTTTCACATTATATTTTAAAAATGAAATATACATTCTTGAACCTCTTCTAGCAGCAAAGAGCAGGAAGCTGTGATTTAATCACAGAAGCATTTTGCCCCACTCTAAATTAAAGAATGCTGTAAAACCAACTTTAAATTATGACATCTCTTCTGTGGATTGTTTTGGTTTCTGACACTGAGCTGTTCTTTGTCATACATTCGGTTCTTATTATGGGAATTATTTTTAACTCCATACCTAGCTTTTAGATGAACTGCTATATGTTTTGCAAGTGTTTCTAACTTTATAAAAAATAAATATGTACAAAGAAAGAAGTCTATGGTACAGGGGAAAAAAGCTTTTATACCCAGCCCATTTTAAAAACAAGATGGCTTTTCATAGATTTTTTAGCTTATATGGAAAACATCCAATTCAAGTGTATCAGGGAAGGGTGATGTATGGAACAAAATATGGAACATGTAAATACACAACTGATGCTTTTTCAATAGCCAATTTAATGTCAGGCACTTCTGCAAGTGGTGTGGTTTCAATTTCCTCTTTAAAATAAAACGTAAGATATAATAAGCAGTGGCATTTACTTTACTTTTAGCTAGTATAAGGAGTTCCAGATGTATGTCCAGGCATAAAAGATTCTTAAAAAATACTCTTCACTGATTCATTGTGAGATGTTTCTGTTAACCTGTAGAAAATCAATATAATATTTATAGAGTTTGCTGAATGTATCCATTTTTGCTTTTTTGCCATCCCATTACTTCAGGGAGTACCTCATCAACCAATTATGAAATTTTAATTCTTCATATATGCAAAACTGAGCTACACCCAAGAAGGCATAAAGTGGTCTGAAACTCAGGAAATAATTGTGTCTATAGCTCACATGAGTGTACTAAGCATATTATTTGTTTTGTCTAGTGTTATTAACTAAATTTTGTGCTACATCAGTTGAGCTAAATGGCAAATCATGTACCATGATTATAGGAAGAATTATTATTATATAGATAGCAAAGGGAAACAAGGGTTTAAATGCTCCAAAATGTATGTGCAGACAAGTTATCATTACATGTTGCAATAAAGAATATACATGGACAAATTTTGAAGCATTTTAAGGAAAGATAGACTAAAATTTTGATATTCCATAGGCCAACCTAGCCCCTTCTTGATAAATAAGACAGCATACTGAACTGAGGTGCTTTAATTTTTCTACTTAGCAACTTTTCACTACAATGAATTAAAAAACAGAATACAACCACACAAAGCCAAGACTATTAATTCAAGTTAGTCACCTACCTTGAATAAATATTAAAATTGAATTGAAATCCATAGACTAATATTTCTCACTTTGATATGTGTGTTTGTATTTATGTATGTATGTATTTAATTTTCATACTTAACCAGCCATCTCCGTTATGTACTTAATTATTGGATTTTAAGTCTCTCTATTTCTAAAAATACCTTGGGAAGTTTACAATTTTTTTTTAAAAAAAATAGAGGTAGTCCTCACCAATCACAAAGGGGACTGGCAACTCCATCACTAAGCGATACTTTAACTGCAATGTCACATGACCACTAACCACTTATGTCAGTTCTGCTGTGGCTATAAAACAAATCACTGTGGGTCATTAAGTGGGTCATCACATGAACAAGACTTAGAGCCAATTTTCCCATCGACTATGTTAGAAGGTGGCTGTATAGAACAGAAATGGTGATTATGTGACTGTGAGATGCTGCAACCATTGTAAATGTGTGCTGGTTTCAAAGTGTCTGAATAATGTTTACATGACTATGGGGTCTGCAATGGTCACTTTTTCACCCCAGTTGTATTTTTGAATGGTTACTGAACTAAACAGTCAGTCAGTGAAGACTACCCGTACATAATTTAAAAGAAGCATGGCTGCCTAGAAGAAACTACATAAATAACATCTGGAAAAGAAATTGACAAGGGCTCTTCAAAAGACCTATATATACACCTCTGTGGGCTGTTGTTCCAGAGGTCAACAGAAAAGTCAGACTTCTCTGTACCACACAATAAAAACATTTAATTGTAGAGAACCTGCGTTTCTCTGCAAGATTGTACTGAACAGGCAGAAACAATTGGAAACAATGGGTCCTTCAAATAACTGGACCCACATCGCGAAGAGCTTTATGGGTGAAAATCATCAATTTGAATTGCATGTGGAAACTGACCAAGAGAGTGAGAAGCAGTGGCAATACATGGGCATAATGATACATGGGCATAATTACTGCCCACACATTGCATTTTGTTACCAGTAGTAACTTTTGGACAATCTTTTAGGACAACAACATTTAGAACATATTGCAGTAGTTGAATTCTGAGATGACTACAGGATAAGTGACAAGGTCTCCCACTCACAAGAAGTACCTATGCAAAGCCCCCCATCCACATTTGCTCTTTGGATCATAGCTGAAAATCCAAAAGGATCTCTGAAATGGGTCTAGGTAATCCACTTTCTCCAAGAAGCTCTGCAACTGCTGTTAAACCACCTTTTTAACCACCTCCCCAAAAAGGGAAGTTTGCAGACTGGACAATAACTATCCAGAGCAGAAAGGTCCGGCAATAGCCTTTTGAGAAGGGAACAAGCCATCATCTCCTTCAAGACCAGTAAGACTACCTGCTCCCTCAAAGAGGCTGGAACCACTATGTTCCTTCTGAACCACAGTTCTCTTCTCAGCAGAGAACTCGCTGTCAGACTACTGACTGGTGCAATAAAGCTGAACAATAGTGACATTTTGCTTACTGACTCCCACAATATAGTCCTTCGTCCAAAGGAAGTTTAGGAGTGTCTTCTTGCACTTCATCTCTCAGAGCTACTCAGAAAAACAATGTGTTCCTGGGATCAATGAAAACATATGCCTCATGGGAGAAATTCTGTCTTATGGGAGTCACTTAGCAGAGTAAGATGGAAGGCATATACATTTATTAAATAAATAAATAACATTACTGTCAATAATATATTCTGAAGCAGAACAACCAAAACAAATCTTCTGCCTTTCATCAAACACAACAAAAATCAGTAAGAACATGATATAACAAGCATGATATAATCTTTTTACAAACGCATGAAACTGAAATATGCAATATTTTGTAAAGCAAAGATTCACATTTTATCCATGTTAATTAACATGTTAATACCATGTGCATATAGGATTTGAGGAAAAGCATTAGCATTGTTCACTTATTCCTTTCTTCATCTTCAATTTATTCTAGAGTAACAATCATGGTGTAATCCTATCTAACATAAGAAAAACATATTGAAAGTCAGAACTAGAGGAATTAGAAACATAATTATGTCCCAATTCACATAAACCATTGCTTGAGGAAGAAATATTCAGTTGAGTTGTTTTCTAAAATAATCTTACTAATGGATAAAGAACATGCAGTAAAGAAACTAAACAAGAAAAAGAAATGTTTATAAGAATGTTATACAGGTAGTTCAGTAATAGTGTTGGATGAAAAGGATATAATTAATGGCATAGCTGAGTAACCTTTCCATAAGTATTTAAGAGAAAAAAGTAAATAAGTGAAAATTGTACTGAACGTTAACTATACAAAAGTGTCTAAGGTCTGAGCAAAGGATAAAGGGAAGACTCAATTAAATTCTCTTTT
This sequence comes from Vipera berus, assembly GCF_964194415.1. Lineage (NCBI taxonomy): Eukaryota > Metazoa > Chordata > Lepidosauria > Squamata > Viperidae > Vipera > Vipera berus. The sequence goes on from NC_138204.1 coordinate 190,099,305, forward strand.
CCAAAGGAGATTATCAAAGAGGCTTTGGTGGAACTTTCATGAATGAAAAACATAGGCATTTTTCACTATTTCCATTTCAGAGCTTTTCACAGTCCCAAAGTTCCAGAAGTTTCCTTAACATTCCAAAACACAGTACAGGACATAGAAGAGAGATCCAAGGTTGCCTCATTTGCAAGGAAGTATCTCAAAGGCTCAAAGGTACATCAAAGGCTCAATCTCAACCTCTTTTGTTCCACCACCATCTCCAAGACAGATAGATAATTTTTGGCTCATCATTTGTAAGCCAACCTGACCCTACAGCTTGAAATTATGAAACTGACATGTTTACCCAAAGTCTTTTTAATAGCTTGAAATATGTAGAAGAATTATGGAACAACCTAATAGCTGAATGGCTATAAATCTGATGGCATAAGGTAATTTTATTGTATCTCTTTTTAACAAAGATGAAGATGGCCATACTAATTTAAACATAAGGGATGATTATGATATTTTATACTGTTCCTGTACAAAATTATCTCAAAACCATTTTAGGAATATATAATATACACGTTTAAAGCAAGACATGCTAAAAAGGAGGGGGGAAGCAGAAACGAAGAAAAATATTCATCTAACGTTTATACAGAAGGTCTAGGAGACAAAGGAATTAAAAATATTAACTGAATGTACTACAAAATAGCATGGGACAGTTTAGTCCAGAATGTAGGATCAAATGGTAACCCAACTTCAAATGCAAGACTTAACATGAACAAGAGATTATATGGACAGCAATACTGTACATAGGCTATCAAAGCTGGGAAAGGGCACAGTTTTATTAACTGAAATGTAGAAAAAAATGTTAGTCTACAGTAGTCAAAAACTAGGTAAGATCTTTTTTGACTAAAATATTTTATTAAAAAGTGTAAGAGCTTTTTATAAACTGTAACTCAATTCACCATGCTGTAATAGAAGCAATGAGTCTAGGAGTATCCCAAGATACATATCTAATCTTTCCAAGGAAATGCAATCAAACTAAAAACAGTCAAATGGCAATTCCCATACCTAGAAACCACCAAAGTTTTTGATTTGTCAGGATTCAGACTTTATTGTTCCTCACCATCAAATCAGAGCATCCAGAGATAGATCAGAACATGTTATACAGAACAAGATCTGCATGTCATCAGGATTTTGATGAGACTAGTGCCAGATGCCTAATATATGCCTCCCAAAGCTTCAGGTAGAAGCAAATACTCCAGGGGACAAATTAGTATTCTGTGCAATTCCATAACATAAATGCCAGGATTTAGAGGCACAGTCACTCAATAGTCTTTGAGACCTTCCCTTCCACCATAACACAGTCCCTTCAACAAGGATCCAGGAGAATACTGTGATCCACAGTTATCAAAAGCTGTTAAGAGATGTACTCCCCATATACATGTAAATAAGTCCAGCAGAATGGCTAAGTCTATAATACAACTTACATGAGAGTTTGAGTATATGACGTACTACCTCACTTGGCAATAAATTATTAGCTTTGTAGACTTTTTACCCTAATACTTTTTTCAAAGTATTTATTTTTACAGTGTAGTTTATTTATATTTTAGTTGCTATCTAAAGCAGTTTTCAAAATCTAACCAACCTTTCTGATTAAGCATATTAATTAAAAACAGAAATTGAAAATACAGCAAGAAGATTTACTCAGGTGAGAGATAGTGATATATAAATAATGTGATATTGATCCTTCATTGAATGCACCTCCTATAGAATCAACTGGATTATAATTAGGAAAAGAAGCTGGGTAGCCTATGCTACTATCTATCTATCTATCTATCTATCTATCTATCTATCTATCTATCTATCTATCTATCTATCTATCTATCTATCTATCTATCTATCTGAATCAAAAACAAAATAAAACAGAAAATGGGATAAGAAATTGTTTTTACAGAAAAGATTTGACTGCTAATCACCAAGGAGCCTATCTGACCTGGTGTCCTATATGGAGCTTCTGACCTGTTGTATTCTTTTGTGCAAGGAAGCCTCCTTAGCTCATCTACCTTTCATATTCTCATTTATATACTATCCACTTTTCTGTTAAGGAGTACAAGAGGGTGTGTATATAATTCCCCTCTCCTAATTTTTCCATAGCACCAGCCCTATTATTATTATTATTATTATTATTATTATTATTATTATTATTATTATTATTATTATTATTATTATTATTATTATTATTTATTTGACATATACCGCCCTATTCCCATAGGACTCAGGGTGGTTTACAGGGCAATTAAAGCCATACAATACAAAAGTTAAAATAATTTAAAACAATTAAATTTAAGCCCAAAAGTTAAAACTTTAAAACCCAATTAAAAACCCCTCAGTCTAGGCCAGACAGCTCAAAGAGCCAAGTTTTTAGGTCCCGGTGAAATGAACAGAGGTCGGGGGCAGTCCTAAGTTCCAAAGGAAGTTGGTTCCAAAGGGCAGGCACACCCACAGAGAAGGCCCTCTCTCTGGGAGTTACCCACCAGCAATCCTTCACCGGCGGTACCCTAAGAAGGCCCTCCCTGTGGGAGCGCACAGGACGATGGGGAGTTAATGTCGGCAGCAGGTGTTCCCTCAGATAATCCGGACCCAAGCCTTTTAGGGCTCTATAGGTCATCACCAGCACCTTGAATCTCACCCGGAGGGCAACTGGAAGCCAATGCAGCTCGCGGAGAAGAGGTGTTACACAGGAGTATCGGGGGACTCCCATCACAACTCACGCGGCTGCATTCTCAACATCAACAACATCAACAACTTTATTGTCACTTTGAATGTACACCAATCAGTATACATCAAAATGAAATTTCGTTGCATACAGCTTTCAAAGGGTCACCACCTCCGATATACACTGCCGCCACCACCAAGTCCTCCAAAAGCCTCTCTCTCTTCCTCTGGGCCTGCTGAGAGCCTCATCCAGTTCCTTCACTCCATAAGCCCCGGGACCTCTCCTCCTCGGCCTCCTTTGGAAACAGCCCTGATTTGCAATAGAATCCATCGCTGGGCCAGCAGTCAGATCTTGCTGCTGGCAGAACAATTTCAAACAGTGCCAACGGTTTAACGGTCTCACCAACAGTTCCAAAACAGCTACAAACTCGCCATGCCAGCAAAGATTATGGATTGCATGTTCTGCACCAGCTGAAGCCTCCGAGTGGTCCTCAAGGGCAGCCCCATGTAGAGAGTGTTGCAGTAGTCTAGCCGGGAGGTCACGAGTGCATGGGTGACTGTGCATAGGGCATCTTGGTCCAGATAGGGCCGCAACTGGTGCACCAGGCGAACCTGGGCAAAAGCCCCCCTGGCCATGGCTCCTATATGATCTTCAAAACTGAGCCGTGAATCCAGGAAGACGCCCAAGTTGTGAGCCCTATCAATGGGGGATAACACCTCACCCCCCATCATTAACGATGGAACAAACTGTTTAACCCGAGATGCTGGTATGCACAGCCACTCGGTCTTGGCAGGAGCGAGACGAAACCTGTTTCTCCCCATCCAAACCCGGACCACCACCAGGCAACGGGACATCACGTCGAGGGCATCACTGGGTTGGTTCGGGGTGGAAAGAAAAAGTTGGGTATCATCAGCATACTGATGATACCCCACCCTGAAACCACGAATGAGCTCACCCAGCAGCTTCATATGTTGAACAAGAGGGGAGAGAGGACCGACCCCTAAGGGACTCCACAAACGAGAGACCGTGGGGTGGACCTCTGCCCTCCCGTCAACACCGACTGCGAACAGCCCAGGAGATAGGAGGAGAACCACTGTAAAACAGTGCCTCCCACTCCCAGCCCCGAGACACCGCAGTAGGATACCATGGTCGATGGTATCAAAAGCCTCTGAGAGGTCTAATAGGACTGGGACAGAGGAACATCCCCTGTCCCGAGCCCACCAGAGATCATTCACCAGTGCGACCAATGCCGTCTCCGTGCTGTACCTGGGCCTGAAGCCCAATTGGTATGGGTCAAGATAATCAGTTTCCTCCAGGAACAGAGGAAGCTGATGCGCCACCACACTCTCAACAACCTTCGCCAAAAAGCGAAGGTTGGAGACCGGACAATATGAGGTAGGTCATGCTGAGATACATGCCTAAAATCATCCAGTGAGTTTCTGTGGCTGATGATGGACTCCCAGTGCCAATCTGACATTTTATCCACTACTTATACCATGGGTATTAAACTCGATCGTGTCATGTGATGTATCATGATGTATCGTGTTTTTGCCTTTGCGGAGCTTGGGTGAGCATGGCCTGTGCATGACGCTTCCGGCCCATGGGCTGCCAGTTTGACATCCCTGACTTATATTGTCTCTCTCTTTTCACCAAGACTCCAGTACAGAGGAAGTAAGGAAGTAAACTATACTCAACTTGCTAAAGTCCCATTTGGGTGGAAGTGGAAGAGTGCAATAAGTATTAACAGTGCAATTCTATGAACTTTTAATAAAAATACAGAAAAAAATGGCACTGGAGAAGAGATTGAAGAAGCTGGAATTACTTTGGCTTAGTTATGAGAAGAGACTGAAGTATTTAAGCCTAAGGTTTCACAGAAAATGTGGCCTAGAAGGAGGGAGAGATATACTGTGCAGACGGGTAGTAAGGCAAACACAGAATCATCAAGGTGGTATCTTGCTCAATAGTAGCAACTGTGAGAGGGATCTTGGAGTCCTAGTGGACAATCACTTAAATATGAGCCAGCAGTGTGCTGCAGCTGCCAAAAAAAGTCAACACAATGTTAGGCTGCATTAACAGAGGGCTAGAATCAAGATCACGTGAAGTATTAATACCACTTTACAATGCCTTGGTAAGACCACACTTGGAATACTGCATCCAGTTTTGGTCACCACAATGTAAAAAGATTTTGAGACTCTAGAAAGAGCTTTCAGAAGTTGTGAATGCTCCAACACTGGAAGTTTTTAAGAAGAGACTGGACAGCCATTTGTCTGAAATGGTATAGGGTTTCCTGCCTGAGCAGTGGATAGGACTAGATGACCTCCAAGATCCCTTCCATCATCATCATCATCATCATCATCATCATCATTATTATTATTATTATTATTATTATTATTATTATTATTATTATTATTATTATTATTATTATTCGCACAGTCAGCCAGATGTTCAGACTGGATTTGGCATTTTTCTCTACCTATCGAGTCCTTACCAAGGACCTGGGATAGGCAGGTGTGGATGTTTGATGTTATTATAGATATCATCGCAGGATGGAAGCAGTTGTTATTGTTATTATTATTATTAATGGGAGTCAGAAACATCTAGATAGCTGATAATAATAATAGAAGCAAACAACTGAATTTCATACTCAAGAGTGGAGAAAAGAAGAGAGAAGCCACTGATTTTATGTTGAATCCATTGTCTTCAGCTGCAGTGCAGATAAGCAAAGTATCAATACTGTTTCTAAATAGTCCTAATGGACAAGTTGGCTGTAAGTGCTTTAGAACCATTAATTCATTGGCCCTGATAAATAAAGGTATTATATTAAATTTGGATTGATGAAACTAAAGTTCAAACTTTCAGCTCTCAGTGAGACCATGAGAGAGCAGTTTAATATCGCCAAGTGGTTAATCAAAGATAATGAAGATGACAATCTTCCTGGTGTTTATACCAGATGCTTCATTTTGTGAAGGATACATAGAAATGAACAAGTCCCATTAGGGGTGGAGATGGAAGAGTGCAATAAGCACTAACAATGCAATTCTATGAAGTTTTAATAAACATATGCTCCAATTTCTTTAGCAGTATCCACTTTCTGCATAAACAAGCTGAAGAATCAGCTGAATGATTTGGAAGAATGTTGGAAATTGGCTCATGAAACCATGCTGTTATCAATATATGGATGGTTATATAACCATGACTAAAAAAGTACAAGTCCCAGAATCTCCTCAAGGTCCTCCCAAAATTATGAAACAATGAGGAAATAGTTAAATATATGTAAATTTTAATATTAACTTATTTGTTGGAGGAATAGTCCACATTAGAAGGGCCTGTTGCACCTTCTGAGAACAACTTTAGCTAAATATATTTTCCTGGCAATGTGTGGGCACCTGTGAAAGATCATTAAAAATACTGTTGCTGCTCTATGGCATTCCAACAGGTGCTACATTGATAAACATACATGCTCAGAATCACGCTTTGGCCTTGAAATCCAATTCTGTGTAAAGTTTACTATTTTAATTTCATTTGTAGACCAAGAACTGCTTTCAACCCAGAAAATGTTGTGTGTCACTTTTTTTCCTTAAAAAAAATGAAAATCATACATACATACATACATACATACATACATACATGTAAACGGTAAAGGTTCCCCCACACTAAGGGCCGGTGCTCATCTCCGTTTCAAAGCCAAAGAGCCAGCGCTTGTCCGAGGACGTCTCCGTGGTCATGTGGCCGGCATGACTAGACGCCAAAGGCGCACGGAGCACTGTTACCTTCCCACCGTAGTGGTCCCTATTTTTCTACTTGCATTTTTACGTGCTTTCGAACTGCTAGGTTGGCAGAAGCTGGGACGAGTAACAGGCGCTCACTCTGTTACGCGGCACTCGGGATTCGACCCGCCAAACTGCCGACCTTCTGATCGACAAGCTCAGCGTCCTAACCCACTGAGCCACCGCATCCCTACATACATACATACATACATATTCTTTTCATTTCTTGCATATGCAGTTAAACAACTGTACTCTTTTCAAACAAAATACATATTGTACATTTGTAGAGAAATATGTTGTCAATCTAACAAACGTAAGCTTAAACAAACCCTGTCAAATCTGATCAACATACCTTGAAAGTAACAATACCATCTGGTGACAAAATAAACAGAATTTTTCTTGACTACTTGAGTATGAACAAGTTAGTCTTTACTGCCAGCAATGATGCATTTTCCCCCCTTTAAAATTCTTCAAGTTTCTCTGAATTCTCAATTGCATTATCATCTGACCAAAAGAATGGGACTGAAAAATATCAGCACAATATTAGTGATATGTCAAATCCCAATTTGTAAAGTCACTCGCTTTTCTCTGGAAACTTGGAAAACAGGGTCTCTTGAAAGGAGAAAACAATCTACATCATATTCATAGCCAATCACAAGGTAACACCTTTATGTTTCTATTTCAACACAGAAAAAAAGGAAAAACATCTGCAGTTTGATCAATAGATCGGATATGTATGCCTTATCCAGCATTTCAGAGTAGTAAAATAAGGCATAGTTAGTTGTATTTTTTTAAAATTCATACTTTTAAAAATAGTATAATTCAACAATACAAGTGTAATATAAATAATAGTACAAGTAGTTTAAGCTGCTTCAGTAAAACTGCTAGAGGGAAGCTCCATGGTTCACTTAAAAGCACCTTGATTTGGGGACAGTTTCAGGAATTAATGTCCAAGAAATAATTAGCTCTACACCTCCTCTCATGTCCACAAGTTGAAAGCTGTTTGACAGCTGCAAAAACATTTGGTATGCAGATTTTATTCAAACTACTACAGAATCTACTACATATTACATATTAATACTACAGCATATTAATCTACTAATGCAAGGTGGGTAATGGTGTTTTGTGAGAAAATTATTTCATCAACAAAAAATGAAACTATTGATTCAAATAGAGAACTGACTAGTTTCCCCTCCACATGTCTTCTTGTTTATTATTTTCTCTTTCTCCTGTCTTTCATCACCTATGCAAAAGTTAATATAGAACTAACTTGGACCTCAATATATCCTATTTAATGACTATTAGAGAGTTAGAATGCAACATTTAATTACCGGTACTTTTTTAAACCGATTTCAAAATTATTTAAGAAAACCAAAGGTAACATCCTTACTAGCCAAGTGTGAATCCTCTGATTCCCAGTTAATTCAAATGATGATGCAAAGTCTAAGTGGGTTGGCCTTTATCTATTTCCTTGCCACTTCTCCTATAATTTACCACACCTCCCAGGCTACCTCTTGATTAAGGTAGCTCTTTATCAAATATGGAAATATTTTCAATGGTTGCTTCTCTTGAAGATAGTCCAACACCACCAATAGGCTGCTAAAAGATGGTAGATAGTGTTTTTTTTATTGTAGTCATGTACTTTTGTTTTCAATCAATATGAACAGGATTGTTTAAATCCTATTTCAATTAAATCATATCAGATGTTTCAAAGATACTTCAGATTTTATATGGTTATAAATGGTTGCAATTACATACATATCAAAAGAATCTGGTGGTAGTTCATGCAAGAAACATTGATAAACTATGACATAGGCCTGGTATACTGTGATTAAAGCTAGAAAAGAAATCTCTCACAAAGGCCATATTTTCCAACTAAAGTTTTTCTGTAATGATTCCTGTTTCTCAGCAAATACCTATGATCAAATGAAAAATAACAACTATCTACAGTATCTAAAGTAGATAATTCTGTAAGTTTCTTCTTACCCTACATTTGGATTTTTTTGAATCTTAAGAAAATAAAAAAGAAAAGAACAACCCTTTGAATGCCTGGACAAATCTGTCCATTTCACTTTTTTTAGCTTTAAAAAGTTCTTGACAAGAAATATTTCTATGACTCTTACTAAAATCCACAGAATATAATAGCGAAATAATAAGTAACTGAAGTGAATAGTTCACTAACCATTCCTTGGAATAACTTTTCACTCAAGCCAAATTTGCTTTTTAGGACAGAAAGTTTAAAACAAATATATATACATATGTTGGGAATATAGGTAGAGATTCTAGGTGACACATCTATATAATTTTCTTGGCAGCAACATGAAAGTTGTTGTCATTGTCTTCTTCCAAGATGATACTTCTCCATCTGATTTACAGAATTTTTTATTGTCTTCTATCTAAATACTTTCAACCATTACTCCTCAAATAGTTTTATGTTCCCAGGTTATTCCCTAACATCACAACTTGTTGATTTGACTATAATATAATCTATGTACTCATATGTGGTAATTTTCCCCATATTACTTAATAAATGGTTCTCCAAATTTTACCTCACTTGTAGTTGAAGTTCTGACTTTTTTCATTCAATATTAAAAATCTTGCTGTAAACAGCCATACTAGCATATGAAACTACTGCAATAAGAAAAAAAAGATAAATCTTTTTCATGAAAGACAGCTGCATCATTCCTAACTTTATTTTTTCTTACATTCAGGCTCAAGTACAGCTGCAATAAATATGACTCTTCACAAAATGTGCAGATGTTAATAATATTGTAAGATGCCATTCAAGGTTATTGAAATGCTGACTAAAGTTGCTCCTTTGCCCGTAACTAATAATCAACCACCTGTTAGTCTAAGTGACTAAGACTAAATGTATTTCTAATAAACATAAATTTCATAACAGCCAATACACAATAAACATAAACTAAGTTGGTGCAGTGTTATGCAATCCAACTAGAAACCAAGAGACCATGAGTTCTAATCCTACCTATGACACAAAGCCAGCTGGGTGACTATGGGCCAGTCATTCTCTCTCAGCCCTAAGATACAGGCACTGGCAAACTGCTTCTGAAAATCTTGCTATGAAAACAATGTTCAGATAATTACCAAGGGCCAATGATGACTCAAAGGCACCAAAAGAAAAAAGAACAGAGAGATTAAGGAGTCAAAATTTTAGACCAAAGTTAATGTTAAAATGATCACAATTTCCTAAGGCATAAGAATTACTTCAAAATGCTCGTCTCTTCCTAATAATATAAAAAGCAGTAAAGAAAAGAATATTTCAGAGTAAATCTGTAGGAAATGACCAGGCTGAGCCCAAGGGAGAGGTCAAGCATGTCATCAGTCTGGAGTGCCTGCATGCCCACTAGAGATCTAAATCTAGCCCATCTTGAATTCTATTGACTCTTATCTATCACCAATTTGCTTTGAGGATTAGTAGTTCTGATTCCTGTAGAGAGCATAAGCTTGCAATAAACTTTTATATTCATTTGAACTGCCTGATTTCCTGTGCTTGACTTTAATCTCCTGGTCATCTCCTACAAAATCAAGCATAAAAACTTTCCTAAAACCAAATCAAGTAGTGATATAAAACCTGTTTACAAATTTACACAGGGATTGGAAATAAATAAATTAAAAATATGATTGCAAATCAATGTAGCTTCATGTATTTGGAGGAAGACCCTTCTATTTTAATACAATTTTCTTTATGCAAGAATGTTTTATTTTGAATTCCTTACAGAAGATGCCAAGATTCTGAAATAACTGATGAATGATGAAAAGTCAATATATATGAAAAAGAATTTTAAAAATAACCTAATATCTAAAATGTGCATGTTTAAAACTTGATGTGGTATTATGGTCAGTATTGATAAAATTCTGTTGATACTGAAGTTCATTGGGCAATCTAGTCCAATAGAGATTCCTCATATTGACTAATTGGTAGAGAGATAAAATCAGAAGAAAACAAGTCATGCCATTTCCTGATCTTTGCAGGAAGAGTGAAGAAAAAATGTGATAAATAGTAATTATGACTCTCTTCCACATTTTCTACAAAATCATCTTCAGTATAGAGGCAGAAATGAACATATTTAACTTATTTATTACATTATTTATTACATTGATATGCTGCCCATCTCATTGCCAAGTCAGTAATATATATATGAGACTTATATATATATATGTCATTATTTTGTGAAACATCAAGTAGCTACACAATAAACATATCAACATATGAATCAGTAATATCATCAATGGTTGTATTCAGCAGCAAGTTCAGTTTTCAGTATTTTGGAACAGGATCTTAGGACAAGGGTTAGAGGGATAAACTCCTTGTTCCCATCTTTATGATACAATGGAAGGATCTTGTCTGCTAAGGATAAATAAAGATCCCATTTCAGATAATTTTAAAAATCCTATTCTGTCTACTACTTGAGTCCTGATCCTAATATGTTCCCCACATTTATTTATTTTCATGTAAAGGTTAATACACAAATATCTATCTATCTATCTATCTATCTATCTATCTATCTATCTATCTATCTATCTATCTATCTATCATCTATCTATCATCTATCTATCTATCTATCTATCTATCTATCTATCTATCTATCTATCTATCTATCTATCTATCTATCTATCCTTTATATAGCCCCTAAGATGTTTTCAGTATAGCAACAGCTATCAAAAAAATTAGAAATTAGAAATAAATGGCACCTCCTTCCATTTATCAACACACAGATATAGATTTTTTTTTCTTGGAACTATGAAGCATGAGGCAGTTAACTCAGAAAACTGATTTTGGTTCCCTGATTTGTTTAATTAATTAATTGCACACTCTGTCTCTTTCTGTGTGTATCTGCTTAACATCCCCAAATAACTTGGCCAGCTTTTAGTCTTTTGTATTTTATTTGAAGAAAAGGAACATTTGCCATCTCCATAGGCAGCATAATGTCTTGCGCTGACTGCCCTCTCTGGGTTGTCGGTATTTTTTTTTAGTTGCTAATCACATGTTACCACATAGCCATTATTAATTCTCAGTATCTTCAGCATCCTCCTGTGCAACATATGATCCACAGCCTCAGTACATACACAGATAATTGCTAAAACAATATTTAAAAAGAAGTGAGGTGGGAGAGTCATTAGTGCAATCTCACACTGCTTGAAATCTTTTATTTGTGGAATGATTCACTGGGTTGATTTCAATGTCTGCTGCGCTTCTCAAGGGAGTGGACAGGGAAAAGAACAGGAAAAGACAAAAAAAAAGGGAAGATGGATGGAAGAAATACTATTTTCCAGTTTTGTCACCTTATTCATGTGACTCCACAAAAAGAAGTAAAAAAGCCACACTACAAATAGAAGTAGTCCTTGAGTTTACAACCACAACTGAGCCCAAAATTTATGTTGCTAAGTGAAACATTTGTTAAGTGAGTTTTGCCCCATTTTATGACATTTTGCCATAGTTGTTAAGTGAATCATTGAACTTAATACTGTCATTAAGTGAATCTAGATTTCCATTGACTTTGCTTGTCAAAAGGTTGCAAAAGCTGATCACATGACTCCAGAACCCTGCAACCATCATAAATATGAACCTGTTGCCAAGCATCTGAACTTGGATCATGTGACCATGGAGATGCTGCAATGGTTGTAAGTGTGAAAAATGGTCATAAGTCACTTTTTTCAGTGCCATTGTAACTCTAAATGGTCACTAAATGAACTGTTATACATTGAGGACTACCAGTACAGAAATAGTAACTTTTACCATCTATTTTACCTCCTAATAGAATCAACTAAGGAATTATTGGCAAGTAGGAATCTTGAAACAAACCATGCTAAGCAAAAAACATATTTTCTAAGAAGTCCTTAATAAACCACTTCACATACAGTATGACTTTTTTGGAATCTGTAGAACAATTCAAAAGATTTTCAAAATCTAGAAGGAAATTGGAAGTTGCATAATCTATAAGGTTAACATTCAACAGGACCATGCAGAGTAACATGAAGTCTGTCTTTGCAATGAAACTAAAATGGCAAGGATATTGCAGTCACAGTCATTTCACATGTGGGCTACAGGGACATGCAGAACCAAGAATGTTCTGGTTTCTGATATGTTTTAGAATATTTAATTCAGTCAACTGTGACCTAAAAGACTATCAGGTCATTAAAAGGCTGCACTCTTTGTTGTTGTTCTGTATTTAAATATGTACCTTAATCCGAATGGATACTTAAGGGCAATTATTTGACTTTTTATCAGATTAGAGTTTTGGGGGGTTGCATTTAGATTTAGAATAGGTCCATTTAAATCATTTATGAAGGGATTTCCATGAGTTTCTATTTTAAATATGGCTCAAGCTCTTGTCTTTGCCGTGTTACCACCATTCCTGATTATTTCAATAGAAGTATTTTTGGGTGTCCACAAGCATGTAAAGAAGACTTCAGAAGTCCCTTGAAACAGCTGCTCCAAAATCTCAAGTGGATCCATCGAGCTTCTGAGAAACAGATTCACATGGGCACATTCACTTGCAAAGTGCCATCAAATGATTTGCCCAGCTCTAGAAATTATGAGTCTGCTGCATATTTTTAGCTGTACATTTTTCATGCAATTTGTTTTGTGTTGCAATCATTTTTTACTTCTAATAATACTAATAATTTTGCTAATTCTGTTTTTTCTAATTTGATTGTCCAGATTGTATTATAGTTTATGTCAGTTATTTTTTAATTTGGTTTTTAGATTAGAACTAGAACTATTCTTTTCATCCTTACTTTGGGAGTCAACATGTCAAAAAAAATAGTGCTAAAAAGAGTAAGCAAATAAAAATATAGATACAGCAAATTGTATCAGCTTTCTCACATGTGTAAAATATCAATTTATTCAACGTGTGTGTATATATAGTTGTAAATAACTTACAACATCCAAAATAGATATTAATCCATTTTGATGAGCATTGTTGATTTTCTTCACTGGAATCATGCTTCCTTATCATCACTATAAATCTTACTTAGCTAAACAGAAAATAGTTTGCGGTTCAAATTTTGTATGATTTGAAATCAATATTTTTCAATAAAAGATGCACCAGGAGCTGTTTAGGAGAGCAACAGTGTAATTATTTTTTTAGGAATACTTTTCCCAGCAAAAAATACAAAAGGGTAAGAATGACTGCAACATCTGCTGCTCCACTTAGCAAAGTGGTTTTGGCAGAAATAGTTCCTCTTCAAGCCCAGAGGAGCCAAGCAAGCTTTACCGTCTTGGGGGGGGGTGTATGGATATTTTCTTTACCAATTTATTTCATTTGTATTTCAAAAACATTTTTAATTGTGTCACTTATACCCGTATGCTTTTAGAATTTCAAAGATGGTTGTTTAATAAATCACTATAGAAAAGGTTTTTTAAAAATATATTTAATATATAATATCATATCTGTAAAAGCATATAGGTAAATGATTTGTTACTATTCAACTGGAGCAGCTCTCACTTTGGGCTCCAGCAGCATTTATATAGGAAGATAAAGTTTCCAAGATCAAAGATTTTTTGGGACATACGTTGGAAAAATCCATGACTAATTCCTCTGTTAGTAAACTGTTGTCATTTCCCAAAATTGACTCTCTTGTAACAAGCTTCACCTGGATTCTAAGACTCTATACATTACATTGTAGAAGAAAGTTGTGTGCTAAAAAGTATATATTTAAGAAAATTATGTACAAAGGAAATATTCTACATTATATTCTTTTGGCAAGCCATTCTCATTTTTATTTCTCCCTTCTGCAATATATGACATGAATAATGTTTACCTTCCTTAGAGGATTGCTGCTGTAACGGTTTCAGTAACATTATGCATAAATAACACTTTCAAAGGCTCTTTATAACTACAGCTGCTGCTCTATTACAATTCTCTGTTACCCAGTGAACACCACAGGTTTTAGATTGAGTATTTTCTGATGATTCAGGTTCTAACAAACAGCCTAGGAATCATGAAGATGACATTGGAATATATAGGAAGTTGCAAGCAAGGTTCTTCGTTTCTAATCAATGGTGTCAACTCTGATAAATTGTGCTAGATTTTAGTATAACTCAAAGAGCTCCAATTACTGTTAGTACAATACTAGACTTTTTCTTCCAAAAACATGCACCTTTGCAACTCAATTTGCAAATCCTGACATTTTGTTGCGCTTTTGTGTGTGTGTATGTTTAATCTATTCCTTGACATTGCTACTTGTATGAACCATGTTTTTTTCCAATAACAGCAACGTCTGATCTGTTGTGTTTCATGTATGCTTGTTAATCTGCATTTTAAGTCCCATAATATCCTTACCTCATTTGTAAATACTGTGCAGGTGTGAATCCCAATTATTTTTGTTAACAGAGAATTTATATTATTACTGATAGTAATGATTATGCTGCTTACTGTTACCTAAACAACATATTGTATAGTCAACCAGCGGAACAGCTTGCCTCCAGAAATTGTGGGTGTTCCACCACTGGAGGTTTTTAAGAAGTAACTGGACAGTTACTTGCCTGAGATGGTATAGGTTCTCCTGCTTGAGTGGGGAGCTGGACTAGAAGACCTCTAAGGGCCCTTCCAGCTATTCTATTCTATTCTATTCTATTCTATTCTATTCTATTCTATTCTATTCTATTCTATTCTATTCTATTCTATTCTATTCCATTCCATTCCATTCCATTCCATTCCATTCCATTCCTATTCCTATATCTATTATTTCTATTTCTATTCTATTCCAGTATAGCAAGAAGATGCTTTAATCATTCAATTTCAGTCAGTAGTATACACTTATGCAAAAATGACAGACTAATCTAATCTCCAATCTCTACCCACCAAGTTCCAACTTTACTTTTTGATTTAAAGCAGTGGGAAAACTGTACACTTGCACAAGCTGTACAAGTTATGACCATAAACCATCAAGAAGGAGCAATTCTGTTTATCACAATAGCTCTGCATCCTGCTCTTTCTGCACTGTCCTCCTGTTCATTTTGTCAACCTACAATCAACCTTTAATTCAATCATCATGTAAGAAGACTAAACTTTCCTTACTTTTCTGAGAAAAATACAAATAGCAACCAACTATGAAGTCAGAGGTCATATAATCTTTACCATGGCTTGATCAAAGAAAATAGCACCGACTCATAATCATCAGTGCTTTTTCAAGCTGTCCAATGCTACTTCAGCTGTTCATTTCCAGATGTTCTTCCATCACTATCTTTCCACTCCAAGAAGGTTTTCTGGGTCTGTATACATGGATGGATATCTCTATTGTTTGATTTCAAAGGTGAATTCAAAGAAAAAAATAAATATTAAAGAGAACGTGTAAAAGTCGATGGAAATAACTTTAAATGTAGATCCCAATTCCAGTGTGTATTCCCACAGGATATGTAATCAATTATATTCAAACCCAGCATCATTCTATTTATTTTTCTGCTCCTCCTTTGCCCTATTTTATAAATGTGACCTTCTTCCTACAAGCACTCAAATGCCAACTGCAGCTTTTAGTTCTCTTTAATAGTAAGGAAGAAGTATTTCTGATTTAAAAGATTTTTTTTAAAAAAAAAACAATCACTTGAGAATAACCCTGAATCAGAGAAATCTGTCTGCTTAAAGCATTGTATACTAAGTTCTATGTTAGAGGAACTCTATATTTATAGATTGTACCTCCCTAACTCATTATATTCCCTGTATTATTCTAATAACTCCACTCTGAAATATTATAATTTAGCACTGTGAGACACCTAGCAGTAATTCAGAAAGACTATTGTATATGCCTGCCCAAAAGTTAATAGAAATGCATGAACATATTTTGGTGTTCTGGTTATAGCTCTTGGGGTCAAAATATAGATAACAAATAGGTATACCAGAATACCCTAAATGTCACATGCTTGTGGAACTTTCAGATAATTTAACTGACAGAAAATAAATTATGCATTTCTTGAGAAAACCAATGACCAAGTAACAGCTGTTTAGCTTATGAATTCAAATATGGCACCATAGACTAGCCCTACAATAATTAGCAGTTGCTGCTTTCAGAGGATTTTAAACTCAGTGCTGGTGGGTCAAGGTGTAATTAACCATTAATTCAATCCTCCAATTAGCACCAATGGCAACTTTTCTCCCAGGGCAAATAGGAGCCTAATTCTGATTAGGACTAAGGCAGTATCAAATACTTAAGTGTTCTCTTTCCACACTTCCAAATTTCAGATGGTTACTATTCTTTAAAAGGAGGAAAAAATCAAGAAGACAAGAACCATTTTGTAATATAGTATGGAGCTGTCTCTTTTAACAATACAAACATGTATATGCAATAATTATTGAAAATATTTAGCACATTTTGCATACATTTATTTTTATAAATTTTATTTAAAAGTTTTATATGGCTGCCCGTCTTAAGAATCTAGGTGGCATACAACAACGAAGTTCATTGTAGCATTTATTTATTAGGGATAGGTTAACTTCTGATAAGTTACAAGAAAGTAAATATTTCAAAATAATACATTCAGCATATAAAATTTTAAACTTATTTACACTGTTAAAATATGATCATAGGTTAATACTTACAGTTTCCAGGAAAGATACTCAAAATTAAACAATGCTAATTATTCATATAGTCAATGTATTTTTAAAAAAAATATTGCTTCAGCAGCAAAACTAAAATCAGATAGTAGGTGCTATATAAGTCTTTGGATACTGAACATAGAAAATCTTAGAAATTTTCAATTTTTCCAAACACCATTATGAAAAATTTTAAAGGGCACAGCTGTAGCTATTTTATATGGATAAACCTCTCCCTATCAAACTAAAGTTATAAAGTGATACACTGGAAAACAGAATGCTAAAAAATCAGAGTTTTGTATCTTGACCACTAGCAACTATAATCCTCACCCTAATTAATACGTAAGAATTTGCTCTCAGGTATTAATTGTACATGGCATTTGCACAATTCCAAAAGAAAAGTTAAAAAAAATCCATCTCTGTATGCTCATGGCTTAAATGAGATGAACATAATTGAAATGCAAAAGAAGGCCCCCAAGTAGAAGATGTGTCAATTAATATGCAAGTGATGTTTTCTTGCTTTGAATACATTATGAACTTGCAGTAAGTTAATATGCCACGGTATCATAAGCACCAGATGGAATGGTAGGCAGAGATGTCTCATCAAACCTTAGGAAGATGTATTAGTGCGCCCTGCTTTTTTTTTCTTTATTTAAACAGGAAATCCTCAGCTTTGCCTACTCTTACATATTTCTTAGTATTTATTATCTGCTCCCAAAGCTGAATTCTCTCAGATTACTTCACCAAAAGATGTCAAAGCATCCTTTTAAGTCTATTTTATCTCATAAAGTACAGGCAAGAAAAAGGGGCAGTTATGCTTACTGAAAAGTACCAAATCTGAAAGATAGTAACAATGATCAACAAACAGCTGTATCAAAAAGATTCCACAATAAGCAAAAATTGTCATGCACTGTGTCCTCCCCTCTCTTATCATTTATATCTCAAAAATGAATTTTACAGATTAGTTTAGGGATACAGGGATTTTAGCGTCCAAAACCTTTCAGAATTCTCCTCTTTCCACTCTTGGATTTTCTTGAATTAAAGGAGCAAGTTCTAGGAAACTTGATGGAAGAATGGGAAACTCTCGTTTTCTTTTGGGAGATCTCTCAACCAGATCTACTACCTCAAGGTGGAGAACAGGTCCTTTCTAATAAAATACTACCAGTTGGATCCTATGACTAATCCTATGACTAATCCTATGAGCAGAGCAAATCAGCTCAATTGAAAGCCTTCTTACAGAATTATATTAAGCCATACCTAAGGATGTCCTCCTGCATAGAAAGACTTCTCTTTGATCAAACGATGGGACTTAGAAAGGTCTCCTAGTAATCAGCCTTACAAATCTTTAACTGAAGGTAACTCTGAAGCAGTCTTTGATTACTGGCCTTGTTTTGATTTTACTGAGTTTACCCAAACAGCTGCTTGTTATTCTGCTGGACTCTTAAGCTTGACCATGGATTTCATTTATCCTAAGAAGTCCCAAAAGTGCTTTTTCAAGAGGCAACTGGACTTACTTGTTTTTCTTTGTTTTCGCTTCTCATCCAAGAAGCTTCTTAGAATGACCTGGATGACTGAGAATCTCAATAGACATTGATCCTAAGAAGATGTATTAGCATTCACTGCTAAATATTATTCATGTATGTTTACGTCTGACTGGATGGATTTATATACATATACATTTTCCCCCTGTTTTTTTTAGACAAACCAACTCAGCAATGTGGGGAAAATTTGACCTTAAACAATTTGTTCATGCTACTGTCTGAATTCAGATCAGGAAACACTGAAAGGTATTAAATCATCTACTTAGGGAGCTCACTATACTCTATCTAATGGCAACAATTGAGTGCACTATGTTCGAAGAAGCTACCTTGTACAAAATTAATTTTAATATTTCAAATTAATTTGAAAAATGTTAATCAAGATCATTTGTAGTACAGATTAATATTCTTTGTCTACTTTAAATATATACTTATTTGATTTATGTATTGATGAAGCTCAATCGGACCTATATAATTATCTAATTTCATTTTATTTCTACAATAATAATCCTCTGGGATGAATTTATCTACGAGTGAGTAAGGGTGGGTTGAAACTAATCTCCCTAGTCTCATTTAAACATTTTATCCATTACACCATATTGGCTTTCTATTTGTTAAAAACAATTTAATTGCAGTAGAATTTCAATAACTCTTCTGTGCAGGAGTTCAAATTTAAAATAAATAAAAAAATAGCACAATTTCCCAGATTTTTAAAGAAATCTGAATATTATGCAGAAAGAAATTAAATCAACACTAGTATAAAATCCAACTAGTATATATATCAACTCATGAATAAAAGGTAAATGCCACAAATCCTTTTTTAAAAATCCTTCTCATTCTCCTTCCTTCTCTTTCAATACTATTGAAGTTGCTTTGAAGGGTGTTTCTGTCAAACCCTAAGACATGGGAAATAGGATTTTTGCACTGTGTTTAGAAACAGGATAGAAAAGGAAGTAGTGAGCAGAACCTGACTTTAACTGAACCATCATTTTACTAAAGATCTGCAGTCTTCCTGGCTTCCCATGTTTCAGTCTCAAGGGAACAGTTTAATATCAAGGGTAAAGTTCATGATGGAACTTTTATTGAATACTTCATTACTCTGAATACTGAGTACTATATGCAGTATTCAAAATAATAGGTGCTGATAATGGAAGGCAGATTTCACCAGTAATAATGAAAAACATATTTAAACAAATGATATGACATTTTATTACATGCAAATATATTACAATGTTAGTCCATTTTGATCTGTAAAATTAACACCTGGACATTTGTAGATTGTTCATGCAGATGAAAAAATAGAGGCATCTTTTCCCAGAAAAACAAAACCCCAGCACTGAGAGCAACTGTTTATCTGTGAAAATAAGGAGTAGAACAAAAGGAAATATAAAGCTCTCTCTGTCTGTGTATGTGTGTGTGTATGTGTGTATACATATATACATTTTATTTATTTATTTATTAAATGTTTATACCACCCTTCTCCCGAAGGACTCAGGGCGGTGTACAGGGCAATAAATATCGAAATATAAATACAAAAGTTAAAAAAGATTAAATAATTATGCCTAATATAATACAACAATTAAAACTATGTTAAAATCAAATCCAAACCCCAAACCCATCAGACCAAGCCGGATTGTTCAAATAGATAGGTTTTTAGATCGCGTTGGAAGGAGCGAAGGTCGGGGGCCATCCGGAGCTCAACCGGCAAGCAGTTCCATAGGTCTGGCGCGCCCACAGAGAACGCCCTCCCCCTGGGGGCCACCAATCGACATTCTCTGATCGGAGGCACCTTGAGGAGGCCCACTCTGTGGGAGCGCACTGGACGGAGGGAGGTTGACGCCGGCAGCAGGTGCTGCCGTAGGTAATCCGGACCCATGCCATGTAGGGCTTTATAGGTCATTACCAGCACCTTGAATCTCACCCGGAGGGCAACTGGCAGCCAATGCAGCTCGCGGAGCAGAGGTGCAACATGGGAGTATCGGGAGACCCCCAACACCACTCACGCGGCTGCATTCTGCACCAGTTGAAGCCTCCGAGTGGTCCTCAAGGACAGCCCCATGTAGAGAGCGTTGCACTAGTCCAAACGAGAGGTCACGAGCGCATGAGTGACTGTACGCAAGGCATCCTGGTCTAGATAGGGCCGTAACTGGCGCACCAGGCAAACCTGGGCGAAGGCCCCCCCTAGTCACAGCTCCTATATGATCTTCTAAGGAGAGCTGTGTACATACACACACTTATATTTGAATCTAAAGGGCACTATGATTTTTATGAAAGAAGCTTGGATTATTCCAAATACCTTCACAGAATTATTCTTTAGTGCCATTTGATAACTAGGATGGCAAGGCAGTGAAACTGCTTACTGTTTGTAAACACTTTTTACAAACTATTAGTCATTTATGAAGATCCAAGAACACCTTCCCATGCTTTAGACATGTTCCAGTAACAGTCCCCTTAATGCAATATGCCTAGTAGGTATTTTAGAAAAAATAAATGAATATTTGCTGTTCTAAAGAATAAGTAAGTGTTGTTAGTGACCCAACTATCTTAGAACTGGAGACACAAGTTGGGGTAATCTGTAAAATAACCATCATATTCTAAAAATGGAAATGAAGATGAAATAAACTGTGGATGAAAAACAATGGACAATTATATTTGGTAACCCACAGAAGTTCTTAACAGAATTTATTTTCCCATATTTGAAGTGAAAGCCAAGGCTAACAGATAAAGGAAAAATGTGTCATTTTAATGTTCTTACTTTTGTCATATGTATCGTTATTTTTTCTACAGGGCTATCTCTTGGATTATTGTACAAAGTTGTGTTCTGAACCAGGCAAAATCAACCAGCCATTGATGTGCACACTTCAATGTTCATGAGTAGATTAAGGAGAAAGGGCCATCACTCAAATGTCAAAAGAACAATTTGTCTCATTTCTCACCTTTTTATACAATCTATTTGTTTCTGTAGCCTTCTGGAATTTTTCAGGCGTAAAAAATGTAATAAATTAGTGGCCGGTTGTTATATTAGAAATGATATGTGAGAAGACATAATCAGGTGACCAACTCAAATAGTGCAAGTGAAGAAAGAACTTCCGTCCTTGTCACTGTGACCCAGTTCCTTAGCAGCTTTCTTATTTCTCTTTTAATGGTAATTTCTTCTGAGCTGAGAGCTATGGCTCTGCTAAGCTGAAAAACATCAGCTTGCCTCACTCATTTCAGGGACTGGATAGAGTCAAAAAGCGATTAAATATTTTCCTTTGAGAAGGCTCTAAATTTAATTTCATAGTTCTTAACTCTTAACATTACCTCCAATACAAGTGAAAATTGCACACTACCAGAACAAAAACTGTCATTTGGCTACTGCAATTCAAAGCATAAAATTAGGGGGGTGGTCACATGTGGCCTGCATGCCATGTGTTGTTCATCTCTAATGAATTAGAAGGAAACATGCTTGAAGCAAGGAATCAGATCAAGGCATGTAAATTCCACTTGGAAACATTATTTCCCTTTGCAATATTATCAAAACACAAGGAAATAATATTACATTAATATGTATGTGAAAACACACACACTTCTTGATTCATTTTTCCTAGCATACTCCAGCAAGTGAGGGTTCACTTTTTCCCTTTTTCTTTTATCAACCAAGTATTGATCCATTGGTTGTGACAGAGGTTAACTGACTGGCTTACTGCCCAAACAGAAAGAGAAGAGAGAAGAGAGAAGGGAGAGGGGAAGGGGTGAGGGAGAAAGAGAAGGAGAGAGAAAGAGACCAATGGGACCAATTTCACCTTTACTTTCCTCATCCTGTCTAGTTCTTCCTTCAGATCCTGGTACTTCTCCAGCTTCTCTTATTTCTTTCTGATGTTACCATCACTTGACCTGGCTACATCTATTACAGTCACTGTTTTCTGATCCATATCTAGTACCATGATATCTAGTTGATTCACTTATTTGATCTAGAAGTCCCACAAAATCTTAGCCCTCTACAATCTTATGGGGAATGTCGTATCTTGGACTTGCAAGGGTCTAGGTCAGACATGTCAAACTCAAGGCCCATGGGCCAGATCCAGCCTGTGATGTCTTTATAACTGGCCCGTGGGGCCATTCTGGAGATGGCGAGAGACTTGTCCCCGCTGTCTCAGCCCCAGCCTAGCCCAGGCCAGCTGGGCACTCTCTCTGGGCATGTGCACAGGAGGCAGTGAGTGTGTGAGGGCTGGCAGTGCCTAGTAGCAGCTGCAATTTGTTGACCCTTCAGCCAGTCATTGGCCGGTAGCGATGGCCAGCTGGATGTGAGCCTGGGGTGTCCAATAAACTGAGCTCGGCCCCACTTCAAGTGCACTGCAATCGTACACCTCAGAGCCCCACAGCCAGGCCCCCCAACCCCACCACCTGCCTCACTTGCCCCCATGGCAGCAGAGCCGGTAGCAGCACCAGCAGCCCCATCCAGCAGGAGCACCACTGCCCCTCTGCTCAGCTCCAACCCAGGAAGTTCACAAGCCTGGAAGGGAAGTCACATCAGAGCCCATCAAGTGAAGCAGCCACCTCAGAATGGTGTCCGCATGCCTCACCCCCTCACCACCCTCCCACACCCACCATGAGCAACCTGGAGAGTGAGCACAGCAGTCTTGAGGAGGAGGTAAGCGAGGGTGGGGGCTCCTTCTGGAAAGCGGGGCTGGGCTGGCTGCACCTACCCAGTCACACTCACCTAGCCATGCCTATCTTGTTGTGGTGACCTGGCCACGCCCACCTTGTCACAGCGACCTAGCTATGACCACCCAATCATGCCCATCTGGCCCTTTGAAGGCAACCATAATGTTGATGTGGCCCTCAATGAAATTGAGTTTGACAACCCTGGTCTAGGTCATACCCTCTATAGATAATTCTGTACACAATACATCTGGTTGTACTGTTCAATGCATACTGTTCCTGCCTTTATCTCTGGAACCTTTCTGCACCTTGGATCCTATCTAGTACAGCAGTGCCTGTTCTTGTGCTGCTATGATTAGTGCCTCACTAGTGCTATGATTAGTGTCCAGCCTTTCCAGGCACTGATAGGAGTTCCTAATGTCAGACAGCTCAAATAACTGTCAACAGTACCTCCCATGCAGTCTTGTCTTGCCACGGTCTTGCCACACAGTACCTCCCATGCAGTCTTGTCCTTTGTTTGATTTTCATCCTATCTGCTGCTGCTTCAGTAGTTGTAGCTGGTTTGTTATGTCTGCTATATAGTCTGTTGATAGTTTTACCCCATCAGTCTTAACTGCCTCCCTCTCTTATTATCATCCATCCCCACTTCTTTATCTGAATGACATCCCTATGTCCTCACTGTAGAACTGTGACAGAGGGATCAGTGAATCAATGTATCATTTACTCTTTGCACACAACTTGATCTTATCTGTCTAAAGAAGGTAGCAGATGGTAATCCCACTTTTGAACTTGGATCTGTATCCAATCATTGTGATTATCTGGGTGAGGAAGTTCAGCCCCATACAGTACAACAATGGAGACAGCGTATCACCTTCATATATACAGCACTCGATGGCCACAGGCACAAACTGTCTTGAATTGAGTTCCAGAATACTACTAAGTTCTTCAGGAAGATCCTGTGTGTCCTGTTGACTTTGTATACCACCAGACATTTACATATCCATGTTTGTAGCACTGAATTATAAGCTTTCCTATAATCAGTCCAGGTTGTGTCGGATTGGTCTGTCTAAATCTTGAGTCTTGGTAACTGCTCTATTTATGAGCAACAGGTGTTTGAGCCTCTTGTGTTATTCCCAATGCCCTGTTGAGTTGGGTTCATATACCGGTCCATATGGCCTTGTAGCTGCCCAGGGCCCATAGCCATTTCGGACTGATGTTATGTGTCTTCTTTTTCTCCTATATGTTATTTAGTACTGTTTAGTTTCTGCTGTTGGCTTTGCTATTATTGTACTTTTTCACTGCAGTTGGGAGTACGCCTTGATGGATATTTGGGTAACAGAGTATTTGTCTTCTTGATCTCTGCTTTTTTAATGTATCTCCTTAGACTTCTTGAGTCTGGGACATAATCTATAGTTGGTCTAGCTTAAGTTATGACAGTAACTTCCTCTTTGCTGAGTATAGGTCTTCTGAACATCTATAGTTCTGTCATATTTTTCATATATTGTATACTGTATCCTCTCTGTTGTAGAAACATTCTATCAATTCCAGGCTCTCTGGTGTCATCAATGTATGGTTTATTCCAATACCGTTTATTGTTAGACTGTTCTGTTTCTCTAACAATTGGTGTGGACCCTATTAATCCGGGTGATGTCTGAGCTGCCATGACTCTCTTGATTTTTATATCTGAGAAAGGCAGGTAAAACATTAGAGTGCCTTTGCTTAAGGACAGCTAAGGCGGTACGAGCTGAAATTTAAACCCGAGGTTCCTGAGTCAAAGGGCAGCACCACTATGCTATCCAGATGCTCTAGGTGAAAACAGTTAACATGGCAACAGGAACATGATGCAACGGAAGGGACTAAAAGATGAATTGTTATTAACCTTCATTCATCTAAAAACAAGGATGGCCAGCACAGTTCTAAACATTTCCCAGACAACCATTTCAGCAAAATGAATCAGTTGTCCTATCCACTATGCAATCCACATGTACTTTTTTTCCATGTCTTTTCTGCATTTTGTTGAAGCATATCATTGTAAATATTAGAATAGCAATGAGAAGATATCCTTAAATTAAACGGATGGTCTGCAGCTATGTTTACAAGGCTTAGTTAATTTCATGTCTTTATGATTTGGAAATTATATTTTTGTATCCAAAAGATCCTTGTTAATAATTTTAAGTTTATCTGCCTGAGTGGGCTTGTCATACTAGATCAATGGCCATGGCAAAAATAAATAAATCTAGCTTTCTAAACTCAAGCTCCCCGTTCCTTTTTTTACTACCATGACCATCACTCTTATCTTGATAATTTCATGAATTAGCTATCACAATGCATTTATATATACTTTTAAGGATTTTGAGAAGTATGATAATTGATTACAAACTGAGCAAAACTGAAGTTGGGGTTTTTAAAACCAGAATCTTAAAATCTCTGTTAAAGATTCAGGAATCAAGTGATGGGAAAAATCTGTTTGATATCCTAAAGAATTTCTTCCAATCAGAATAGACAGATGGTAGTGTACAAAGGTGTTAAATCTGTCTGGCTTCCAAAGAGAATAACTTATTTCACTTCTAACAAATCTAGGCTGCATGAAGGATATTAGTATAGCTGTTTCCCCTGACTCTACTGACTAGCTAGCCAATTGATAGAGTTAATCTTTGAAGTCCAGAAGAGTTTATCCATTCTTAATTAAAATTGTTATACTGATTCCTATTGCTGTGACTACTGTGGACAGAATTTTGTGGCATAATAAGCATTTAAATCTATTGACAATGATAACCAATTTATTTGGGTTCAGCAGTGGGACCAATTAACAAAGTCAGTACTATGCCTTTTTAAAAGTCTAGAACTATAGCTTATGTATTATTATTATTGGCAGAAGTGGGCATGGACCAAAACTGGTGAAGAGAAATAACTTTGTTCTTTGATTTTCCATAAACATATCTAAAACAAAAGCATAATGTTAAAAAGAGTTCTGTCTTGCTCACCACAATGTGTGGCCACCTGTACTGTGTGATTTATCATTGTTGAGATCATTTTAGAAGGTTGATGGAACACAACAGAATTGATAATTGCCAGGATGTTCAGAAATCATGTTCCCTGATACTCTTATTTTCTAAATGTAAACAATGCATATATGAGCCAGCCATTCATATATAATATTTCTTTTTCCAGAACATGAAGTGGAACATTCCTTTCTGATTACATCATGCTCTTTTTCTATTTCAGTTTGTTTAAAGGATGGCTGCAAGACAACAGGTGCGCCTAAGAAGATGCCAATAGGACAAATAACTTTAGATGACTGAAAAGCTTCTAGAGCTACATAAAGGAAAGCAAAGAAACAATGCATTATTAAAATATTTGATCCCAATAGCAATGCCTTTCTTTGCTACATAAATGTTTATCCATTGTGATAGTGATGTCTTTGTTCCTCTTTCTACTAGTTTGGAAATGTACATTTTTTTCTCTGTCAGATATATGTATCCTCTATTTTTCTGTGTTTTTTAAAAAAATATATGTATCAGTAATGCCAATTGTGGTACTATAAAAAAGAAAGGATAATTGAAAATGGGTAACTTTGACATCAACTATATAGAACTGATAATTGCTGGAAATTCCTGTATTGTTATAAAAGAGGGAGCATAGATACAACTGAAAGATTATTACCTTTGTGTATTGACTTATTTAATGTTCCTTATTTATACTAGATGGCTAATAAAATTATTTTGAGAAAAATTATTTCTGGCTTGTAATCGAAGCAGGGATTAGAATGGAAGTTCTAATTAGAGAAGAATGGCCATTTTTTAAAAAATCTTAAGAGCTACATTCACTCAAAGTACCCCTTCACTGGGTGATCCAATTCTCTCTCTGTTGTCTCTTTTTTTAATACTACCTTCTCCTTCTCTCTTCCTTAAGACAGAAATTCTAGAGAAGAGAAATGCATTTATTACCAATGATAAATTTATCTCTCACAGAATGGTTTTGAAAATAATCCAGGTAGGATATGAAATCCAGGCCACAAATTCTCCAATAGATTCAGAAGAAACCTGCTGGATTAGTGAAGGTATGTATCTGAATAAAACTCTAAAATAATATTATGAAACTAGAAGGTATTCAGAAAAGATCATTTAAGATGATTATGGGTGAAAAGCAATTTCCTTGAAAAACAGCTATGCGTTCTAAACATTGTAGCTTAGATAAAACATGAAATTAGAACTGTTAACTGTAGCTAAACAATAGGAAAATAAAGGCAGGCAAAAGATGTTTTCACAAACTATGTGATTACTCTGTGGAATGTACTCCCATTTTTTTTTATGATACCAGTGTATCCATTTGAATGATTTTAGAAACAGATTAGACAATTAAGGATTAGATATTGATTGCTTTATGTTGCTATACTAGTTTTTAGCCATTTTATTTGATTGTTGTTTTAACACTGTGAGCCACTCAGAGTGACTTTGGTGAGAAGGGCAGCTGTACAAATCAAAACAAATCATACCATTACTAATAAATAACATCAGTAGTCATTAGGATTGTGGGAATATGAACAAGGGTGGTAGTACTTATAACTTGTGAACTTCTCAGTGACATGTGACAAAATAATTGACAGTATTGTATTTCCATGCTACACATGAAGTATTTTAGACAGATTACAAAACATACTTTAAACATTAAAAACATCTAAAATGTTTTAAGAGCTTAAGAAAGCAATAAAATAATTAAAAATGCAATAAAAAACTAGATTTTATAGTCTTTTGGTTTAATCTTTTATTGAAAGAGTAGTTTAACAACAGAACTAATTAATTAAAAGAGCAGATGGCTCTTTCTCTATGTTTCTCTGAAGATCTTTAAAGAGAATGCTAGCAATCTCTTGGGGATATACTAGAACTGGATTTCCTATCTCCAGATGGTGGGATGATAAACTAGATGTGAACTGAATGGCCTATAAGGCTTCCTCCGATTCAGTGGTTCTAGAATCTTTTTGCTTACTATCAATTTCAAAAGGAATATGGGGATTTTTTTTCATAGATGAAACAACTGAGGGAAGATTTGAATTTTTAGATAAAATTATGAGGAGAAAAGAGGTTTTGCCATGTGACTAACAAATTATATACTTCTTGTCGTTTTGATAGAGTATTCTATGCATTGATGGGAGCAGAAATTGCACTTTTTTTCTTTTAAAATTCAGTATGAACTAAGTCTCCTGAAAGAAATGTTTCCTTAGGCAATTTTTTTTTTAAAAAAAGCAACTACGCACAAATGGTGCTGATATAACACAGAAACGAGAAATAGGTAATATCAGCATACTAAATGCTTTTGTTGTGCTGACTGGAATTATAGCTTGAACACGCATACAGGTCATCAGGCTGCAGAAGGTTGGCCCTGTCATCCACTCCTAGATAAGTCTGAACCTAACCAAGTGTCAGTAAAGCATTTGGTATGTTGTGGAGCAAAGATAGACATGTTCTGCTGCAAAGAATTATTACTATTTGGATTACAAAATAAGACAGATCCTTCTCTGTTTTCATTTAATACATTGTAAGTAGTTCTAAGAGCTACCTCATCATTCTTCTCCACCATCTTCCTATCATAAATTATGAAATATATCAATTTCTTATATTTGATAAATTCATTGTGCAAGGCTCCTTGTATTCCTATACTGTGTAGTTATTAGGTTTCTTTTTCATTTCAAAGATTAAGAATATACATTGATGAATATATTTGGCAGTTTAATTTTCTCCATAGCTGCTTTTTAAAATCTGATTTTTTTAACAATTATAATAAAATGGTATATTTTATCTGAATGAAATCCCTAGCAAATATGCACTTTCAAGTCCAACTTGTCTTTGAAATACTGTGAATGGAAAAATTGTCTAACCTCAGAGCTAAAAGTGAAATGAGCTAAATGAAGAAGACGAACAAATATCAAATGAGCATTCATAATTATGTGCATAATAACATTTCTTGTCTTAAGTGTTAAATAGAATGTATGTTGCACAGTGCCAAATTCCTGCTCTTGCTCTTCCTCCTCCTCTACACATGAAAAAAATTCAATATATCAAAAGTTGTAATATGTAGAGGTCAGAGGAAATGCCCAGGAAGGACAGGAGGAAAAATCACTACCAAGACAATAGTCAGATAAAAGAGGACTGAGTCTTGAGGAAAAAAAATGTAACCTGAATAAATATGTCAAAGACCCACTCCTATGAAATTCTCATGAAGGTAAAGGGAGGGAAGCAAAAAGTACATTCAGACTTGCAAAAGTCTGTTATTACAGTTTTACAATAATAATAGTATTGACCTACATAACATTGAATTCCTAGTCTGATCTACCTTGAAGGGCTACATGATGAATAATCGGATGCTTAAAATTCTAAACCTTCACAGGAAAATATTGTAAAGGTAGCCATTGAAAGTCTGAGTCCTTTAAATTTTGTATAAGGTACACAGAGGGGTATAATACCTACTGTAGAGATAGATATCAAACACAATAGTACTAATAATAATCAGATATGATGATTATGTACTAAAGTCTTCTGAGAAATAATATTCACATGTAGTTTTCATTCATCTTAATGGGGCTTGCAAGGAACAACTTTTGACTTGGTTAATTTTTGTTTAATTGTTAATGCCTTACACTTTTCACAATGCATAAGCAAGTATTTTCTTCTTACAAAAGGAAGTACAGATTGCATATACATTAAATCTCTCAGAATTGGGCTTCAAAAATCCAGATAACCATAGGTGGCAGCAAAGAAAAAACACAAGATGCCTGTTATCTAGTATCATCTACAGCTTTGTAATCTAGACCTGGCCCACCAAACATAAGTTTACCTAAGATGAAAGAGTGGCTATGTTTGTTCTTCGCCAAGTTGATTTTAGGAAATTAAGAACGAACTGGTTAAAGCTCCTAAAATGTTAAAGTCTGGTCATACCCAACTTCAGCATGCTAAAAATGGTTGCTTAAAACAATTTAATCAAGCTCATCTTGTAGTAATTTATATTATCATATGAGAAAAGAGTATAAAGGAGAGGAAGTGCAGTGTGGAAAGGCTTTTTTAAAAAAAAATAGTACATTTGTTTAGATTTTTTTTATCCTTTTGCACTACCTCAACCTTAATATTCTTTAGAGGAGATAGTTCAAAAATTCAGGTATGTTATAAAGTTTGTTTGTATACAGAATACACAGATTATTCTACCCAGTGAACAAAGGAAAAGACTTTGGCTTTGACAACATTGGTAAATTCAATGAAGTACATAGAGAAAGACAAAAGATTGACATACTGTCATTCACTCACACTTCATCCTTGCTAAGCCAATCATTAGAACACAGCTACAACTTGGTACAAATCAAGTGAAACAAAAGTTGCAAATATGCTCCTGGTATATTTCAGTATAATCAGTACAGTTCAAAGTCTCATTGTGCTCCTCAATAAGAATAAAAAGATTGTTTAAAAAAACTTGGAGCTGATGGCCAACGTATCTGAACAATACCAGATTGGTACAGTATTGAATTTGTAATATTTGCTTTGGTCAAGAGCCAGTGGTCAAAGTGTGGGGGTTTGGACTGACTCAAATTTGTTTCAGGAACATTCACAGTTGTATAAATATACTGGGTAACTTTAGGTTAGTCATCGTGCCTCACAGTATATGTTACAAGGTTATTGTAGTAAGGATAATTTTTAACAATAATCTTTATTCAAGCCACTTGGAGGTCCTGGAGAAAACATAAGTCTCTATATCTAACAAATATATGCCTACTGATATGTTTTTACATATAAATTCATTCATCATTGACGTTTCTATGACAGAAACTCATTAATCATTTTCTATACAAACATTTCATAAGGTTCTGGTCAAAATTGGGACCCAAAATTGTGAAATCAAATAAATAATCAGAGAGGGAGGCATAAAGGCAGGCAGACTGCCTGCCTGCCTATTGAAATCTTTTTCCTGAAATAACTGAATATATGAGAGAATCTGCCTGTTAGGAAGATTGAGTACTATATAATTATTGAAAAATAATTAAGATTAAGTCCTTTTATTGAGAAATAACAATTCTGTTTACACAAACCAGACCAAATCCCTCTCTCATAAATCACCCAAAATAAATTTATTCTGTAACTTCAGAAACTGTTGCTAACATGAAAGATGATAGAGAGAACAAAATTGCGCCTCTTGAAAATATTTAGATAACTTTCTCCAACTGTCAATATGTTTTCCAGGAATCCAGGAGGCAAAAGTATCCATCAGGGTTTTACTTACTGGCTAAACCCCTCAGTTAAGCAAAGACATTAAGTATGATGACTGAAACAGTGATACAGCATTAACTGCTGAAGCCCTTTAAATATTTCCAGACATACATTCTACAATTGGCAGAACACTTGTTTTGTAAAGCATTGTCCTGAAGTAATAGCATAGCAACAGCAAGTTAAAACAGAACTGAGCCAAGTTAATAGTGTTTAAGCTGCTTGTTGCATAATAGTACTCACATATATATATTCAATTGGAATGAAATAAACAAAAAGTTTGATACAGGTGGATCTTCAATGATGGGATTCAGCCAGTTTGCACCAGTTCGGTAGAACTGGTAGCTAATTTTTTGTTGCCGAGGCCCAGAATGGACTTCCAGAAGCAGCATCCACACAGAGAACCGGTTGTTCACATATTTGAATCCCACCACTGTGGATCTTCCTAAGGTGAAGTTACTGGGACAACAGTAATTGTGCTTCCTTTCATCAGCGGCTTGCACTAATTTTAAATCCAGAAAACCTTTCTCTGGTACACAGTGGCTATAAATGCCAAATCAATTATCAACAGATAATAAAGTCCATGTTTTACAATCAGCAATGCAATGTTTTACTACCCAGAATGTAAGCAAATAATATATAGCTCTGCTAAATGTAAAATGCAGATATACTGTTTAAAAAGGGACTGGCTGTGAGATGATGGATCATTTCGGCTAGGACCTTATAGCTATGTGTACAAATGTTTTGAATATATCACATGATGTAACCATGTGTTTAAAATTATAACCAGTTAAGTTCTCTGCTAAGAAAAATATGTGGGCAATTTATGAAATGCACTCCAGGATGGAGATGTCTTAAGTAAAACCAGATTTGAAAACACTCCCTCCTCCTTTTTCCCCCTGGAAACATGAACTTAAAAAGTTTTGCAGCCACATCTGGAGAGCAGAAGTAAAGAAGGGGTGGTCTGACCTAATACCAGCCATCTTCTGAAAGAACAGCATTATTTCTGGGCTGCAATGACTGTGATTAGTGATTGTCCTTTTAAGGCAACAATCCTAAAGATTGCTATGGGCAACAATAAAGCATTCTGTAGGCCAACATCTGCTATTTGAAAGGATGATAAAATGACTGGTAAATTTGTAATTTTACAAAAAACAAAACAAAAAACCACCTCCCCCCAAACCCTAAACCAATTCTAATAACAAAACAAATTCATAAACTGTTGCTGAAGTTTTGCTTAAAAAGTGAACAGTACAAAATTATTGTCTTTCTGTACAATTTTAATTATGTCTACTCAGAGATAATTCCTGCTAAATTCAAGCCACTATAAAGTGCCAACCTTAAAGACATTTTATAACTTTATACAATTTCCTGAATTTACTGAAAATTAAGGCCTAGTTTCATAGTACTATAGGACTGTGTATTATGGACTAACTTGAAATGTTATGTAGTAAAATGTCATGTACTGCTACCATTCATATATCTATATGAATTTATTTAAAATATCCATTCTATTGTACTGTAATTGTCCCTCTCCCACCCCAGCAGTAGTGTCTTTAGAGAGGTTTTTCCCTACAGAAAATATTTATATCGAATCACACTTAAGAGAAATCACAAGTTGTAACTAATTCTAAGAGTATTATTGATATACTTAAAACCAGAAAAGCTGGAGTACTGTATATGATCCCTCATTTTTTTTCTTGAAATGCAAAGAACAAATACCTGAATTTCTTCAAAGAATGCTTCTCCAAAACTCAAGGCACATACATACAACAGCAATGACATAATATTGATTTCATAAAATTTAAACATCTTTTCCTTTCCTGAGCATTATATCTTTATTTTAAAAGTACAAAATCTTTCCCAGATGGCTAATAATGCCGATTTGGAGGAAAAAATACCAACAATATAATAATAAAAGGCTGAAATATGCTATGAACAGATTGAGACGCAGTGCATCCTAAAGGAAGGGGGGTGGGGAGTACAGATGGGTGTCAAAAATAGCCAAGTGTCAGATCTGCTCAAGTATCTCCATTCTGGCACATGCTCTCAGTCACAGCTGTTAGGGTATTCTCTGTATCCAAGTGCAAGGTTTTCTAACACTCAGAGCTAACATTAAGACTCTCTCTTCCCCAAGTCTCACTTGTATATCATTTTTGTTTCCAGTTAAAAAGCCTGCTGGAAATTAAAAATTTATGTAATTATTAAATTCTACAGCACTGATAAGTGTCTATAGAAACAAGTGGAGTTCAACCCCTTTTTATTAAAGATGCATGGTGATTTAACTAGTAGGTAGATTAAGTAATTTGAAAGCCAATAACTTAATAAGTTTAAAGATACAGATACTGTATATAGATATGCATGCTTTAGCCACTCTGTGACAATGTAAGTGTCACAAAACTATTTATTTCTAAGACCATCTTTATAACAAACATAACATTCCAAAGAAGCATTGATAGTTTATATACCCATACATGCAAAACTCCTGTAGAAAACATTGCAGCATTTCAATGTGAAAGATCACTGCAGTCATAGCTATGCTACTAATTAAGATTACTTCTCTCAGAATACAAAATCTGCATATTATCAGTTCCAGACAAAGAGATAAAACATGTATTTCCTAATCTTTGGTTGATATTTATTCAAATTAATTTGCCTGCATCAATTCTCAGCCTTGTTCTATGAGCACATGTATTATCACTTTCTTGATTTGGGACTGCAATTGTGACAAAAAACATGCCAGTGATAAAAATGACCAGGAATACACATCCTAGAAGAAAACAAATTCTTTAAACACTGGCAATACCTACATACGATTGTGGTCAAAGCAAACTGGCAGATACTATTTCAAAACACCATCTGTGATGGGTACACACTCTTCAGCAAAGACAGCATCTTTTCTTCTCCCCCACCCCACTCCTACCCAAAATAATCAGTTGTAGAATCACTCACTGTTATTTAAAATCTATATATACCGTAAGTAATTTAATTATCATTACTTGAATATGTTGTTGCAAATATACACATACATTGCAGAATATTGAGAGAAAGATTCCATTCTTCCTTCCTTTACAAAAGATTCTCTTTTCCTCTCTCACACACATACTTCCCTCCACCCCCCAAATCCCTTCACATAATTTACTCGACACCAATGACATATTTCCACTGGCAGTACCATTTATCAATTAGGCAAGAGGTCAAGGTCCAAGGATAATATTTTCAGGAGGAAACTGACATTCTAAAAATTTCCACTTCCATAACAGTTTCACTCATTCAGCAGATATGCAATTTTAAGAAGATGTTAAGGGGAAATACAGTTCCAATATTCAGCTGCTGCTTGTGAAAGACAGCGGGTTGGTTTTAAGTGCAAAATCAGATGCAATTTGTTGTATTCCCTCTCACTTCATATCTCTAACACAAACAGCTTTTCCAAGAGCCCATTGTGATGACTTTCCTCACAATTACACAATTCCTCCTTACTTGATGAAAGATTTACAGATAAAAGAATGTAGTCAAATGTAAGAAATGAAACCCCCTTTTTTGTCACAAACTCACTGAATTGTACATCCACAGGCAGACGGGCTGGCCACTGCCTTTTCTTCCTTTAATATTCAGCATTGCAATTTATTATGCCCTAAATAATCCCTGTCTCTCTCACACACACATTCGCTCACACACTTTACACAGCCCTCTACAAACAGGATGCAATTCAAACTATTCTTTGCGCATGCCAACCTCAAAGTCTTCAGTTTGTCTGTCAAAAAAAAAATCTGTCCACAAAATGATTAGTGCTTAGAAGGAAAATCAAGAAAGAAAGAGAGAAAGGGGAAGGGGAGGGGGGGTCACTTACCAGGCATTATGAATAAAACAGAGCCACAGAAACCGAGTCTCTCCTAAAGGCGAGGTTATTTAGGTCTCAGTGCCTCCTGTTCTGGAATGAACACAGAGAAACAAGGAGGGCCATCCTAACTGATTGTGCCTCTGTAGCTGGAAGCTGGATGCTGGACTCATACATTTGCAAAGACAGATGGAGAGCTGACACTCTCTATTGCACTTGGAGCAGAAATGTGAATGATGACAGGAGCACATGTGGCCTTGAACCCAACCCCGTCTCTTCAGGCAGAACAATGACAGGGATGGGTGTGCAAATTATCACAGTCCGCCCCCCCCCACCCCCCACAGCTGACTTCTTCTACTGTACCTTTCACGGCAAGTTCCAGAGGACCAAAAGAATAGATAGCAAAATGCAGAGTGATAAAGCTGAACACTGAATTATTCATTTTCTCCCTCTTTAAAAGTTAACCCTTTCTTCTAGAGACAGGATCTATTAAAAACCTGCACTTCTTTCTCTTTTTTTTCTTCACAATTAATGGCTATAAAAATGTTAAAAGGGGAGGGGGAGCTGAACCTGGATTGCTAATTTTAAAGTGCAGAAGCAATGGGCTTAAGCATATGAGTTTATTTTTAAGGGAAAGGGAAATAATTTTGCTGTTGAGATACGGTTTTTATCACTATGAGCAGAATATCACAATCATTCCTTTTGTCAGGTTTTCAATGGTATGTATAAAATAGAACACACTTAAAGGCAGTCCAGTTTCATTTTACCACAATGCATTTAACCCCCCTGGGATTCTAGCATTGATATGCTCCAAACATTTGCAGCTTATTCTCCCTCTCCCTTGCATATCAAACTGTGGGAGATGAAAACAAAAATCTTCCCTGCAAAGCTTTTTTCAAAAGCTAAACAATCATGTTCTTCCCATTTTTGTTATTTCTGCGTTCCTCTTAAATGTTTATTCTTCCCATGAATAACATATGCCTGACTAGGTTCAATGCACTCTTCCTTATTAAGCTTTAATGGACACCATGATACATAAAACTACAAGTCTTTGTTACAGTGCTTTATCTAAAGCTGCCTATTTTCTTCTCAGCAGTCTGTCTTCTGTCCTTTGTAAAGCATCCTCTGCTTCATAGGCGAAACAGAAGCCTGATACTCATATACCATCCACAATGCATTCAGGCTTACGCAACATTCCAAGCAACAGGAAAAGCCAACTCTATTCACTCATCCACTATCCTCTCCCATTTAAAAAAACAACAACCCCAAACCTCACCTTGTTTCCAATTTAAGCTCCATTCAAACAAAGCCATATTACTGCTTTCTGTTTAAACATTTCCCTAAATCTATACGATCATGTCAATTTACCAGGGAAGAAAAGCCATTTAAATATGTCACTATATAAAGGAATTTTTGGGGCCTTAATGAAAATTTAATTACACAATATGTGTTATATTCATTATCTTTTTCTTCAAGGAAGGAAGGAAGGAAGGAAGGAAGGAAGGAAGGAAGGAAGGAAGGAAGGAAGGAAGGAAGGTTATATAAGTAGGAATTGTCTTTGATGAACTACTTGGCACTTTGAAGCAAATTGATTATGCTTGCTATTGATCATGTATTAAATGATGTACTATATTTCCAAGTAAGCAGAGGAGGGAAGGAGGGGGAGAGAGAGAGACAGAGAGAGAGAGAGAGAGAGAGAGAGAGAGAGAGAGAGAGAGAGAGAGAGAGAGAATTTGTAGTATTCTTTTTTAAAGAAAAAATGTACAATGTTTACCCAATGTCAACCATAACAACAAAATGGTATTTATTTGGATGACAGCAGCAATCAGATGTCTAATGTATATTATATTATACAATTCTGAGGGATGTAGGAAATGAGAACAAACTCTTATAAAGCAAAAAAGTGTTTCAGACATTATCAGCTAACCTGAAAAGAAAAATGAAAAAGAGAACATGATAATAATATTTATGCAATGAAGTGTTTAAGAGAGACCACTACTTCATTATTTAAGTTTTAAAAGCAAACACTAAGGCTATGCTTCAGATGTAAATAGGTAGGGGGCATTTTTGCTAATGGAAAAGAAGTGTTTCATCACTGCACAATCAAGGCAGATGTAACTTTAGAAACAGAGGAGAAAAGAGTGGGTCTAAAGGTACTACACATTTAAATAAAATAGAATTGTATTCAATCTTAAAAGTAGGTCAATATCAACATATTGTAAATCTTTAAACTATGGCTCAGAAAATTGAATGCTACCATATGCTGTGTGATTATGCATCTTTTCTATGTGTAAAAAGACTTTTTAAGGTGTTATCTGACTACAGTAATTGCCATTTAAATTGATCCACGTCAACAAAAACTGGATCCCTAGAGATTCTCACCTAGAAGACTACTTATGGAAGGGAGCTCACAGAATGCCTGTACATCTGAGGCCTACTTCAGCATTTTCTCAAGCATCCAGATGCCTCTCCACCCCCTCCCGTATTTAATACTCAGAGGCAAGCAACCTATTTGCCAGTTTTCTTTAAATATTTTTTTCTGGATTTTTTTAATTTTTAATTGACTTAAGCAATGCTGTAACAGTTTTTACTCAATTTACTTTTTTGTTTTGTTTTTCATGAAAGCCGAAAGCCCTAATAAGCAGGCATATACATAGAATGAAGGCTATTGCTAAGCACATTGATTTGTGCTTCTTAGATTGTAAGCCGCCCTGACTCTTCGGAGAAGGGCGGGATATAAATGGGATTAAAAAAAAATAAAAATAAGTAACAGCCATTAAGAACATCTGAATAATGATTAACAGTTCTGAAAACTAGCAGTATTCCTTACCTTATTTGCACAGAATCCTCCCATTAATACAAGAAACTAATCATGATTAATTTTTCTTGCATGCAGAGAAATTTAACGTACGTACAAAATTATAATGCCATAAAATTATCCATAGGACAGAATATTCTTACATGCTAGAGCCTTTAGCCTATAACCCTTTGTGCAATCAGGTGCACTGAAATTAATTTAGGCATAATAAAACAATATGCAGGCCAGGATAGTGGCCTGTAGCTTGAAAACAGACACCTTTCCCTCTATTGCTTAGACTAACTTACAATAGATGAAAGTCCCTTGGATTGCATACATAGTTGATGAAAGTTCTTTGTTATCAGTAGCTATGGAAGAAAACGCTTTTCTGAGGATCTTTCCAACTTCCCCTCTCTTCTCCTCACATACTGTTGTGATACACTGTGACTTCACATAGCCACTATTAAGTGAGTTAATTCAAAGGCATTGAAACCTCATTGATCCTAATTGAAAGCAATATATCCAACCAAATAGTTTTCTATCCCATCTGTTCTGGCCTGCCACCAGCTATTCAGTTCAAGACAATTAATAGTTTCAGATAGTCTGACTGACCCAATAAAGGCACTCATTTAAGCAGGACTGCATTAACAAAGTGAAAAACGTAGGGCAAAATGGGTTCAAATGGCGCATTTTACTCCTACTTGGCATTAACAAAGCTGAATAATGCTTATTCTGACTTTTTTATGTGCAAGGCTTGATAAACTGAATGAGAAGGCACTCAATGATCAGGCAACGAGCACTGATGAATGGTCATTAGGACACCCCCTCATCTAGAGGCAAAGCTACTCCAAGAAGCTTTGCCAGCTGAAAAGAACAGACTCAGTCATGTCCACTTGCTTGTTCCATTTTCCTAGTCAAGCCACTGGCCACCAAATGAGGCTGACATATTGGAAAATAATATTTTATGGGTGACTGACGAGTGAAAAAAGAAGCATTCATTGGACTTTTGAATTCTGATTTGCTAGGTTTTGTCAGATCCCAAAGATTGAATTTTCCACTCAGCTGGAAACACTCAGTGTTTTCACTAGAAATTTTACTGACAAGGCAAACCCACCTAACAGATGAAGTGTTGAGTTTTTTTGTGGAGAAATTCCTTTTGGAGGCTTTCCTAACTTTATTCATTAGACTGTCAACGTGATGTACAGTAAACACAATATCAAATGAAATCATCTATTAATGTCTTGCACTGAGTGATACTGTTCCCTATTATCTTTCTCTAGCAAATTTCTATGTCACTTTCCTTTCGTTAAAAACATTGAAAATGATTTCCCAGTAATGTATTTTGTCCTATTTCATATTAAGATGAAAATTAGATGTGTCACACCTTTTACAAAAGATAAATCTGTGTGTAAAGACCTGCATTTAGATATCATAACTATACTCAAGTTAGAACACAAATGTTCCAACAGAGATCAGAGGCTCAAATAATTGATTTTCTTCTTAGTCCTGCCATGACACTAAACCTTTAACAAAGACAATTTTCTTTCCACTCAAAAAATCATTAAAATAATTCAGGATGATGTGTGATTTGTATTTTCAATATATATCTTGAATAAAAAAGAATAATGCCAACAGAAATAAACACTTTATTTCTTTAAAAGGTGGCTATATTTAAAGACCAGCAAATATGTATTTTTTTATATATGGTGGGGGGAAAGAGGGAGGAGTTTTTTTTCTATTCTCAATATGCTTTGGGATAGGAGGTATCAGGGAATCATCATATATAATAATTTAAAAAGAGATCTTAAGTATTAAATGTACGCTATAGACATATACAGATATCTTAGAAGAAGGCCAACATTGGCTATGATGCTGACAAATGTAACATAAAGGCAGTCTGGCTACATATTGAATGTAATAAATGAAACCTAAATCCAATTAGTAAAATTATGAAAAATTAACACACAGCCTAAAATTGTACATACATAATTTAAGCCATTTCAAACTGGAAATAAGCTACTGTCCAGAGTATTATAAACTGGACATTATACAAGCAACATAAATATTATGAATAATCAATTACAATCTTGCAACTTACTTTGCAAATTGAAAGGGACTAGACAGCTCACATACATCCTTTCAATGAAACAAATGCTGTATCTTCAACTTTATATTCAGTCATTTATAATATAAATATCTGTAGCCTATCATACAGACTTCCATATAACCAATGAAACTAATTAATACCCAGAAATCTTATTCTGAGCACAAATATAATCTCCCAAACCATTTGAATCTCTTATATCTGACATTAAAACCGATCCATGGTTGTTTCATTATACATCCATACAAAGAAAGGCCTTCGGTATGCCCAATGCATCATAGGTTCCAAAAGGGAATACAGTAATTCCTTCATATAAATATTAATATTTTTTCTAAAAAAGGAGCATTTTGATATTTTTGATGTGTTTTCACCCTTTTGAGAGGGGATTGCAATGGAACAGAGAACTTTTTTATTTTGTTCCAGTGTCACCACCTCCCCATTCTGACAGAGAGCAAGTTAGTTTTGTTACAATGCAAAGGGTTGATAGCATATGCTCCAGTGAACTTTCCCTCCTCTCAGCACCAGAGACAAAAACCTGCAGCTCTGGCAGCCATCTGGACAGATTTTTCTGAATACTTGCTCCATACCACACTGCAAGCAACGTGTGGAACCATTCACGAGATACCAATTTCCTTCCCCACCCCCATTTTTCATTTTATTACAACAATAAATGCTAAAAACGATTTGTGGGCAGCATGTTTAAAGAGAACAAAAAGAGTTCAAAATTCTCCACATATGGCAAACCAAGTTCCTAACTTTCACTAAAGATTGTTCAAAATTTAGAATTAGTTGTGTATATGTGGAAGACAGGGAGGGAGAACTGCAGAAAGACTGAAGTTATATAATCCATATATTAACAAATCCAATTGGATTTCAGCGAAAATAACCTACGTCAGCTAGACATGGACTATCTTATGTCAAATATTCTACAGAAATAACTCTGTGCACAATTACCTATTTGGGTGGCACTGCTGTTTCTTACATCAACTGTTGCCAGTTTGCAATGGAGTTAAGAGACAACTTTCAACTAACCCATTTAACATCAAAAAGTTATATAATTAGATGAAATTGAGGCAGAGGACTTAGTAATTGCTTTGAAATAATATGTGTGCTAAAGAATCACTAAACTGAATGAATGCAAGAAGCAAACCTCTGATATCATTTTTTTCTTTGAATATTTTTTTTATTTTAATTCCATTTATATCCCACCCTTCTCCGAAGACTCAGGGCGGCTTACAAGCTTTGCAGTAGCCTTCATTCTATGTATATGCCTGCTTATTAGGGCTTTCACACACACCCCAAGCGGCATTATTACAAAGTCAGCTTAATTGCCCCCAACAATCTGGGTCCTCATTATATCCAATATATTGCCTTTTACAAGGATTTTATTGATATAAACTTGAAAGATGGCTTTACTCTGAGTAGGATCTTGTGTTTCAGTTGTATGCAGCTCCCTATTAAAAGGGATTAAGACATTCTTCATAAAATCCACCAGGTGGAGCAAATATGCAACACTACAGAGCTCTACATAAATTCAGACTATGCTACAATATACTTATAAGGGGAGGCTGCTACTTAAGGATCACTTCTCCTTTTCCACTTTTTTCCTATTTAATATGTTCATTTGCTACGCTCTAGGGCTGCTACCTCATACCCCAATGTTATCCAAATGTCTTGGTTAGTGGAATTTACCTCACTGGAATAATTTTCTCATCATTTGTCTTTAAATTATCCCAGCCATTGGGAAGTGGCTATGGTTGAGTTACTAGCTTACACTGCAGAAGACAAAAAGGAAATAAATGCCATTCTCTCTCCTCGATTAAAAGAGGACAGGACAACTTTCCAGCAGCTGTTGACGGTTGGGATCAAGTGCACAGCCACTTGGTGTTTGGTGCTTGTTTACGGTTCCTTATACGGATAGGTCTTCATTAGTGCAGTTCGAAAATCCCACGCACAATAGTTGAATTTGTAATATTTGAAGTGCTATTTCTATGGAAAATATGGTAAACAGTTCCAGCTTGATAAACAAGTCCATGAAAATGTTCAAACATATATGTTTATATGTATATGTTCATATGTTTATATGAAATATTGCAGTAAATGATAAAAAGAATGTACATCTCATTTGAATTTACGTGACTATATGAAGTCATGTAGAAAGCAAAATAAAAACAAAACAAATTACTATAGATTCAGGCATTCCAACACCATCCTATTTTAGTGTTGCTATGATCACATCCATACCATTCAGTTACATCAAATTTTTGCTGAAAAGTAATGATGAGCCTCTTCTTTTTAAAATTTATACTGTTTTCCTCTAATGGAATCTTTCTCTTTTCCATCCTGTACACAAGAAGATTAGCAGCATCTAAATCCCAACTGTAATTGTGCACGTGCAAGCCTCAACTGTACACAATTCATGTTAAAACAAATATCACATTATTCTAACTCACACTAATTGCAACTCTCTTGTATACATGTCAGCCTGAGTGTTGCAGCATTGCCATTCTTTCTGTACTTCTGAGTAATATGAAAATACTATATGGAAGATAGTACTGTATATATCATCTTACTGTAAACTTAATTTCCCAAAGAATGAACTGTAACTTTGGCTCTTGCCTTTACTATGAGTGCCTTTATTGCAATTTGGGCTTGCCAAATTACTTTAATGGTGTCACATCTGTAACGTATCCTAACTCATTTAAGAAACATATAGCTTTTGTCAAGGATTTATTTCTCAATTTCATACAGGTAAGAGCAATAGCACTTAGACTTATATGCTGCTCCATAGTGCTTTACAGCCCTCCCCAAACAGTTTACAGAGACAGCATATGGCCCCCAACAATCTGGGTCCTCATTTTTACCGACCTCAAAAAGGTGGAACGCTCGACCTATGACCAAAATTGGGACCAAAATTTTCGTTGCTAAGTAAGCCACTTGTTAAGTAAGTCATTTGTGATTTTATGACCTTTTTGCCATGGTTGCTAAGCAAATCACTGCAGCAATTAAGCGAATAGTGTGGTTTTTAAGCAAATCCAACTCACCCCTCATTGACTTTGTTGTCAGAAGCTGGCTAGAAAGGTAACTAATGGCAATCATGTGAACTTGGGATGTTGCAACCATGGTAAATATATGTTGGTTGCCAAGTATCCAAATTTTGATCCTGGGAAGGTGCTGCTGCTGCAATGGTCGTAAGTTCAAGGACTAGTTGAAAGTCACTTTTTTCAGTGCCGTTGTAACTCTGAACTGTCATGAAATGAATGGTTGTAAGTTGAGGGCTATCTGTATAGTAGATTTTCTCTACTGATGGCAAGTATTGCAGTCATTCTTAATGGAAATACGCTTGATGAAATCAGATTTGACCTAAGGTAGCAGAACAGTACTAGTATACTGTAATAAAATATGGGAGAACAAAAGTACAATAAGTTAAAGTGGCACATCCAGGCTCCTCCCAGATAAGCTGCCTTGTGCAGTAGTTAGGAGAAAATCAAGAATAACATATGATATGGATCACGTTCTGCATAAGTTTTCTCCACAACAAATCCTCACCTTAGTCATCTGCTAAAATTTCTCCTTTCGAGGTAAGCCAGTGAAAAAGTTCAGAGAAGAACAACTAATATGATCAAAGGTCTGGAGACTAAAACATATGAGGAACGGCTGTGGGACTTGGGTTAGGCTAGTCTAAAGAAAAGAAGAAAATGGG
This sequence comes from Vipera berus, assembly GCF_964194415.1. Taxonomy (NCBI): domain Eukaryota; kingdom Metazoa; phylum Chordata; class Lepidosauria; order Squamata; family Viperidae; genus Vipera; species Vipera berus. The sequence continues at coordinate 190,143,181 of NC_138204.1, forward strand.
GTGACATGATAGCAGTATTCCAGTATTTGAGAGGCTGCCCCAAAGAGGGGGTCAAATTATTCTCCAAAGCACCAGAGGGCAGGACAAGAAAAAATGGTTGGAAAGTGATCAAAGAGAGAAGCAACCTGGAATTAAGGAGAAAGTTGAGCGCCTGTTACTCATCCCAGCTTTTGCCAACCTAGCAGTTCGATAGCACATAAAAAAGCAAGTAGAAAAATAGGGACCACTAAGGTGGGAAGGTAACAGCGTTCCGTGCCCCTCTGGCATCTAGTCATGCCAGCCACATGACCACGGAGACGTCCTTGGACAAGCGCTAGCTCTTTGGCTTTGAAACAGAGATGAGCACTGGCCCCTAGAGTTGGAAACGACTAGCACGCATGTGCGGGGGAACCTTTACCTTTTACCTCCTAACAATTAACCAGTGGAACAGCTTGCCTTCAGAAATCATGGGTGCTCCATCTCTGGAGGTTTTTAAGAAGGGACTGAACAGTCACTGGTCTGAGATGTTATAGGTTCTCCTGCTTCAGCGGAGAGCTGGACTAGAAGACCTCCAAGATCCCTTCTAATTCTATTCTATTCTATTCTATTCTATTCTATTCTATTCTATTCTATTCTATTCTATTCTATTCTATTCTATTCTATTCTTCCTGTTGACATATTTGAAGAAACACTTCTTATTGGATATTGTCTCATTTGCTTTCCCTTCTGTAATTGTGGGTGTTCCATAATTGGAAGTTTTCAAACAAAAGTTGAGTGGACATTGATCTGAAAATTCCTTCCGTAAACAGTGGTTTGGGTTAGATTCTATGAATGCCTCTTTAATGAAGGGGATAACCACATTATACAATTTTCACATTGTTTCCATTTTTCTTTTCTTTTCTGGAGAAGGTTTTCAAGATGATGGTAGAGTTTCAGCTACAGAGAATACTAGATGAAGCAATTTACTTGGAGCCCTTCCAGTCAGAATTGAGACTTGGACACTGGTGGATGAGTCATATCCAAACCTGAATCTCCAGTGGAATCTCCAGCTAGACTTTCTGCACTGCAGAAAGTAGTACAGGTCTGATTTCCCACAGAATCCCTAAAGCTTTATCTGACCATCCCTTTTCTTCGTGTTGTTTAATATCCACATGAAATTGCCAGAAAAGATAATCAAATGGTTTGAGGTAAAATATATGTTTGGGCCAGAGATTTAGTGAAGAGCTTAGTGTAAACATGTCAAACTTGCGATGTCACATGATGTCGTGTGACATATCAGAACTTTTTCCCCATTGCTGGCAATGGGGTGGGCGCAGTTTCATTGTGACGTGTCCAGCCCACAGCTGGCAGTTTGACACCCCTCCCTTACTGACTCAACACTGCGTGGAACAAAACAAATTTAAGCTCTCTAAAATTGATTTGGCTTTTCCCATCCCAAGATAACTTGTGATGTTGTTGGGCTACTTTTAGCGTGGGTGGTGTGCTATTTTAATGATGGTTAATAGTTTCCAAATTATAAGATGGTTATTTTATACTAGGGATTTAAAGACTATATTCTTTTTATGTCTGTACATTATACATTATCTAGAACAGACATGTCAAACTCGCGACGTCATGTGACTCGCGCGACGTATCTGAACTTTTCCCCCATTGCCAGCAATTGGTTGGGCACAGTTTCCTCGTGACGCATCCAGCCCACAGGCTGATCTAAAACCTTTGATTAAAAAGTATAAAAATTATAAGAAAGAATAAAGACTTTTTTTCCTGTAAGCCTCGATTATTTGATATTTCTTCAACAAACTTACAGCCAAGACTAAGCCTACTGAACAAAGATCAGGCATAGCAATCCTACAAGCCCTCCTAGAATGTGCCAATAATCCAGGATCCCATGAAAGCAAAACACACAATGGAACTGAAGCTCATATATGTTGGCATCCCTTCTGTCATTTCCAGTTTGCTTTTCTTTTAAAAAAATAGTTAATTTAAATCCACTCTAAGACTATTTTAAACTTGGAAGGCTGGAAAAACCTCTGGAATGTTTGGATCCAAACAGTCTCCCATCCAGCTCATGACACAGATTCCATTCCTCCCCCCCCCTTTAAAAAAATCCTGATATAAGAGCTCCAGAACTGTTGATTGCAAGGCTGCTCCAGATGTTTCTCTAAGAGTCAGAAGGGTAGAATTGATGTTAATTTCCCTCTTTCAGTCTTGGAGGGAAGAATCCAACCTCTCATTTTATTCTCAAGAAAGCTTTCCATATGACACAATAACGTAGTCTTACATGATTCTCATATATACTGTACTTACTAAAAGATTATTAAATATTTCACTTTCCCTCTTGCACATATAGCTCAATAGTTCCACTATTAGCAAACATTTAAAAATACACCAAAAAATGTTAAAACACTCTCCTGCTCCTCCCTATTTTACAGTACTGCATCCTCTTTCATGAAAAATATTCAGTTTTTATATATGGACATTAATTTTAATTTTATAGTACGGCATCTGTGGTTGTCTATGGCATAACAGAGTAATAAAACACTTGTAACATTTAATAAATGCGCAGCCCATTTTTAAGATACAGCGAAGTCAGAATCTAACAAATATCTATACTACCTCAATATGGATTTGTTGTATTTATTTAATAGCAGGAGGAAAAATCTTTTACATGGCACTATGGCTTTTCCTGCAGGATTACAAGAATTGATTAAACTAGCATCAACTAAACTTAAAAAAAAACCCAACAACTTCAGAATGAGAAGCCAAGTAGCCAACATGCTGTGATGTTGTAGTAGAGGTCAGCAATACACCAAGGCCAGAAATTATAAAAAGAAAGCATAACCAGAGCCAAATCGTTTCCCCTTTTGAAAGAAAAAACATTTGGCCTTTCTGCCAGAGTTGTCAGCACTGGGAGAACAGCACCGGCAGGAACCTTATATTCCTGACCAAGCCCTCTTGTATACAATGCCTCCTGAATGAAAGGAACTAAAGCCCAACAGAGATAGCCGACTGTCAGGAACCTGCCCTGACGTTACTACATTGACATGGTTGCCTTTCCAGGATATCAGAGCAACAACCTGCAGCGAGAGATACTGGATTTTCACAGGCTTCCAGTTTGCATGTTTGCTCTTCAGGTAATTAAACAAGGAAACAGGGGCTTGAAAGTACAAGGCTCAGCCAGTGCAGTGGCTCCAAACTTCTACATATCAACTTCCGCAAGAACTGCCTGAAGCGTCAACATAATCTTCTAGATATGTGTATTCTCTGAGTGACATAGGCACACACAACTCTTCATTCACTGAAGCAAATATTGCTAGTCTTTTCCATAATTGTTCTGAGTAAGCAGCTTTATAAACTGTTTTTTTCTTTTATAAAATAGAGATGTGAAGAAACATTGCATCAACTGGAAACAAATTAGCTCTTTTAAATCTAAATATGTAAAGAGTAAATAATATGTAAAAAAGAAATGATTAGAGTGATCTGGGTTGCAAAAATCTGGATGATTATGTGTTGATACAAAAAAAAGAGTTCTCAGTATCTCTTTACTGCCACCTGGTGGTCATCCATATTTGAACATAGATATGGTTGTCAGGAGGTCATGTTAACTTTAATGGATGCCATCATGACTTTTTGAAAAATATCTGCCTCCTTAATTATTGTTAAACTTTATCATAACCAGAGATGTATCATAGGAACAATAATTTAAAAGACAATCAGGAATGAACAGAATGTAAATACAGAATTTCCCTTTCTTTTTTGTTTAAAGTCCCTTTCTCGCCTGCCTGCCTGCCTGCACCCCCCCCCCTCTCTCTCCATCCATCCATCCATCCATCCATCCATCCATCCATCCATCCATCTCAAATTTACTTCTACCCATACAGAGATGTTTGACCTGTTTGGTGCAGAACACATGGCTGGCAAGCAACACAGAAGCAAAGACTGGGAAGGCTTTGAAATTGATCTAATTTCCTACTGTTTAAAATGCCATGTGAAATAAAACATTTTTTAAAATTAAAAAGTAAGTAACATTCTGCTTTGTCTCAAGAATTTGTTGTATAGAACACAGGCTGAAAGACAAGAGAGGAGCAGTACAAAAGCAAGCTCGCTTGTCCATGTTCAACACAAAGAACATTAAATGAAAACAACTGACATGCTGCCAAATTCCTATAGAGGCAAAGAGATTCAAATAAATTGATTTCATGCCTCACACTGGCCTGGATCACTGAGCAGTGGTACAATATACTCAGAACTCTGTGTGATGCAAAGCCTATTAATGGTATCAGACTATTACTATATTACCAAGAAAAATGCTTGCTCTCTCATGCACACACAAACGGCCAAATCTGTCTCCAAAGAGAGGTAGAATAAATTAAAATATATATTCATTTTATAAACTAAGGGTCTTTTCTCCCTTCACCTACATAACATCATCCTACTGGTTAACATATTTCTTTTAAAAGGTATAAATATTTTAAAAGCAGTTTCTAACTGTTTTGAAGATACGTTATGTTATATTCCCTACTTGCTCTAAGTAGCATTAAGCTGCAAGGCCACTGCTATGAGATTTTGCTTCCTTTGATGGAAAGGCATTGGAGATTGATGATATCCTACTTATGTTTTATTTATAAAAGAAACAAATGAAACACAAGTTGGAAACGAACAATTTTCTAAGCCAGAGTTGCTTCCCATGCAGTACTCATTTTAATGAACATAAGATTAAACACCTTAAAGATCCTGCTCTGATCCTCCACATGCCTTCAGACATCATTTCTGAAGTTTCTGCTCCTACCCTTTGTAATATATGGACAAGTTTTCCCCTTCTCAATTATTAATTGAGAAGACCTATTAACCTATTAATAAAATAGTCTAGAAATTTCAAATAACAAACTAGCAATCTGTCCTAAAAAGAAAAAAAAAATTGAGCAGCAATATTCACACAAAACAATCAAAAGGTAAGATGTATATAGTAATAAGGTAACACCTTCATAAGCCTTTGGAATTCCAGTCTGGATCCAGCTTCTGGAATTGAGCACATACTCTGGAACTGAGCACAAGGAAACCAGTCCTTCCATATCTAGAAGGAATTCAAGTTATCTTACATTCAAGAACTATATGAAACAGATCCTGATGTTTATGGTCCTGATGTGGAGGGCATGCATTCCATATTATCTTTAACCAGTGCTTTTTTTGTAAAAGAAAAAGGTGCCGGAACTCACACATGTCATACAACCCACCTTGCCTACCCTACAAGGTTCCATCAAAAAAGGTGCCAGAACTCCGTTCTGAGCGTTCTATGAGAAAAAAAGCCCTGTCTTTAACTATGGAATGGTAACACAAAGGCCCAGACTTATAGAACAAGAAGCCAAATCAATAGGACAGAGGTCTTCAAACCTGGCCCTTTTATGACTTGTGGACTTCAACTCCCAGAATTCCTCAGCCAGGCAGACTGAGTCATAAGTCATAAAAAGGCCAAGTTTGAAGACCCCTGCAATAGGACTTCACTATAAGTATAGGATTTTCAAGAGATAGTTGTTACGGAAGCACTCAAATATGCTAGCTCTCTGTTCACTTATCATTGTGTCATGTTTTTTAATGCAGTATAGCTTAGCTCCTTGACTCAACACAATCCATTTTATTCTAAAAAAAAAGCAACAACACAAAACTGGTAGAATTAGGGTGGGTCATAACATCTCTTAAAGAGATTCCTAGGAAAACCTTTAATTTAATTGTTTCCTTTAATTGCTCAAGTGAAAGCAATTGATTTCTCATATTCCATGCTGACTACATGGAAAAGCCACAAAACTAGGGACACTTCAGTATAGGTAGTTCTTGACTTACCATAATTGAGCCCAAAATTCCCATTGCTAAGCAAGACAGTTGCTAAGTGAGTTTTGCCCCATTTTATGACTTTTCTTGCCACAGATGTTAAGTGAATCACTGCAGTTGTTAAGTAATGTGCTTGTCAGAAGGTTGTAAAAGGTGATCACATGACCCCAAAACATTGCAACATTTATAAATGCATGGCAATTGCCAAGCATCTGAATTCTGATCACATGACCAGCAGGATACTGCAATGGTTGTAAGTGTGAAAAATGGTCATAAGTCAATAAGTCATTGTTAATTCAAAAAATCACCAAATACATGGTTGTTAAATTGAGGACTACCTGCACTATTTTACTCAAAACACCAGCTATCTTCTTCATTATTTCTTCTTTACAGGTATCAAACAGGCTTATGGCTCTAAACAAACCCTGTGTACACTGAATCTCCAACACCATTCCTTATGGCTTTTGCTATCACATTTATTGTCCTACTCTGATTCTAATCCCTTTTTATATAATTGTCTATATTTCCTTATGAACCAAGTTACTAACTCACAGATAGAGAATCAGATAAATATAAAGCCTTGTTCCACATGTAAACCTTAAAACCCTTTTGGAACTTTATTTTCTGGCCAGTTGCTAGACTTCCAGTTAAGAACTATCACAATCCACCAGGATACTTAAAGCAATTAAGAACTTGCTACATAAACACTTGAGCCTAATTCAGCAATTATGCTACTTTTAAATCTATTATTAATAGTAAAAGAAGCCAAAGCATATGTTAATTTTTCCTAGGGCCACTGATTACTTTTTAGTCAATTGTTCTCACATATTGTCTTCTCTTCTGCTCTAAGACAACTGATCAGAAAAGTTTTTGACAGAAAGGGATGAAAAGAGTTAAGGTAGATAATGGGTAATATGCATGTCCCATGTTATCCTTTTATTTCGACAATAAGTCCTTCTTTGCTCATCTCCATATAAAAGAAAGGAACATCCATCACCTCACCCCAAATGTCAGTCTTAATTTAGCTTACAAACTTTTGCCAATAATTGTAGCTTATTTATGTTAGATTGCTTATTTGTGCAGTTTGACAGGTTGGCAATGAATAATTTGTTGTTATATATAGAAAGCCAGTTTAGTGTAGTGGTTAAAGGCACCAGATTAGAAACTGGAACAGTATAAATTTTAGTCCTGCCTTGGACAGGAAGGCAAGCTGGTGACTTTGGACTTTTTCTCAATCCTAGCTAGCTTCTGCAAATGTTGCCAACAAAACTGCTCAGAGATATCCAGGCAGTTGCCAGACTCAGGTTTATTTTCTGTACCCCAGGTTCAGCTTCCAGGAGCGTCAAACAATGTGGTTAAAAGTAAGGGATTACAATCAAAAACCTTTAATAACATGAGGTTGTCCTACACTCTGAAGTTATTGTCATACTAACACCAACTATATAATAACTACCATCAGGAAGCACAGCCCAAGGGATGCTTGCTCTACCTATGTAAAGGGTCAAGTGAACTCATATCATGAAAGATCTATTTTTTTAAAAAAAACATTATTGAATCGAATAAAATTTGATTTAAATTCTGAAGCATACAATCCAGAGTTTGCTAAAGCAGAATAACAAAAAAGTTAAAGGAGCAGTTTCATGTTTCTTTTTTCTTCAAATACTGTTTTCCAGCTGAATTCCTCTTATCTTTTTAATATATGTTTTATATAATGTGTTTATTCTATTTTGTTTGTATTTCTGAATTTGGCCACTAGCCCAGCATTTTCTTATGGGCAGAGAGAGGAAGTTGAACAGAATAGTCCCCTCTCTAATTGTTCCATTTCAACCTGACTTACACAAACAAATGGATTGCTTCTGAGCCAGAAATCAGTTGTACTGAGAAGCCTTGATTTTATGTACACTCTTTAATATGGGAATGATATTTTGCAAAACAATTGCATTTAGCTTCAACCAGCACGATCAATGATTTTCAGTATTTCATTAAGTGCCTGTGCTTGCAAAAGGATAGTATATACTTAAAACAAAGAAAGAATGTACCCCAAGCCAGGGCAGATATATTATGGTTTGTTTAGAGATAATAACAAAACATGGTTTGGCATTAAACAAGCCTTGGGTTTAGCTTGGCCATAAAATCAAGCTATCCAAGAGAAATCAAAGATGTAACAAGAGAGGTCAAGAGTACATACAACTCACTTTAGTTACTTCAAAGCAAGGTTTCTATATAACAGGGGTGTCAAACTCGCAATGTCACATGATGTGTTGCAACATATCACAACTTTTTTTCCCATTGCCGGCAGTGGGGTGGGCGTGGTTTCACCATGATGCATCTGGCCCACGTGCCGGCAGTTTGACACCCCTGCTATATAATCTGGACTCCTAGAAATATAATGTTTAAATTAATAAATCCCACATAGAATATGTGGGCATTTTTATTTCCACACTTATTTTCCTGCTAATCACACTGACAACTTGAATCAGTTTTGGTGTTCTAATCTTTTGTTTTGTATTTCATAGATAAAGGGGGATGTTTGCTTATCCCTATGTTATTGTTCATTACTAACATTTTAGAAAACTAGGACAACATCCAATTGACATAGCAAGGACATAATTCGCTCTTGTTTCTTCATATTTATGTAAAGTAAATATGTGAAGGGAGGTTACTCAATATAATTATATCAGAAATCTCTTAAAATTGTAAGTAAAATTTACAAATACAAAATGTGGGTCTCAGAAGGATGACTAAATATAAGATAAATATTGAATGGCATGATTACTGGCAGTAATTTCTGTGTACTACATTGGAATATTTCGGCCTATATGTAAATGCAATGAGACAGCTAGTTTGGTCTAGTGTTTGGTCTAGTGCAGGGGTCGGCAACCTCGGCTCTTTTATGACTCGTGGACTTCAACTCCCAGAATTCCTGAGCCAGCTATGCTGGCTCAGGAATTCTGGGAGTTGAAGTCCACGAGTCATAAAAGAGCCGAGGTTGCCGACCCCTGGTCTAGTGGTTAAGATTCCAGGCTAGAATTTATAGGCCAGAGGTCTGTAAATTAAGTCCTGGATTAGGTACAAAGGCCAGATGAGTGACTTTGGGCCAATCCCTTTTGCGCAACATCAGACTCTGGCAATAAGCCAGTCAGTCAATTCTTGCTGACCAATCAATCAACACTTGGTTGATCTGAAAAAAACAGACCTTGCACTTGTGGAAAAAATGCTTGGAAGAAAAAAATGTAAACCCAATAAGCCCACAGGGGAACTGTGATGAAAATGAGAAAGATTTCTATGGTGACACATTTAGAGCAGCACTACTTTCAGTTGGGTTGGGCTGAGTCTGCTTGTAGTTATGTAGGGATTCTAAGATGACCCCTCTTTTAAGTCCACTTCCAGGTTCTGCCACTCCTTCTATAGTAACTATATTTTTGGCAGGACACACTATGCTTTATAAGAAGGTGTATTTTGAAACACATTGACGTAGAGAAAAATAAGTAAAAAATATAGTAATGAGATTCAAAGTTTATAATTTGGAAGAAAACACTTATATTATAATCTTGATTCCAATTAAATTCAGTTGAAAGGAATTTGCAAATTACTTTTAATTCAGCAGCATTATGTTATAATAATGAAAAACCACCTACAGAGAAATCCTTTTTCTCATTGATAGACCAGGACTATGGAGAGCCAGGCCAAAACAACATCAGAAAAGTGGGAGGCAGTGGGATTCTCAGGCATTAAGTCAAGTATGTGTGTGTGTGTTTATTTTTCGGGTACTCAATTAGATCCCAGGTGGGATGCTCCAAAGTAGGACATAAATATAATCATGTCCTGCAGTCAGGGGTGACTTGTGCACGTGTGGACTACAGACCTGAAGCGCAAGGAAACAAAGTGAGGACCATGGATAACATTGTGTACACTGCTAAGAAAGAGTTTAAACCAATCATATTACCAAGGGAAATTCAAACATGTTGAGAAGTTTATGTATACTATTTAAAAGAGGCTGCAAATATTAGCTTCCATTTCCTTCTGATCAGAAAGGCTCTACCATTGTCTCAGGGGAAAGTTTAGAAATTCATTTCACAGAAAAAGCAAAAGGAAGCAAAATCATAGGTAACCTGACCAAAATCCTCAGCACAGGAAAAAAATGGGATTTGAACTACATGTTAGTTTGTAGTTATCATTTTGTAAGCAATCTGGAAACATTGAGATTGGGCAGTTTAAACATTATGCCAGAGAATAAATTGCCTTTTATATTTCCTTCCATGAACTTAAAGTCTTTTTTAAAGGATTTTTTTAAAAAAAACTTCTTTTTTTTAAAGAAGTATAAATATTTTTTTCTATCCTCTGGGCAATGTCAGAATTTTTCAAATTGGGTTCCACAAAGCACTATGGTTCTGCTAAATGTTGATGGTCTTCTAAGTTAAAAAAAAAGCTCATTGGAACACAGCCAATTTAATGTCACTAGAGCTTTGTCTCTTAACCAGGGGTTCCAGAAGATTTTTTTTTAAAAAAATAAAAAATAAAATAAGAAGTTACACTGTCTGAAAAAGTTTGAAAACCCATAGCCACACTTCCTTTAGCCCTTAAAAGCTAAAACACAATCCTTCTCTTCCCCATCTCTTGACTGCAAAATAGGTTGCTCTGTTTTTGCAAAATCTCTAGGTTGCTTGTCCCTATCTAAAAGCATATACTCATTAGTAGGCACTTATGAGATTGGAAATTTGGCCACTGATCTTAAACTGACTAAGTTTTTTTAAACAAATTGAGAAGCAATGCTGCCTTTGAAACGATGTCAGGAAAAAACAATGCATAGAGCAACCTTCTTCCAAGGTTTAGCTTAATGGATGTATTTCCTTTACATTTTTAAAGAAGTTGCCCTTTCAATGGTGTGATTAAGTATCAGATTTCATCTGCTTGCTAATGAAAAACAGAGATGAGACGAGTCTGAAATATCAGCATTACTTCTTCCAAAGACCTGTAAAACGGTTAAGTAAGGTAGTCTATAGCAGTCCATAGACTGCTTTATTTCTTATTTGCTATTCAGTGGTGAAATAAAATGGTTACACTATTAAACTACTTGCCCACTGCAGTTCTTGGAAGGGTTTCCATTTCTATCCTGCTTTTTTTAAAATAATAAGAAAGACACTGTGTCGAGGATCATCCCTATTCAGCTATAAAGCTCTTGTATTCTCAGCCATGCCACATTACAAATATATGGCAACAAGAATAAAACACAGATGTATGCTGGAGAGGCACAAAATATGGGCGTAATAATAAGCAATTTGGAAAATAAAGAGAAATAAAATCCTAATATAGGAATTTTATTTATTGTATGCATTGCCAGCAAGTCAGTATTGATTCCTGGTGACTGTCTGGAATAGTCCCTGCAATTTTCTTGGCAAGATTTTCAGAAGTGGTTTGCCATGGCCTGTTTCCTGGGAACTAAGAGAACATGATTGGTCCAAGAACACCCAGATGGCTTCAAGCTTAAAATGGGGCTAGAACTCCCAGTCTCCCAGTTTCTAGTCTGATGCCTTAAACACCTCACCAAACTGGCTCTTTATCATTGTGTTATAATATAATTATTTATCCCTCAGCTTGTTCAGAAGAAAGATCATTATATCAATAAATAATAATCATAAGAATGGCTTTTATTACTATTTCATTTTAAAGGTTTAATTTAATTTTTACACATCTCCACAGAACATAGAATTAATAGATCAAACAACCTTAGATTAATTATTACATTAATATCCCACTTTCCTTTAAGGGATACTTGAGATAGAAGTGTAATCAGTTTTGCAGAATACTTCCAGTTATAATTAACCAGATAGTATTTTCTTAAACAAACCTACAACACACTATGGAACACCCTCTGGTTAGTTTCTTTTAAGCATAGAACATACATACAGCATAAGATACAGCAATTAGAAAAATCATGCAAGTCAGTATTTATGGCTTAGTGTGGTGTGAATGCACTCTGTTGAGGTTTCAATGTGGATGTCATTCTAGGCTAAAATTGAGGACTGCCTAGATCCCAATAAAAGGTTCATCTGGCTGTATAGGAATTCTTATTCTTTATATAAGCTACATTTATTATTTTAAATTTCTTCTTGTTTTAATTCGTTGATGCTTATATTTGTTTAAAACTGATTTATGGTTTGCTTGAACTCCTGGAATAGATATCTAACAATATTTTAAGGTGCTTTGTAAAACTAGTATTCAAAAGTTGCTAAGAAGTTCATTGTACTCATGGACATAAGGATAAAAATTAGTTCTTAATTTCTATGACAAATGGATTTTTGATGGGGGAGAATACAGTGGTTTTAAAGTCACGCATCTGAACTACAGAATCATTTAACAGAAGCAAAACAAAACTTTTAAAAACCAGTGAAAAATGATACATCTAGCTCCCCTCCCCAGTGATAAAAAAAATGGGTCAGAGGCAAATTCTTCCACAATCAGCTGGGCCACATGCAGGGCAGAGTACAAAATACAAGATAATGCCTGCAATTCTGTGATTAAACACTAGACTTTCTAGGTATGTAAAAAGAGTTGGTCTATTATGTGGTCATTGATACAGCTCTGCAAACACCCCTCAATAACATTAAATTATTTCTATGGTGGGACCTTTGTGAAATAACCTTTGAGAAATAAAATTGAAAAATGTGACATGGTAACCAGAAGTTTACTACTGAATTTTAATGGCAAGACTGTGGGGAGATCTAGGCGTATCTATGATCTGAAGGTTGCCAAAATTTATTTTTAAAATTGAGGTTTTGTTGACCTTCAATTCAAAACTTTCTGAAATCTATTACTACAATCCAAATAAACCACAAGATTTTCAAACATATTGATTCACTAAAAGAGAAATAAGAGAAATAAAGATGTATCTCATTTTGCCCTGAAATAAATGGGATTTAAAGCAAAAATAATTTAAAAACTTTTGTAAAGAGTTTCATGGCAGAAGGCCAATATTCCCCAAAGAGTCAGGCTTTTGGTAAAAAAGAAGACAGCTATAAATGCTGGAGAAGATTCTGGCAGCTATAGTCCCCAAACTTCAGACAAACACTGATTAGAGAACGATACACAAGATGTTTTGTACATATTTTGAGGTGAAGAGGCAAATTATGAATATACATCATTTGGGAAAAAAAACATTTGTAAGATGGTCAACTAGTGAAATGATGATGAAGGTTTAATAAGAACTGGTCTGATTGAAACAAATTTTTGCAGCGACATGGGCATGGACATGTAGCCTAAAAGGCAGAAAAAAAGCTAAATTTTTATCATGGATTGCTTCCAAAATCCAAGACTGTCATTTGTAATGGATATACTTTATACCTCTTCTACTTATATCTACCTATATAGCTCAAACCATACATTCAAAATGTTGTTGCCCTTTCAACTCCTTTAGAATTATTCAGTAACTCAAAGACATATTTGCAAGAATAACAAAAATATCATCTAAATCATAAAATGAATCCAACTTTAAAAACAGTGTTGATGCTACCTTAAAGTATGTTGTCTACAATTCCTTCATTAGTGCCAATGTCTCTATTTCTGAATAAATGGGTAGATATGTATAGTTTTAAAGAGCCATTCATATACATTGAAAACCTACAACATCAATGTGTGGTAAAGAGAGAAATATGCCATCTTAAACATCCCACATGTATAAATGCCACCTGCCACAACGCATTTCTGTTCATTTTGTGGGCACATATTGGATTTAATATTGATATACTAAGCATAAATAGTCTTTAAGCCTTCATGCTTTCTTCACTGCTATGCCATATACTGGAACTACCTCTAAGAACAGATTTGTAGTATCATTTTTAAAAACTGTTTAAATTGCTCTTTAAGACCCTTAAGAAACCTTAGCTTTTTATTTCTTAAATTATTTCCTAAAATTAATAGCAATAGCACTTAGACTTATATACCACTTCACACTGGTTTACAGCCCTAAGTGGTTTACAAACCTTTGGGCACCAGGGATCGGTTCTATGGACTGGAGGATGCGTGGTTTGTGTGCTGCCTTTTTTGTTTGTGCAGACTGGTTGCTGGCATGCCATGGACTGGTACTGGTCCACGGACTGGGGGTTGGGACCCCTGGTTTACAGAGTCAGCACATTGCTCCTAACAATCTAGGTCCTCATTTTACTGACTTCAGAACGATGGAAGACTGATATCAACCTTGAGCTGATGAAAATTGAACTGCTGGCAGTTGGCAGAATTAGCCTGCAATACTGCATTCTAAACACTGTGCCACCACAGCTCTTAAAATTAAGCCAAGAATAGCTTAAATAATCATGACCAACTTTTGTCTTATGGCCTCTTATCCTTTTTAAATTCCTTGCCGAAAGGACCTAACATCCCAGACTTTAACTTTAAATGTATCAGGATATCACACTTAGCTATAGTTTGGTTTAAAAGCAAATCCACAGAATGCTAAGATTTACTGCTCAGATTATACCTGATGGCTCTTTTCACAAGAAAGTGTATTTAGGCCTTTATTTTTCTTTTAGCACATCATGAAAACTGGGATTGTGGAATAAACCAGAGAAAGAAACCAGAGAGAAGGTCTGATTGTATATGGATATTGTTGAACTTTAAATCCAAAATTGGTGTGTGTGTGTGGGGGGGGGAATTGCAGTCAGGGCAACGTGTATGTGTTCATTACATATCTGTCTTCTTTCCCTCAATTGGACATTTCATTTATTTAAGACAAAAGTAAATGGGACATTTTCTTTTATAGATTGTCTTAGGTTTGCCATCTACAATCCAAGGTAGATATTAGATACCAAATAATTTAGGAGGAGTAGAAAACACATTAAGATAACAAGGAGATTTAAACACACAGTTAAGAAACAAGACAAAAAAAATCATTTTTTTCTTCTCAAAAACAGCATGTTGAATTACAAATCTGTTCCTTACCTTGGCAAAATTCAAAGTTCCCTTTTTTCCGGCAGTCACCTATTACTAAACTCAGTGCTCTCCAAGTGTTTCTTTTGACAGATATCATTTTCCACCAATCTTCCTGCTAATTTCCTTTCTCCTTTTCTGACTGGGACAGCTATTACGTTCACCAGCCCAGTGATCAATCTTTTCTATTGACAACAACAAAAGGGGGGGAAAAACAAAAACGCACATATCACAGCCAGTCTGAAGCACAAAGGCCTTCTGTTTACATGTTAATACTAGATTCTTTAAACAAATAATAAAAAAGAATAAAAAGCATAATCCTAAAGGCAATATTGTGCATTGTATTGCAATCTGAATCCAACACATAGGTAAATGTAACTCTAAGAAAAACACAAAAATGCTGAATGAGTAATAAAGTCAATTATATATAGCATGTAACTATGAACTTCTTCAGGTTGATAATTTATAGCCTCATTCCAGCCAGTGCTGTAACAATATATAACTAATGAGACATGTTTTATATCACCACAGTGATGGCTGGATTACCTTCAAATTACTAGTCTGAATGACCTCCAAGACTTAAGTGAAATCAACTGTTTATAGAAAAACTAAGGCAACTACTACATCCTGCGTCAGGCTATAAGGCTCAATTATCCATTCAGCCTTCCAAAAGTCCAGATAGATGAAATTCTTATCAGTAGTTACCTGGTCCTTTTTAATTACTGTGCAAACAGCAGGGACTAAATCTGAAGTTTTTGGAATTCACGTCATGGACACCATCTCATGCAAGACTATATATTAGATTCGGATTTCCAAATCTAATCTAGTTCTCCAAACACCTAAAATATAGTAAATTTGTTCCTTTAGCTGATGTTTTTTTATTGGTTTCAGGGAATAAGATAAGTGAAATTCAGTAAATCATGTTGAGTACCATTAGAAAGATATTCTTCAGCCCAGCAACCTGCCATACTAATATCTCCTTGATTAAAAAAGAAAAGAGGGGGGTTATCATAGGCCTTTCAATATGTGCAGCAACAAGAAAGGAGGCTGCCTATTGGATAACTGCTTGCTCTCAGCCCGCCTCTTTGCAATCCGGATCTGACAGAACTAAAATATGAGATTTGAGATTATTGATAAATCCCAGATGCCAACGTAGCAACACAGCAGAATTATCTGTTTTCAGGAGAAGATCTCTGCATGAAGCTTCTTTCTTCCTTTCCAAATGTTAAGCAGCTACAAAGGGATTAAGTATTTCTTAATATAATTCTCATTCCACTTGTGTGGAGGCTCTTAGCAAGATGTCTTTTAGATTATGTTCTTACCTTAGTTACATCTTACAAGTTTATTTAAGAAATTCTGCACCAGGGACAAATTCCTTATGTGTCTAATCACACTTGGCCAAATAAAGTATTTATCCTATCCTATCCTATCCTATCCTATCCTATCCTATCCTATCCTATCCTATCCTATCCTATCCTATCCTTTCTGTATTCTTTTTAACTTTGTTTTAGGGCTTTATTTGTTCAATAACAAAATAAATAGGTGGTTTCCTAAGTTTTTAAAAACTGCCTCTGTTATTTATCATCTTAAACTACAGTGCTTTCTTTTTCTGTTGTAACACCCCCTAGTACTATTCAAAGGATGCATATGTTGTCTTAACAAAATGAAATCTACATTGGGTTATAAACAGTCACTTTCTATAGACAGAATCTCAGTTATTAACCCTATTATCTCCAGCTAGGAAAAATTCTTACCAGAATAACCACTGACAGTGATTAAGGTCAATGCAAAGAGAGGGTGATCAGTTTAGGCAGCTTCCCAGGATTCTATATATTCTTTCAATGCTACAAGCCTTTACAGTTTAATTTAAAAACCCTGTATAAAACGTTTACATGTTCAGAAGTAAATGGAATTACCCACAGAATGTCTTAATGAGTAAAGTGCACTAACAAAAGAGGGAGAGGAAACTCTTCAAGGGCAACTAAGCAAAAAGGGAAAATAATATTAAATGAAGCAGATACAACAGGCTTCTTGAAAGTACTTCAAGTGAATTATCTCAGAGACAATTACAATAATCTCAGACTGGGAATAGGTCTACCCTGAATGCTCCATGGATTGCCAATGAAGTCACCAAGGTTCAACCAGAAGGTGAAGGAAACTTTTTTTTAGTTCAATGGAAATGTAAAACCTGCACCTATTCTCTGTTCCATTTGCTTTATTTCTGCATTTTCCTAATGTAATTTATCAATATGTATTTACTTTGCAAAACACTAAGGCAATACTGTATGATGTTACAGAAAATGTCTGTCTATCTGTCTATGTAATGTATCACAGAGCCAGTTTGTTGTAGTGGCTATAGCAACAGAAATCAGGAGAGGGGGATGTCTCATCTTGCCTTAAGTACAAAGCCTATGGGTAATCCTGAGCTAGACTCTCAATCCTAAGAAGAAAGAAATGGCAAACCACTTTTGAAAATACTGCCAAGAAAACTGCATGAACTTGTCTAGGCAATTCACCAGGAGTGAAAACTGATTCAAAAATTTGTGTACATCCTCTGCACACAGAGAGAGTATAAGCAAGCCACTCCTAGTTGTGCGAACTTCCCATTGTATTTCATCAAACTGCAATGCAATGCTGCCGTTTGAAAGGGCAATTGGTTTTGGCTCTATAGAAAACAGAGGACAAGAAGGAAAAAAAGAGTAATATCAGAAAAAAAGAAATTTAAAACTGAGAAGAAGGAAGGAAGGAAGGAAGGAAGGAAGGAAGGAAGGAAGGAAGGAAGGAAGGAAGGAAGGAAGGAAGGAAGGAAGGAAGGAAGGAAGGAAGGAGTTTCAGGAGCAACAATTTCCCTGTCCCCCTGCTCTGCATTCTCAGGTGGCTTGATTAAAAATTGTCCTGTTGAAAAATAGGTGGGAAAAAAGGAGAAATCAATTCACCACCAGATTCTATTGTTTGAGGTTTAGTGAGGGATAGATTGTATCTCAGATAAAGGTGGAAAAGCTGGAATCAGAAAGCAAGTCCCCAGCCTTGCCTCCCTCTGTGTGTGTGTCTGTAAAAATCTTGGCACATGAATAATCAATCCATTCGCTTTCTTAGAAATCACTTGGCACAGATTACACTTTGGCCTAGTAGGCACGGTTGTGCTCACGGATACCATATTTGAGATGTCAGGGCTACATTATGAATCAATGTTTCCTTTGCAAGCAAATCACTAACAGTTTTAATGGAAGTTAAATATTTATAAAAACAAATCAGGCCACAAATGAGATGTTTTCCAGGTTTTTAATTAAAAAATAGCCTTTCATACTGTTATAATATTTTCAAAATTCCCTAATTAAACTTAGAAGCAGCATGTTTTGCCCAACTCATATTTATCAGCCATGAACCCACCTTCTTAAACCATGCAAGCTTAGAAGAATGATGTTTACACTTTGGGATATCTTAATAGACTTTTTCAAGTATTATTTTGTGTCAGATAAATTAATTTATTTTATACAACAATTATCATTTGACTTATAGGTTCCACAGATTTGCTTAATGCAAGAAAAAGGGTTAGCAGATGGCATATTATAAAGATTATGCAAAATCACTATCAAAATAGTGTTCTGAGATCCAAAGCAGAATATAAATACTATATGTTTAATTATATGGATTTCATGCAAATTACAGATAAATCTCAGCAGATATTTACAGATATTTGAAAACAGACAGTTTTAAAGGAACATAATTTCTCTACATTTTTGCAAGTTTACTAAACAAAACATTTAATATTTTATGTTATCTATATTTACTTATTTATTCAAAATTTATCCCACTTTTTCATTCCCTGAAAGGTTTTTAAAAAAATACAAAGTAAAAGAATTAATTATTTAGAGGATACTGCAAACTAAAGCACTACCAGTTGTCTTTCGGGTGAGGTTCAAGGTTTTGGTTACGATCTTTAAGTCCCTACATGGCATGGGTCCGGGATACCTCAGGGACCACCTGCTGCCGGCATCAACTCCCCTCCGCCCTGTGCGTTCCCACAGAGAGGGCCTCCTCAGGGTGCCGCCAGTCAAGGAATGCCGACTGGTGGCCCCCAGGGGGAGGGCCTTCTCTGTGGGCGCTCCGGTACTATGGAACCAACTGCCGGTGGAGCTCCGGACGGCATCAGACCTCCGAACTTTCCGTCGTGGCCTGAAGACCCACCTATTTGAAATGGCTGGTCTGGCCTGACGGGGGATTATGGGTTTTAATTTGTCGTTTTAGATTTGTATTACTGTTTTTAACTGGGCATGGGTTTAATCTTTTTTAATTTTTGTATTGTCTTTTTTATATATGCCCTGTGAACCGCCCTGAGTCCCTACCAAGGAGAAGGGCGGTATACAAATTAAATAAAACTTGAAATAAACTTGAAACTTGTTTAAATGATACGCAGCAGCCATTTACAAGGAATGATGCATTACAGGTGGATTTCATCTTACAACCAGTCACTTAGCGATTGGTGGAAGTTACAACAGACCTACCTGGCAGGGGTACTTACAATCCAGATTTTAAATTCCAAGGTTGATGTGGTCTCAGGCACTGACAATTCCAATTGTCAGTGCCTGAGACCACATCTCAGGCACTGACAATTGGACCACACTGACAGCCATTTGCAGTGTCTTACCATTGCATGACCTTGTTTTATGATGGTTTTGCCAAAAACTGGAATTTACTTTTGATTTTTGGCAAAACTGGCCCATAGAGAACCATGGGCCAGCCAATTCAGTATACAACCCTGCTGTTCAGTTTACAAACCACTTCCAAAAAATATCATAAAAATCTGGTCAGTCACACAAATGACCAAATTTACAACTATCATGAGTTAACAATAGAGCCTGATTGGCAGGCTCCATTACAGTCATAAGGATTACCTGTATTAAATTCATGATGCTTGATTCTCACTCTATACCTATATATATTCCTATTGCACATCCACAGTTCAAGCCTATTATTTTATTATTTATTGAATTTTCATCCTGACTTTTTATTAAGAAAACTATCCTAAACATCTATATGAGGAACTTATTGACAGTTCAATGGCACTGATCTTTTACATCTGTGTAAAATTGAGGCACATGTCATTCAAGTATCCTGTCTATATGTTTTCTTGGAGTAAGTTCCATTAAATTTAACTGGTTTTACTCTTTGCAAGTGGATATATTGCAACTCAAGTATTCTTTTTATGAATAGCTCTGCCTTCTAAATTACTACTAAAATATCATTTTAAATAATAGTCATAGCAGCAGTGGCAATAACTATAAGAATTTTAAAATATACTTTGAAAGCCCATATAATTCCATCTTTCTTTCTATTACTTCTAAAAATGAAATAGGTGAGGGAGGCAATATACTATTTTTATTACTGAATGTGCAAACTTGAAACTAAAACGTTTGGATCAATTTAAAATCCAACCAAAAGGATTTTAAATTTTAACAATTTGTATTTCTCCCTAAGAATATTATTTTAAAAGTTCATCGTATTGCATAACCATGGAAATGCTGAAAACATACATTTCCAAACAAATATTACTTTTTCTCAATGGTATGAAGTAATTAAAGCCATATGTGTAAATCTGTGATCCGTGCAGTAGTTCAAGCTGCAGCTAATAGAAAATACAGAGAATGAACTCTGCCATATAAAAGATTCTTGTTACAGAAATACAACGTGAAAACCAGATGCAGACAGAAACCCTTAATCACAGATGGGAATGTAATCACTGGCATGCCGAATATTTTTTGATCAATCTTAACCATATGCGAAATGTATTTATTTTGAGCAGAATGCAATAAGTAGAGAGTGCCTTCTATTTGAAATCAGTTAACCTTAGAGTAAGCATACTTTTATCTTATTCCCTCCACTCCCTTGTAAGATATTCAGCTGAGCTAAGGTTTTAAGACGAGGGGCCGCTGGGCCTGCCCAATCATTCTTACATCAGTTTATCTTTCAAAGTATTTAATAGGATGTAAAGACTACACATATTGAAATCAATGTAAAAGAAAATCAAATGCAGTTACCAATTCCTGCACTGCTTACTTACTATGAGGAATCCCTTCATCATCTAAGCATACACAGGATTATATTACCATTGGAAAAGAGAAAGCAATTTGTTCAGCAACAGCAAATCACATGAGAAATGCAACAGAAGCCAGATAGATTGCTCTTGAGCCAAAGCTGCTGGCACATAATTAGCCAGCAGCTTTAACCTGACAGAGGGACCAAATACTAGTATGACTGCCTATACTTTACTCATTTGTCAGTGTTGTCATTTGAAGATAATCAGATCAAATTTGAGTAAATAAATAAAATAAAATACAGTTGTTGAATATTGCAGTAAATGTTTGTCCCAGAAATGTGTACTTTTGATTTGTATTCTGAGTTTGATAAATTGTCCTGTTTATAAATATTATTTTTATTTCCTTTTCTGGAATAGCTATTAGGAAATTTCAGGATTTTACTTTAATCACCTACAGGTTGTTATTTTACTTGAGTCATGGAAGTTGGTTTCTCTTAACTATAAATAGTCCTTGTTTAGTGACTGTTCCCACTTATGATCATGATGAAAAAGTAATTTATTACATTTATAATTGTAAAGCAAAGGACAATTGAAGTAAAACTGTTCATTTTAGCAATTGCTTTGCTTTAGGACTGAATTGTAATCCCAACTGTGATAGCTAAATGAGGCCTACTTGTACAATTCAGTTAAACAAGCCAATATTGATCCAAATCTTGATGAAACTGATTTATTTATTATATATAGTCTATTAAATTTAAGGATTCCATTTTCATACTTGGTTGTAGGACTATATAGTAACTTCTTTCTGTCCAGTAGATGTGGAGGGCAACATGCAAACTCTTTATCATATGACATATGGACAGTGCTGGGACAATAAACTATATATTCATTAGAATGTACAATTGACTATCAATATCTGCTTGTACAACATTACTTAAGGGATGTTCATCCCCGTTTAATACTAATGCAGCTAACCATATTCAACATTATGTAACTAGAGCTTGATTAGGACAGATACTGACAAAGCCTACTATCCAAAGGAGAAACAATCCAATAATATAAACAGAAGTAAAATTTCTCCAGTTGGTTTGTACATAATGAGTACTGTATGCACATTCAATTTTACTCTTTTTCTATTATTAAATAGAATATCTGTAAAATGCATACCTATAAAATGCCAGCAAGTATGCACCAACTGATATTCAGTTCTGAATGTTTCTGAGCAAATATTATTAGAAGCAAATGCTCATAACTTCATATACAGAGAAATTGTTAGGAATAGTAAGAATATTCCTAGTTGGGCATTCCTAGTTGAGATACATGTACAGGGCCTTCATCATTTGTGTTCTTGATTTTGTTGCATTTTCAACTTTTTGTCAAGAAGACTAGATCTTTCTCCCATTAAAGATTGTTTCATATTTTTATTGTTTCAGCAGGTTATTGTGTATCTTTTTAGCATGTCAACCTCAAATCAAAAGCTTTGCCAAAATGAATGCCTCCTGAACTTTCTTAACCACACACTTTTAAAAAAAAACTATATTCAAAGTGATTTTCCAAAACAGAAATTCCAAATCTAAAGTCCAGTTGGAAGATATGGGCTGTACTCTGGTGATTCACAGCATCCCAAATTTCAAGAAACTGCAATAGATTGCAAAACTTTAACAAGTCCTTTAATGATGGGCAGTTAAAGCATAAATGTGATAAAATCTGCAACACAAGGCCTATATCAGAAGGTCTGCACTGTTGTTGTTTTTTCAAAACTAACTGTGACAATTTATTTCCCACCATATGAATGAATGGAAGTGATGCATGCACAGTGAAGAAACTAGGAAATTCACAAACAGCAAACAAATATTTAACTCTGATTACCAACAATCTGGAACAAGAATAGCACATTTTTAAAAGGAAGATCTGTTTTTCAAAATATTATCAGGCCCTTACATGGACATGGACATAATGAATTGATGGACTAAAGGAGCTACTGTAATCCCATCACAGCGAGCTTTTTATTTCTTCCTTTCAAAATGGTATCAACAAAGCAGAGATTACAAAAGTTGTGCAGGAAGTGGAAAAAAACAAAGCACAATGCTTACTACAAAATTAAAATGTTTGCATGCCAAGCTCAGCCCAAATTTATGGAACCTTGAAAAAAACTAAGGGATGGACCAACTTCATTTTAACTACATACCTGTGCCCTAGGGCTTTTTTCCCTTAGGCATTTGAAAGTGTAACAGATCTGGTACAGAGAATGAAACATAATATGAGGAATGTGTATTTAACAAGGAGAAATAGATGATCTGATGTTAAGAATGTCTGTTTCAAACAGATCTGTCTCATGAGAGGTAAGGAAGAGAAGACTTTGGCTCTTGCATATTTTTCTATTTATGAAAAAATATCTAATCCCCCTTTCTTTTGAAAATAGCAAGGCAGCATATATGGCTCTTCTTCTACTTCATTTTATTTTCACAACAACCATGTGAATAGCCTTCAGTGAAAGATTTAGATTGGTCCAAGGTCACCCAGTTAGATTCATAGCCAGAATAAAAATCTAGGTCTAGGATGCTCAATCCTAGCTTGTCATTCTACACATTTAGCACACAATCCTCAGAAATAATTCCCCACTGAGTTAATTATATCTTAGCCCTACCTCCCACTATAGTTATTGCCAGGGCTTTTTTCCTCATAGAACGCTCAGAATGGAGTTCCAGCACCTTTTTTGGATGGAACCTTGTAGGGTAGGCAAGGCGGGTTGTATGACATGTGTGAGTTCCGGCACCTTTTTCTTTTACAAAAAAAGCACTGGTTATTGCACTAAGTTTCAAGATACATCCTTCTTATATCCTGCTGTACTATACTGCAGTATAACAGAAATCATAGTTCTGTAATTATTAATAGACAGTGATCAGAACATATTGTGTATTAGTAATGCAGATTACACTACTACCTTAAGATCTTAATATTGTACTTCCGGAAAATAAAAGAGAGATTTGAATCTTAGAACACTTCCAGTGAGGAACACCTGATGTATTGCTAAATTCAGAATGAACAGTGATTCGGCATCGATGGTTAATTAGAACATAAAACATCACATTTTTAGTTGATCTGGTTTGGAGAACAGCCAACTTAACTCAACCACTACCAGTGGTAATTCAAGGAACAAAACTGAGAATAAAGTAAATATAACAACACGAGGGGATTATAACATTTGAAATAATTTAGGAATAATTCTAGAAGGAAAAAAGAATACTTCTTGCCTCTAGGTATAAATTAATATTTATAAGTGCAGAGAAAAAGCCAAGCTAACAAAGAACAGCTACTGCAAAATGCACTAAATCATTCCACAGCTTAGATAGTCTGCAAAAAATATGTATTTTCAAGTTCATTCAAAGAGGCTGTTTTTCAATGGCCGCTATCCAATGTTACAGTTATAGAATCAGTACAGAAGATGAGATTCTACCTCTAGCATTTTCCCAAACCATACTAGAACAGTTTGGTCATCCTCAATTGAGTCAGAAATGACCTGAACAAATAAAATCAAAGTATTGATGAGGAAGAACCTCAATTTTGTTATTATTGTAGAAAGATGAAAATGGGATTTCAAAAAACAAAGCAAACAGAAAAAACACTACATACACTTAGTTGTTTGAGTAATTTAGTTCACTTTTATCTCACTGAAGTATGTGGCAAACCAAAGGTCCGATTAATCATGCTATAAATCTTAATCCAATTCAATATATGTAGTTCAATTCAATATACTGTAGTTATTACAATTAATTATTTTTCATTAAAGAAGATCCATTTTTTTTCATTGTAATGTGTTTCTTCATAATTATGATTGTGAAAAGAAGGGAGGATGGATGGATGCATGCATGCATGCAGGCTTTTAGCAAAAGTGTAGCACAAAGAAAAAGTTGTGGGTTTTTAAACTTGTACAACATTTCACAGTTAAGTCTGCCATTCTTAAGAGATGGCAAAATAATAAACATGGGTCTTTTGCATGCAATCATTTTGTATTTACTTACGGTACATATCTAAAATCACCGATTACCTGGTGATTTCATTGTAAGCAGTCAGGCGATTTAATAAATCGTCATGTTCCAATCTTGTTAATTTAATACTTACCAAGAAGAAACTCTAATTAAAAAAAAACTCCTTACACGGTGAACAAAAATAAGTGATTCTATCTTTAAATATAAAAATGAAAATACATTGCAAATATATCAGAATTGTGTATCACACTATGGAAACTCCCTACAAATATTTCTTTTTTTAATCCATCTGCCTTATCTAATATCATAGATGAGGGAGCATCCCTAGAGAACAAAGAGAAGATAGAATCAATTATATCCAGTGTCCAGTTTCTTCAGAATGAAGGCATCTGTTCCATGCCAGTGACTTCCACAAGGAAAAAAAACACCATAACTTTGAAGGCATCTGTGTTCTTGGTTGACAGTCACAGATCTTAGGGACTTCTGTGATTGCCCAGCTGCAAACATTATTTGCCTATTGCTACCACTACTGCAGCGGATTTCTTTCTTTCTTTCTTTCTTTCTTTCTTTCTTTCTTTCTTTCTTTCTTTCTTTCTTTCTTTCTTCCTTCCTTTCTTTCTTTTTCTTCTTTCTTTCTTTCTTTCTTTCTTTCTTTCTTTCTTTCCTTTTTCTTTCTTTCTTTTTCTTTCTTTCCTCTTTCTCTTTCTCTTTCATCTCCCTCCCTCCCTCTCTCTCTCTCACACACACAAATTTAGAAAAGAAAGTGTAGCTATGCAAAATTGGTATCAGTCACCTAAACTTTTAATTTCCCCACTTCATATTCTACAAATACACTAATGACATGGATAAATAAGGATTTCTCTTATTCACCAATGTCACTGACCCATCTCCCAGTGAATAACCTACAAAGAGAATCCTTAAACATCTCTGTGACCAACTTCACCATCATCATCATTAGTATCATTATTACTATTATCCCAAGTAAGAGGAAGGAGTGTTAGGTATCTTTGCTGCTTTGAGTTATTTATAAAATTATTAAGGTGAGATAACATAAATATTTTCATTATGTTGCTCTTCTTTTTCTCATTCCACAAGGCTCTCAACTTCAAAAATCCCAAGGGCATACACATAATGTTTGTAAGAATAGAAGGAATATAGATAAAACCTAACCTCTAAGATTGACAGACCTATTTTAACACCTTATTTTTACCTCAATGATCACTTGAAAACAGCTGCTATACAGGAAACCAGCTTATGCCAAGCCAGACTATCTAACTCAGGGGTCCCCAACCCCCGGTCCATGGACTGGTACTGGGCCGCGGCATGCCAGCAACCAGTCCACACAAACAAGCAAAGCCCCATCTGTGGGATGCCGGCAGCACACAAAAAAACTTTTTTCCATGGAAAAACCTTTCTCCACGGAACCAGTCCCTGGTTCCCAAAAGGTTGGGGACTTCTGATCTAACTAATCTTATTTATTCTCCTTATCAATGGGCCTCCAAGACCATAAACTCCCCAAAGTCTCCCACTGCAATCTCATTTTAACCTGGGCCATCCTGTAAAATGATAATGATTTTAAATTAATATTCTTCCTTTATGTTTGTTTAAACATTCATGCATGCTACTAGTGCAATATGCCCCAATTGTGTTCATTATGGAATAGGAACACCTCAAAACACAAAGAGCAGCATCGATTGTCCCAAGAGAAAGCAAAGTTACTGAACCTTGGGTCATAAATGCAAGTGTGAAACTTGACAACTAACATCTGCCAATATGTATGCAATACCTGCTTTCCCTTATAATTAGGAAAATATGTTGGAGAATAAAACTTTAGAAATATTGTTCACAAAGAGGTGATGTATAATTCCAAACAGGCTGATTTTGCTATCTTGAATAATGCTTTAAGATCCATGTCAGATATTCAAACAAAGGAAACAAAATTAAGACAATGGCAATCTCTTAACAATAGCTTTGAAATATATATTGAGGGAACAACAATATTAGGAATGAGGAAGAAATTATTTTGATTCATATGTTAATACAAAGCATTCATTCATGCTTCTCCAAACTAATATGCAAAGCTGAATGAAAATATTCTATGGTTTTCATATTTTGTGATAGCCTACCCAATCAAAAAAAGTATATAAATGCCAGGGTAAAAAACACAAAAATGTATAAGTGATCTGCATATGAAGATTGTACATATTTTCAATTGCCTTTTTATACTAAAAATCACAACCTGAATGAAAAATTCAACCCTAGAAATAGACCTCTTCAGCCTAAATGTTACCTGCTGTAGGTAATGCTGTATTGTTTAACTCATGCGTCAATCTACTAACAATGCATTGCATGTATGTTCTATCTATAATAAACCCATTTGTGCCTAAATTATTGTTTATGGAATTACTGTCCTCTACTCATTGTACAACTATTGTTTCACAGTCAGTTTTAATAAATGCAATAAATTTAAGGTTTATGGAAGAGGGGAGTATGGAAAAATAGATTGGTCTTTTATTTGGAAATATGTTTTTTGACTGAAGTGTGTATATCTGATAAGTATGTATATCACTTCAAGTCAGCTTTGTACAGTATGCTTAAAAACCTGATAAAGTCAGGTTGGAATGATAGGTACAAGGTGATAAAGTTAAGCATCTTTTCAGTCATAAATTAGTCTTCCCTCAAAGAACACAACTCCACAATCCAGAACTACAGTAGAATCCTAACTCTATTACTCTTTTGAATCTGCTGACACATTTCTGTAATACTGTCACACTTTTCCTCCCAGCAACAGCACTAATTTGTTTAAAGAACAAACCCACAATCTGGCACCATTGTTCATAAATATCTGGCAATGCTATCAAATTTCTGGCAGCTGAGAGACTTAATCGCTTTAACAAACAATTTTACCTGGAAGTCCCTTTAAGCATGCTTTCTTAATCTACTGTAGCATTCTTCCCAAATTTCCTTTGCAGAAGTATTTTTGCATGCTTTTCTGTTTCAATATCAGAGAAAAGTCATACTGGAACAAACATTTCTGTCTCTTGCTATCCATTCGTCCAATTCTATCTTAATTCTTTGGAATGCTGTTATTCAAAAGCCAGTACAGTCTATGGTTAAGGCCCATCTGAGGAGATGCTTTTAATCAGTTCATTAAACTGCATATTCTCAGGCCCTAAAGCAAAGATCTTGTTTACTATGCTATTTTACATTTTATCTGGTTTATTTTAAAAGTATGATCTATGCTTTCTATTTATATCATAGTGTACCTCTCTTGGATACAAACCTTTCATCGTGGAGAACAACAAATAACATTTGTTATTATTGTTTTAGGGAAAAACAAATACTTAGCTGAGGTATTAAAGCAGATATAAATGATGTAAGGGTTTTTTATTGAGAAAAAATCATGGCAAGTGTCAAAATGAAAATCTTGATGCCATCTTAAGTTATATGTATTAACACAACATGTTGTGATAAAATGATTAAGGAGTAGTTTGCATCCTGCTGCTCTTAGACCAATCAGGAAATGTTACACTGAAAACAGAACATCAGCCAGACAGTCCATTGTGGAAAGTCTTTTGACCCAGTGAATTGAAACATGACATTTGAACTACCACCTAGGGAGGTGACTGTGCGGTCATCATCAGTCAGGCAAGCAATGTAGCCTATAGCTCTTCAGATAAAATGAATCACAAAGGGAAACTGGTTGGTGGTAATGACTGGTACTTATGCAAATTGCATATTAACATCCAGCTAGGCAGATATTGAAGCGTCCTATAGCCATTGAGGTAACTACAGGTTCCTATATAACTGAGGTGGGCCGTGAAACTACTTTCTCAGATGGTGGTTAACACTCCTGTTTTAAAATGTGATAGAGAATGACCTATGCTAACTGATGCTAACCAATAATTTAAAATAACAATAGTCCACTTTCATTGTTGCTACTGGAAGAATAAATTCATCCACTAGATGGAGTCTCACTTATAATGGCAATTACTGCAAGAACTGCTTTGTAACATAAGCTATCTTTTCTTTCAGATGTTCTGTTTCATTGTGTAACAGTCCACACAGATTACTGAGCAGAACTTAGAAAAATAAAGGTTCTTCAGAGACTTTCCTTTCACCTGTGGATTATTCCACTGAGATAATTAACCTAATTACTTATTCAACTGAGCTTCTGATTATATTTTTTTTAGTAGGCCAATGATTGTATTCATATTACCAAAAATCTGAAGAAAAATATATATTTAAAACATGGGTACATATTGCAATTACAAAAAATTCCCTTGGCATATTAACATTTTTTCATACTAATTTACCTCATTTTGAATATCACTTAGTATTTTTTCCTTCATTATTTTTTTTTAAAAACCATCTGATTTCACAAATGCTTAGCTCTTTCCCTTGCCTATTCTATACTTTTTATTACACACATGCTTTTAAAATTTGTATCCTGTGCATTCCATATAACCTGATTAACAACATGACTGAAGAGCCTTTTTAATGAATACACTCAAACATAATTTAGCCATTTTATTTAAATATGGAAAAAGTTGCACTGAAAGACCTATTAACTAAAATACCCTTGATTACCTTAAAATTTTGATTTACTGGTCTAAGAAGAAACAGGCACTGTACTATTGTGCAGAATGAGAGAATAGTAGAAAATGAATAAATGTCATGTTAAAATAAAGAGAAAAAATATTCTAAGGCTGGTTTCAAAGTGACTTGTTTTCCAAAATTAACAAGTGCTACACAACGTACAAATGTTTACTTAAGAAAACACATTTATTTCTCATCACCGTAATAAATTCCTAGCTGCATACTATTTTTCCTGCCTCTGATAAAAGTGCTAATAAACAAAAGTGCACATTAAGCTAGAATCAGTTTTTCAGAACCAATTTTTCCCCCAAATAACCCACTCACATTAACAAAAGATTGCAGTGGCTTGCAAATTATAGGGTGTTATTTTTAGTGGAAGTAGTTCAATATTCATATTGGAACAGATGTAGCAGTTTAACAAAACAGCTCTTCAAATCCTGCACAAATTGAAAACAGGAAAACTGATTGCATTTTCTCTTATCACTTTCCTTTTCTGAATTGACACTTATGGCCTTCTGAAAATTTACACGTGGCTTTCATCTCAGCAGCACCTGCTGATCAAACGAAACCTAAAATTTTCATGAAAATGGATTCATTTTCTCTACATCATTTCAGAGAAATATCAGGAGTTCACTTCATGGCCACAACTGTTGTATTATAACAGTACTATTTGAATTGATCCTACATTTTCATTGACATTTTAAAAAATGAGTTAAATCACTGGTGATTCTTGTCATATTAGCTCTTTCTCTGCTTTAAATTAAATTTCATCTCCATGCTTACCTAGCACTGATGAGTTTTACTGTAGTACTGGTTCCATTTTATAAAGTATCTCAAAGAATTTGAGATAATAAAGGTTTTAATATGTTTCATATCTAACTTTTCTTGAAAAGGTATTAGTACATGCAGGACTTGATGATCCAAGTTGCCAGCAAAAAAAATCACAATTATAGAAATTGATCCAACAATTATATCAGAAATTGTTTCTCTGACATGGACTCAGACAAAGAGATGGTATTTAAATTATACCATTCATTCATCATACAGTCTATGAATCCAGTGGAACTGTGAAATCCGAATGAATAATAGGTTTTGACACATTTTCCAACCAATTCTCGCATAAAAATGATAAAGCAACAACTCCCTGACACAGAATGTGAAAATGCAAACCCAGAAATACTATTTATTCTTGGGGTAATTAAAGAAGTTCTTAAGATTTGCTCTGTGTAACAGATAGAGATCTAAAACTTCCACGTCTTCTGCAATTATCCATTGATATTCTGGTTTAATGATAAGGAGGCCTGAAAGCAGACACAACATATAATATATGTGGCACTCCTGCCTTCTGGCTTGTGAACTTGTGTTCCATCATACTTGCTTACTGAGGCAATCCTAAGCCTGAAATGTCAATATATTCAGTCAATGCAAGTAAAGTAATGGGACTCTATTGTCTCATCCCATTGATCTTCTGTTGTCAACCTGGATCCATGACTTCCCACCCCTTTCAGCTTTAAACAGATTTTAATTAGGCTTGCAGCTATTGGATCATGTTTCTTTAACTAGCTATGCATACACCTGACCAAGCACTGTAGCAAAATGGTTAATCCCTCTGAGTTAAGACATATTTGGTTTCTAAGGAGCTTATTTATAAACAACCATTCTTTGGGCCGATTTATAGTTCACCTCATTTTTTTGTTTAAATGTTTACAGTAATAGAAAGTTTTAAAAATATTAATTACAAATTTATAATATTTCTCTTTTCTTCAGTTCTGAAGAATACTGAGCATAATATCATTAAAAAAATCTTACATAGGAAAATCTGTGCCATGTCATTTAAAACCAAAGATTCTAACATT
Organism: Vipera berus; assembly: GCF_964194415.1. Classification (NCBI taxonomy): domain Eukaryota; kingdom Metazoa; phylum Chordata; class Lepidosauria; order Squamata; family Viperidae; genus Vipera; species Vipera berus. The sequence goes on from NC_138204.1 coordinate 190,174,389, forward strand.
AAACACAAACATTCTTTCTTTAAACTGTAGTATCAATCTTTTGACAGAAATTATTCACGCATCCAGGTGTAAAATCCAAATCAGACATCCCACGAGGACACAATAGTTAAAAGCTATTTGAACTAGTACAAAAGATTAAACCTCACTCATCTGTCTAAACATATTTGTAAGTTAGTCTGTTTGGGACTTCTTATTCATGCACTTATTCATTCTGAAGCCTGTCATACAGACCCTAAATGGAAGAACCTTAGTAAAGATGGATGAGAAGAGTTGAGCAGATATAAACCTTCTCAATCTCTTTAAAAAAATCTACCAAAAAATAATCAGAGCCCCTTCCCTGGCAAATCTTGCGCAAAAACCCTTCTTTCCCCCATTATCACTCAATAAAAGAATAAACTATACTTTTACAAGGTTAATTTTTAATTCCCATCCCATCAATGGACCTTTTCCCCAACTCATTCAAAAGCCATGGTTTACTACGTTCTTTAAAAAGAAAAACTACACCCAATCAGGTCGAACAATTAAATATAAACAGAGTGGAGTGAGGAAAGGTGGGGAGAGTAATCCCACGTTTGCAAGTCCAGCTGAATAAATGGAGTGGGGGAGGGACAGGGTCTATATCAAACCTCTCCCCATCATACACACGTACACAGGTAGATGGATCCTTCTTCTCATCTTACTCCAGGCTAATCTTTAAATGTAAATTCTCTACCAGCTAAGAGGAGAGGCAAGATAAGAGGTTACATCTTCACTTGGAGCCTGTTATCAACTTTAGCATCATTTAGAAAAAAAACTTTGTGGGCTGTTAAAGAGGCAGAAGCGGTGGTGCTCCCCCCCCTTGGAGATTACCTTCTGGCTGAGGAGCACACGGGCAGGAACCGAGACAGCAGTGCAGCGAGGGCTTTGTATTCATTAAACACACATTGCAGCTTATCTGAAGTAAAAGCCTTGTCAGGATGGCACATTGTGTGTGAGAGAAAAGGGGGGAGAGTAGCAGGGAGGGGGGGAGAAAGAGAAGCAATGTGCATCAGGGTGATTACAATATCAGCCTGATCCAGATGGAGGCAGAAAAAATAAACAGAGGGAGAGAGAAAGGCATTGGCCTATGACTGAGAGGGGCAAATCCTTCTGGAAGTAGAAAGACCAACTTTGATATATACACACACATACATACACGCACACACCTGCTAAGAAAGCAGAGCTGCAAGCAGTTTCCAGATCTCCATTTTTTTTTCTTCCCTTAAGTTAACATTCACTTCATAAGCATCTATCTTTCTCTCTCTCTCTCTCTGAACAGGTTGAATGCTAGGCAATGCTCTTTCTGAGCTGGGTGTCATGCCCCAAAAGATATGAAGTAAAAAATGGATGCACAGGCAAATTGATTTACTGTATTTATAATCTAAGTTACCTCAAAGGGACTCAGGGTAGTGTGTACCATTCTTCTACGGACCGTGTTTTATGCTCACAACCATCCTGTAATGTTGCATTACTGAATGGTGGTGAGTGGTCCAAGGTTACCAGTTTTTCATAGCTGCATGGGGGAAATTCAATCCTGTATTCAATTCAGTTCAACACCTAACAGAGGACAATCCAGGTCCTTCCAGACTTTTGGACTGCAAAAACCTTATAATTTTATAGCATTAGAGTACAGTCACGGTAGTCTAACTTTATGAGCAATGTCAAGTAATCTGCCCCAGGGTTAAAAATCAAGATTAAGAAAGCTGACATTCAAATCTTTGTTCATTTTCATATTGTTTCTTTTAGCATTGAATAATAATTTAATTTTCCTTTTCTAGTGATTAACATTTATCCATGTCAATCCACCTGCCTATTTCATGGACTATTTGCTCTTTTCCCTTTGTTTAATTTTACAAAATGCACAATATCACACTATAATGGACTACCAATCAAAGCTGAGTGAAATCTGGAATACTTTTAGTTGTCTTCCTCCAGTGTAGGGTTAGCAAAAACACATTCTTGTTTGATGAAGAAAAGAGCCAATTCTTTACTAGAATATGTCGTGTCAAGAAAGTCAGTCTAAGTAATAAATTTTATTGATTGGGTTCATTTTAATATGCCATTAAAATGTATCTTACAATAAAATATATTTATTGTCATTTTTGGGAAATATTTGGTACAATGTGGTTAATTATGCCAATTAATAAGAATAACTTCTGGTTCCAGAAAACTTGACTTGTATTTTGTTTGCTCTGTAATCATATTTTTCTTTTACATCCCTTCCTTCCCTCCCCAATTTCTTCTCCCTAAAAATAGTTACCAAGGGAGGAACAAAAATGGTGGTGATGCCATCAATATGACCTACCTTGAATTAGGATCTGAACTATATGTCCTAATCTGCTAAACTGACAGCCCAATGAGCCATGCATTTCACCTCAAATTAATTGGCTTCAACATGTTAATAAAAGAGATATACAATCTATAATCTCTTCCCTGAACTGCTAACTAAGGTTTCCCTTCCTTTTAATTTATGTGAAACTGACAACAGAGTAATGTAATCTGATAAATTAGCAAATCATATTTAATTCAGTCTTTGACCATTTGTGGATTTCTTCTTTCACTATCTAATATGCTTATGAAAGACATTTTTGTAATCCACTGCTTTCCAATGGCAAAGCCAATGTTTATTTTTTAAAAAAAGAAACTGTATTGAACAAGTTATTATTCCTTCTGTACACAGGAATACTGAGGAATGACAAACGAGATGGTTGGAGATTGAGACCTCTCCTGACTGAGGTTTAAATAAAAACACAGAAATGCAATTTCTATATGAAATCAAAATAAAAAATAGGAAAAAAAACACTTATATCAAATAGGCTAACCTATTTGATATACAACATATATCAACATATTTTACAAACTCTTATAAGTGCTATTATTTGCCATAATTAACTAAATGGTCCATCTATATTCTGAAGAAGCATTCTTCTAGATATCAAATGTAGTCAAATAAAGGCAAATGTTTTTCCCCAATTATTTGTCCCAGCTTGCAATCTTCCATGAAACATCTGTTTGTCATAACCATGCACAGCATGTAAGCCTAGACTGATGTTTGACCTGATCTACAAGGCACTTCTCAACAAGTAAAAATAAGCTATAACTGCCATAATATGATGCTTAATTTATTTTGGAATAACTGCATGTCAACAGCAAAACAAAAGACAAGTACTCTATTTATCCCACCCAAAATCTTTTTAGCACAGGACCATTTTTCTACCAAAGTATAAAGATAAAAGATCAAATCCAGCACTTGAAAGTGATTCATTTATATGGAAACTTATAAATGAAATCATACATAAAGGTGATTTATCATAAATCCTCTGAGTAAACTAGTAATAATCTAATAAGAGTCAACACTGACTTGATGGCACATAATCAATCAACCTAATAATGTAAATTTTTCATAGCATCATTAAGATATTGATGAGACATGTACTTTCCTTTCCTATAAAGCTTATACTAAAAACATTTATTTCTATTTAAGCACCCTTATGAGACAGTTCTATTAGCTTGATCATCAATATAATTTGCTAGAACCAAGTACCAGTAGTTGCAACATAATTTTATTTCAACAAATCAGTTTAATATATAGGGAAAGGAAAAATTAGACAATTGTTCTAATTGTGCCTAAATGTACATTGTAAAAAATAACAAATTTTATTGGTTTAAACTGGCATGTGTTCATTTTCACATATTTGAAAGAAACAACATTCCCACATCTCGTTATCACTTTCTCTTAATACTCATGTTTTGGGCCACTAGATTCAAGAAAAATTAGACACATATTCACACACACACACACACACACACACACACACAAACCTCGGAAGTATGCTCACTGCAAATAGAACATTTCTGGTAGTAGCAATTTTAGATGTAGGACTCCAGGGGAGGTTAGGCTGCAGTATTATAGAGTAAATTCTATGGAATGCCATGGCTGGATTTAAGTACTCATATGTGAGTTTGTTTTTGGTTTAGTGCAGTATGATTTGTAATAGTTTAGTGAATTATGTATATTCAGATTATTGTAATTTATTCAGGAAATCAAATTAAGGTGATCATGGCTTAATAAAACATTAATTCCAAGTCAATATTCACAGCATTGGTTTGCTAATTTAAAATCAATCTCAACTTTATCCTACAGTACATCCTAGAAAATAAAAGCACAAGTTGTGCAGTCATTATGTAGGAAACAGTGAATTTGGCTCTATTTAGGTCAAAATTGCCCTTATAATGTATTTTAATTTTTTGATAAAAAATATCTATTAACACGTTCCATTGCTTTTTTTTTAAAGGAAGCAGTATATATTATATACTTGATGGTCAGAACGAAAATGTGTAAGAGATGAACCATTCATAATCAAAGCTGTCTGAAAGTTCAAGCTTGGGGCTATAAATCTTAATTTCAAGTGATTCTCTCTTAATAATGATTACCTTCCTGTAAATCAAAAAAATTCATCTGCCTTAGGCAGAGGCGTATTTAGCTGTTTAATGTTTCAAAATCTAACATCTTTTCTTGCATTGAATATGTGAATTCTAGTGTGCAATAATGTGAGAATACTGACATATGACTATTATGCCATAATACCTCATTGCTCAGCTCATCATCACTTCGCTTGTAATTCTTATGTTAATTATGGTCATAATTACTATAAGCAGATGTGGTAGAAGTTCCTAAGATCTTTTTTATGGCACAGTGTATATTTCAGTCCTCTAAGATTAGTGATCATGTGTATCCATATAATAAGGTTAAATAGAATGCACAGAAAATACATACTTGGACTAAAATATTCCTTTTCCATTTTAGTGAATTCCTGCATATCTAGTATTAAAATGAGCAACGTTATTATTTGTTACTAATAATTTAGCAAAGGTAAATATAAATTTAGCATCCTCTGCTCAACCATCTCTGATGCATACTACAGGTCCATGGCAACCACATAGCATTTACTTCCTTTCAAAATTAATACCGTCCTGTTAATACACCACTGATTTTTAATAATATAATTAAATTTCATTGCAAGTAAACATCTCAAGTCTTTCTTTCCTTCCTTTCTTTCTCACTTCTCAGTCTTTAATTAGTGTGAACAGACAGGTGCCCCTTCTCATACAAAAATGTGATCTAGAAATAGAGCAAAAGTAGCTTTTTCTGTTTAGACAACATACAGAGCTCTACTCTGTTCTTATCACTCACAATTACTTCTATTATGCCGAGGCAATGCTTATTTTAATAAACCATTCACTGCTCTTCAAACATCATTTGAGAACTTTCTTATCAAGGAAGGTAAAAAAAAATAATGAAGATGGAAACTGATGTCTACCAGATTAAGCTAATAAATTCTAAATCAAAACCTCTCTTTATACAATCATTAATCTTTTAACTATTCTTATTTGTAAATACCGGTTTTATTCACTGCTACTTTTATTCCCCTATACCCTTAAACTAGAGCAAGCTAGAATTAGAATATAATTGTTCAATTTTGTTTTTTAAAAAATCAAATGAAGTATTTAACAATGTATGAATTCATGTGAAAAAGTAATTATGCCATGTATTGGAAGGCTTTTGTCTAGTGAGATCATTCAGTGCTCAGCATGTTAAAAGGAATGTGGAATTTAAAAAAAAAATCACACTGGAGTCCATTCTTCCATGAAAGATGGTCCATTGACATTCTAATAGTAATATTCCTTTTTATGTGATAGTACAACATCTATAATTATTACTTCCCAAGTTAGAGCTTTGAGAAAAAGACCATTTTTAAAACTTATTCTAGGCAGAGCCAATTCATAAGAAATCACCTTCATCAAACAAGACGATTATTTTATCTCTGTTTAGTTCCAAATTTAACTTAATGGGGGGCATTGGAAAATAAGTATTTTTTTTTAAAAAAAATCATATTGGTACTAATGATCAATCCTTTGGAATTATCTAATATATTTAATAGCAATGGGACTGCAGCAAAGAAAGTTGAAATATGGACAAACCCCAATTTCAAGAGTGCTTCCCAAACTGCTTTCAGAATATGCCTGCTAAAGAAATGCTTCACAGAAGCTCAGTGGTTCTCCTTTCAATGGCTGTCAGCTGAACTCCATTTCAAAACAGTGAGAAATAGGAGTTGACAGAGAAGAATTCTTTAAGCTTGCTGGCCATTGACCACGATTTCAGGTGCCCTGAGCTTCCTGTTTCCTTTTCTATGCAACAAACAGTACTTTTCAGCATAAGATATGATGTGCTGCAGAAACATGATGACACATTGATACAGGCAAAGGTATACTTGTGGTGCTTCAGTGGAGGGCCACCAGCAATAGCTTAACAGTGAAAATGGGAAAATGCTATTTCAAAAATAAAACAGGAATCACTGAAATGATGGATACCTCTGAAGAAAAACAAGCAGATTCTAGAATGAAATGGGCTAATATCATTAATTACCTTCCACTGCAAAACAGAATTATTGTCTATTGGTTCATTCATAAGATGTTGAAAGTGAAGTATTTCTCATTTGTATGTGAATGAAGGTTTGATTTCCCATTCAGTTGTTGCTACAGGCTTTCTAAATTAAACAATAAACTATATTTACAATATTACACAGTACTACAATGGAGTTAGAAAGGAAGAGGTAAAATCAACTAAGCGGATTCATCAGGCACAATGAAATTTGATATGCTGTCTTGAAAACTTTCATACCAATACTTTAAAGAATATACTTGTGAATACAATGGCATTTAAACATTGGTGAGGCTTTAAGAATCCACCTATCTCCCCATCTCCTGTCATTAGTTTAATGACTGGTTATTGACATGTGCTTCTGAGTAAAAAAAATATTCAGTATAGGTTTCTAGAAAAAAAAGAGTCTTTAGAAAACAATTCTTTTAAAAAATGTAGTTACAGAAGATCATGTCAGTTAGCTTTATGTAGGAAATCATTCCAGAATTATTTACACTAGTCTTTCTAGTTTCTCTAAAAAAGCAATAGCTTTTATCATTTATCAATTATGATTCAATCTAATATAAGAATATTATCCATGCTATAGTCAGTAATTAGCAGAATGAAAACTAAGTGGAAGTCTATCAGATTAGCATGAGGAGGACCTTTCTCAACAATGTCATCTAATTCTAAAAAGGTACCAATTTGACTAGCATTTAAAGTACATTATGCTATCGACACAAATATTCAACCGATAAAATTCTGGCATTGCTATTAAGGTATTTTGACAACATTAAGAAGCCTAGTTTTTTTATTTCAAAGGTTTGTATTCATTAAACAGTCAAAACAGATAAAAAACTGAAAGAAAAAAAATATGATTTGGTCAGCAACTCAGACCACCATCAGGGAATCAATTTTCAGCAGCTGTAGACAGCCATTTAAGTCTGAGACCTGAACAGATTAATTAGGAGAAGCAATGTTAAAAGTTAAAGGGGTCAGAGTTACATTAAGTACATGAATTTTTGCATTCCAAGACTCAGAAGTCATCCATCAAGGAGGTGAGCCAGATTGTAATACTTCTTAGGAAATCCCCCTTTAGTAAAATGCAATGTAAAATCTAAAGCAAATCTAAGGCTAATGCATTTATGCATCTTATGCATTTACTTAGGAGTAAGTCCAGTTCAGTGCAAAGGGACTTGTTTCCAAGTAACATGCACACAATTGCACTACCCTGCTACTATTTTCAGATGTGCTGTCAAAGAAAAAGTAGTTCAAAGGTGTAATTCAGCATATGATAGTCACTTATTTCAGGTCATATCTGGTCCCAGGATAAATACTACACTTGCATCTAAAGAATACAAGGAGAACTTGGCTCCTATGTGCCTATGTTCAAATATAGTTTGAAAAGATTTCCTGACCGGAGTCCTCTCCTAACAGTAAATAAAACTTCAAATCAATGAAAATGCCTAGTTAGTGATCAGTCCTGTATCCTCTATGATTTTTGAATTGTGATGATTTTAAAGAAAACATCAGTGATTTAAAAGCTTAGGCTGTAATTCCATCCTAAATGCTATACACTTACCTGGAAGAATCACTGAACTCACTCTTAAGTAAACGTGTCTAGTTAGGAGCATGCAATACATTTATAAATCTGCATTTTCTTTCAGGCCCCTTTTCATAAATCCAGTATCTCTGAAAGTAACTTAATTAGAACTTTCAATTTCTAGTTTTTTTTACAGCTAATACACAGTTCTGTGCATTTCTCCTTCCATATATTGACATCTACTGTAGTGATACTTATAAAAGTTTCGGATTTGAAAAAGCAACGCCTAGAGCATCTTACCTGAAATGCATTTCTGCAAAAAAATAAATAAAAATAATCAAATAAGGGGTGCCTTTTGATACCATTTCTATATTTTGTTCGGTGTAGAATGTGCCTGACGCGGATCTTTCCTGATGATTACCTATAACAAAGCCATCACTACGGATGTTTAAATATATCAAACAATCTTGCATCGTACGAACTCGTACCTAGCAAGGAACAACTTCCCACGGGGACAGGAAAGAAATCAACGTTGTATTTTAGTAGTCAGCCGTTCCCACCCCGCCTAACTGCACGGCTATGATTATTCGGCGTTCAACGAAATCATTCCGTACATGCTCAGAGGCGCTGCTGTACTTTTTCCTCGGGAAAAGAGGGGGGAAATATCCCGGTCTATTTCCTATTAGCTTAGATTTAAGCCTTGGCTGAGGCACGCCGCTTGCCGCCCCGGATCTAGACGGCAGGCGGAACTTACGGAGGGCTAAAACTTTTCGCTCCTGCGCTGGGTTGCTTTGAGAAAAATGTCGATCGGGCCAGAAAGCAGAACCGACACTGCTGCTTTTCGGCAAGCAACCCACCTCTTGGCGGGGTCAGAGAAGCCTCCATCCGAGAGGCTTCAAGGCTGCCCCTGGAGCCCGCCTAGTTCAACCAGATGCGCGGGGGGAGAGTCTGGATTCCCCGCCTGCCCCCACAATCCGGTCCTCAACGCAGCTCCAGGATCTAACTGCGCGGCTCTCTCCTATCATCGCCAAACATTTTGCCGGGGATGGGCCGACGGCGGCGGCGGCGGCGAAGATACTTACACCGAAAAGGACTAGAGACTCCAACCATTCGCTACAGGCCGAGTGCTGAAAATAAAAAGTTCCCGTCCTTCTTGGAGGAGATCCGACAGCCCCAGGCCGGCTGGCGGAGAAAGGCGAGCGAGGAAGAGGGGAAGGCTAACCTCGCTTCCTTTCTTCTTCTTCTTCTTCTTCTTTTTTTTTTAACCCCCACCAATCCGGACGACCTCGGTCCACACGACCGCGCACTCGAGTCCAAACGCCGGGAACAGGAGGGGTGGGTGGATGGGTGGGTGGGTGCGGGAAATAAACACAAAGCCCAAAGTCCGCTGTCCTTCCTCCGGCGCGGGCAGGTTTGGTTTGGCTGCGGGAGCTTTACTGGAGGGGCCGCGCCGAGAGCCGGGAACGATCACACCTGGTTTGCAGAATCATCCCCGGCGCAAAAAAAAAAAAAAAAAAAAAGCGGGGAAGCGAGCCGGGAGTCCCGGCAGCAACCGCCCGGAGATCCTCTTCGTGGGGCCGAAGCTAGCCGAAGTCCCAGCGGCAACCGCTCGTCCGGCTGTCAACGGCCAAGCGCCCGCTTGCTGCCTCTCGCGAAGGCGGCGAGTCATAGATCGGCGGGCTTCCCTTGCGCCCGACCGCCTTGGGCAAGCCGCTCCATGCAATGGCTGCGCAGACCCGCCCTGCAGGAGCGTCTCCGCCGCTTGTTTGTTTGTCTCCGCGTGTGTGCGTGTGCGCGCGTGTATGGGTGGGTGGGTGGGTGCGCCTGGGTCTCTCTCCCCCCCCCCTCCTCTTCTACAGCCACCTCTAAAGTCAAGCAGCCGACTGCAAGCAGCTGGCCTGGCTCAGCTACCCAGGTGCAGAAGGGAGGGCTTAAAGCAGTGGGAGGTGATAGAGTTAGGAGACATCTGTGTCGGGAGGAAAGGGAAAAAGCGGGGGAGGGGGGGGTCAAGTGTATGTTAACTATCCTCGGGTCCTTTTCCTCTTGGGCAGCGGGCTGCCTTCGTTTTCCTGCCTTTTCCCGCCTCCTCCCTCCCCCCCCCCATTTATACAGTGGACGTGCCACTTGTTCCCAAGCCGAGCCGCTCCCCACTGCTGCTTCCTTTAAAAGTCCAGACCGCCCTCGAGTAACCCAAGACAAACACTTTCTCCAGCCATCTGGAGAGCTGCCGCCTTCCCCGGCTTGAATCTCGTCACTTTCGGAAAGAGGCAGCAGCCGGGCTAGAAAGCAAGCCACTCGGCGATCTTTTCTCGCTATTTCGCTGATTTGTTGGTGTTCATGTTAAACGCCGGCTGGGAGAAAACCGTAGCCGGATTCTTTTCTTCCTTTTTGTAATTTCTCTCCTTTCTGGATTACCGTTTTGGAAAAAGTTTTTCTTAACAACATGAAAACATAATTTTCCCCTTCCCCCTGGTGAGGGAAGCTTGCTAGATGAGATGATCACTCAGATTTTTAGAGGCCTTCTCGTCAGCAAATGTGAATTAAGTTGGTTAAAGAATTCTAAACTGGAAATAAACTTTGGGATGCAAAATGCTGCTTTAACGTTTGAGCTTTATTTGATTAACACTTGTTGCAATTAGCCAGTTCATTTATTGCTTCTTGAAATATGGTTGTTTAATTAGATTTTAATTGTAGCTACTCTTTAAAAAGGGGCTTCCACAATGGTGATATTTTTATGATTGTATTGTGATTTGGGCAGTGGGCTTAAAATCACCCACACACTTCATATAAAAGGATTTTTTGTTACGTAAATTGTAGCATTAGCAGCCAACCATTATGACTAATTACAGTGTTGGGCATTGGTTAGAGAGAGAGCACTGAATGAAGACAAGGACTCGGGTTCAAGACACTGCTCAGCCATATAAGCTCAGTGGGTGATCTTAGCTACTCACTATCTCAGCCTACAAAGTTATTGGGAAGACAAAGTAATAAGCCTATTCTCTGTGAAAGGGAAAAAATGAATAGTTTTAAGTTACAAATTAACACTGTATGCATTTGGTCTAGTGGCTAAGGCACCCTTAGAAACCAGGACACTACAAGTTCTAGTCTTCACTTAGACATGAAAGGCACCTGGATAATTTTGGAACAGCTACTCTCAGCCCAATCTAACTGACAGGGTTGTTGTAGGAAAAAGAGGAGAAAGAAGGAATATTATATATGTTTCCTGGCTTGAGTCATTTATAAAAATAAAGGTGGGATCAGATAGGTAGGTAGGTAGACAGGCAGACAGACATGCTTACAGACATTATAACAAGATGGGCAGAAAATAAATTTAATAACTATAATAAAAAACAAAAAACATATTCATCTCCAAATATTCAGTCATAAAATCTGAACTTTGTCATTGGTATGACACATGGACTTGCTGCTCTTCACTACGAAATCATATTCCAACCACTTACACCAATGGATGCTTGAACATTGAATCATAGCTATTCCCAGCCTAAACTCTCTAGCTGTATTAGTCGACTCCAGTCCAAATCTTCTGGAGGTTGACCATAAGGAAGAGATGATGCTTCACTCACTGTTTTACTGTTTGTGTTCAGCCCTATCTTCTATTCAGTTCAGTTGTTAGTCTTGGAGCTTTTACATTCCCCCCCAAAAAACTTTTGTTGCTGCTATTATTATTATTAATCACCCAACAGTTTCTAGGGAAGTGTATCTGTTAAAATATATATACAGTGTAAATCAAATCAATATTTGGCTGGGGCATAAAATATAGATAAAAGCTAGCAATTGCAACAATAAATCATAGCTTATACTATCGCAGTGTTTCTCAGTCTTGGCAACTTTCAGATCTGTGGACTTCAACAAGCCAGCAAGTCTGGCTAGGGAATTCTGGGAGTTGAAGTCCATATATTTGAAACTTGCCAAGGTTGAGAAACACTGCTACATAGCATCACAATAACATTAGCAGCAAATAATGCTCAATAACTCTTTTTAATTTTCTTCATATTTAAAAAGAAAATGGTGCCATTATGAGGTTAAGCTTACTGTCTCCATCATCACCTTAACTCACTTGGTAGAGTAACCAGAAGACTTCAGATGAGTGTAGCAAAGTAAATGGGAACTGGTCCTGAAGGAAAAAGACACTCTGCAGCATTTTCATCTCTCTATCAATGTATTTTCTATATTAAAAGAAAGAATGGAAGAAGGTCTGTAGATGTGATTAACCCTAAAAAGCCTCCCCTGAAAATATCTGCGGATAGATTGGGATGAACAATTTGAAACTGTCACTGTAATGGTTCTTTTTTGGCTCTTAAAGCAAGTAAAATTGTAAGGAAAAAGCTGAGGAAGCTGATGAGGGACCACATTCTGGAATCTGTCGAGATTATTATCAATTGAGCATAGTTCTGAAAAGAATCATAGATCTGATAGAAAAGGGCTCGGGTACTGAAAGTAAAAGAAGAAGACAACCTCTGAAGACTATATTTGTATCTTGTTGTGGCTTAAACTTATAGTAGGTTTTAAAGGAATCATATCTGAAATAATTTTGTATATAGTGTGATAATTTGTTGTTTGTTACTGGGCAACAGGATTGAATTGGTTAAAAAATATGAAGTCACTAATAGGATATGAATCAATGACATGTGTAGAGAGAGACATCATCAGTTTCCTCTGCTCTGGGAAAATCACATGTCAGTAATATGCGTATAAGGTGAGAACATTTGACCCATCCACAAATCCTAGGAAAACTCTCTTCCTCAAGGAGACTGAACTGAGACAGTTGAGGAAGCAACGGATGGGAATATGGCACATCTGAGCATTAAAGATGAAGGCATCTAGTGATGAAGGATGTAGTGAACAGGAAAGTGTATACTTTCATTGTTAATTTTTCCCATATTTTATTTATTTATTAATAAAATTTATATGGCCGCCCATCTCGCAAGAAGTGACTCACAGCATGTATGGTGGCATACAACAATTGAATAAAAATAAATAAAAACATTATAGAATGTTAAAAGCATTTTTAAAAATTAGAACATTATTACAAAATTTAAAACATAAACCCACATGGAGCAAATTAATACAGTATAGCAACCACAAAAAAGCTGTGTAAGAACATCTTGTTAACCTGAGTCCTCTAGGTCCTCTAGGTGTGGAGGGATTTCCAAAATATTAACAAGGATGGAGATAACCTAATTTTTTGAGGGAGTGGGAGGAACTATGTTCCATAAGGCAGGTACCATGGCACAGAAGTCCTGCCCCCTGGGTCCAACCAAATGTAAACCCCTAGCAGATAATACCCACAACATACCTTCTTTGCCACTTCTAATGTGATGGGCTGATGTAATCAGGGAGAGGCAATTCTCCAGATAACCCAGATAATCCAGGTATAGAAGGAGTGGCTTGGGCAGGGCATATATAGTTTCTGTTATCAGAAAAGATAGAGAGTATTGTTTTTATCCCCTTCATGGATTACTGCCTTGTCGTGGCGAAGGGGCTTGAGTAATTCAATGAAGCTATGAGCTATGCCGTGCAGGGCCACCCAAGATGGAAAGGTCATAGCAGAGAGTTCTGACAAAACGTGATCCACTGGAGAAGGAAATGGCAACCCACTCCAGTATCTTTGCCATGAAAACCCTATGGACAGTACCAAAAGGCAAAATGATATGACACTGGAAGATGAGCCCCTTAGTTCGGAAGGCGTCCAATATTCTACTGGGGAAGAGCAGAGGGCTAGTACTAGTAGCGCCAGAAAGAATGAAGCGACTGGGCCAAAGCCGAAAGGACGCTCAGCTGTGGATGTATCTGGTGGTGAAAGAAAAGTCCGATGCTGTGAAGATTTTTTCTCCATAGGAACCTGGAATGTAAGATCCATGAATCAAGGCAAGATGGACATGGTCAAACAAGAGATGACAAGACTGAACATCGATATCTTAGGAATCAGCGAACTAAAATGGACAGGAATGGGTGAATTTAATTCAGATGACCATCAGGTATACTACTGTGGGCAAGAATCCCTCAGAAGAAATGGAGTAGCCTTCATAGTCAATAAAAGAGTAGGAAAAGCAATACTGGGATACAATCCCCAAAATGACAGAATGATCTCAGTTCGAATCCAAGGCAAACCATTCAATATCACAGTAGTCCAAGTCTATGCCCCAATCACCAGTGCTGAAGAGGATGAAATTGACTGGTTCTATGAAGCCCTACAGCACCTTATAGAAGTAACACCCAAAAATGATGTCCTTATCATCATGGGGGATTGGAATGGTAAAGTAGGAAGCCAAAAGATAACTGGAATAACAGGCAAGTTTGGCCTTGGAGTACAAAATGAAGCAGGGCACAGGCTGACAGAATTTTGTCAAGAAAATACATTGGTCATAGCAAACACTCTTTTCCAACAACCCAAGAGAAAGCTCTACACATGGACATCACCAGACGATCAACACAGAAATCAGATTGACTATGTGCTCTGCAGCCAAAGATGGAGAAGCTCTATACAGTCAGTAAAAACAAGACCAGGAGCTGACTGCGGCTCAGACCATGAGCTTCTTGTTGCAAAATTTAGGCTTAAACTGAAGAAAGAAGGGAAAAGCACTAGACCACTCAGGTATGAACTAAATCATATCCCTGACAAATATATAGTAGAGGTGACAAATAGATTTAAGGAATTAGATCTGATAGACAAAAGTGCCTGAAGAACTATAGATGGAGGTTCGCAACATTGTAAAAGAGGTAGCAACTAAAACCATCCCAAAGAAAAAGAAATGAAAGAAAGCAAAATGACTGTCTGAGGAAACTTTGCAAATAGCTGAGAAAAGGAGGGAAGTGAAAGGCAAGGGAGAAAAAGAAAAACACACCAAATTAAATGCAGAATTTCAGAGAATAGCTTCTTAAATGAACAGGGCAAAGAAATAAAAGAAAACAATAGAATAGGGAGGACCAGAGATCTCTTCAAGAAAATTGGAGAGATGAAGGGAACATTTCATGCAAAAGTGGGCATGATAAAGGACCAAAATGGCAGGGATCTAACAGAGGCAGAAGGGATTAAGAAGAGGTGGCAAAATTACAAAGAAGAATTATACAAGAATGAGTTTAATGTCCCTGATAACCATGATGAGGTGTCACTGACCAGACATTCTAGAATGTGAAGTGAAGTGGGCCTTAGGAAAGCTGAGCAACAACAAAGCTAGTGGAGGTGACAGTATTCCAACTGAGCTATTCAAAATCTTAAAAGACGATGCAGTAAAAGTGCTACACTCAATTTGCCAGCAAATTTGGAAAACTCAAGAGTGGCCACAGGATTGGAAAAGATCAGTTTACATTCCAATTCCAAAGAAAGGCAGTGCCAAAGAATGTTCAAACTATCGCACCATTGCATTCATTTCTCATGCTAGTAAAGTTATGCTTAAAATCCTACAAGCTAGACTCCAGCAGTATGTGGACCGAGAACTACCAGAAGTACAGGGAGGATTTCGAAGAGGCAGAGGAACTAGAGATCAAATTGCCAACATATGCTGGATCATGGAAAAAGCTAGGAAGTTCCAGAAAAACATCTATTTCTGCTTCATTGACTATGTTAAAGCATTTGATTGTGTGGATCACAACAAACTGTGGCAAGTTTTTAAAGAGATGGGAGTACCAGACCATCTTATTTGTCTCTTGAGAAACCTATATGTGGGCCAAGAAGCAACAGTGAGAACTGGACACGGAACCACTGATTGGTTCAAAATTGGGAAAGGAGTCCGGCAAGGCTGTATACTGTCGCCCTGCCTATTTAACATATATGCAGAGCACATCATGAGAAAGGCAGGGCTAGCTGAATCAAAAGTTGGAATTAAGATTGTCGGGAGAAATATCAACAACTTAAGATATGCAGATGATATCACTCTAATGGCAGAAGTGAAGAGGAACTAAAGACCCTCTTGTTGCAAAGGAAGAAGAAGAGTGCAAAAGTTGGGTTGAAACTTAACATTAAGAAAGCCAAGATCATGGCATCTGACCCTCTCTATTCCTGGCAAATAGATGGGGAAGAAATGGAGGTAGTGACAGATTTTATTTTCCTGGGCTCCAAGATCACCGCAGATGGGGACTGCAGCCAAGAAATTAAAAGACGCTCTTGGGGAGGAAAGCCATGGCAAATCTAGACTGCACACTAAAAAGCAAAGACATCACCCTGCCAACAAAAGTGCGTATAGTCAAGGCTATGTCTTCCCAGTTGCAATGTATGGCTGTGAACGTTGGACCATAAGAAAGGCTGAGCGCCAAAGAATTGAGGCCTTTGAACTATGGTGCTAGAGAAGACTCCTGCGAATCCCTTGGACTGCAAGGCGATCAAACTGGTCAGTCCTAGAGGAGATCAACCCTGACTACTCTTTAGAAGGCCAGATCTTGAAGTTGAAACTCAAATACTTTGGCCACCTAATGAGAAGGAAGGACTCACTGGAGAGGATCCTAATGATGGGAAAGATTGAGGGCAAGAGAAGAAGGGGACGACAGAGAATGAGGTGGCTGGATGGAGTCACTGGAGCAGTAGGTGTGAGCTTAAATGGACTCCTGAAGATGGTAGAGGACAGGAAGGCCTGGAGGAACGTTGTCCATGGGGTCACAATGGGTCAGACATGACTTTGCAACTAACAACAGCAATTTTTTTTATCCTTAATATTTGGAGAGAGGAAAATTATCAAGGAATCTCTACAGGATTGAAAAAGAAATTTAAAAATGGCCAATGGTCTATCCTTCCTATTAGTGGAATACGTTAAATAACTACAGACTCTTTGTAGATGAAATGAAACTAACTCATGAATTCTTAGTGACTATGAAAATTGTGTTCACATGTTCTTCTTGGAACCCATTTCTTAAATATGGTGAAATACTCACATTTGAACATTGATCAGACATACATTTTCACGGAGAGAAGGTGGTTTAAATTCCAGGATGCATGATAAGATAGTAGAAGAACTAGTCATTCTGTTGCAAGATGAAGCAACTACTAATCATTCAAAACTGGATTGGAAAGATTGGGAAATATTGTTAGAAGCAATATATACTTTATGGACCAATGTATTCATGCAGCGAATTGGAAACTTTGCAGTACTATAGTACCTTAACATGATTGATGAATCTGTGCAACTCCCAAGCTAGAAATAAGTATACCATTAAATTAAAATTTAATCTCTATATAACACAGGTGCTCAAACTTTACTGAAACCATTTGTTATGTGTTTACCTAGACAAAGTAAGAGTGATTTTTGACTGTTCCTATTCTGCCTGTACAAGCTTGATCAGCTTTTTTTTTTTAATGTGGCAGCCCACTTCTAAATTGTTTACCCAAACCCAAACCCAGAATTATGGCCTATTGTTTGAGAACAGTCTATTTCAGTACAATGATTAGTTATATAAACTGCGGTAAGATTCAAACTTTCATGAAAAACCATAAGCTTTTGAAATGGTTGTCCAAGCAGAACGTGACTAATACTAACCCCAAATGTTATGCTTGTATGTTTGTATACATACACATACACACACACATACAAACACATAAATATTATAAATATATTAAAAACTATATATACATTTACACACATATAAAAAGGTAAAGGTTCCCCCGCACATGCGTGCTAGTCGTTTTTAACTCTAGGGGCCGGTGCTCATCTCCGTTTCAAAGCGCTCGTCCGAGGACGTCTCTGTGGTCATGTGTGTGTGTGTGTGTGTGTGTGTGTGTGCTATGAAATCTATATACCAATATGTGGAAAAACAATGGAATAATTAGGTTTTGAGTTAACTGTGTAACTTCTCCTTAGTACTGACAATACCATTGGTATGTTGGTTAATAACTTTCTATTGTAGTTCTGGCCAGTAGATATTGGCAAGTTTAAATGGGCATATAGTACAGATCACATTATTGGGCAATTAATATTTGACTTCGGTATGCTCCCATTTAGGATATGCAATACATGCAGGATATTCTGAAGGTTAATGGAAGATCTTTTAGTAGAAGTTCAGATTATTTCTGCTAAAGAGCATTTTATTTTACATCTAGGTGACATTGTGCTTATTGGAACAATTCCTGGGAACATTCTGCAGAACTGCTGCATTTTAAGATCTTAGAACTGCACAGTTAAACTCCTTTGAAGTCATTTTTGGAAGCAATGTATAAAGTGATGGAATTTACTAGTTTAGTGAAAGTGAAATATATTTGTTATGAAAACACCAACTAATCCTGAAAAGTTTTAACATATTATAATGTCTCTGATTTGAGTTATTGATTGGAACTGAAATACAGTGTGGAAGATTTGCTACAAAGTGTTACCTCAAATGTTAGTTCCTGATTTTAGCTAATGGAAAAAAGAGCTAATTTAGTTTCCTGCAGTGTGAAAGTGTAGGAAACACTCTGCTGTGGAGATTCCTGGAGGCTAAATGTACAGTAATAATTGCCATAATACCAACATAGACACACAGAGAGAGGACACCTTTCTTATCAAGTGTAGGAAGGAGCAGACCATTTTCCTGGATCACATATTCTTAGGGTTCTTTCAATTTGCCACCTACTGGGCAGACACCTGTATTAAACAATGGTGGCCTATTACTGGTCAGTAATGAAATGAACAGTCACAAGCTGTTTACCTAAACAGAACCATAAACCCTTCCAAAGCTGAATTCTAAAAGTAGGAGAATCACTGCTTGGTACTTGTGACTATCTCCAAGGACAGTCTACGCCTTCTAAACATTTTTTGTTCTGATCTGTCTTCTATTTGCCGCGTAGCAGAGTGAGCGCCTGTTACTCGTCCCAGCTTCTGCCCACCTAGCAGTTCGAAAGCACGTAAAAATGCAAGTAGAAAAATAGGGACCACTCCGGTGGGAAGGTAACAGCGTTCCGTGCGCCTTTGGCATCTAGTCATGCCGGCCACATGACCACGGAGACGTCCTCGGACAAGCGCTGGCTCTTCGGCTATGAAACGGAGATGAGCACCGGCCCCTAGAGTCGGAAACGACTAGCACGCATGTGCGGGGGAACCTTTACCTTTACCTTTAAGGAAAAAGCTATCTAAAGAAAATAGCTTTATTGTGAATCCAAGATGTTTTGAGCTTTCTATGCATTTTTTTCTGCCATTCAAATTCTCAATGAGAAAAACAAGGCCTAAAACCTCTGTCTGACTTTCTGAGTTTAGTTCAGCCCAACAAAAGTTACAGATCATGTCTTAATTCCATGAAAAATAATCAGGTCTCAAACAGAGCAAATCAATATGCAGCAGAAAATAAGTTGAAATAGTTACTTTGTATGCTAATATGCGTACACATCTCCATTTAGCTATTTTAACTGTGAATTAAGGCTGCAAATTTAAACACACTTATTGAAAGAGGACTACTACATCCTGGCTACAAAAAGTAGACAATCATTTGATGGCAATGAAGAGATTCTTCAAATTGTTAATAATTATAAAAGTCTGTTAATATTTGGGCAAGTTGCATTTTTTAAATAATATGACATTATTTTCTTAATAATATACAGTATTTGCAAGAATGATTTTTTAAAAATAGCAAAACATTCACACATGACATTTGTAATTTTAGGTTGAATCATTCATTTTACTATGATAAATTACCGGTAATCAACTGATAATTAGTGGGGAACTAGTAATTCACCATAAGAAAATGTAGTTCCTTTGTTTTCAACACCAATATTTTTTATACAAGGGTGCAGTCTTGAGGCTCAACACTTGTATGACCCACTCCAAAATTACTTGATATAGCCCAGAGTACCTGAAAAAAATTGTCATCATATTGTAATTGTAATGAGTCAGAAAAGAAAACTAAGCATGCTGCATTTAATTTTTAAAATATATACATTTTGTCCTAATTCCATTTATTTCTTGGGCTATTACCTATTTTTGGAAATTTTTCCCTGACATGTCATTCAATGTCATTCAAAGTTCAGGCTTTGTCCAGAGAAATATTATGCCTCTCTGGTCTGCATTAATGGGAGCAGCTGAAATGTTGGTTTCTGTTAAAAAGACTCATTTTTGGCAACAAGATGCTACCGCAGTTAAAACGTATATTTTAATTGAACAGTTATGTTGAGAATACTCAGGCTTTAATTTCTCAGAGCATCTATCTATGATCAGGATCATTTTTAGCATATCAAAACTTCATATTGCCAGCTGTGAAGACAGAAAAAAAACAACAACTAGAATGTCTGGTTCCTGATGCAATTGAAAGCTTACTTTGCATCCAACCCTATCTACTGTTTTAAACCAAAAAGCAGATGTGTGTAGGGTTTTATTTCTTTTCCCTGTAAAGTTTTGAATAGAAATTTTCTTAAAGTTGGTATCCACCCAGATGATGATTTTTCCAGCACAAAACCCAGCTGGATTTCAGTTTTTCTTAGATATTTCCATAAATGTTTCAATAACTGCCATGGGAATTACGCATTTCTGTTTTTCTGTTATATTCTTACATTTTCACATCATAATAATTATTCAGTGGCCTGTAGGACTAAGCATTGCATTGCCAGTTATCACTAAATGTTTTCAGAAGAAATACTTCCAAGATTTAAAAAAAGAAATATTAAGGGTGGAAAAGAAATATATTCACGATAAAGGAGAATATTTGTAGTTCAGGATTGAAATGAGGGGTTAAGCAGAACCATTTTTGCTTAAGATAATGAACTATGTTATGAAGAAATGCTCTCTCTGATTTTCAAAAGCATTAGACCAAGTATGGAAAACATTAAAAGTAACTTTTCTACATCTCATTCATTATGCATATAGACTTACATACATATAGTGAAACATCTTGAATTATTATAATGAGAATAATTACAAGAATATGTTTGCTATCACATTAGATGGGTCCAATGTTATCTTTCTAAATGCTGTTATTAATTTATACCACTGATGGCTCATTTGTGCCAATGTCTTTCCAAACTGTAGTTTCTTATGCAAATTACCAGCATTTATAGTAACATATAGTAGTAAATGTCTTATCTTGCTTTTTATTTTAAAAAACAAAAATAAAATGACAAAATGTTAAAAACAAAAATACATCAATATACAGGTGAAACTCAAAAAATTAGAATATCATGCAAAAGTTCATTTATTTCAGTAATGCAACTTAAAAGGGGAAACTAATACATGAGATAGACTCATTACATGCAAAGCAAGATAGTTCAAGCCGTGATTTGTCATAATTGTGATGATTATGGCGTACAGCTCATGAAAACCCCAAATCCACAATCTCAGAAAATTAGAATATTACATGCAATCAATAAAACAAGGAGTGTACATAGAACAATATCGGACCTCTGAAAAGTATAAGCATGCATATGTACTCAGTACTTGGTTTGGGCCCCTTTTGCAGCAATTACTGCCTCAATGTGGCCTGGCATGGAAGCTATCAGCCTGTGGCACTGCTGAGGTGTTATGGAAGACCAGGATGCTTCAATAGCAGCCTTCAGCTCTTCTGCATTGTTCGGTCTCATGTCTCTCATCTTTCTCTTGGCAATGCCCCATAGATTCTCTATGGGGTTCAGGTCAGGCGAGTTTGCTGGCCAATCAAGCACAGTAATCCCACGGTCATTGAACCAGGTTTTGGTGCTTTTGGCAGTGTGGGCAGGTGCCAAGTCCTGCTGGAAAATGAAGTCAGCATCCCCATAAAGCTCGTCTGCGGAAGGAAACATGAAGTGCTCCAAAATCACCTGGTAGACGGCTGCATTGACCCTGGACTTAATGAAGCACAGTGGACCAACACCAGCAGATGACATGGCTCCCCAAATCAACACAGACTGGAAACTTCACACTGGACTTCAAGCATCTTGCAGTGTGTGCCTCTCCATTCTTCCTCCAGACTCTGGGTCCTTGGTTTCCAAATGAGATGCAAAAGTTGCTCTCATCAGAAATGAGGACTTTGGACCACTGAGCAACAGACCAGGTCTGTTTTTCTTTAGCCCAGGTAAGACGTTTCTGACATTGTTTGTTGTTCAGGAGCGGCTTGACAAGAGGAATACGACATTTGAAGCCCATGTCCAGGATCCATCTGTGTGTGGTGGCTCTTGATGCACTGACTCCAGCCTCAGGGCACTCCTTGTGAAAGTGCCCAACACTTTTGAATGGCCTTTTCCTGACAATCCTCTCCAGGCTGTGGTCATCCCTGCTGCTTGTGCACCTTTTTCTTCCACACTTTTCCCTTCCACATAACTTTCTATTAATGTGCTTTGATACAGCACTTTGGGAACATCCAACTTCTTTTGCAATTACCTTGTGAGGCTTTCCCTCCTTATGGAGGGTGTCAATGATGGTTTTCTGCACAACTGTCAGGTCAGCAGTCTTCTCCATGATTGTGATTCCTACTGAACCAGACTGAGAGACCATTTAAAGGCTCAGGAACCCTTTGCAGGTGTTATGGCTTAATTAGCTGATTAGAGTGGGACACTTTGAGCCTAGAATATTGCACCTTTTCACAATATTCTAATTTTCTGAGATTGTGGATTTGGGGTTTTCATGAGCTGTACACCATAATCATCACAATTATGACAAATCACGGCTTGAACTATCTTGCTTTTCATGTAATGAGTCTATCTCATACGTTAGTTTCCCCTTTTAAGTTGCATTACTGAAATAAATGAACTTTTGCACGATATTCTAATTTTTCGAGTTTCACCTGTAAATATGATCTTACACAAATATAAACAAACAATACAGTTTGGGTTAACAATTAACAGTATAGATAATATATATAATAAGTCTGGAAAAGAAAATATGCCTGAAAATATGCATGATATTGCAGGATATTGTTTCAAATTGTTTGAAAACCTTCTGTTGAAAAACAAATAATTCAAATGTGGTTAAATAGCACATTCTGACAATCCACTTCTGCAAATGAACAAAGGTTTATCTTTCTAAAGTTGTATAATAAATAGTCTCTTGGATACTTCCCAATGCATGAAGCATCACTACTTCTTGATGACTTGATATATTTGAAATAGAAGGAGTATAGGTAAGGAAGCATACATGAACTTGACAAACATGAATCTGATTCAAAACATGAATCTGATTCAAATCCAATGAACTTAAGACTAAAGTATAGTCCTAATACTGTATAACAAACCGAATGCTATAATACCTAATGTTCCAACTCTTGAACTGTTTCTATAGGTACACACTTTTAAAGTTTATGTTGTTATTAAAACTAGAAAAGCAGGTATTAAACAAAAAGCAACTTCAATTTATCCTATCATCCACATGCTACAAAGTTTAGAATGCTGGATAATGAGTTGGAAAATCCTGGTAAAAATCTTCTGTATTGTATCTATTGTCTATGTTGTTAACACATTGGCCACATTCACATGTTACATAAACAAGAAAAACTCATCTCCTGAGCAGCAGAGAGAAGCCCATCTGCCTAGGATGCTGGTAATGCAATTTAAGGACAGACAGCTCTATGAACAGTTTGTACTGAGGAAGCTTTGAAGCTTACAGCTCTGTTCATATTGATGGGATCCGAATCCTAAAAACAGTTAGCCAGATATTAGCATATATTATGTAAAGCCAGCCATTATGACTTACAGAATGTGTGAGCTAGCCAATAGCGACTTCTTCAACAAACCATTGTTAAAACAAATTAGTGTGGAGTGAATTTAGCTTCTTTCTTGAGCTTTACATTGCTCCTAAATTAAACTTTGCTCATGTGGCAGTTATTTTATTTCTCTAATGAGGATTTTATCTCTTAACATTATTTTCTAAAATTTCCTCAGGTGTTTGCACATATCTCCTCAGTCACTTCAGGGTGACAATCTGCTTAAAATTGTATCATTGCTCAAAATCTTGGCTCTGAGAACTGGCAAGTATCTTATTTATTATTTCTTAAAGATACTAAATTTTGAAGTTTGTTTTGTTTTCTGAAACATGGTGGTAAAATCAAGGTTGCTTCACACATGTTGATTCTAACTCAAAAATCTTTTAATCCCCTATATTTTATTTTATTTATTTATTTATTTTAATTCCATTTATATCCCGCCCTTCTCCGAAGACTCAGGGCGGCTTACAAACTTAGCAGTAGCCTTCATTCTATGTATATGCCTGCTTATTAGGGCTTTCACACACCCCCAAGCGGCATTATTACAAAGTCAGCTTATTGCCCCCAACAATCTGGGTCCTCATTTTACCTACCTCGGAAGGATGGAAGGCTGAGTCAACCTATATGAGATGATTGATTCCATTATTATTAATGGGTATTTATGAAATTATGATAACATCATTAAAAAAAATACAGTCAAGATTCTTAAGTGAATGAATGAATAACCTAAATGCCAGTGCATTTGGCAAATATATTTTAGTATACCTCAAAATTACATCTCATATAATCTTTAAAATGCCATAATATATCTGTTTCAATATTTTTTAAAACACCAACCAAAATATTTTACTCATGCTTGCTTACTATCAGAGCTTGTGAATGCTTACCAAGCATTTTCCTTTGTCATCAAGTGTAGAAATACTTTGGACCTTCCCTATTTTTGGGTTTCAATTGCAATTGGACTCAGAATGCTCAGTCATTAGAATTTATTTATTTATTTCCATTTTAAAATAAAGTCTCATGGTGACTATAAATATATAAGACACAAATCATATAAATGAAAGAATACAACTGATTGGGGGAAAAAACTACCCAGTCTTAAACCAGACAAAGCTAAACTAAACTAAACAGGACTCCATAACTATCCTATCCTCAAACCTGGGATTTTTAGCAGTTTCCAAAACATCATAAGGTGCATAAGATGTGGATAGAATTCCAGATAACAAATGCTACTCACAGAGTAGATACACCTTCTGGGTCCCATAAGACTGTACTGCTTGATAGACTTGTAGGGAGTGTAGTCACCTGATATATACCAGTTGATCTAGTGGTTAAGGCACCAGGTTAAGGCTTCTAATCCAGACTTAGAAATGAAAACCAGCTTGGGCCAGCTTGGGCCAGTTACTCTCTCACAGTCCAGCTCACCTCACAGGGTTATTGTTTTAGGGAAAATAAGAGGAGGGAGTGTTGGATATGTTTGCTGCTTGAGTTATTTGTAAAAATAACAAAGGTAATATAAATAAATAATAAAAAAAATAGTATAAGTCAGTGGCCCCCAACCTTTTGGGCACCAGGAACTGGTTCCATTGAGAAAGATTTTTTTTTTTTTGCGGACTGGAGGGATGTGTGGTTTTGCATGCTGCCTGCATCCTGCGGATGGGACTTTGCTTTTTGTGCAGCCCAGTTGCTGGCATGCTGCAAACCGGTCCATAGACTGGGGGTTGGGGACCCCTGGTATAATCATCTATTGCATGTGCCAAGAACAGAAGGAGGAGTTCAGAAAGTTGCACTTGGAACATAAAAACCCATTTTAAGTTAAATGATTTCTAGAGCTCTCAATCTCTATTCAGTTAAACTCTATACATGCTGTCTGCAGTAACAGGGAAGCAAGTCACTGTTCAATTCCTTCCTTCTCCTTCTAGTGTACCTAACAAGGAATATTTTAATAGTTTGGATCCAGTAAGACTGTGAGTTTCAGAAGTGGTACCATTTTCCAATTTTCATAGCAGAGTCATTGGTGTTTCATCACTTTCAGCATCATTTGTAAGTGCATTATGTAATTTGTTATGATTTGACCAAATTTTTAAAAAAGGAGATGAAAAATGTTCACCAAAGGACTGTAGGAAGCTTGTAGAAACTAGCAAGAATGTGTTAGTGAGGAGAGTACTTTTAATTTATAGTCACTCTTTGCTGCACAAAAGCATGAGTGAACTGGTCATTATCCTATCTTTTACAATAGGTGAACAGCACCTATTAAACTGATGCTTGTTTATATTTTTAAGCTGCATATTTTAACTTGCTTTTAATCCTTGCTTATTTCCTCCTTTTGCTGCCAAAGCCGCCTACTTTCTTGATGGGTTTTCTTCCCTGCAGTTCCTTTTTATGGCAATGTTTTGAAGCAGATGCTCTGGCTGCTTCTGCCGTCTATCCTGCCAGCTTCATGATTCCTTCTTGCTGTTCAAGATCATAACTCTTCGTATGCCAAGGCCCAATTATAAGGGCTACATTAAAAAAAATCCATAGAGGAAATGCTTAGCACAGAGACATAGAAAGAGAGAGTTGGTGAGTCATAGATCTGCCCCTCCCCCCTCCCCTCGGCCTCCTTGTTTCAACTATGCATATTCTCTAAGATCTCATTTTTGTTTGTTTGTTTCCAGAACTGAAGATGTTCCAACACTTTAAATAAACATTAAAAAAACTTAGGGCAATTTATTTCTTTTACTTAGTTCTTATGGGAAACTGTCTTGGAGAGAAAAAAATAATAATATTGAGACTTGGTTGCTAGTTCCACAGCTGTAGCAATTTTAAGAAAACATCAAGCCAGAAGAATTGTCTGGTTATCTTTCTGTAAAATACTACATTAAAATTAAAATTGATGGTCAAAAAAATGAGACAATAGTCCTGGAATCTAGCCTTCTAAGCTGTTAAATTGAGACAAATACTTGAACTTTTTTTTATTTGTAATTAGTTCTATCCCGTTTTTATATTAACCTTTAATTTTTCAAAAACAACATTCTGACACTAATGTGTTTTTAATGTATTTTAAAATATTTACTCTTCAAAGACTCCTTTGAATCACATATTCTGCCTACATCCATAACGTTAATATATTTATTCTGAAATATGCTGTTGTATATGCCTAACGATACACTTTTGAGCTGAGAATTCTCTTGCAAAATTCAACAATAATACTAATACTAATACTAGCCTGTGGCCCTTACCAGAGGTTTGCTCCCATCTACAATTCTCACACTATCCCTTGCTCTTCTGCAGTGTAGCAATTAACCTCTGGTAAAGCTGCAGCACAAGAGAGGCACTGCAAAGATACAGAAGATAACAGAGATTGAGGGAGAGATGGTTTTCCATGGATAGAAACCCTTGTTTCTTGCCCCTTTCTTGCTGAAGTCAAGGCTTAGTTTTCTTTAACTTGGTTAGAGGGGTAATTTTGCTCTTTATCCACTGAGTGGGTGATCCTGCTTTCTAAAACTGAAGGGGGAACAACTTCAGGATGAGCTAAGAATGAAAATAAAGAGCTATGCATACTTTTCTTTACACACAATATGTGGAAGTCTGTGTTCTGAGAACAGTAGTAGAAAGGCCAATCATTGGATTAGCGCTATTTGATTTCTCAAGGTCTGCAGAGTATAAATGGCAGCTGCATATAAGTATCCAACAAAATGAAATTTAATCTGAAGAAAAGCAAGGTTTTACACTTAGGCAGGAAAAAACCATAGGTACAAGTACAAATTAGGCAAAACCTGGCTCAAAAGCAGTAACTGTGAGAGGGACCTTGAAGTCCTAGTGGACGATCACTTAAACATGAGCCAGTACTGTGCAACAGCAGTCAAAAAAGCTAATACAATCTTTAGTTGTATAAACAGAGGCATAGAATCAAAATCACGTGAAGTATTAGCTCCACTTTATGAATTCTTAATAAGGCCACACCTGGAATACTGCATCCAGTTTTGGTCACCACACTGAGACTTTGAAAAAAAGTGCAAAGAAGAGGAGCTAAGATGATTAAAGGCCTGGAGACTAAAACATATGAAGAACACTTGAAGGATTTGTTTTGGCTACTCTAGAGAAAAGAAGGATTCGGGGGACATGAGAGCAGTATTCCAGTATTTGAAAGGCTGCCACAAGGAGGAGGGGGCCAATTTATTTTGCAAAGCAGCAGAAGGCAAGACAAGAAACAATGGATAGAAACTAATCAAGGAGAAAAGCAACCTGGAATTAAGGAGAAAATTCCTAACAGTGAGGACAATTAACCAGTGGAACAGTTTGCCATCAGAAGTTGTGGGTGGTTCATCACTGGAGGTTTTTAAGTAGAGATTGGACAATCATTTGTTTAAAATGGTATAGGGCAGGGGTAGGCAACCTTGGCTCTTTTATGACTCGTGGACCTCAACTCTCAGAATTGAGAGTTGAAGTTGAAGTCCACAAGCCATAAAAAAGCCAAGATTGCCTACCCCTGTATAGGGTTTCCTGCTTGAACAGGGGGTTGGACTAGAAGACCTCCAAGGTCCCTTCTACCTCTATTCTGATTGACTGATTACCTCATTTTCCAATCTTTCCAATGAATCTTGTTCAGTATTTGCAAAATATTTCTGATGGAAGTTATATGTTATAGTTCATGTTTATAACTTTACTTACCAGATAGTTTATTGAAATTAAAGCAAAACTACTGTAAAACGCTTTGGAATGCAACACGGAGCCCTGTTTCTGATCCTAATAATATAATGAAGGATTTCAGTCATGATCCCTGTCAGAACCAATAAGCTAACTATATCCTGGGAAGGGTATTGAAATAGTTTAGCAAGGTCAATTATCTAACTCATTATTCTGCTGTAAGGTCATTATTTGTTTTCAGTGACACCATCACAGAGTGAATCTTGATGAGGTGAACCTATAATCTCTGACTTGTATTTTATTAAAATAGGCAATCAAACAAGCAGGCAAGCAGGTATACAGGGATCTTTTTACATGACATACATTCATGCAGAGTGTCTAGCACAGACATGTCAAACTTTTGATGTCACGTGACATCGCGCGACGTATCGGAGCTTTTTCACCATTGCCGGCAATGGGGTGGGCGCGGTTTTGTTGTGACGCATCTGGCCCGTGGGCTGGCAGTTTGACACCCCTGGTCTAGCATAAAAATGGTAGGCATGACCTGGTGATCAAAGTCCTTTCTAATGTTTGTTGCACATAGAATGTGTATGTTTTAAAAGGGTGGCATTTTGCTTATCTGGAAATGCCTGCCTGAAGCAAGTGACCATCACTGTTGAACCCTTTGAAGACATGTATGCAATCACATAGTTTTCATGTTTCCTGAATTATCAGAATATTTCTAATATCAATTTAATATTCAAGCCAAGGACTTTCACAGAGAAGAAGAAGAAGGGGAGGAGAAGAAGGAGTATTGTATTTTTCAGGGTTTTCTGATACAAATTCTAGAATACATTTTTGATTTGGATATTACTTGATATTACTATAAACTTAATGCATATTGTATCCTAGAAGATATAAATTTTTGACAGATTTTGGTAGATTTGTAAATATGACTCCACACAATTTAAGACAATAGGTATTATTTCAGCTTGGCTTTCCTTTGGCCAGAAATTCAAGACTAGACTAGACTGGACTGGACTGGACTGGACTGGACTGGACTAGAATAGAACAGAACAGAACAGAACAGAACAGAACAGAATAGAATAGAATAGAATAGAATAGAATTCTTTATTGGCCAAGTGTGGTTGGACACACAAGGAATTTGTTTTTGGTGCATAAGCTCTCAGTGTACATACAAGTAATAGGATAATCATGATTGTATACAACATGAAAATACATTCATCATAAATCATGAAATACAACACTTCATCATAAATCATAATTCATCACTTAGTGATAGTCATAGAGTACTAGCTAAGCAAACAACATAAATTTTACTATGGTACAAAAAACCACCGAACAATATAAAGATACAAGCAGTAAAGTTATAGTCATAAGAAGATAAGGATAGGTAATAGGAAAGATGAGGAGTATCATAGTAATACAGCTTTACTAAGTATTTTAACAGTGTTGTAGGAATTAGTTGTTAAGCAGAGTGACGGCATGGGGAAAAAACTGTCCTTATGTCTCATTGTTCTGGTGAGCAATGCCCTATAGCGTCGTCTTGAGGGAAGAAGTTGAAACAGTTTATCTCCAGGATATGAGGGATCTGTAAATATTTTCACAGCTCTCTTTCTTGCTTGTGCAGTATACATGTCCTAAATGGAAGGCAGGCTGGTAGCAATTGTTTTTTCTGCAGTTCTAACTATTTGTTGAAGTCTGTGTCTGTCTTGTGTGGTTGCAGTTCCAAACCAGACAGTTATAGAAGTACAAATGACAGACTCAATAATTCCTTTGTAGAACTGTATCAGCAACTCTTTGGGCAGTCTGAATTTTCTGAGTTGGCACAGGAAGAACATTCTTTGTTGTGCTTTTTTATTACTTTTTTGATGTTAGGTGTCCATTTTAAATCTTGAGATATTATAGAACATAGAAACTTGAAGGTCTCTGCTGTTGTTACTGTGTTGTCTAGTATTGTAAGATGTTGTAGAATAGTAGGGTTTCTCCTAAAGTCTACTGTCATTTCTAGTTTTGAGTGTGTTCAGTTCAAGATTGTTCCGGCTGCACCACAAGGCTAGTTCTTCAACCTCCCATCTGTACGCCGATTCGTTGTTGTCTTGAATGAGGCCAATCACTGTTGTATCATCTTCAATATTTTAACAGAGGGATCTTTTGAGATGCAGTCATTGGTATATATAGAGAAGTGGGGAGAGCACAAAGCCCTGGGGGGCCCCTGTGCTAATTGTACAGATATCTGATGTGATTTTGTCTAGCTTCACTTGCTGCTTCCTGTCTTATGATCCACTTACACGTATGGTCAGGAATGGCTAGCTGATTTAGTTTAGTGAGAAGAATATCTAGAATGATGGTATTGATTACCAAACTGAAATCTACAATAGGACTCTTGCATAGATCTTTGGAGATTCAAGATGTTGTACTGCAGAGCCAGATCATCTGCTGATCTATTTGCTCGGTAGGCAAATTGCAAGGGGTCTAACAGTGAATCTGTGATGGTTTTTAGTTGGGCTAGCACTAATCTTTGCAAGGTTTTCATAACTACAGATGTCAGAAGTTGCAATCTTAGCATAACTGAGAGGACAGACTGGGGAAGAATGCTCTAGGTCATGAAAGATCAATGGGCATGATTTCTAGGCATGTTAGACCCCCAAATCTATCCACCGCCTTTTCAGAAATACAGTATTTATTCATGCTTCTCATAATTTATGCAATATTTTATATGAAGTTCAGCAAAGGGTTAAGCAGAGCTTTGTGGATAGATATCATATCTCGTGGTATAATGAGCTTTTTACTAAAGTAATTAAAATGTGTTTATAATTAATACAGATGAATTGGTTCCCGCACAATAGTAGTTAGGAGATTAACAAAGGCCACATTTTGGCAACAGGATTACATTCCTTTCCAAGAACTATGGGACTTTATCCAAGGAATGTCTGTCCAACCCAGCTGATTCTTCAGAGGTGCCATATGGTACTGTTATCCATTACAATTTTTTTCCCATAAAAGGCAGCCATATGACATAACTGATCTTCAAAATGTTGTCAGAAGGCATTACCTGGGCACGCTGTGAACTGCTCTCCATCCCCTCCCCCAAATTGAGCAGGGACATGGGCTATTAATTAGGAGCAGACAAAATAAGCCCACACATGCTGGGAATTTGGCCTCCTTTCCTGTCAATTGAGCATCTCAAACTGCTCAAGCTAACAATGAGAACAAATTATTTCTTACCCTTAAAACATTATACTCTAATAGGTATAATATAATACATACACACACAGTACCTGAATGTTACAATCACACACAAATTTCCCAACCAGTTAATTCAAAAAAAGTTTGAACTTCAAAGTTTTGGAATTCAAGTCTGTACAGGTTTATTCATAAAGTCAACAAGATTTACTGGATTGCAACTGTAGAGCCTAACCTACTCATTTGTTCAATAGTTCAGTGGGAACTTGTATTCAATATTATATTGGTGAAAAAAGGAGAAAGAGAATTTTATTTTATTTCTAATGCTGACTCTGTCAAATCAATATTAGCACGTCTTTATGTACAGATAGGTATATAATTCAATAAAGTATTTTTTTAAAAATGTGTATGGTTCTTGATACTTTTCTATGCACTCAAAGAGTCCACATTTTAATGTATAAAACATAATAGCAAGGCTATTCAACAAAAAAAGATGAATTGATGACTCTGCTGAAGAATGGTAAAATATAAACACAGCACACGATTCTCTCTCTCTCCCTTTCTCTCTCACACATCTTTATTTATTCTCATACATTACCACATAGAAGGATTTTAAACCCAGAAAGCAAAATTTCTCTTTAACAGGACCAGTTAGTCAGAATGATTTTAGATGAAAAGGAGAATGTTACTCATACTTAATAATTTTAAAGACTTGTCCAGAGCAGGATGGCTTTCTCTTGGCACCAAAGTTCAACAGAGGTACTTTGGTACTCAAGCTTAGAGCGTGTGCTCAAGTGTGTGTTATAGCAACATCATGTGCACAGTTTTGCCACATGAGATGAAAGACAAAGAGAGAAGTTAACTGGAATAGCATTGCCATATTCCAGCTTCATCCTTTCTTCAAAAAGGCAGACTTCTTAGTCCTACCATAAAGCTGGAAGGGATGTGAGGGCTCAGTGGTTAAAGCTGCTGAGTTTGTCAGCTGAAAAGCTGATACCCAGGTTGAAGACCAATGGTGAGATTCAGCCAGTTTGCATCAGTTTGGCAGAACTGGTGGCTAATTGTTTGTTGCCCAGGCCCAAAATGGCTTCCAGAAGCAGCATCCACACAGAGAACTGGTTGTTCACATATCTGAATCCCACCACTGTTCAAGACCCAAGTGCCAATGATGGGGTGAGCTTTTGTTTTTGTCCCAGCTCTTCCCAACCTAGCTGTTCTAAAGCATGCAATTGCGAGTAGATAAATAGGTACCACTTTGGTGAGAAGGTAACAGCATACTGTGTGTCAGTATAGTCTTGCTGATCACAGAAGCATCTTTGAACTGGTTCCCTCAGCTAAGAAACAGAGATGAGCACCACCTCATAGAGTCACACACGACTGGATAGAGGAAACCTTTACATTTACTATAAACTATCTTTCCCATTAGCTCCTTCTGCAATCATTCAGCTGTGTTACTGAATATGACTATTTACTTTGTGCTCCAAAGATAGCAAAGTTTCTTGCTACTGATTTCTCTTATATATAGTTTTCTCCTAATGAAACACTTAAGTGAGCAAACAGCAAAGATTCAGGCAGTTCAGCCCAATTCTCTAAGCATCATTTTTCAAGAGCTCTGCTCATCTGGAATGCAGAGGGCAATTGTCCACTGGGATTTCTCTCCATTTCTTACTGTTGCAAATCTGCCAATTTTATCTTCTTTGCCTTCTCAAATGTTTATTTTTAAACTGTCCTATTTTCATATTAATTTCTCCTGCATACACCAGACAAGTTACATGCATATTTGTTCACATTTTTCCTAACCAGCCATTTTTGTTTTCAATTTTGTTTAATATATAACATTTTGCCAACAAAATTTCCCTGATGTTAATCATTTTGTAAATTTTTTAAGAAAAATATATGCATTTTTGTACAGGCAGGATTTTCTGGATTGGTGAACTGCAATGACAATTTCCAAAATGGATTATTAAAGTTTTGTTTGTGTAGCAGCTAAACAGCAAGAATTAAAGAATCTCTCAATTCCATCTGCTCATCTAATTTATGCTTATACCTGCTTATTCAACCATTCTTTGGCTGACTAGTGATAAGGCACTTAATATACCAATGAGTGAGAGCAAAGTGACAAAGTGGTGTCTGCCAAGAATACTGTTCTACCTCCCAAAATTATTCTTCCCTTGCCACGCTGTTGTGGATATTGTCCTATTATGAGTACTGAGTTGCTGAAGTATCTGGATGAATACCACACCCCACTAATATCTCCTTCTCTGATCTTCCCATCAGTAAAAGATGACCGTAGCACAAAATAAATATGTCTTGTGTCTAGATAACTAAGAAGAGTAACAGCTGGTTTTCTGCTTTGAGCATAGAGAAGTGGACAAATTGACATATATGTACATGTATATAGACACAGATATATACATGCATACTTTTTATTGTATTGACAATTTACCTGCATTGATGAAATGCCTTTAAGTACAAAGTAGTCCTGGGATGAGAACCTGTGTCACTAAGCAATGAGGTGTTAAGTGAGTTGCAAGCATTTTTGCTGCTGTTGTTAAATGAATCAAACATTCATTAACTGAATCCAGTTTCTTCAATTTAGTTTGCTTGTTGCAAGCCCCCTAGGAAAGTTGTAAATGGTGATCATATGATCCTGGGATACTGCAACGATCATAAATGCATATCAGGTGACTAGCGCCCAATTTTGGATCATATGACTGTGGGGATGCTGCAACTGTTATAAGTGCAAGGATCACTTTTAAGTCATCTTTTTCAATGCCACTGTTACTTTGAAAGGTCATTAAACAAATGCTCATAAGTCAAGGACTATCTATACCAAACATGTCAAACACAAGGCCTGGGGGGTGGAGCCAGCCCATGAAGTGGTTTCATGTGGCCCACGAAGCCATCCTGGAAACAGTGAGGGAACGGCCCCCGCTGCCTTGGTCCCGGCCCAGGTCGGCCAGGAGCCAATGTACAATTTTGTGGTGGTCATCTATGCTGAAATACATTCAGTCTTAGCCCCACAAAGTCATCTGGAAACAGTGAGGAACCAGCCCCTGCCACGTTGGCACTGCCCCCTAGGTGCAAGCTGGGGAGGTATCACCCTTTGTGAGGAATGAAGAAATGCACCATCGCCTGGAAGTGGCCAGCACATGGCCCTGCCTACTTAGAGAGCGCCCCGCTGCCTGCTGAAACCAGGCAGGCTGGGGGCCGGGCAGCATTGAGCTTTGTGCCACCAGGCTCAGCCTCTCAGAGCTATGAGGAGAGTGCCCTACTGCCTGCTGAAACTAGGCAGGCTGGGGGCTGGGCTGCATCACGCTTCTCTTTGGATTCGCACTGCCTGGTTCAGCCTCTTGGCATTGTGAGGAGAGCGCCTTGCTGCCTGCCAAAATCGGGCAGGCTGGGGGCTGGGCAGCATTGCAGGTAATGTTGACTCTCATGTTGCTCATGACATCCCCTCCCCCGGAGCCCACCAAGCCAGATATGTGAAGTAGGCGAGGGATGTATGCTGGCCACTTCCAGGCAATGGTGTATTTCTTCATTCCTCACGAAGTATGACACTTCCCCAGCTGCGTTTCTTGCCTTTTTTTCTCCCTCCCTCATCTCAAATATTTTCCCACCACTCTGTTTGAAGGAAGGAAGGAAGGAAGGAAGGAAGGAAGGAAGGAAGGAAGGAAGGAAGGAAGGAAGAAAGGAGAGGGAG
The DNA here is from genome assembly GCF_964194415.1 of Vipera berus. Classification (NCBI taxonomy): domain Eukaryota; kingdom Metazoa; phylum Chordata; class Lepidosauria; order Squamata; family Viperidae; genus Vipera; species Vipera berus. The sequence continues at coordinate 190,209,468 of NC_138204.1, forward strand.
GGTCTGAGGGAAGTCATGCCTTAGTCCTGCCCTGCTGCCCTTTCACCATCCCCTTGCCCCCTCCTCCTGTCCTATCTTGGGGGGTCTCCCATCCTATTGCTAAGGAAGCTTTGGATACAAACCCAGGTCTCCTCACAGGGAGAGGGAGTGGGCCTCCCTTTTGACTTTGCCCTCGTCATGAGCAACCTGGCTAAGGAGAGCAAGCACAGCAGCTGGGCGCCCCCTTGGGGAAGTGGGGCTGGGCTTAGTGCCGCAGGTGCTTGAGGGCTGGGCTGGGCATTTGACCTCTGCACCACTGTCCAGGGCCCCCCCATGCATGGCCTGAGAGGAAAAGTGAGGCTCCTCCAGTGGACCATGCCTTGGCACTTGCCCCAGACCCATCTCCTTCTGCCAGAGACCCTCAGATCTGTCCCACTCCTGCCCAGGCCCCCATAGGCACCCTTGACGTGAACAATGTAGATCTGGCCATGCCCACCCAGTAGGCCACATGCACTCCGGCCACGCCCAACCAGTAGGTCACGCCCACCCTGGCCACACCCACCCAGCCCCCCAAGGGCAACCGCAATGCTGATGCGGCCCTCAATGAAATTGAGTTTGACACCCCTGATCTATACTAAAAGTTAGAATTTGTTGTCTGATTGATATTAAAGACAACAGATTTAAAATGTATTATTTGTAAACAGGGCTTTTTTGTCATAGAATGCCCAGAACGGAGTTCCGGCACCTTTTTGGGATGGAACCTTGTGGGGTAGGCAAGGCGGGTTGTATGACATGTGTGAGTTCTGGCACCTTTTTCTTTTACAAAAAAAGAACTGTTTGTAAAATATTATCCAGACCAGTTCTATTTTATTTTTCATCCTTTCTGCTTTCAAATATGTGTCCTTTATAAAGGGCAAGAACAATAAACAAATCTAACAAAACCAACTGTGAGAAATGTTCCTAAAAGCTTCCATTTAGTTTTTTTTAACATTGGGTTGGTATAAAAGTTTTATATGAAGAAAAATAATATTGGGGTGAAATTTCTTTTAAATATAATACATTTTTTCCTTGTGGATATTTTGGACATGTGTACATGACAGATTAGATTAGACTGCTTTTTAAAAATGCTGTAGCCTGTTTTAATATTGTTTTAGTAATATTGGTGCCATTTATGGAAGCTGATTAAGAAATTCGTTGGCATTGTTTTATTAATTTAGACCAGTGTTTCTCAATCTTATGAACTTTAACTCTCAGAATTCTGCAGCCAGTATGAAAGCTTGGAATTCTGGGAATTGAAGCCTGTACGTCTTGAAGTTACTGTGGTTGAGAAACACTGACTTAAGCCTTCTGTTATGAGAACTTGGGTTTGGCAATCAGATTTTGATATATTCAACTAATACAACTACAGGTAGTCCTCGACGTATGACCACAACTGAGCCCAAATTTTTTGTTGTTAAGCGAGACATTTGTTAAGCGAGTTTTGCCCCATGTTATGAACTCTCTTGCCACAGTTAAGTGAATCACTGCAATTGATAAGTTAGTAACCTGGTTGTTAAGTGAATTTGGCTTCCTTATTGACTTTGCTTGTGAGAAAGTTCCAAAAAGGTGATCACATGACTTTGGGACACAGCAATGGTCATAAATATGAACCAGTTGCCAAGCATTTAAATTTTGATCACATGATCATGGGGATTCTGCAAAGGTCATAACTAAAAAAATGGTCACAAGTCACATTTTCCAAAGTTGGTGTAACTCTGAATGGTCACTTAATGAACAGTTGTAAGTTGAAGACTACCTGTATTTACAAAGAGACTAACATTGATAGGACTGAAGGCTTCAAAGTTTGTTTGAACTCCCTTTATGTTTCTATGGGTAAAGACTTAAACAAAAAATAGAATAGCACAGAGCACTTTTTGCCCTTTTCAGTGCTGTTATGAAGTTCTCATTTTATACAATTTCATCATAATAATTAAGCTGTAAGATAACTTGAGAAGGGACGCAGTGGCTCAGTGGGTTAGGACGCTGAGCTTGTCGATCAGAAGGTTGGCAGTTTGGCGGGTCGAATCCCGAGTGCCGCGTAACAGAGTGAGCGCCTGTTACTCGTCCCAGCTTCTGCCAACCTAGCAGTTCGAAAGCACCTAAAAATGCAAGTAGAAAAATAGGGACCACTACGGTGGGAAGGTAACAGCGTTCCATGCACCTTTGGCATCTAGTCATGCCAGCCACATGACCACGGAGATGTCCTCGGACAAGCGCTGGCTCTTCGGCTTTGAAACGGAGATGAGCACCGGCCCCTAGAGTTGGAAACGACTAGCATGCATGTGCGGGGGAACCTTTACCTTTACCTTTACCTTTAAGATACCTTGAAATAAGATGTGGAATGAATTTTCTTTGTGAAAAGGTAATGGTGTGTTGTATATGGAAGATGCTTAAGATTCTAAAAGTATAGGCCAAGAAGGTATGGAGAAGCTATTTCGAAGCATATTTTCAAACAATCTTAGCATTACCAACAAATAGCCTAGGCAAATACAGTGGTTTGGGAGATATTTATAATGCAGCAAGAGCAGCCATCAGTTGGACAAGAGCAGCTGAACAATCATACCTTCTGCGATACTGTGTAAGAATGCTCAGGAAGATTTTTTCACATTAATATAAGGAATGAAGAAATAAATGTACAGACTGTCACACTGCTCTGCCATAATTTGAACTTCTTTAAACACTGCAGTATACTTCTTGGCAATTTAGGTTCATCAAACTGTGTGCATATTATTATACATTATGTGTGTAGGTAACCTAATGATCTGACATAACACATAGCACATCTTTTTCAGAAAGATGGCAATATGAAGCTCCCAATATATTAATAATAGTCTAAAGTTCAGTTACACTAGATTTGGGGAACAAGTGATCCATGGGCTAGTTTCATGTGGCTTTAACTTTTAAATAGCTTCAGAAATTGAGTAGGCAACAAGGAGAAAAAATGTGTCCCAGAAACAAGTAGGGGAGAAGATTTAGAGCAGGAGTGTCAAACTGCCGGCCCGCAGGCTGGTTGCATCATACGGAGACTGCGCCCACCCTGGCTCCGGCAATGCAAAACACATTGCAATACGTCGTGACATGTCATGTGACATGGCGAGTTTGACACCAATGATTTAGAGGAAGACTGCTACATAATCTTGCAATATATTTTTTACTTTAACTTTATCCACTGACATCACATAGACCTTAAGAGAAAAAGGTTTCCTTCTGTTGCACAGGAAGATCATAGATGAACAATTAAATCAGAAGGTGAGCCTTTAATGAAGAAAGCTGCTTTGCTACAGATATAAAAATTCAGCTGGTTAATTTGCTGCTGGCATAACTGGCAAAGATCTGTGAATGAGATCACTTGAGAAAATATTCCCCATGAAGTTCGGTCTCAAAGGGAATTCATTCCTTACTCTTTCCCTTGTCTGCACCAACCAAATATAGCCACATTCCATCCAGTTTTTAAGAATGACAAATGTAAGAAAAACAAAGTGGTCCTCTCAGGATAAAATTAGATGTTCAGCAACAAACACAGGTCTGGGAAGCTGGCTGTTGCCTTTCCACTACACAAAATGGGGTGGCATTGTAGGTTGCAGCACTTAGTACAGAAAAAGTAAGAGCAATGAGAAATAAGGTGTATTTAACTGCCTCTCTCTTATGTGCTCCGTCTTTTTAAACTTGAAACAGAGGGAAGGGGAAGAGCAAAAAAGGTTAAATTAAATGTTAGTCTGGCAGGGAACTTCAGGAGTTGTAATTCAAAACCTCTAGGATAAAATTTGATTCAAGTACCCCTATGTACTGTTTCTTCCTTTAATTTTCAGGAGGGATGACAGTCTTGTGTCCCATCTACTCGGGATGTGAAAAAGCAAGTTGGCAACTTTGAAAAATTAATAAATTTGGTTTTCTGATACAAGAATAAATCTCATGATTTTTTTTTCTTAACTGCATCATTCTTCCAGCAGGCCTTACTCTCCCATTTCCTTTAGCTCATTTCCTGGAATTATTATTTGAAATATAGTTCTTTAAAAAAAAGTTGTGCTCTCATCCTATCTTCCTTTATGGAAGAAACCAGGGAAATAAATGAATCACAGATAGGCAATTAGCCATCTAACAGGACAAGAGCCTTTACTAAGTTAATTACCTGTGATTATCTTTTGAAAGGAAAAGATTATATACCCAAATTAAAGAAAAGGAAAGTCCCCTTGGAAAGATAAAAAAGATGTAGTGCTACTATAAATCAACAAAAAGAAAGCAACCCATTGTTAAGTTAGAAATGCCTTGTTTCAGTTGGTATCTTCCTACAATACTATAATGTATTCCCCACTTGTTCACACACAAATACACTCTCACACACAGAGGAGAGAGAGAGAGGGGGGGAGAGGGAGAGGGAGAGGGAGAGAGAGAAAGAGAGAGAACTTAGTTATTTAAGCTCATATCTTTCTCTTGCAGTATTTGATAGTATAAATGCTGATGCTATGCAATTGAGCCTAGAGTAGCAAGTGTTATCCAGTAGTGAACATAAGGAATGCACTGTACATGTGGCTGCCCTTGAAGACTACTTGGAAGCTGCAACTGGCCAGAATGCAGCATTAGCAAGGCACATTATACTGTGTCCATGAAACATCTATGTTGCCTGGGCTGTACTGGTTGCCAGTAGGTTTCCAGATGCAATTAATGGTGAATCTAGAACCCTTCTTGGCATTGTGCCTGGTTATTTGAAGGATGCCAATTGTCTATACTTTTTGCCCCTTTTACAAGATCTAAGAGAGTCTATAGATGAGGAGTGTCAAACTCGACATGATGTGTCAAAATGTATCATGACTTTTTCTTCATTGCTGGCAATGGAGTGGGTGCGGTTTCAGCATGAACCATCCAGCCCGTGGGCCGACAGTTTGACACCCCTGCTATAGATGCTCTGGGTCTATAGATTAATTAGTGTTACCAGGTGGGACACAGGAAGCAGGCCTTGTCAGTTGTGGCCCCAATCCTCCAGTCCTAATTAAACCTGTGATTAAAACCCAGCTTTATCCTCAGGCTCTGAGCTAGAGTGGGTGATGGATCCCTTGTGTGATGTTTTGAATGTTTTTTGTTTTCCAGATGTTCCCATTCTGATGATATAATTCCTTGTTTTTACTCTTCTCTTCTGTCCTTGTATCATGTTTGCTACCAGGGACATAATAGATTGGGGCAGACTATAAATCCCATAAATAATTGAATAAAGAAATAAAGAAGTGCACTCTTCTTGCCAGCAAGTTCAATAGGCTACAAAATGTGACAGACAATTTTGCTGAGATAGGAGAAATTCCATGACCATCATACTTCCAGATCTTAAGCAGGATTCTCCTGCTTCATGTACTGCTGTTGTTAAAAGCATAAGTAGGGCAGGAAAAATAACGATAGCCATGCTCTTGTGAGAAGTAGGGCGGAGGGCAGGCTGGCCTACAGTGATTCCAGCTGCTTTCTTCTACAAGTAATCTGGTTATATTCAGCTCTTTTTTCACTTTTGCCTAGTACATAAAATAGATGATGGGACATGGTTTCAGGTTGTGTTCCTGTTTAAAGTGGTTTGTTGAGGGCAGACTCCTAGGAACCCAGGCAACTGGAAAATGAAGTTATGTAAACTCAGAAATAAGATGAAATATTGACATCCCTTAAAAAGTACCAATACCTACAAGATACAAAATCATCTTCACCAAGATTTATTGATTCACATCAAAGTGTCATGCCTTTTGAAAGCGTAAAGAATGATAATATATTTATGACCTGCCAACTGAAGCTGTTTGGAGAATTAGCAAAAGCTCTGGAGAGAAGCGGCCTAATTGCATTATTACAGAATCAGAAATGGTTGTCAGTTTGGCCCCGTTTAGCTTTTCTCCTTTTGTTAGTTAAAATGAAGATGCCATACCTTGGTTGAATCCACTAATTCCCTACTGAATTAGTGTTCTGTTGCACTTTTTTTCTCTAGCATAAAACACCACTATAAACAATGAATTAAGGATGATAGGTCATAAATAATATCCCCTTCAAGAAGATTTCTGCCCTCAAACTGGTGATTATGATTATGTGTCATTAAATTGGTAAAAATTTAGCAAGGTACTTTTTCCCAGGAGGAACTGATCCTTAAGGTATCCTAACTTTGTACTGATATTATTGATCATTCTCTTCTTGTTATTCCTTTCAACTTTCCCAGCATATACACATAATGTGTCCTAAGTTAGATCACTTGCACCTAGTCCTTTGTACCTTGAGTGAGAACGTTGCATTAATGTTTTAAATCAGGGGTGTCAAACTGGCCACCCGAGGGCCAGATGAGTCATGTGCAGACCACGCCCACCCTGGCTCCACAAAGATAAAAAATGTCACAATACATCACAATATGTCACGTGATGCAAGTGAGTTTGACCCCCATGTTTTAAATGATTCATTTGTTTGGATTCTTGGATTCTATTCATGGTATCCTCAAGAGCTTTCTTCAATACCAAGGTTCAAAAGCATCCATGCTCTTTCTATCCTGTTTTTTCAAAGTCTGACTTCTGCTGGACAGAATGTATTTGAAAGTGCAAAATACATTACAGTCGCAGAGTAAAGATTTTGCTGATGATGATTACTATTGTGATTCTTACATAAATGCAATCTTGTATTTTCTATTCAAAAGGCTAGTAATGAAGTAAGCCTTAATAATGGTAAAGAATACAGTGGTACCTCAGTAGTCATTGGTTTTGAGATGCATAATGAGTACCAAAATTGATGATCACCAACATTTTTCCCTGATGAGGAATAATGTAGTGAGTTGCAAGGCAGCTGAAATTGATAGGTTTTGGCTTGTGCATTGATACCCAAACAAACGATAAGTACTAGGACAAAATTTTCACATCGAAATGTGTTGAGTACCAGATCTGATGAGTTTCAAAGCAGTTGAGTACCAATGTATCACTGCAACTAGTCCAAAATGCAGTGTGACTGCTAACAGATCGAACCTGATTTAGAAGAATTATAATGATCTATGGGAGCTGCTTTGGCTATCAGTAAGTTTCCAAATATAATTTAAGTGCTAACCATCTCTCCGAGAGTCCTTTCTGGCTTGGGTTTTCTATTTTCTACCCATTGGAAAATAGGTGGTAAAAATGCTGGATGTTCTGCCATTCCTAGTCCCTCCCTCCTCCTGGTGCTTAAGGGTGATTACAGCCCTGTACTTTCAGGATAATGATGATGATGATGAAGGTGAAGGTGAAGATGGTGAGAATGAAGATATTTACAGTTCAATAATCAGTCAGTGGTCAAATCTCATAAACAAGGAATGATTTTAAAGTTATGAGGTTTTGATGATGTTTTTACTGTTGCAAAGCTGCCCAGAGACTTGGGAAGTGGGTAGCATATGAATAATTCAAAGAAATAAATAAAAGATCCTTCAAGATGAACTCGACTCCTGGTGACTTCATGGACACATTAACTTTATTTTCTTGGCATCAATCCTGAAATGGTTTGCCACTGCCCTCTTTCACGGTTTTATTTCAGGTTTATAGCCTTAGTAAATACTTTCAGTGCCATTATTGCTGATGACCTGGATGGCAAAATGGGTCAGATGAAGTGGGTAAAAATGGACTGCTCTAGCTATATGACACCTCTAACCTATGTTCTTCCCTCCATTTCTCCATCCTGTTTTAATGCAGCTACAAAAGAAAACAAATATAGGTAGCAAGTCCAAGCACTAATTGTGGGAGGTTGAGTTAAGCTTAGCTGCTAATAGAAGAATGCCCTCCAGACCACCATGAGATACCACAAAGAGGCTCAGATAATGTGTTGCTTCATCTAATGGCCCTGCAGATTTTTGCAACCCAAATACTGTTAACCTTTAAGATAGATTGGGCTATTTGGTACAACATTTAATGCTTGAGAGATACAGGCATATCCTTTGGGACCAGCTTCCTCACATTCAAACCTTGAGAAGAGATGAATGGAATGGATCTTCTAAGACACAGATGCAACTTTTTCTCCAGTAGTAGATTTGTGACAAACACTCTACTTCAGAGGTTTTCAGGAGATATTTTCCAATTTTCACAAAGCATCATCTGGGGAGATTCCTTTGCATTGCATCTCTTTTGTCTAAGGGGATAGTTTCCCATAAGTGCAATACTGTCTGTGGGGTATGCCATGTGGCCAATTATGCATTGCCATAAAGATATTAAAATGCATAATAGCAAGGAAGATGAAAAAGGACACCAGCTTTCTTTTGCTAATATATACTATGCAATCATATTTGGAAATAATCTGAAAGAAAAATTTAATGCATTTTATCGTAGATAGGAATACACCTAGGTTTTTATTAGACTGGCTTAGTGTTGTATATTGGTACCCACCTAGCATAATACATATAGATAAAGGAGATTATATTTGTAGCTCAGAGTTGAAATATGAGGTCCTTGGTGATCATTACCTTAATTTGGGTAATAAAATATCTGCAACAAAATAAGCTCAGAGATCACCAAAAACCCTTCATTTAAATACTGAGCTACAAATATTCTCATCTATTGGTAACAGTAAACAGCCCATCCAAAGAACTAACAAGAGAACTCCCACCAACACTGAGGGCATAGACTATAAAATGAGAACAAATCCAACTCCTTACTAGCACAGATGATGTTACCTAGGTAATGAAAGATCTGTAAGAAAAGAACCAAGCTCAGAGATCACCAAGGACCCCTCATTATAAACATTTCCTTGGTATCATCAACTACTCTTCCAGATTGATGCATCCTAGATACAGTAGCCATATTTTGTCCTGGTTTCAAAAGAAAAAGGTATTCAATTAAAGATGTGATGTTGAATTGTTCACCATAAATATGGAATTTTTCACTTGATAAATAACTTTGGGTTTATCACAGGTTCAGCTAAGACAATTATTCTACATTGGTGGAAAGAAATCTGCACTCCTAATATTAAAAAGAGAATACAAGGGATGTGTTCTTTACTGGTTTTTAAAATGTCCATAAACATGAGAATATGGAACAATATGCTTTCAATAATTTAGATTTAATTATATGTTAAAATATTGAGTTAGTTCTCTATTAATATTACTGTATAGGTTTTTTTTATTTGCATTTCAGTTCCTTTTAATCAATTTAAGGTCTAATGGTTTTATTTTTGATTCTATTATCATAGTTGTTTTTGTTTGGTTGTTATATTTGGGTTGTTGTAGTTCAAGAATCGATAATAGTTCTTCTAGATGTAGATAATGAAGTAAAAGAGATAGAGGTAAAATATATTCAAATAGCAGTTTAAGGTTAACAATCAGCAGGGGATTTGTAAGACAAATGTCAAGATGAATACCATACTGAGCACATACAAGCACAGTGTTTACCAGCAATGAAGTTTTAGATGATACAGCATGGAACATAGTATCAGGTGTGGATCAAAACCTCCAAGCTTCTCATGATTGAAGGTAAAACACAAAGAATGCAAAGCGGCACTGTCAAAGAGTTGTTCCAACACCACATTATACTTACATGGGTCATTAACTACAGGAACTTCGAGGCATCCAAATGGCAAAACAGCACCAGTCCACCCTGATGCCTGAATCTATTCAAAGAACAAGCCTACTCCTAAATATACCTATTTGCTTCAGCCTACTACTGTGCTCCTCTCTTTCTGTCTTTCAATGTTTTACTCCAAAATTGCAGAGTTTCTGTGAGCTTGATGGTTGGGACTTTGGACTGAGGATTTTGGGGGCAGAGTTGGAGACAGTAGAATTCAATTCTATCATTATGATGATGTTTAGACTTGGGCTTTGTGTGTCTGAGAAATTGGAACATTGTCTGATTTGTCTCTTTGGAGGATGAGGCCAGGGATCTGAATTCTTACAGTATTTTTAAAGTAGATTTAGATTAGATGGTCTCTTAGAGCAGCATGTAATGGCATGTGGGAATGTCCTTAGAAGACAGAAGGAAGAGTCACAGACAACAGTCAGACTAATGGCAACTGAGTCCACAGAATGAAAGGGGGCATGGCAAATATCTCAGAAAGGATCTTGCCGAGTTTCTTGGACTATAAATGTGAATACACTAAGATTCTATTAATGTAACCTTACAATGAAATAGAACTTCATTATAGTTTACTTTTGGGTGTGTTTCTTATCTGGACCACAAAATTATCACAAAATTGACAAAGATAGTTAATTCTATTGTGGACCCTTGTTCTTCTTAGTGCTCTGGTTTCAAAGAGTTACAAAGAGTTTGTTTAGTGACCTTGGTGACATCACCAGCATCAACAGAGAATGTTGGGGAATAACCTTGAGAGATAAGGAGAAGAGATGCGGTCCAGAGAATCATCAGATAAAAGGGGAAGAGCCCACAATGCTTAATGGGCAAAGAAAGAAACTTAAAAAGGATCTGCTACAACATATCAAATTGTTAAAAGTGACAGTGGGTGATTTGTATTTTCAGACTTGCAAGATTCTGTTAATGTAGCCCTACTATTAAGTAGAATTAGCTCATATAGTCATGTTTCCTGTTTGGTTTATCTGGGAGAGCTGACAACAGGATAAATATGTTGCATTTTGGGGAACTGGGGCTAAGAGAGGTTTAAGGGACCCCTTTTGTCATATGGCTTCCCACCTAACTCTGGGGGGACTCTGGAGGCTGCAGAAGAGTGATAAAGAGTATCTTTAAATGCTGGATTAAGCTCTGTGAAGGAAACCACACAACCACCTGGTTGAAATGCAAAATTGCTACTTTGCTATTTTCCTCTGAAAATCTCATCTGCCTTCATCTTTTGTTATGAAAACACTTGCATGTTGTATGAAGCCTTTTTTAGATAAAGGTTGTTGCCAAGCAGGTGTATTGTGCTACTGTATTATGGGCTGAAATGTTAAATGTGTATAGTTAAAAACAGGTTCTGTTAGCATCAGCAGGATTTGCTTCTTCTTAGCAAAAGTGATTGCCAGGACATAAAGAATAATCAAAATGTTAGAAGAAAAAAAGAAAACAATTATCAAGGAAATACCCAAGAGGGGATCCAAGAAACATGCAGAGAGTATATAAATAAAATGTATAAAAACAGATAACTCAACCAGACATATCTCTGAAAGGACATGAATAGGGAGTAACATATTTGGCAGACAAAAAAGTGAATCACAAACAAGGGCCAATATTATGACCACCACCTGCAGCACCTCTTGAAATTCTGTTTAGTATCCAACTGCTTCTGTAGGTAATTCTTTTACCTTCAAATATTTAATATAAAAATTATCACATAACAGTTATTCATAATATGTGGTGGAGCTTAGACATTGAACTTAACCTTTGTTGAATGAAGGATAAAATAGCTATCTTCACATAATGCTATATGTCTAAACTAAACACAACACCTTACAGGTGAGGTCCAGGTGTACATAAATGTGTGCATACATTGATTTTGAAAAGGAAATGATCAAGTGGGGTTTTTTTTAGGATAAGGAATAGAGACAGGCTCAAAAGGAACATGGGACAACTGTTAGAAAAAATATGAACATAGCCAGAGAAAAGAGGAAGACAAGAGAATGAAACGCAAGACTGCCCTTCCTTGTCTCCCTGTTATAAAAGGAATGGGAACAGAAATGTTAATTTCAAGGCTCCATTATGATGTTCTAAATCAGTGGTTTTCAACTTCAGCAACTTTAAGATGTGTGTTTCAACTCCCAAACTCCTCAGCTGGCATAGGAAATTCCGGGAGTTGAAGTACAAACATCTTAAAGTTACTGAAACTGAGAAACACCAGCCTGTATCAATAAAATTCAAGTATGTGTTGTGGTATTTTTTTCATGACCTGGCCCAGCTTGATAGGCTCACATGAGGATACAAGAAAGCAAATAGTAGATGGCAAATGGAGAACACGGAGTAGGAAACTCACTGTGGTAGCAAGTCTAGCCATTGTGCAAATTTTCCCATTTCGATGCTCATCAAACATGTTGGAGCAACCACTACAATTCTCATCCATCTCAGCCTGTATAGCAGGAAATTTGGGGAGACCTAGACAAAACTCCCTAAGTAGCATGTGTGGCTAGATCTCTTACACCTAATTAAATTACTTCTTCTATGTCATACGTTCAACATACTGTCAAATAATAAATTGAAGTGATCTGTGCTCCATCTAGTCTACCTGATTTATTAGCCAGCTCATTTACCCAAGAAAAACACACCTCAGGAAAACATGAATAGCTAACACTCTAATGAGGAGAGAAAGGGTATGGGTATGCATGTTAAATAATGCATTGCAACACATTCTGGTACATACATACTTTAGCAAACTATAGGCTGCTGATTGGAACTTTATTTTTGTCTGTTAGGAATACAAATCACAAACCAATATATGGATACCACCGCAGGACAAGATCTTCCCTCATGATGAGAATGATTTTTACTAACCAGCAGTCAATTTATGGTGCAAATAGTCATATATGGTTTATTAGACTTTATTTTATGTTCTATTATATTTATTATAATATATTATATTATAATTAATTTTATTAGGTTATCTCTGAAATGCTTCAACAATTTAACAGTATGCAAAATGAAAGTTTGAAAAATCAGAAACATACCTAAGTTTTAAATATTCTCAGGTTGTTTCTTTTGTTTGAATGTATTCCTTCTGTGTTGCTAGTTTTATTTGGGGAACTGTTTTGTAATTAGGATGGGAAAAAAGACATAGAACCAGTTTCAAAGAGCATGAGATTAATAGCAAGGAATGCAAGTGGCAACATTTATTTTTTTAAATGCTACAAAACCTGCAGAAGAGGCATAGCTATCAATTTTTAGATTCTGAAGACTTTTACATTCATTTGGATGTTAAATGTTGACAGAATGTTTTGGACTGTCTACCACATTCACCATCCTGTTCTTTGTTTTCTTCTGTTCCAATTTAGTATTTTGTTGTTTGTTTTTACTTAATATATTATTTGGTGTATTGTGAGCCATCGAGAGACATTTGGAGTTGAGTGGCATCAAATCAAAACCCAGTCAAAATAAATAATTTGGAACGGCACTATTACTCAACAATAAATTTTGCCTTCCTATATCCCATAATTTGAATGTAACTTTGGAAACCAGCAGTTCATATCAAAATAGTAAATACACACTTTATCAACATTTTCCTTTATTATTCTGATTTAAGAATATTTTTGGGCAGGAACATCTGAAGTGGGCTAAAGAAGTTATGATTCAGCTGTGACTGTGTGAATGAAACCCCACATAAAAAGGAGGGCAAGCTTTGGTCAATTGCCATCTTGAGCCTTTTGACCCCATGTGTCTGATATCTTTCATATGTATTTATATTCAGTTAATCATATTTAGGATTAACCATTTATTCCTTTATTTCTGGCACAAATAACAATATAAGTAATTATAATAAAACTCACTGCAATTTCAGTATTATATTATTAGCTACACCAGTAACACCAGTCACAGGGGGGCGGGGAGAGAGACCCTATTTCAAACAGTTAGTATTTTGGAGATAATTACTTTCAATGGGCAACAACTTTGTCCTGCAATCATGTGATTTTTTTGAATACTAGTCTGAATTAAACGTATAGGTGAAGTGGAAGCACCATGATGCCCTTAGGCAGCATATCTCAACCTTGACAGCTTACAGATCTGTGGACTTCAGCTCCCAGAATTCTCCACTCAGCCTGGGGAATGGCTGGGGAATTCCTGGTGCTGAAGTCACAGATCTTCAAGCTATGGAAGTTGAGAAATGCTGCCTTAGGGCATCATGGTGTCTGATGTTAGTGAAACTAGACCAAAGTGTTTGTATCTGTGAATCACTATAAAGAAGTATAATAAGTGATAAAATTTGGTTATTTATAAGGAAAATATTCAGTGTGCTAAGGGAGGAAATATTTAACTATTCTGAAATGTTGTTGGACCTCTATTATGTTTGGGCTACAAATGTTGAGACCAGAGAGCTTCTTTCTAGTAAAAACTTTCCATTGACTTTTGCAGCAAAGAATAGTGAAGAAGTGCTTGTAGAGACTAAAATAGTGGTCTAAGGCAGGGGTCCCCAACCCCTGGTCCATGGACCAGTAACAATCTGCAGCATGCCAACAACCGGTCCATACGAACAAGGAAAGCCCCATCCGCAGGATGCAGGCAACACACAAAACCATGCATCTTCTGGTCTGTGGAAAAATCTCTCTCCATGTAACACATCCCTGGTGCCCAAAAGGTTGGGGACCTCTGGTCTAAGGCATAGATTATTCTCTTGTTCATTCCCCCAGACTGGCAGTACATATGATCATGTGAATGTGGATGGAAAACAACAATCATTGCTGATGCAGAAGCTACCTTACAAAAACCTGAGGGAATTAAATGCTGCAGCCCATCAACTTTAGCAAATGTACTTCTGTTTTAGGACTTTCAACTTAAATGGATTATTGCTGTTCACATAAAAATGGGCCAGAAGGGAAGTTAAACAGAGCCTGTTCACTATACAAAAATAGCATCATCTGGAGGCACCATAAAAATGGTTGCAATTAACTATCCGTATTACACATTAAAAGAACCATTTGCACATAGCCTCTGTTTTTCTACCTCATTATCAGAGTGCTTGCAAATTTTATTCCAGTTTCTTTTAGTGGTTTTTTTAAAAAAACTTATTTTGTTGTAGCAAGATGAACTGAGAGCCTTCTGGGTAGACCTGTTTCTGATTTTCAGCATCAACTACCCCATGCAGTTGTATGGGGGGGGGAATGAGTAAGTCCAGGGCTTTTTTTCTCATAGAACGCTCAGAACGGAGTTCCTGCACCTTTTTGGGATGGAACCTTGTAGGGTAGGCAAGGCGGGTTGTATGACATGTGTGAGTTCCAGCACCTTTTTCTTTTACAAAAAAAGCACTGAGTAAGTCCATGTAGACTCTCTTGAGTTTCTGAAAGAAATACAGGATATAAATTAAATTAAGACAGAAGCAATTAAGCACGACTCACGAGATGGTCCTTCTGCTTTTAAATGATGTGTGGGAAAGCCAGGTATGTGAAAAGTACTGGAAAGAAATATAAAAACCAGGACATGTGCACCTGCCGTTTGACCACACTGTGATGTGAAAACAAGCATCCAATACCCCTGCTTGTTTATCTTAATAATTTCAAAAATAATTTCCATCAGAACATGAAAAGGCATTCTTGAATTTTCTTAAGGCCCTCTGATCTTTGGACTGACCCTTGTCTATGCTTACAAAATAGGAAGGAAAGGTAAGAAATCAATGATCTGCTACTGAAGGATATTCCCTCCTACCTAATCTTATTTAGAATAGTTCTGGCCCTCTAGGAAGCATGATTAAGATAACTATTTAATCAAAAATAATCTGATGGGATATTTACTTTCTAGTAAAAGAGTATGGGAACCTAGCCTCAACGATTCATCTTGTGATGGATACCATGTGTTGTTCATTCACAATGTTAAGGCTTCAGATCTGTGCACTGCTTGGTTAAATCCAACTGGGCTCATTTCCCAGATCCAGAATGAGTTAGCTACTCTATTCCCACTGACTGTAATAGGTCTCAATTGGATTTAAAGGAATCTGACACAGAGATTAAAGGACTTTAGAAAGAGTCTTTTAGAGCTTGGATAGCATTTGGTGTTAATACAATAAATGCAGCTGCTATCTTACCGAGGAACCTAAAAAGTCATGAATTTAATCAATGAATCCTATAAAAGCTTGCATAATAAGAAACTATCAGTGGCTTAAAAATAAAATATTGTTAGGTAAAAAAAGTGTAAGTAAGTCTTCCTTAATCAAGAGAAAATCCTATAGATTTATTTTTTATTGTCAAGGTACCTAAGCAAAAGTATTTGCTTATGAAGTTTTTAATAAAGGAATCATTGGATTCCTGACATAATGATAGGGTCGTTTGAAGGCAATTGGCCAAATCTCATGAAAGTGTCCCAGGACAGCAAAAGTAAATTTGGTGGCCCTTTTTGATTATGGTTATGCAATGGCAGCAGGAAAGCTACAGGGGTCACACCAATCAGCTTTGCCACTTTCTAATTCATCATACAGGCCAATCTCCCCCAAATCATTTACCAGATGGGGCAGCTCATCACTTTAACCACCTAATAGGAAGCCATCCGTCATCTGATAATGTGATCATTTGGCTGCAGCTGGCTTGGCACTCTGCAGCCTGAGTACACATGTGATGGACTGGGGCCAGGCAAATGGGCTTATAGCACTGCTTAGTTCCCCTGATAGGATTTTCAGTCTTCCACTGGTCCATGAACAGGTGGAACATGAGCGAGAATGAAAAAATGACCATGTGTTGCAGAAATTAAGGAGTGCACACATAACCACTCCACTTGAATACCAATCAGAAGACAACCTTGAGCCAGGCAAATTAAAGCCATCTGTGATGTAACAGGAAGAATAGAGATGTGTGTGTGTATGCAAATACATTGCCATTAACTTATCATATAGGAATGGTCTGCTTTAATGTTTGCAGTTTGGGATTCTGTGCTGCTGGAACAGTAAAAAACGACTAGCTGATGGGTTTTTTAAAGTGCATTTAAGAGCGTTGGTTATAGCCTGCTTTACACTTAACTGTATTTATTTGAAACTTCTGTGTCTCTGCAATGAAATATTATTGGGAAGTGGAAAAATAATACATTATTTTCTTAATAATGTTAATAATGATCCTCCATCCTATTATCTGATCCCTCATTACTATTCAACAAGGCAGGGGAGTAGAGCGGGTGCTGCAGGAATATTTATATTATAGTTTTGGGGCAAAAGCAGAAAAAAGGCTCAGTTGTAATAGAAATATTTATCATAATGACAAACTCAATTATGCTGATTAAACTTGGATGGCGTTAACTTATTTAGGTGACAGAGATGCTGACCTTTCACTCTGAGATAATGAATCAAGGGTATTCCAAGTCAAGATCCCCAATGAGTTTGATTGTAGTAATTCTGCCCAGAAGCTGTAGAGAAGGCAACTGAATTACATGGCCACAAGAGATATACACACAGCATTTCTAAAAAAATAAAAAAAAATGAGTAAGTGTAAATGAAAATAGGGCAAACATTTAACCTACTCTTGCTTTTTCACATGTTGAAATTAAAAGTACTTAAAAATATGGTACAAATGCTTATTTCTCCTTTGTTTTCCTACTAGGGCTGTGTAGCTCATTGGGTTCCATGTCCAAAAGATGTTTCAGAGCACAGGATACCTGTGCATGTGATACCTGTCTACAACACATTAAAGCAGCTTAAACTTTTTATGGGACTATGTAAAATCCTGGAAAAAAAGATACTGAGTTCAAGTGCGTATACATTCATGTGGGATCTTGGGAAAAGGGGGAGCTGTTTGCATTGTTGCTGAGAGGTTCTACATTTGTACCCCCATGGAATCCAAAATATCTTTTGGAGATCAGATCCATGCTGCACATCCCTAATGATCACAATTTTAATTTTCTCTGAATACATTTTATATATGTGTGTGTGTTTATATGTGTATGTGTGTGTATATGCATACACACACACACACACACACACACACTCAGTGGTGGGATTCAGCCAGTTTGCACCACTTCAGCAGAATCGGTAGCTAATTTTTTGTTGCCCAGGCCCAGAACAGACTTCTGGAAGCAGCATCCACACAGAGAACTGGCTGGTCACATATTTGAATCCCACCACTGCATACACTGTATATGAGGGTGTAATGGCTCAGCAGTTAAAGATGCTGAGTATCAGCTAGTAGCCCAGGTTTGAGACCTGAGCACTGTGTGATGGGGTGAGCTCCTATTACTTGTCCCAGCTCCTGTTCATCTAGAAATTCGAAAGCATGCAAATGCTAGTAGACAAATAGGTACCATTTCAGTGGGAAGGTAACTGTATTTGGTGCACCTAGGTGTATAGTCATAAATATCATCTTGCTTTCACCATCTCTTCTTTCTCCAAGAAAAGGTCTATTCTCCTTTCCCTTCACTTAAGCATAATGCAGTGCTTAAGTGAAACAAATGCAACATATACAAACATCATTAAAAATTTCAGTCTGATTTAATCAAACATCCAGAGCTCATACTAAAATTTAGGTAATCCAACAATAGAATGGTGAAAAAGTGAGACATGGCTGGAGAGAGAGGAAATACTTGTATAAACTCAAAGTCAGGGTGGGTGGGTACAGAAGATTAACAAGATGGGCTCTCTCAGCTGTTGCAGAAAATCTTTGCAGCAGTAAGTAGCATTACCTGGTTTACAAGGTCCCCTGATTTGGAGGATTGGGGGATTCAGATTTTGTTGTTCCTCAGTTTTCCATAATCCATCCCACTATAGTCATTACATACGCTTATTCCAGACCTCTCTCTGGTTCCACTCATCTCTTTTTCAAAACTATTATTAAAAACATCCTTTGTAGGGAAAGGCAAAAACATTTCTTTCATTCCTGAAAGCAGTGAAAGGTAGAAGATGGTAAGGAATATAAGAGTCTAACTAATATATTTCTGAAATCAGTGCTTTTTTTGTAAAATAAAAAGGTGCCGGAACTCACACATGTCATTCAACCCGCCTTGCCTACCCTACAAGGTTCCATCCAAAAAAGGTGCCGGAACTCCGTTCTGAGCGTTCTATGAGAAAAAAAGCCCTGTCTGAAATTATCCAGTAGCTAAAACAGCACAGAACTTCTGACAACTTTTGCTGGAGGATTGGAAACAATGCAATGAATATAAATTCTTTCAAGTTCCTTGGTTCTGCCTTCAAATGCTCTGATTGAAAGAAAAGAGGGAAGGTTGATTACAAGGATAACATAATCTGATGGCAGATCTGTCAAATATTAAAGCCATTGCTTTTCTTGTGTCTCTGCCCCACCCCAGCAAAGGTATTTTAGAAATGCCACTTGGTAGCATTTAAAATACAATAAATCTCTTGACTAGTTTGGTGGGCAATGTAGTGCCTTCTTTTTCATCCAGCATGCTGGGTCCTCAAAAGAATGTTTGGGAACATTTTGGTGGTGATTTGAACTGGGAAAGTCTTATTAAAGACAAGCTGCATCTTGAATGAGTTAAAGAAAAAACCTCCAAATTCTGCCTTGGTTTGGGGTTTATGTAGAGACAAGCCTTCTTTGTGTTATTGGAATTGTTAAAAATGCCAAGCTTCATTTGTATCAGATACACTAACAGATATTTAATCTGTTTAAATGCTAATTTAAATTTTGTTATGTATGAAATTATATTTATATTCCTGCACTTAAATTGATTTTCTTTAAGCATTTTCTTTGTGGAAAATGTTGCCCAGAACAAAAATTGACTGTGACTGAGTTGGGATAGCTTTATGGGAGATGATTCAAGACAATTTTTTATCCAGTCAAATTCAGTATTTCCAAGCTTAAATCAGCCAAGCACATATATATTAATGCAGCTATAATAGTAATTATAGTTAAACTATTCTAACTATTTTACTCAAAATTATTGTGAACCTTCAAAATAAATCTTTATCTGGTATTAATACATAGCCATAACCAAAATCATTGTCAATTGCCTGCTCGCCCTAGATACATGAAACACCACCTTTCCATTTAACAATTGGATTGCTGAGTAGTGATTAAGAAAATATATAAATTGTGCTATGAGTTTTATCAATTATTTATAAATACAGGTAATCCTCCCTTAAGGACTGGTTGCTTAGTGACCATTCAAAGTTACAACAAACCTCTCCAAAGCTATTTATGCACATTTTGGAAGTTCCAACAGCTGCACCCTCTCAGACATGTGATACCATTTTGGCAACTGGCTTGCATTTATACCCTTTGCAGGATCCCACAGTCAATGACCATGATTTTTGGTGAGGATTTCTGCCAGTCTTCAGCATTTACTTCTGGTTTCTGGCAAATACTGGTCATTGGTGAAAATGGGTTTGCCTAACCATGGTGTTTGCTTAATGACCCCCTCAAAAAAGGTTGTAAAACCAGGCTCGGTTATGTGGTGACCTGCTTAATGACCACCATTAGGTACAACCATAATTCCAGGTTCAATTATGGTTGTAAGTCAAGGACTACCTATATTCTGAAATTGATAAAATATCCTTTCTCTGCTGATACTTGGATCAAGTCCTATAATGCACAACCAGCATATCTTTGTCCATGAAGTTGGGAATTATGAGCCCTGAAGTCAAAGATATTTTGAGGGCACTTGCTCAAGAAATGTTGTTGTAACCCAATAAATATGAAAAAATGCTGTAAACATTGTAGATTTTCTGTGTCAAAAACCACACAACCGAACACAAATTGGGAGCCTTGGTTAAGTGTTTCACCTTGCTTTTGTGCTGCAGCATCTTTTTATGGGCTTCCTTATTATTTCTTGAAAATGACAACAGTATGGATCTATGTAAATGGTAGAAGGTTTACTGTTCTCTTCAGGTGTTGTAGCCAGCTTTCATTACTGGGAAACCCTGCTGTGTTAAAGAAGTAACATTTTTACTTTCATGTGTCTTTTCCTCTGTAGTGGAAACGAGGGAAACATTAATGAGTGGAATACATGAAAACTGCACAGATGCATGCCTGTGAAGAATCAGGTAAGTTCAGATGCTGAGGGGAAGACATTTAACAAGGTCAATACAAATTGCGTGATTTTGACACAGCCAAGACTGTTGTCACTAAGGGGTTATGCACCCATTTTGTCTTCATCCTAATGGCATTTTTATGTCTTAATCCCTGCTGGGTTGATCTGGAATGTTTATCTTCAAAGCACTGTAAGAAAGTGGGGAAAGGAAGGTAACAATGAAGAAAAAGAAGAAGAAGCAAACAAACACTTCCCTCCAAAAACTGCCTCTCTCTGAAGTTGTAATATATCTGTAGCAACTTTCTCTGCTTGTCATACCATTCCATTAATGGCTCACATACTATTACCTTGACTGTAATAAAGTACACCGATATAACAAAACCGTTTAAGGGATAATGATGAGTCATTTTATTTTATTTATGCAGCTTTTTAAAAGGCTATGACAGGTTAAATAGGCAAAGTCAGTGACTGACTGACTGCCTCCAATGTAACATTCATAAATGGATGCTGGAATTTGCAGCCTGCAGAACTGTAATTGTTGCTGTTAACATCTGTCAACACCTAGGCAGCAATTCCCCCACCCCCCAAACTCAGAAAACATCAGAAAAAGTGAACCCCACTTTTGGCATATATATATATATATATATATATATATATATATAAGGGACGCGGTGGCTCAGTGGGTTGGGACGCTGAGCTTGTCGATCAGAAGGTCGGCAGTTTGGCGGGTCGAATCCCGAGTGCCGCGTAGCAGAGTGAGCGCCTGTTACTCGTCCCAGCTTCTGCCAACCTAGCAGTTCGAAAGCACGTAAAAATGCAAGTAGAAAAATAGGGACCACTACGGTGGGAAGGTAACAGCGTTCCGTGCGCCTTTGGTGTCTAGTCATGCCGGCCACATGACCACGGAGACGTCCTCAGACAAGCGCTGGCTCTTCGGCTTTGAAACGGAGATGAGCACCGGCCCCTAGAGTTGGAAACGACTAGCACGCATGTGCGGGGGAACCTTTACCTTTACCTTTATATATATATATATATATATATATATATATATATATATATATATATATATATATATATATATATATATATATATATATATATATATTTAGATTACCTTGCTAGGCCCCAAACATGGGACAAATCTTTATTTCCTGTTTCAGCCTAACCGAAGGCCATCGACAGGCAGTAGTCACAACAGTGACAGCTCATGTTTGTGTAAATTTTTTAGATTAGTTATAAGTTGAAGACTGCCTGTACTTTCAGTGAATTATTTTAGTAAATCATTCATACATACAGTATAATATATAATAATAATATTAGTGACTATTCAAAATTACAATGGCACTGAAAAAGTGACTTATGACTGTTTTTCACACTTATGACCATTGTAGCATCTCCATAGTCATGTGATCAAAATTTGGATGCTTGGCAACTGGCATGTCTTTATGACAGTTGAATTGTCATAAGTACCATTTATATCCTACCTTTCTGAAAGTTCAAGGTGTATACATAGAAGAAAGGAGTTATGCTTCATTTTAGTTCCCTGTCAGCAACTCTAAGTGGTACTATAAGCTGAGTGAAAATGCTTTCAGATTTTCCATTTTATGTTTTTCCCCCTCCATATTTTGTTCTCTTTCCAGTACAAAACTGGGAAAATATCCAGATATAGCAGCCCACAATATTATTTTCATCACGCAGCCCACAATATTATTTTCATCATGTAACCATGGTATATCTAATTCTACTTTTTCCTCCCTTGTATG
Source organism: Vipera berus (assembly GCF_964194415.1). NCBI lineage: Eukaryota > Metazoa > Chordata > Lepidosauria > Squamata > Viperidae > Vipera > Vipera berus. The sequence continues at coordinate 190,231,747 of NC_138204.1, forward strand.
GTTGTCTTTCACTGCTGTCATTTTTACTAATTTGATTTTAATCCTTTGTAGACTGTCCAAAAGTCTTGGTGAGGGGCAGCCTTAGAAATTGATTAAATAAAATGAAGTACACAACAGAATTTGGAGAAAGCCATAGATCAAAGTTTAAAAAAATATTTCAAATTCCCTAGGCCACCACACTAGTTATGATATTTCTAATTCAATACCACCCTATTCCAATTGTTTTCTGAATATTCTTCTATTTTCAATTAGGTAATAGAAGACTGTTATTCCATTAGAATGATGGTGCAGCTTGTTTAGAATAATCTCAACACATATCCCCACTTCACTCTTAACCAACTCCTCTCCTGTGCTCTGCATGATTTGATACTAAATTGATTTAAGAAAATCCTGTCCAGAAGGAAAAAGTATTTGGTCCAGTGGACAAGTATCTGCTATGCATCCCTAATTTTCTGTTCTAAGAAAGCAATAGTTAATTGATGTCATTTTATCCCTCTCATCTATCTATCTATCTACCATCTATATGCATGCATGGATGCATATTCACACACTTTGAGGAAATTCTCAAACCTAATTCGATCCTAATAAATTTTCTGAGGGATGGCCTAGGCACGAGAGAGTTTGTAAATTGACAATGCTTTGAGGCACACATTTTGGAATGAGCAGTTCATCAGGTAATTAATTACCTCTCTGGAGAATGTTTATCTCCAAATCAAGACAGGCACTTTTTCACCAGAAATAAGAGTTCTCCAAAGTGCTGTTAAGAGTTACTCCCTTCCCTAGAAATTAAGGTAATCCATAATCCTGATTTGAATTAAATTCATAAAAATACACTGCAGCTAGGGCAGGGAGTCTCACACTCACTGGGTTACCAATTTTAACTCCATTTTCTTTAGGGAAAATTCTCCCCAATTCTCTATTTTTATGGCTGCTTGATTATAAGAGATACTTCCTCTTACTACATTCAAATGGCATGGAGAAAGAAAATCCAAATCCTAGAAAATTGCCAATGTCTTATTTCAAATAGTAAGCAAAATGTAACAAAGAGAAAGGCAAAAACCCATGCTAATCCTCCTTGCACAGAAACTGAGCATATATTTCTGCAAACAAAAATCTTTACCACTAAATGTAGGTTGCAGTTAGATGGCCATTTAAATTAGAACAAAGGGCAGCCAGCAGACTGTAGTGAGACGTTAGAGCCCGAATCCAGTAGTTTTGGTGGATAAGACTTTCTGAATTTTAATTGTTCTTACATGTGGCTCTTTGGACCCTATGTTACAGTATCTACTGAACTCCGGATTGGTCAGTTGTCTTGGTTACACAATTCTCTATCTAAACTCCTCTTGCTCGCCTGAATGTCTTTTCCTCTCATCCTTCCTGCTTGGTCTGGCTTGATAAGAACCATGCTGTACCATCACAGAAGGCTTCTTTTGAAGACTTAATTAAATTCCCCTCTTGTGACCTATGTGATAGATTGGGAAGTACTGTACAATTGTGTTTTTCAACTTATCCCTTATTTGGGTAATTTCTTTTGCACATCAATTACTGTAGTAAAAACAATTTATGCCATCTTCTACTTTCTCTCACTGCATTTCAAAGCTATAATCAATACAGAGTGCTCCAGAGCACCCCCAGGCAATGGATTACAGATGCCAAGTTCTGCATTCATAGCTAAGGTAGCTAATTATGAATTACAATGGCTAGAAAGTTAGAGCTAGAATTCAGGAACAATTACCTCATGCTTGCCTATTAATTTAATGTCTAAAACAAAGCTGTAAACCTACTCCTTAAAAGGAAGTGGAATCCCATTTTTTAAAAAGTACTAAGGTGGTTGCCTTTATAGGCCACAATAAGTCACAATGAAATCAAAATAAAAAAATATATTATCATGCAAATGATGCAATTAGGTACTTGTGTCATATTGTGTGACATAAGTATATGACATCATTTATATAACACAATGACATCATAAAACATGCTTTAAGCATTACCTCCCCTGGAGACATCCATGATTGTCATTGCTTTTTTTCTAGGATATTTTTTACTTTCTAGAATAGTCTCTCTCTCTCTCTCTGTAAGAAAAAAAAGCAAGCTCAGAGAGCACCAAGGACCCCCCTATCTATCTATCTATCTATCTATCTATCTATCTATCTATCTATCTATCTATCTATCTATCATCTATTTCCCACTTTTATTATTATTATATCTCAAGGCAGCAAACTTACTTTCCCCACAGCAACAGCCCCCTGGAATTGTCTTCTGAGTTCTGATTACATTCAACTGTGTTTAGCTTTCTGTGATTACTCAATAGTGGCTAGGTGCTGCTGCTGCTGTTATCATTATTATTATTATATTTATTTATTTTGGTCTTTTCAAGTTAGTCATAACTCCTGGAAACTGCCTTGATTAGTCTCTGCATTTTTGTTTTTAAGACTTTTGGAAGTTATTTACTATTGCCTGCTTCCTAGGACTAGGAGAGAGTGACTGGCCCAAAATCACCCAGCTGACTTCATGATTCAAGCAGGACTATTACTTCTTGCATTTCCACACTTTTGTGTGTGTGTATTTATTAAATTGAATTAATATACTGTATTAACCCTCTATGAACTTAGCAACATCTTCAGTCTGGCTTGTCCTTTTTCAGCATAGAAAAGAATAGAACAGAGGCCACTAACTCAGTACCTTTAAGATAACAGATTGCCTATCAAAACTCCAAGCAGTGCCATTGGCTCATTAAAATAATTATTTTCATTGAAATCTTACTAGATTTAAGAAATGAAATAAAGGGAAAGTTTTTATTTTTGTGAGAGACTAATAAAAGTTTTTAAGATTTTGTGATTTAGTGAAATTTGGCTTTGGGAAAAATACTTAAGTAATCACCCAAGATCATGTGATTGTATCTGGAATGAGAAAAAGTTGTTGAACTTTTGTTATTAGACAATCCAATCCGATTAATAGTGTTCTATTAAAATATGTTTAATATTGCTTTGAAGATACACATGGACATATGTGGTAAATATGATTAGACAGATAGGTAAGTAGATATATAGGGAGGTAGGTAGGTAGGGAGAGAGAGAGAGAGAGAGAGAGAGAGATGGAGAGAGAGAGAGGGAGAGAGAGAGAAAGGAATTAATAACCATTCATTCATAATGCTTCTATTACAAATCCATGATGAGACTAGAAATCTAGACCCCACAGAATTCAATGCAGAGGGTCAGGATTTCCTATTACAGAAATATGCACTGTCAGAGAAACAAACAAATGTTTCATGCACATTTATGAAATAATCATTGGCCCACCTTTTGAAACTGACATGATGCGAGGGCAATTAAATTCTAACAACCTGCCTAGAATGCTCAGTCTGTTGTGTATGTTCCAGGTAGTTCGATGAATAATGAGCTCATTCAAATCTATAGGGACTTCATAATTGCTTTGGATTTTTCTATGACAGGGTAGTAGCTCTATCTCTGTGGCACTGATTTAGTGCAATTTATCTTAAAATGTGAAGCCTTCCAAAATGTCCTGCCAGCTTTTATAATCTGCAAGTGCAAGATTTGTTTTTGAATGAGAAAGCGTCCAAATAATGTGAGCAATTTAAATGGCAATTCTTCTTCATCTTATTTCATTACTGCAGGATGCAATACTGTGTCTATTTTAAGCATAAATAGAAAAAAGGAGTGTCCCTCCCAATGTTTAAGCTTACTTCAATAGCTTAGAATTTATTCAAAGCCATGTATAGTGAGCTTGAGACAGTTAGATTATGTCTTCTACAGAAAACAGTAAGTAGCTATAATCAAGCAATACCATCAACTGGATTGGCACAACTTTACAATTCTGCTGATACACAGCGTGCCATTTTGCACAAATAAGTAGGGGAAAAAGAGACAAGGCAGTGTAACTCTATGTACAGTTATATCAATAGCTACAAAGATCATGGATTTACTAATAAAATGAGTTCTTTGAAGACTTTGAAAATATGGCAGAAGGATCATGTGGTTACTCTTTTCATCTCAGTGCATCCTACATTCATGTAACATTTGTCCTTCATTGCATTGTATTTAATGGGTTAATGTGTTAGTAAAACAAGAGTACATGAGAAAACCCTAATGGTTGAAGTAACTCTTTTTTTATTGAAAAGTTTTACAGTACATTTTTAAAAGACAAAACCCCTCCCAACCCCCTCCCCTCTCCCCAAACCTCCCCAACTCTTCCCTCTCCTCCCCCTCCCCCCTCCCCGACTTCCCAGAGCTAAATACAGGGTATAAAAATACAAACAATCATAATCTACCATATGCAAACAACAATAAAATATTAAATTCTATCGCACTTTAACTCTTATTAAAATAACTACAAGTAATTTATATATCAGGTTGAAGTAACTCTTGAGAATATGTATGAATTGATTGGTTTTATTTGTTTGAAACACTGAACCAAGCTTTGAATGGGGATTATATTAGATATGAGTCCCTGGGTACATTCCATTACCTTTTCTGTTAAATAAAAGATCCTGGTGCAATTCCAAAACTGTAGTAATGATTAGACTCAAAAAATCAATTCTTTGAGATGGACAGGTATATAAATTGAAATAAATAAATAAATAAACAAGATACTGCTAGACAAGACTAATAATACCATGAATTGGGCCTTTATGCTTAGGTGTAGGTGAAATCTTTGCATGCTATTAAATCCCTGTCCCTAATTAATTTTGAAACTGAATGATATGTTTCTTAGAATTTTAGGCAGGCTCCTTCAACTGAAAAATTACTTTAAAGGATTACTTGATTTAAAGGAGGTAAAGATAGTCAATTTGTAAAGGCCTGTCAATTCATACATATTACAAGATTTGGGATGCTAAAGAACATTTTAAAAAAACCCCAACAGTGTGAAGTTTTATTAAGCTCCCCTCACTTCTCTTTTCCCATAATTGGAGCACTTTCTCAAATGCCTTGGTTCAACACTCTTATCTACAGCAACATCTGGAAACCATCTGTGGTATTTGCTGGAAATTCTGGTTTCTCATCAATGTAATGGCTGTTTTTATTCTTAGGTGCCAGAAACAGTTCATTCCTGGGTCATTCCCTACCAATAATAACTAGATTAGATTTCATCCAAATCTAGGCACTACCATTAAAAATATTGAGGAGTTTGAAAAATGTAGAAAAGAAATTAGGACATGTCTCTAGCTACATCTTACAGCAGGGTTTCTTAACCTTTTTGTGCCATGGACTCCTTTTAAGGTGACTAATATTTTTTGGATTCTAGAAGCTACAAATTACTAATTCTAGAAGCTCAAAAATATGATGTAATTTTTTGTTCTATGCAAATTCATATAACCTCTGAAATTTATTTTTGGACCCTCAGGGATCCAAGGTCTAATCTATCCATGGACCTGGGGTTTCAAACCCTGTTTTAGAACTTTTAAACATAAAATAAATATAGGCAAGGGAGATATGATCTACTTTAAAAGGTGTCTACTGTATGCTTGTGGTAGAAAGTGTGAACACAAATAATTTTTTCACCTTTCTCATTATAATTTAAGGCCATTCATATGGGCTGGGGCTGGAATAGTAGCAGATAAAACATGCATCATGAGAACAATGCTAATCCTAAAATTTTCATACTTACATTCAGTGAAAGTCCATAAGAACCAAGTTTGTAGCTTCACACATAGATCATCATTTTTCCATCATCATGATTAGCTCTGACAGACACAGGATGGGAGCAAGGTATCTGTCCTACTCCTCCTTGATCTCTCAGGGGCCTTTAATATTACCAATTACTGCTTGCTATTCTCTGGATTGGCTTAGGGGCATAGTGGGCATAGTTTATGGTGCTTCTCCTCCTTCTTTTGAGATTGAAAGTATTGAAAGGGCAAAGAACCAGGGGCCTAGACCACTGTTTTGTGAGGTGTCTAAGGTTCAACTTTCTCCCCACTTTTGTTTAACATCTACATGAAGACAATAGGTGAAGTCATTTGTTGGTACAGAGTTAAGTGTTGTTGGCATGCTGATGATAATCTGATTTTATATCTCTTGCCCCTGGACATTCAAGTGATGCCAGCAACATTTTTCCTCTTTTAAAATAGAATAAAATAACAGAGTTGGAAGGGACCTTGGAGGTCTTCTAGTCCTACCCCCTGCTTAGGCAGGAAACCTTGTACCATTTCAGACAAGTGTTTGTCTAATCTCTTCTTAAAAACTTGCATTTTTGGAGTGTTCATAACTTCTGGAGGCAGGTTGTTCCACTGATTTATTGTTCTAACTGTCAGGAAATTTCTTCTTAGTTCTAGCTTGCTTCTCTCTTTGATTAGTTTTAATAGTAATTTTGTTTAATAGTTTAATTAAAAAGATAATAACCAATACAAACTTTTAAAAAAATAAAAGAATAAAAATAAAAAAATAGAGAGTGCAGGAAGGGAGGGAGGAAGGAAGGAAGAAAAGAAGGAAGGACTTATCTTTTCATAACAACTAGTAGAAATAATTTTAGTGTCTTGTCACCTTCTCTTGAAATATAACAAACAACAGCTTTGGCTATAATCCAGACAGTGTTGTTCAGTTTGTGATTGAAGTGTATGAACCCTAAAAAAGCTGAGTTCACAGATAGTTGGGTTATGCAAGGGAAAATCATTGACTGCCAGAAAAGGCATTCCTATTTGAAAAGAAGGTATCACTGGAGCTGATTGACTGAATTCAAATTTCCTTTGCCTCAGTCTGTCTCTGAGAGGGAAAACTACTGGTGCAAGAGATGAATATATGGCTGCCATCTATTTTCACTTAGTTGGGAGGAACACACTGACCTGTTTTACTTCACTGTTTTCACTTACCTGGGACTTATTTCAGTTACACATACTGTACATTTACTAATGTTTACTTTAGAGCAGGCAGCCTTGCACAGTTCATCACCCCCCCTTTTTTTTTGAAAACTCAAGAAATCCACTGCCACCAAACTGCTGATTGGTGTGGTTTTGTGCCCCCCCCAATTATTTTTAGGTTATCAATGTGGCCCTTTCCCCTCAAAATAGCTGTGTGGCCTGTTTTAGACTCAGTGTAAAGTAAATGCAGATTGACAGCACAATATAAAGGGCTTGTGCTAGAAGTGGGTTGGAATAGGGATATCTGAGCAGGAATGTTGTGTTGTTTTCAGAAATGTTATACAACCATTTTATGAGATGGGACTCAGAATTATCAACGTTTTACGCTTCTCTCTGAATAGTAGATGGTTATTCAGATTACAAACTGCTCTAGCTCAGAAAGCAGGTGGTATCCGTGGCCAGGAAACCTTTTCATCAGGTGTTCTTTCTCACAATCATCCACATCTTAATCATCTCATATGTAGATTATTGTAATGCAGTCTACAATGGGCTGCCCTTGAAGACAACCCAGAGACTGCAGCTGATCCAGAATTCAGTGGTATTGACAGTTATGTGCATGCCTCAGCATGTCCACGTAACATCTCAGGTGTGCATTATTTGTGAGCTTCCAGGTGTAATTCAGTGGAATTAAATCATCTACACCTGATCTGAAAACATTTTTTTTCTCCCATTGTTTCTCTATCCTATAAGATCCAACAGAGAGAGCTTACTTCCTATCCCATCTCAAGGGGTCTAGGAAGTATCTTCCCTGTTGGGGTAATTGCTGTCTGGAACAGTCTGGATCCCATTATCCTGAAAATCTGACATTTTCTCCATGCTTTGGTATGGTTGGGGTATGCACTCACCTGGATTGAATCATGTTTGTGAAAATACATAGCTTGTTCACCTCTTTTACTTGGATGGCAGGGGGTAATATTATGTGGATTTATTTTTTAATTTGCATACCACCCAGAGTTGTTCTTGAGCTAGACAGCCATAAAAATCTAAAAATCTGAAGATTACATAATTCTACCTAAAATCGAGTAACAATGACAAATCCTAGCTTGTTTATTTCATAAGTTTCTTTAGCATCCATTGTTAAGCTGTAAACTATGGTTTAAAAGCCACAATGGCTCTGTTTATTATGCTTATTAACCAGATATCAGAATATTTCAGGGAAGGCTTTGGTTATATTAGTCATGATGTCTGTAACTGGTCCAATGAAAAAAATGTATAAAAGAGATGGTTTGCATCCATCAAAGAAAGGGACTGAGCTACTCGGCAATAAATTCACAGATTTTCTGGAGGAATATTTAAACTAAACAATGGGGAGAGTGAGTTAATTGATACAGAACATCCCTGTTCCCGGCAATCTAAAAATTATAGGGCTATCAGTGCATGTAACATAGATGTGTGTGTGGACAAGAATATTAACCTTGCTGTTAAGCAAAATCAAGCTTTTAATAGTGAGTGCCACACAAAGTACACTAACCAAACAAGTGGTAAGAAAATAGGGAACTCAGGCACCACACAGGTTATGTAGAAAGTAAACACAGGGTCAGTCATAAAGGACTCAAATGTCTATACACCAATGGACAGAGTATGAACAGTAAACAAGGTGAACTAGAAATTCAGATTAATGAGGGCAGATATGATATTGTTGCCATTATGGAAACATGGTGGGATGAAACCCACAAATGGAACACACAGCTAGAGGGATTTAAATAGTTTAAAAGAAACAGACCAAATAAAAGAGGAGGTAGAGTTGCTCTCAATATAAGAAATAACTACATCTCTACAGAGGTAGAGCACAACAAAGATGAAAATTGTCTTGAATGCATTTGGGTCAATATAAAATGTGGGGGGATGACATTACCATAGGTGTATACTACAGCCCAACCAAACAGAGGAAATAGATGAACTTTTTGCTAGTCAGCTAACTAAGGTATGTAGGAAGCATACATGAGAATCCTCAAGGGGAAAACAACTCAAGAAGCTTGGGAAATTTTGAAAAGTGAGATAATAAAAGCCCAGTCTAGCACAATACCAACAAAGAAGAAAAATAACAACTCTCAAAAGAAACCAGCATGGCTGCATAAAGAACTCTGATAGATTGAAAGATAAAAAGGACAAGTATAGGAAGTGGAAAGAGGGGCACATAACTAAGGCAGAATATCAGCAAATAGCCCGAGCCTGCAAAGATGAAGTGAGGAAAGCTAAGGCTTAAAATGAACTAAGGCTTGTGACCAAAGTCAAAAATAACAAAAAACAGCTTCTTTTAACTTGTAAAAAACAAGAAAAAAGTGAAGGAAATAATTGGTCCATTAGTGGGAGAAAGTGGCAAGAAGGTGACAAGCAACAGGGAGAAAGCAGAACTATTGTATCTGTCTTTACACAAAGGGAAAAAAAAAACAGTCCAACCTATCAAAAACAGTGCCATAAAAACAGAATAGAAACACAAGTTAAGATAGGCAAGAAAATGGTAAGTGATCACCTGTCCAGCCTAGATGAGTTCAAATCACCAGGACCAGATGGATTACACCCTAAGGTTCTCAAGGAACTGGCAGATGTGATCTCAGAGCCACTGAACTATATTTTTCAAAGATCCTGGAGCACTGGAGAAGTACCAGAGAACTGGAAAAGAGCTGATGTAGTTCCCATCTTCAAAGAAGGGAAAAAAATAGATCCAAGAAACTACAGACCTATCATCCTGACCTCAATACTGGGAAGATTCTGGAAAAGATAATCAAACAACGAATCAGCGAACACCTAGATGCAAACAAAGTCATTACTAAAAGCCAACATGGGTTTGTCATAAACAGATCATGCCAGACAAATCTTAATGCATTCTTTGACCAAGTAACAAAATTAGTGGATCAGAGGAATGCTGTAGATATAATTTACTTGGACTTCAGTAAGGCATTTCATAAAGTAGATCACAACCTACTACTTGATAAGATAGAAAAATGTGGGTTAGACAGCATCACCACCAGATGGATTCGTAGCTGGCTGACTGGCGGTACTCAGCCTGTGGTCCTCAATGGAACTGCATCTACATGGAGGGATGTGTGTAATGGGGTGCCCCAGGGTTCTGTTCTAGGCCCAGTGCCATTCAACATCTTCATCAATGATTTGGACGAGGGGATATATGGGGAACTCATCAAATTTGCAGATGACACCAAGCTGGCAGGAATAGCCAACACTCCAGAAGACAGGCTTAAGATACAGGAGGATCTGGACAGAACTGAACACTGGGTGCTATCTAACAATATGAAATTTAATGGTGAAAAAAGTAAGGTTCTACATTTAGGAAAGAAAAAACAAATGCACAGGTATAGTATAGGTGGTACCTTGCTCAATAGTAGTAACTGTGAGAGGGATCTTGGAGTCCTAGTGGACAATCACTTATGTAAATATGAGCCAGCAGTGTGCTGCAGCTGCCAAAAAAGCCAACACAGTGCTAGACTGCATTAACAGAGGGATAGAATCAAGATCACGTATTAATAAGGTAAGACCACACTTGGAATACTGCATCCAGTTTTGGTCACCACGATGTAAAAAAGATGTTGAGACTCTAGAAAGAGTACAGAGAAGAGCAGCAAAGATGATTAGGGGACTGGAGACTAAAACATATAGGGAACGGTTGCTGGAATTGGGTATGTCTAGTTTAATGAAGAGAAGGACGAGTGGGGACATGATAGCAAGTGTTCCAATATTTCAGGGGCTGCCACAAAGAAGAGGGAGTCAACCTATTCTCCAAAGCACCTGAAGGCAGTACAAGAAGCAACGGATGGAAACTAATCAAGGAGAGAAGCAACCTAGAACTAAGGAGAAACTTCCTGAAAGTTAGAACAATCAACCAGTGGAACAACCTGCCTCCAGAAGCAGTAAATGCTCCAACACTGAAAGTTTTTAAGAAGAGACTGGACAGCCATTTGTCTGAAATGGTATAGGGTTTGCTGCATGAGCTGGGGGTTGGTCTAGATGACCTCCAAGGTCCCTTCCAACTATTATTATTATTATTATTATTATTATTATTATTATTATTATTATTATTATTATTATTATTATGGAGATAAAAAATTCCCTGATTAAGGCTGAATTTGCATATTTTGCTGTGCCATGAGATAATTTTCCTTAGCATGACGTGTACCAGCCAGATATGATTTTTTTCAACAAACTATAATTCAACAAACCATGGTTTACCATGACAGGTAAATAATAATTGTCACGTTGTTGTTGGACAGTTTTTCTCATGTTTTCTATGTTTTCAGATGGCAGCTTCTAGAAATCCAGACAGCATGGTCAAAGCCAACAGCAATGTAGATGAGAGAATTCAGACACTTCTGAAATTCGTCAGTGTAGGTGGGTGGTCTGCCTTACAAGAATAATTTAAATTGCACCCATTAAAGCAGGGGTGTCAAACTCACAACATCATGTTTCATGTCACAATGTATTGCAACTTTTTTTCCCATTGCCAGCAATGGGGTAGGAGCAGTTTCGGCATGACGCATCCAGTCCATGGGCCGGCAGTTTGACACCCCTGCTTTAAAGCATAAATAGTTTAGCTGTATCACTGTTCATATAAGTCAGTTCCAGAAAACTGAAATCAACTCAAGACTCAAAATAGGTTTTATAGAACAATATAGCATTTGTTTTTGTTAAATGTTCAATTTGTACAGCAGTGGATGGGGAATGTCTGAGTTATTATTAGAAAAGGAGAAGGTTGCTTGCTTTTTTTATTGGAAGAAAATTCGTCTACAACAGCAGTGCAAATGTCAGATGCTAATAACCCAGGTGAGCTCCTTGAATGGGAACATAATGAAGATAGATACATTTATAACTAAATGATTTTTTTTCCTTAAAATATTTTGCCTCACACTGTAGAAGAGCATAAACCTTAGCCATGAAGTTATTCTAACTTTTCTATTGTAACTCAGTCCTATAGGTTGAGAAATGTTTTCTTAAGAAATGTTAATATTAAAAGATATTCATTTCTAGGTTTGCTGCCAGTAGGATGATGTTTCTTGATGGATGTTAGATGTATGGAATTTCATCCACTAAGGGTTCTGAACTGATAGATTTTGCAAGACTTCACTATCATTCCTTAAGTTACCATATATTATCTAGAGTTGTCAGATCTTCAAGCAGGCTTGATCTCATCTCCTGGTGGTAAATGAATAAAAGAAACAAAAAGCCAATAAAAACATTGACTTCATAATTCTGCACTCTCTTTTCATATAATCCTGATTTTACTAATGAAGAATGCACACTCTCTTATTTAGGAGACGATGCAGAAGTTTTAGTATTTTAAGGTTCAGTGATTTAAATAAGAAAGTAAAGCATGCTCTTAGATGTTTCCCACTGGAATGAATTTGAATTTGAAAGTGCTAAAACTTAAACTTATTGTTCTCTGAGTGACATTTATTATCTCTCTCCCTATTCCACCTTATTGGCTTGTGAAAGAATATGAGAAAAGTATTGTAAGTGTGCTGCCTGAACTGAAATGTAATAAAAAAATGGGGATGGAATGGACAAAAAAATAGAAAGTAGGACACAGATTTGCATATAATCAGCTTATGCTAATTTATCTGTATAGATGCATGCTTAGCAATAATAGAAATAGAGTGTATAATAGGCACTGTTAGATTCCTGTTTGTTGAATGTGTTGAAGCAAGGCTTGGCCAATCATCTGTCTTGGATGTTTAAGTCTAGATTCTTATACAAAGCAAACTATTAAACTTTATGACATTGAAGACTCTTCCAGTTCTATGATCTGTGACCTGTGTGCCTGCTCTGTCTATAGTCTAAGTATTAATTGGTATTATTGGAAATAACTTAAGGTCTTTGCTGCTCCCTTATTTTAGGGTTCTTTATTAATATTAATTATGATTGGCTTTACCTTCAAATAAAAGATTCTTCCCACAAAAGACCAATTATAGACCACCTTTGAAATAAAGAATGTCCTTTGTAAAGACAGATATAAAGTGACAAATATCAGATTAATGCATTCCCTTATGTCAGGGATATTTCTTTTTCTGGCTAGTGGCGATTCTATAGGATTTGGGTATCTGTAAATGAAAATATAACTTCAAAACATCATAGAAGAAGGTGATCATCCCCTCCAATAAAATTCCAAGTAGATGTTGGGTGTGTACTGTACAAATTATTATTAAAAAGGACATGTTCATTGCACACTATTTCTTCTGCTCTTGAAAGAAAATAACTACATACTGTATGAAAATAATATTTTTTTAAAAATGGATAGATCAGTACTAATTTTTCACAAGAAACTCTGTTTAATGGGAAGATGCAGTAAAAATGACTGAAGTGGGCTAGGTCCTTACCACAGTGTCTACCACTGTAATCTGGACCCATGCTCCTCCTGGCTGATTAACACATGCTAACTTTCAGGAGTTAGCATGTGTTGAATTCCAAGTGGTGTTAAATACTTCCTTATGAGAATGGCTAGTTTGACCAGCCTTGAGAAAGGTAGTTTACCCCCTCCTCAAGAGGCCATCCTTGGACAGTATGGTTTTGGATAACTTCTGTTCAGTCTTCAACTTTCCCTTTTTAGGGAAGATTGTTGAGATGATGATCAGATTCCCGCTACAAAGCGCCTTGGGTGAAAAAGATTATGTGGACCCTTTTCAGTCAGGATTCAGGCCAGCTATAATTCTGAGACAGCATTTGTTGCACTTGTGAATGACTTTGGCATGGGGTGATGTGTTCATCCTGGTCCTTCTGGATGTTTCAGTGGCTTTTCATACCATCAGCTACAGTATATTGCTGGACTGACTCTGGGGACTGGGAGTGGGGAACAGTGTTTTGCAGCGGTTCTCCTCCTTCTTCCATTATCAGTCAGTGTTATTGGGAGAGGAAAGACCCAGCCCTAGACACTTATTATTTGGGGCACTTCAGCACTCTAGTCTCTTTTCTCTGCTATTTAACATCTATCAAGCTACTGGGAGAGGTCATGTCTCCTGCTGGAAGAGCAGGTGACAGCTGTGGACAGGCAGGCCTTTGCATAACTCTGTCTTGTACACCAATTGCACCCATTTCTGGATCAGAAAGCCTTGCTCAGAACATCTGAAAGCTGCAATTGGTCCAGAATGCAGTGGCATGCACAGTTTTGTGTGTCTGCAGTTCACCTGAGTAATAGAATTGCACTTGCTTCCACTTGCTTTTTAGGTCAAATGAAAGCATTGGTTATCACCTTTAAAGTCCTGCATGGCACAGGGCCAGGATAAGTTCAGTACTGCCTCTCCCTGAAGGTGTCTGTCCTTCCTACGAGTTTAAATAAGATGAATGTGCTCCAAGTCATGTCCCTTAAAGGTTGCCATCTGATGGGCCCTTAGAAGTATGTTTTCTCAGTGGCTCCTTCAGTGCTTTGAAACAACCTCCCACCAAAGATAAGGGGGACCCCTATCCCTTAGCCTTCCAGATGGCTGTGAAGACCTAGCTCTTTCCCCAAGCATTGGGCTTAGATGGGGGGAGGGTGTTGAGCTGTCAAGATGTTTGGTCTGGCAACTAGGGAGAAGGACATGTTTTAATCTATGTTTTATGCATTGTTGTGAGCCACCTAGTCCTCGTATGAGATGAGCAGCCATATAAGTCTTGCAATTAATTAATTGAATAAGCTGTATGTACTCTCTCTTATGGAAAAGATCTTTGCATATATTGACAACTCTATGGTTGTAACAATGTTCTGTATAGGACCTTGAGCCTATATGACTCAGAGTCACTGAGAATATTACTCCAGGAAAATCAGGAAGAACTGGTACCTTCAAGGTTGACAGCAAGGCCAATAGTGTTGTCATGATTCACATTTATTGTAACTTTAACTTCTATCAATTGCTGGTTTCCAGATTTTTTGTGTGAGTACATTATTGATACAACCAGCACATTTATTATTTACAGTTAAAAGAAAGATGTAAATCCTTGCCCCCATTCATTCTTTATACTCTGTGTGCCTTGAGCTCTGTCCCCTTGTTTGTGGAGGGGAGATGAGGACACTGATATCGATTATGTGGGATAATCAAAATAGCAACAAAAATGGATTTTCAATTCTTTGTGGGAATACCCTAGGTTGTATAAAAAGTGAGGCTTTTAGCATTATAGAAATATCCTATGATCAAATAATGGACATAAGAACCAGGAATTATGCTCACAAAGCACAGTTTTAATTTTTTGTAGTATATTTGTAATACATTAGCATTCATCTCTGAATTGTTAAGTCTATTTTGTGGTTCAGTATATCTGCCATCGAGCAAGCCGTAACCCCCATTGTCTTGTATTATGCTTCTCCATAAAGAAAAAAAAAAGAAAAGAAAAATTCCCCCAGCCCTCCAAGTACCACTATCAGTGGAAGCCCTATGTAAGCCTTGACCTTGACGAGAGAAGGGAGGTTGATAATAGTTGTGAAACTGGAACCCCACCGCTATGTGCCGAGATTCAGGGCAAGGCCTATAATGACTATCTCGGTGCACAGCATGCAAAGCTGTTGCCACCAGGGCCCCCACACCTGCTTCTCTTGCTGTTGTAAGCACATTATCTGAGAAAGAGAAAATAATGGATAGATTCTTTCCAGTGCATATATTTATTTATGTAATGTGCACGAGGTAACCATCTTTTATTTTACTCAGTTGAAAGAACTGGCTGATGCTTGATTTTTAATACTAATGTCGCTCACTCCACAATGAATTATTCTCTACATTCCACTGTCTGATCTTTATTCAACGTTTATCTAATTGTGCCTGCTGAAAAACGCAAGGCAACAAAATCATCTATTTGCTTATAGCCCTAGAGTGAAGACGCTCAAACATTCAAGGTCGCTTTAGTTAAGTATCATAGTATCATATTGCAAACTATCAATGTGACCTGGTTTGATGAGATGTCACCCACTGGGAAAAATATAAGAAGTTGAAATCTAATTTCTAGATTTTGATTTTTTGAATCACAGTCTCAGATTGTATCCTGAAGGTTGCCAATTAAACCTAAGTCATGTGAACAACTCAGTGGTGTCCTTTTTACATAGACTGACTTTTTACATATACTGGGGGGATGGATTTGTGATTCAGTCTACAAGATAAACCTCTCCAAACTCTGGAAAAGCTCTTCCTGCAAAACAAAAATATGAAACTGTGGAAAAGGACCTGTTGGCTAATAAAACAGCTATAAATATTGTGACATTTGAAGGAATTAGACCAGGGGTCTTCAAACATGGCCCTTTTATAATGTGTGGACGTCAACTCCCAGAATTCCTCAGCCAGTGTGCCTGGCTGAGGAATTCTGGGAGTTGAAGTCCATACATCAAAAAAGGGCCAAGTTTGAAGACCCCTGACTTAGACATTTATTAATTAATTGTCCTTTAAAAAAAAGACAGGAATTCATGTCCTTAAATATAATCATTCTAGGATCTCTAAAAGTAATCCATAAAGAAAAAACAAAGGTGACTATTTCATAGTTTGTAGTTGCACCTCTTTGTGTAAGGCTTTCTGTGATCTCCAGGTCACACATACTGCAGCTGTTTGGCACTTGTGGGACACAGGGTATCATGGATTTAGCCATGTTTCAAGAAGCTTATTTGATGATAGTTATTGAGTCAGCACGATGAAATATGTATAAAACATATTTTGTATTCAGGCTGTGAATCAGCTACTCTTGTGGACATTTTTTTGACCTCAGCTTGAAATTGGGAGCATATCTGTGTTGTGTTATTAATGTGCTGTCGAAGAACTGCAACAATGCAACTGGCAGTAAGATAATGCTTATTAACCACTCAGCTAGGAAGTCTTCCTTGAACTTCTTGCCAAAGATTTGACACAGAGATAATTATACGAGCCCAACTATTTCCCTGCATGAATAGTTGATAGAAAGTGGAATTTAAAATCACAAAACATTTCATTTCGTTTAATTATTATGTTTTTAGGCATTACTGCTTCAGAAAAATCTGGGAGTTCAGGGAAAAAAGGCCTTACATTTTGGAACACCTAGGTTCTTGTTAATTTGCAGATTTTTTTAAAAAAAACTATTACTGTATGAGCCCTTTTAATTAGAATCTGAATTATTGATTTTTTTAAGATTGAACTCACAATAATGAATTTAAAAATAAATAACAATCTTGAACTCAGTCCTTGACTCTCACTGAAATCAATAAAGACAAGTTCACATTGATAACTACATTTTCAGAGAGTTATGACATTTCAGTGTGAGACACTTTACTAACCTTTAGCTGCAGAAACAGTGTTATCACTAATCATATTTTCAAGGATTGCTGTATTAGGATAGATTGATTCTGATAGTTTTGTTATTGTGTACTGTATCATGCACATATTTTCATTTGAAAAAGAAAACCTGATCTTTTAATAAAGTTCTCATAATATAATAGCAATAGCATTTAGACATATACTGCTTCATAATGCCTTATAGCCCTCTCTAAGCCGTTTACAAAGTCAGCATATGGCCCCCAACAATCAGGGTCCTCATTTTACTGACCTCGGAAGGATGGAAAGCTGAGTCAACCTTGAGCAGTCAGGTTTAAACTCCTGGCAGTGGAATGCAGAGTTAGTGTGCAACACTGCATTCTAACCACTGCACCACCACATAATGAATGTTAGAGTTGTAATATTAGATTCCAATGAATTGGTCTAGAAAATAAATCCAGGTGTGGAAATGTGGAAAAATCCTCAAGATTGAGGTGAATATTGGGTGATACATGTGCAAAAGTAACTGAAATGCACACTCACAAATACTTTCTTGATGCATTATTGTATGAACTACATTTTAGTCAGATCACCTAATGGCAAGTTTGCTGAATTAATTATAATAAATCAGCAATATCAAAAATAACACTGGATACACACATACCCCAAAGGTAGCATCAGAAAGCCAGGATCTGAAAAAAACAAGAGTATGGAGATTTCTCAGTCTTGGGTCATAATTTCCAGAGTTTGGTCATTCTAAGAGGATGACTCTTGATTCATAATCAAAATACTCATTCTAGATAATAGATGAAGAAGCCTTTATTTTAAATTTTATCCCTGGTAAATTCCAAGTGGGATATATAATCCAAAAGAGCTGGTTCTTTTCTTGGTTGTTTTCAACCAGCTAAGTAGTTCCTTAACCCTTGTTCAGGTTAAATTTGCAGGGCTGTCTTACAGTATTTTGTTGCTGTGTATACATTTCATTTGTTTTGTTCTTATATCTTTGTGTTTTATTCTTTTTATACTTTATTGCAAAATCTTTTCGAGTACTTTTTTTTTTTTTTTTTTTTTTTTTTTTTTTTTATTGAAAAGTTTTAAAATACAATTTTCCCTTGAAAACCCCCCTTCCCCCTCCCTCCTCCCCCCCTACCTCCCCTCCTCCCCCCTCCCTCCTCCCCCCCCTACCTCCCCCCCTCCCCCCCCCCTACTTCCCAGAGCTGAATACAAGGTATATATATATAAAAAAAAGCAAACCTAAGCAACCATATACTAACAACTATAAATTCTAAAATCCATCACTCTCTAGCTTATATAGGATAAAACAAACCTTAACAATATTAAACATATATATAAAAAAAAAAAAAACTAGAATAAGAAAAGGACACTCTCTAGCTTATATAGAATGGAACAAACCTTAATAGTATTAAACATATATTAAAAACAAAAAAAAGGAAAAAGAAAAAAAAAAAACCCTTCTCAACCCTATACTTATCCTAAATAAACTCCATCCATTTTATCCATTCCATGATATAACATTCTTACAAATAGTTTTCCAAATTAACCAAGGATCCCAAATCAAAAAACTTTAAAGTCAACTCTTCTGTAATCGACCGGTCCTCTTCCCGTACCACATCTATAATTATTCCAAACACAACAAAAAAGGAAAAAAAAAAAAAAAAAATTGCAAACAAAACTTGAACTTTAATCCAAAAAAGCTCACCCTCTCCACAAAACCACCAAATATAGAAATATATTGCGTCTACACCCAAATCTTTTCCCCCCTCCCCTACTTGACTACTTGACTATATCGTAAAAATTCCAAAGACTTCTGCGATTCCTGCTACTTTCTCTTCTTAGATCGTTTTGCAGCAGCACGCGTCACCCTCTGTTTTATAGATTCATCCAACGAGGTTGTATCTTGATCTCCTCCAACACCGTTGTCTTCTATCTGACCATCTTCGGCCTCTTGATGCACTCCTTCTCCAGATCCCTTTCCAGCTTCCAAAAGTGTTAATGGCGTTGCATTTAAAACATTATTGTAGAAATCACGCGCTTGCATCACAGTAACCAAACGGTACTTTTTACCTTCGTGCGTCACCATCAACCCCACTGGGATCTCCCATCTGAACCTTATATCTCGTTGCTTGAGCTCTTGCACAAGAAATGTAAAATCCTTCCTTCTCCTTAGAATCTTTGGAGGAATTTCTTTTAAGACCAAAACTTCTTGATTAGCAATCATAACTTTAGTATCATAAGCAGCTTGTATAACTTCATCTCTAATTTCCCTTTTTGCAAAATATACCACCACATCTCTAGGCAACTTCCTCTGTCTGGCAATCCATGAATTCACACGAAACACTTTGTCCATGCCTCCTTTTATTTCAGATGCTGGCTGTTTCAACACTATTTCAAAAGCCTCAGAAACCAGCTGCTTTAGATCTTCCTTAGTATTCTCCTTTAAGCCTCTAATTCTAATGGCAAACTGCATCTGGAAATATTCAGCAAGACACAGTTCCTTTTCCATTTTATTTTCATTCTCCAATACTTTTGCTTCTAATATAGCATTCTTTTGAGTCAAGTCTTCTAGCTTTTCCTCCAATTCTTCCACACACCGAGCCACTTTACACACTGAAGTCAAGATGTCTACCCTCATCGCTTTGAGCTTCTGTTCCATCCTCTCCTCCATTCTCTCCTCCAATTTCTCCAATTTCTCCTCCATCTGTGCAAATCTAATATTAATTGATTCCAAAATTACCTGGGTATGTTTTTCAAGAGCATCTTGTAAGTCCTTTGATGTCAATACATCAGGAGGATGCAGCGCCTGCAATAATGATTGTTGCACAGGAGAAGTTCCAGCACTCCGAAGAGTTTTAGGGGGTGGTTTAGCCGCCATCTTTTACCAAATATGACGCACTTTCACTTCAAATTTGTAATCCAAAAAAGTCCATCAAGCTGGAGAGTAAAACATAGTAATCCTCTTTACCATTTCCTCTTGTATCGCTCTGCCTGCTCCTTTAAATCATAGTCATTCCTTCAGGCAGGGGTGGTCGCAGACGGCTGGCTCTGCTCCAAGAATCAGGAGCAGAGGCGACGGCCAGCTGGGAGCAGCCCAGGCTACGGGGGAGTTCAATCCTTCAGCCGCCCAAGCCATAAGCTCAGGCGGCCCTGGAGAACTCTACCCCTACCTGGGGGCTCGCCCCCTCCTCTTCTCCCGAGGAGGGGGCTTCGGATTCGCCCGAACAGCTGATCGGCGCTGTTTCGGGCGAAAAAAAACAACAGCTGAGCCGCGGGCAGCCCGGGAAGGCTCCCTCCGTCGCCGCGGAGCCACCGGAAGTCCCAATCTTTTCGAGTACTTCTTGAATGGAAATGCAATTAAAAATACATAAATTACATAACAAACACATTGTGTAAATCCTAGCTTACTTGTTCACATGAGCCAGGTTTCAGATGGAGTTACAAAGGATCAAAATAGATTGGTCAGAGTAAGGCATACTGAAATAAATATTATTTACTTCCAAGTATATAGCAGAACAGAAGTGGTCAATATGTCATGCTTGATTGGATTTCAAAAACAAGAGAGAAATATAGCAGTTTAGATTTCTGGAAATCTGTCCTAGCCTGAAGTAGAAAGATGTCTGTTAACTCTGTGTTTGCTTATCTATCTTTCTGGGCAAAGGTTCCATCTGAATGAGAAAATATGACTTGGAGGTGCATGAGTGCACATACAGAATTCAACTGTTGGGAAAAATAGAAAAAAATAGGACATCTGAAAGGGAAATAATGCCAGAGAAGGGAATGTGTAGTCTTGCTCAGTGCTTTGGTCAGTGTTTTGGTCCTGTTTTTAGCTCATTGGTTAAAGAAGTATGAAATTTTCAGCCAGTCTTTTAGAAGACTGGACAAATTCATCCAGGTGTCATGTAAACCTTGAAATCTGTTGCTTCTGACATAGATACATACAGTACCTTGACTGTTTAGGCATAGCTAACAAGAGTAGAGAAGGTATCCCCATTATTTTGGAGATTTCTTGTTTGCAGATATACTGCATAGACAATATTTAATTTTAATTTAATTTATTAATATTTCTATACCGCCCTTCTCCCGAAGGACTCAGGGCGGTGTACAGGGCAAGAATAAAACACAAAGCTACAAAAATTAAAAAGTAATTAAATACATGCCCATAAAAAACAATAAATACATTAATAAAACCCCAATAAAATGATAGTAAAAACCCCACCAATCCCCCCTCAGGCCAGGCCGGCTTGTTCGAACAGGTATGTTTTCAGATCGCGGCGAAAGGAGCGAAGATCGGGCGCCGTCCGGAGCTCAACCGGTAACTGGTTCCATATGAACAGAAAAAGGAGATGCATGCTGTTCAAGTAAAACAAGGATAATAAAATTCAATCCCCGCTTCCTTTTTCCTCATCATACAGGTACAAATAGAATTTAAACTTTTCTGTTACCTTTTTGGGTTGGCTTGTGCATGACAGAGAATGATGTTCTAGATGGACCAGTGGTTTGATCCAGCTGTGTTGCTCTGAACTTCTTCAGTGTTGCATTTTTTAAAAAGTTCTATCACTCCAAACATTGCTCCTGACATACTTAAGTTCCCCCATGACTGACACATTCTCATGTCTCCATAGATGAGAAAAGTATTCAAATGAAGCTTGTCTTCTGGTGGTTTTATGAATGTGTTTGTATAGTACCTCTGAAGCATAAACATTGCCATTTTCCACTGGGTTTTTAAAAAGTTCCCAGGTTAGCTTCATCCGTGGAAGTTTTGAAGGTGTTTGTCCTAGTATTTGTCAGGTCTGACCCAGCATAGTTTCTGAGCCTAGTCAAACTTGGCAAAGTAGATCCAGTAGCTGATACTCCTAAAGTACATGCAAAAGAAAAAAGAGCATCTATCTCTGGAATAAAGGACTGTAGGTTCACTCATTTATCACAATGGTAGTGATAAATGGTAAATATTTTTTTTTAAAAATGTATACTGCAGCAGTTCAGTTTAATAAAGATGCACATTTGGCTATTCGATTAAGTAGTAGGAAAATGAATATCATTTGGAGATGAAACAATTTCTTCTTTGCAAAGAAATGAGAAGCTTTATGAGACAAAGGAGAATTCTTAGGCCATATTGGCCTCTGTGTGTCTCTGTGTGTGTGTGCGTGTGTGTGTGTGTGTGTGTGTGTGTGAGAGAGAGAGAAATTTAAAACTTTTTTTTTAAAAAGACAAGACTAATATAAATTAATATTAAGAGGAAAGGAGAAAAGGAAAACTAGCAAGGAGGAAACAAACAGTGCAAGAAAAGAAAAAAAAGGTTTTAAAAAATAGATAGAAAAAAGATACAAAGCAGTGGCTTCTTATATTTTTGACAGTACAATTGTAATTGTAAGTACAATTACATTTTGATTTCTCTCTCTAAAATTACATTCCCATGAGGTCAGGCACCAAACTAAAAACCAGGAGATTATGAGTTCTGCTCTCACCTTAGCCCTAAGCCAACTGGGTGACTTAGGGCCAGTCACTGTCTCTCAGCCTAATCCAACACACAGGGTTGTTGTGGGAAAAACAGGAGGAGGAAGGAGTGTTAGATATATTTGCCACCTTGAGTAACTTATAAAGTAATAAAGGTGCAATTAAAAAAATGTAAAAGAGAAAAGAATTCTATTCTAATAAAAAAGGCCAGCTAGGATCAATCTATACTTCCTATGCCTCAACATACACATAAGGATTACAGTATTTAAATATTCATTTTGGTATAACTTTTTGTTACACAGAAAGCCCAATACGTAGTTCCCAAGTTCAGTCTTGACTTTGAATCTACAAATTAATCTTTGTCTAGAATCAGGAGTTTGGTAGCACCTCAACAGACCAATGCATTACCAAAAAAAATTTACATAATTTGTTAGTTTGAAAAAGTGCTATCAGGCTTCTCCTGATTTTTGGATACTATAGAGTAAACATGGGTCTTCTCCTGGAATCCTCATCCAGAAGAATCTGAAGGAAGAGACTGTGAGAATGGGTCCTTCTCTCTGCTACACTCTGCAAAGTGTTTAGTATTCAGTAAGTTAAAGCCTGCAATGAAAGGGAACTGTCAGCGCAATCTAGGAGAAATAAAGAAATGAAGGGGTGAAAAAAAAGAGCAGTATGCTAATAATCCACTCAGTAATTAAGTGAAGATCGCTGCCAAGCGCCACTGCCACTTTCAAAGGGTAATTTGTACAGGAAATCATAGAGTCATTGTCAAATCATTTCAGGATAAAAGGAAAGTCATCAACTGAGATAAGATAAATGCTGGGTGTCTGGCAGCATGTGCCCTAGGAAATGCCTTTGCTATTTTTTATTTATTTAAAAAAAACTTGCAAAAGTGGGGCTAGGAAAACTTGATAGGTTGAACTGTACATTTACTATTAATAATAGGGGTGCAATATGCATGGATGCATTATTAAATAGGTAAAATGATAAAATACCATGGAATGAACTTGCAGGAATGAGTGTGAATTATTTTCAACTGTTAAGATCCTTCTGTGTAGCCATATTTAATCTGCACAGTGATGTACACAATCTACCATATATTTATTATTATATGTAATCTAGCATATGTTGTTATTTATATCCTTTGACATTGCAAATTTATGAGGATTGTTAGCCATACACGTAGACATATACACAAATCTATTGAACAATAGTTTGATTACATAAGGTGTGCTCCTGGTAGAACATTTAAGTTCTATATGTAGCAATTTGGATTCCTTTGCTGTTGATGAGCAAAGACATTCTGAATAAATTAAGACTTCTACACAGGCATTATGACAGTTGTTCTTTTGCTATTGGTTTCTTTACAGCTCTATTGCAACTGAAGACCTCCTGGAAAATATAACTCTTCTAGAAAACACCAAGAGGAAAGGTTATGAGTGGGTGATCCAGGTGTTTCCAAACCACCTCTGTGCTAAAACAATCATACTTTTTACCAGTTTATTTCTGGGCCCAATTCATGGTTGTCCCAGCAAACTATAGGGCATTAAATGGCTGGACACAGCACATCTAGGATTCCCTAATCCAGTACAGTATACCCCAAATTCTTCTTTGAGTCAATCAGAGAAACCTTTATCATCATCATTCAGTCTAGACTATAAAAGTTTAGACTGCCCCCTCTTCACTCCAATTTAGAAAAGGATTACATATTTGTGTATATGTTGCTGAGTTAGTAGTTTTTTAATATGTGGATATTTGCAAGCTTAAAATGAAACTGCCAACCCACACTCATATCAGCAACTTTCCTGGGTTGAGCCCTAATTAAACAGATGAAAAAAGTTTTCCCCCAAACTGGTTACCACTTATTCTAGTGATAAATCATATCACCACACATGTGGTGGGTAGTCCTTGGGAAATAAATACATTAATTCTTAAAACCTCTGGGCAGATGGATGACTACTTTTGATATGTCTGAATAAATTTTCTATCTCACCTCAAAAGAGAAGGGAAGGAGGGCTGTCTCAAACATGCTTTTCAAAAGGCAACTGTACTTTGTTTTTTTCCTTGAGGAAGACATTTCACTTCTTATCCAAGGAGCTTCTTTAGTTCAAGAGACTGAAGAGACAGAACTGAAGAAGCTTCTTGGATGAGAAGCAAAATGTCTTCCTCAAGGAAAAACCAAAGTCCAGTTTCCTGTTGAAAAAGTACTTTTGAGACAACCATGACCTGAATGGCTGAGAATCTCTATAGCCTCAGGACAGTAGGGCTAAGAAAAGCTGGAGGAACTTGTAAGATACTGTGATAAAATGACTGAATGGGGAAGAACAATATTACAACAAGCCAATCAATGGTATTTTGTCACTTTAAGCAAAGTTGGTGCTCCTATCAACTCAACTTTACATACGGAGGTCAGTCTTACTATCAAGAGTGGAGCAGGGCTTTTCTGGTGGCAAAGGGAGTCTTGGGAATTTCCTTCTATCAGTAACTACAAGCCAGTTCACTGTTTCCCCCCCCCCCCCCCGATAGAGTACATGGAAAAATAGTTTAAGAAGTCAGGAGAAGAGCAAGAAATGCACAAATGGACAAACAGATATAATTTCCAGCAAACTATGATATTTAGTTCACTAGAGATATCATAACCTTTTCCATCAGGCTGGCCTAGACTGACAGGGATTTTAATTATGTTTTTAATTTTTAACTTAATTTTAATTTATTTTACTGGGGCTATTAATTTAATTTCTTTTTAACTTTTGTATTATTGTATTTTATTGTTGTTAGCCGCCCTGAGTCCTTCGGGAGATAGGGCGGCATATAAGTCCCAATAATAAATAAATAATAAATAAAATAAATAACAAATATTTAGAGACATATATTTGCAGATATTTTTCCCAAATTTGAAATGAAAAATTTATTTCTAAAGATCCACCAACATTGGACATCTTATAATCTTGTAATCTTCTGACATTTTCTTACACACTTGGTAGATATGTTGTGTTTCTACAGTGTCAGAAATAATACTTTCACAGTGACCATTAGAATCATGTTTCATTTAACTATGGCTCTCTGTATCAGAGAACATTACAAAAAACAACATAAAACAATAGCTTAAACAAAAATATGCAGGTAAATCATTCAGATTTAATTCTTCTTCAACCTAAACATTCCTGCAAGTGCAAAATTAGAGGGGAATAAAAAATAGCTTGATTAGAAAGCAGAACAAATTCTGGTTTTGGCAGATCATAAAGTCACAATTTCTTCTATGCTGCATACTATTGGCTTTTCATATTCATTTATGTTTTGCCTTATTCTTTTAATTTCAGCTGTTTTTCCTCTGATGGATGAAAAGATCTGAAGCCTTTTAAAATGTTTCCAGATGGCTATTCTATGATAATGTTTTTGAATTTGATGGACTTACTCATATGCACATCTTTAAATGTTATTTGATTATCTTATAGAAGTACTACTATATTATCTTGAACAATACAAATGTATTAGCAGCACATATAACAATGTCAGATGAAGATGGAAATGATCATGTAAAGGGGGGAAAGTTATTTCAAAAAATATGAATACACATTACTCAGCACTACTACAACTTGATTTACTGCTTTATAGCATCATAATATGTATCTGTTCTTCAGTGGACATAGGTTTTGACTCATTTAAAAGCAAGTTTATAGTAGATATTTTAACTTGATATGTCAGATTTTAAATGTGCTAGGTTAGTGTAACTAAAGATGCAACTCAAATTCCTGTATGCCAATCCACTTTTTTTTATAAAGGAGACATATTCAGAAGCCTCCTTTTGTTCAACAGCAACCTCACTCAAATGAAGTTGTGGAGAACAATTTTACATCTCTGATTCTATTAGATAGAGAGGGTTCTCTGCATACATCCGTTTATGACATTCAGACATGCATTTGTAATTATAACTCCTTGTTGAAACTTTGGATTCAACAATCACTCTACAAAGCATATTTGTGGAGGTAGTTTTCTCTATTTGGGTTTTTCCCCCCCAATAAAATAAGCAACAACTGCACAGAGAACAATTACTAAACAGAATGTAAACCATTATGACACAATTATGATTTAAATTAGAGTTGAATCTATTCATTTTTCTTCTCCCATATTTTTCAGTTTCCTATGTTATCTGCTATTTATTATTTTAGTAAAGGGAGTGAGGGTAGGGAGAATGATTGACATTGTTAGAAATCATTTTTTTTAAATCCCAAAGCTTTTCTTAAAAAAAATATCCCCCCCCCCTTTCTTCAAACACTCCATACAGGGAAGGTCCTTTAATTCTAACCTACAGTGCCACCAAAGCCATCCATCTAAGTCAGAGCAATTACTTAAAATCATCCTCCACAATTGTTTTTCACAATCCACCTCACGCTGTGCAAAACAATGCAACTGACAATCAGAACAGCCCAGATGAGCTGATTCCCCCCCTCTCTTCATGCAGTCTGACTGACAGTTACCTGCAGGAAAGAGAGAGGGACCTTCTCGTCTACATATGGAGACAGTTCACTGCCAACTTGACTTCTGCAGACATGCTCAAAGAAAAGTGGTTTGTTTTACAGGATCTTTTTGATGCTTAAAAATGCTGGGAATGTACGGGAGAATTGGGCACGCTATCAAGAGATTGTTATTTTTCTAATGGTTGAGTTGTACTGACTGCTACAACATATTTGCTTTTTCCAGCTAATCATCTTTATTCCAAATGTCTCTATCTACGCTTACAGTGGTCAAAATAAAACAATTCACTATCAACTGAAGATTCCCAGACAATCAGACGAGCAAGAACAATAGGAAAAAAGAAAGGTATCCAAATAATTAAAAAGCACTTTCCTTTCCAAATAAATTAAAAGAAAATAATATTTGAACGTGCATGAAACATCATCCTCACTCTGAAACATATTTAAATATAGCAGCTTTGAACTGATGCAGCCTAAATATAGAAAATATAGATGCTGTTTTTACTACTGTTAATATCCAAATTCACCATGCTACTCTGAAGATAAAATCTACCTATTTATTTTACCTCCAGTACATTATGGTCATGGGTAAATGCACATGAATGTTTAATTTATCAAATAAGATTTATTTGAAGAGAGCATTGTGAAATATCGACTGGTAATTGAAATGATATGTACTCATTGATTTGCACAATCTATCAGTGCTGGTAGTCTATTGATTAACAGTGAGACACACTTTATGGTACTGTATCTTTTATATTTACATTATCATTTTGTTAAGTTTTACTACTGCCATAAAACAATGCATTGCTAAAAAAAATGGGGAGAAAAAAAGAAAGAAAGAAAGATAAGTTGCAGTTGGGAGTGGGAAATGTTGGAATTTCCAAATCCATGTCTAAAACTTGGGATTTTAAGTTATTTATTAACGTAAATATTATCAGATCATTAAATTATTTATTAATTTAAATATTACCAGACCATTATAAGATGCATTTTTAAAGTAGACATTCTAGGAAATTGCTCCTATACTACATTGAGGCATTGTTAGTGAGATACTTTGAACTGTGTAGTATGTAAGATTGCTGAAAGAAGTTTAAAAACCCCAAAGGTAATAATATGAGTAATTTTTTAACCCCTTTGCAGCCATAAATGTGCACATGAATAATTTCAGATTACATACTGTGTGATGAAGGAAATCTATTGAAGAATTCTACTGCTTTATTGTGGTGGTTTTAAAAAGAAGAAACATTTGGAGGGAGGTCAATTTGAATTACCATTGTTTAAAACAATTAGTTTAATTTATAATCTCATGTTTATTTTCTGGGACTAAACTCTACTATACGCTTGGACTTTTTTGAAAGCAAATTTGTCCTTCTCACAGACATAATTCATAATAGTTTTTTTTCTTTAATGTCCTTTCTTCTCTCCCTTCCATGTCATTTAGAAAGACATCATGGTTTAAACCTGCATTTACATTTATTTTTTTTTAATTTTCATCATGCCTAATTTAAGACCTATAAAATTAAATGAAACTAAATTAAATGATACACCTATTACAGATACTGGGTTAATAGTACTTGTTCACACTGGAAATTGATGAGGAATTACCACAAAGAAAAGAATAATGTGGTATGAAAAAACTCCCTATCAATCTTATTGTACCTTAATCCTTAAATTATCAAGCAGGCCACCATCTTCTAGCTTTTCATCATAGAAGTATAAGGTCAGCTCAGGGTACATTCCAGTTACGGATGGGATAAATACAGATACATTTTGCAATATTAATTTTCTCTGCAGCTGCACCTTTTGTTCATCCAGGAAATATATCTGACAAATCTTGAAGCTATCCATTAGTTAAAAATAAAACCTAGTGTGGAGAGCATAATATTGTTACTTCTATTTTTTAAAAAATAAAAAGCTAGTTGGGAGAGTTACCTACAAATGCAATTTTTATAAAACTGAAGGTGAGACGAAAGACAGTGATGTATCTTTTCAAAGATATAAGCAAATAAATAATTCTGCAGATGAGTTCAGAACTAATTGGAATTTAGAATAATTATAGAAGATGATAAGCCAGCCACCAGAGAAATGCAATATTCAAGATGTGTGGTAACAAACACACTGATTAACATAAGTCAGAGCAGTAAAGATCACAGCTCAGAAATGCCATGTAAAATTTATGAGCATGTAGAACTCCGACTGCATTTTACTTAGAGAAATATACTATATTTGTAATCCATACAGTATTTCTTTGTTACAATGCATTTTGGTCTTTGAAAATGGATATCTGTATGATTTTTTTTCTTGCATTAAAATGAATGTTTTAAAGTGGTTTGCATATTATTTATGTAATGAGCCAACCAAACATCACTTTGCCAGACATTAAGATACAATCTCTTTCGCAGGGGGCAATTTCAAGTGCTTAACCTTTTTGCCATTTAGTCTTTGTTCCAATTTACCCTCCACACTCTTCATGCTTCAACTTCCATATCTAGACTTGTGACAGGTAATATACATTTGAAAAGCTCTTACTGGTATAAGAGTTGTTGATAAGACTGTTTGAAGGAGTAGTTGCTTCTTAACATGTCACAACTATACACATATTTATTGGTAAATAAGTCCAACTGAACATAATGGGTCATACTTCACAGTAAATACAATGCCAGAAGATTTTATGCAGAAATTTCCTTTGTATCCTAAAAGGTTATATTCAATAATATAGTTATTGTCTTCAAAAACAAATTTGAACTTTACTACATATATGGTAGACATGTAGACAAGAATCAAACAAAGGGGGTGTCCTCTGAGCTTGCTTGTTTTCTTGCAGACGTTTCATTACCCTAACTAGATAATATCATCAGTACTTTTTGCTGTCTGTTTATATGCTGGTGTATAACCTGTCTCGGTGGGTGGGGGCGGTCTTAGGGATTCTTTGGTTGGGTAAGCAATACTCCAATCAAGAAACTGCTAAAGAGCCATTAGTAAACAGCCCAACCAAATAATCCCTAAAACCGCCCCACCCACACAGACAGGCAAGACACCAGAATACCAATTGACAACAAACAGCACTCCTTATTAGCACTGATGATGTTACCTAGTTAGAGTAACGAAATGTATGCAAGAAAACAAGCAAGCTCAGAGAGCACCCAGGATCCCTCATTTCAACCCTGAACTACAAATATTCTCCTTCATAAGAATCAAACAAGTACTGTTAGTTTCAGCAGTATTAATGGCAGGGCTTACAATTCAAGGTTGTGCGCGCTGTAATTTAAGTACTGTAGCCTTCCATTCTGTTTGAAAAAAAATCATTTGGTGGGGTCCAGACTTTTCTGCTACTCCCTCTTCCTTTGAAATATCCTGCCCCTCAAAGATGGGGTGGGCCCCCATTCTCCTGGCCTTTTGGAAAAGTTTGAAGACCCAGCACTGCTGATTTGCATAGGGCCTAAAGAGGAGCAAGGTTAGTGCCTTGAGGGCCATCCCCCTATTTATTCTGTCCTTGTTTTGACTGCTTCCTTTCACTGAGTAATAATGTTTTATATGGTTCATGTTTTAGTTTTTTAATTGTACGCTGCCCAAAATTGCTTTGTGAGGGAGATGATGGTCTCCACTGGCCAAAATTGCTTTGTGAGGGAGATGATGGTCTCAAAATTTGGTATAGACGAGAGAGAGAGAGAGAGAGAGAGAGAGAGAGAGAGAGAGAGAGAGAGAGAGAGAGAGAGAGAGAGAGAGAGAGAGAGAGAGAGAGAGAGAGAGAGAGAGAGAGAGAGAGATAGTTATATGCTACTCCCTGATTTTATGGCTTATTTGCATATATTGAATAACCTAAAAAGTTTAAACTAGACAAGAAAGCTGAGGAAAACAAACATTCTAGAAGAAGGAAATGCCATACCACTTCCATATTGTTGCCAATAAAACTACATTGAAATGAGGATTTGAGGTTGACTCAAAAGAATCCTCACTCTTTTTTCTCTTTGATCAAATGGAAATAAGTTTTAGCCTGTGAACAACTATGTGCATTATGTGATGCCTGGTTTGCATGGAAGAATAAATAATTCAGAACAGATTTATGTCTCTTGAATTGACTGAATAAATCTGAACTTGCTCCATTCTAATTCTAGCCTCTGTGAAGTAGAAATCTTGAACTATTTATTTAGAGGTTTATTTCAAAGAGTAGTAATGGATTTAATGATTAACAGGTAAATTTCAAATCAAGGTTATCCTTCCAATCCAGTCACCAGTTAAAGGTCTAGAGCTGTCTGACTCCATAACAATTCTGGATAAAATACAATATTAAAGACAATTAGAAGCAATAGAATAAATAAAAACCTATAAAGTGCAGCAAAACATACAAAGCCAAAACATTTTCACAAGAGGACCATCAGGCTACCCTATCTCAATTATTGGGGGAAGAATCAGTTTTAGAGTCCATTTAAATGAGGACAAGAGGGGAACATGTGGATCTGTGGGGAGATGTTGTTCCACAGGATAGGCATAGTCACTGACTAGGTTGCCTCTTGGATCCTATCAAGTAACACTTTTTGAGCAATAGGACTGAAAGCAGGCCAGCTCTGCCAATTATATAGGCTGGCCAGAAACCTTAGGAGACTGATGGGTCCTCAAGTAGCTAGTCCCAGTTGCATCATCTTAGGAAATGGAGATATCAGGAGGTGGAAAGAGCTTCTTAATTTTTATTTCTTCAAGATGTCTCTGACTGTTTGCTAGTCTCTTATCTTGAGAAGTTGTGTTGGTGTCTTTTTTTTGGAATATATTTACTAGCTGACTTGCCCTATTAGTTGATTCATGTTCTGGAAAAGATTAGCATGTTCATTCTTCATACTTTTTCTATAGCTTCCAACAATCAACTTCCTACTTTGTTACTACTGTATTGTTTGCAAGCCCTATGCAAAATGAAGTTCTTGAGATCTGGTCTGAATTTTATTATCAAGAAAAGAGAAGAAGACATGGATGGACTCAGTTACAATGGCGATGACTACACCATTGGAAGACTTTAAAAAACAGCTTAGGGTAGATCATCATGGAGAAAAGGTACCTGTGCAGTTGTTAGAGTAAAAAAATGCCTTGATGGCACGTAATCAAACATTAGTTGCCAATTAATAAGAAAAAGATACAATTAAATTAAATATCATATTTTGAATCACCTCTTCTTTCCTAGAACATATTACCCAACCTATAGGGAAAGATCACATAGATTAATACTGAGCATGAAGGGAGGGAGCTGAATAGAAAGAACGCAAATTATCAGCTTAGCTCTGAAGATGTTGTGGATTGCTCCAAATTCCACCAGTTGGGGATTTTAATAATTTTCTGGCTTGTTTCCTTCTTGAATCTTCCAGAAGAACCATTCTGATTCAGTCATGATCATACTGTAAACAAACAGAGCAGGTTCTCTCAGGAACACCTAATAATCTCCCAGTTCAGGAAATCACCATATATCCAGAAGCCTAATGATGGCTTCCATTGGTTTTATGTCACCTTTCTATGGAAGTCTTTGCTATTTGTATGTCATTCAGCTCATATTTTCCTTCCCAAAGGCCTTTGGCTTCCTAACATGTGTTCAAAACACAGTTCTCCCTAATTGTGCAACTCTAGATGATAATTTATTTATTTATTTTATTTTAATCCCATTTATATCCTGCCCTTCTCCGAAGACTCAGGGCGGCTTACAATCTAAGCACAAATCAATGTGCTTAACAATAGCCTTCATTCTATGTATATGCCTGCTTATTAGGGCTTTCAGCCCCCCCCCCAAGCGGCATTCTTACAAAGTCAGCTTATTGCCCCCAACAATCTGGGTCCTCATTTTACCTACCTTGGAAGGATGGAAGGCTGAGTCATGCTCTTCCCCTAATACTAGTCCCAAGTAGCATTAAAAGAAAAGAGAAGAAAAGTCACAGCACCTGTAGCATACAGAATATTCAGGATTGCATTAGAATGGTTCACTGGCCTTTGCTGTCATCAGTAATGCTATCACTGGTGTTCCACCAAATAGGGATATTATTACTCAGTTTCAATGAAGTCTGTCCCAAAATAAAATAAAATAAATGACAAGGATTTAAAAAATACCCCTCACACTGTTTCTATGACATTTGGCAATCTAGAAGATTTGCAAACGGCAAAACAGAATTCTGTTTTCCTCTAAATCTTGCTAAAGACCTGAGCATCGAGGTGGATCTTGATGGATGAGAAGGGGGCATTTCTGAGCTCTAATTTGGGTCCCCTTAAACAAATACTTTTGGTACAGAGATCAGAAACAAAAATGAAAGCAATTGAAAATAAGGAAAAGCAAACTGTATGCCTTGCAGTTCCCAAAATCCTACTGTTCTGTACATAAGAATCGAACTTAGGTTGAGAGCAAAACCATTTACTGTATATCAGCCTGCAGGAGAAATCAGTCCCACACTGATAAACTATACAACAGACTGAATGAATAAGCTAGCATGCTGGACAGTATTTCACCTCTGTCAGATTAATTCAATCTTGCAAAGTGGAAGCTGCACAGCTGCCACTTTAGGAAATAGTAAAAAAGAAATCAATAAAAAAATATCACCAGTGAAAGGACAGCCATAACTCAGTGGTCAGTCTGTATCCTAGCCAATTTTAACACATGGAAATAGTGTCTCTTCCCCCATTAATATTCTAGAAAAAATAATAAATAAAAGAGAGAAACATGTGAAAATATGGAACAGAAGGAACAGAAGGAAGACAATATGGTAACACATGGCAACAGTTCCAAGATTTCTCTCTTTCTGGTAATATATCTCTTTATATTAAATTATGTTTATTTTGGGTTAATGTTGAAATGAAGCATTATCTCACTTTCAAGATCACATTCACATGTCTTCATCAATGGTCCACCATGAGGCTCAGCAAAGATCATCTAAAAGGTTGCCTCCAGCTTATGGAATTCTAGCACAGTAGATATGCTGTAAGTTCTGAACTGGATTTGAAGCGTATCTCCTTCTGGCTTTTAATTTAGAAGTTTATGTGGTATTTATTATTTGCTGTTGCTAAGTGTTCAAAATTACATTTATTTAACTGACCTATTTTAAAATAATTACGTTTAATATATATTTTAGTTTGCATTGAATTTTGCTGTTTTGCTACTGCAAGCTATTATGGAAAGAAATGCAAAGGATAACTGTTTGGATGTTTGAAAGTATGAAATTAGGTAAATACATGTAAAATGTGAATTAAACACATCATTCCCCTTTCCCAATCCAGGCAAAATATTATTTGTATAATATTCTCCAGGGGGCTGCTAGGCTCACACATTCAAAAGGATAGAGAACCAGCTATTTTTCACTGGGATGATCAAATGCATTGATCCTTACAGAATAATGCAAAACAAGAAGCTTCCATGATCTTGTGTTATCCTAAATGCTAGCAAAAATAAGGAAACACCCACTAAACAGTTTTAATATTACAGTCTTGGCATATGTTATATGACCATGTGATCAAAAGTCGCATGCTTTTCTAGGATGAGGTTGCTCACACATGAGATAGCAATAACATATTTTTTTAGCCTTGTATACTATCCCATGGTGCTTTACAGTACTTTCTGGTGGTTTACAATGTAAGAATTATTTTTATATTGCCCCCAACAATCTAGCTCCTCATTTTACTTACCTTGGAAGGATAGAAGGCTAAATCAACCTTCAACCCAGTCAGGATCAAACTACAGGCTGTGGACAGAGTTAGCCTGCAATACTACACTTGTGCAGTATTGCAGGCTGTACCACTTTCCCACCAGGATTTCTGAAAAGAGATAAGTGGCCTTTGGACAAAAGCCAACAAGAAGCAGGCAGATCACTATAGGAAGGCTTATACCAAAACTATGTAGGATTTGAAAAGTGAGCATACACATTTTGAATATTTTTTAAAAGATTGGTGAAAAAGCTGAGAAAGCAATGCTAACCAACATTCCTCCATTGCATTTTGCACTCATAATCTCTGGAAATTCCCATGTCAGTTTTGAAAGTAGGCCTGCGTCTAGTGTAGAAAAGTGAATTAGAAATAAAATCACCTACTGTACATGATACCTGAGATGGTATAATCCAGGAAATATCATCCTTTGATTCCACTGAATATCATGGCCTGCAGTCCTTCCTTCCTTCCTTCCTTCCTTCCTTCCTTCCTTCCTTCCTTCCTTCCTTCCTTCCTTCCTTCCTTCCTTCCTTCCTTCCTTCCTTCTTAAATGCATACTGAAGTGATACAGTTAACAATTACTTTGTTAAAAATATATAATGAAATACTAAAGCAATATAAAAGTGATCCTAAGACAAATTCATACCCAGAGTTTCCTGCTAGAAAATGGAACAGATCAGTAGTTAGCTGTTTTCAGGGAGAATGGAGTGATCCTTCAACATCACCCACTCCCACCTCCTTTTTAGGGTGTCCTAAACACTCAGTAAGATGGGGAGTATTTAGCTCAGAGCACCAGCTAAAAAAAGGATGGTGTGATAATGTGTGGGGTTTAGTAGCTTCATCCAGGGTTTTTCTGGATGGGAGTAAAAAGAAAACCAAGACGGCTGTTGTAGCAGTATGGTTGAAACCTTACTTCTCTTTTATGCATGTTATACATCAAACACATATAAAAAATTCAGGTTTTTGATCCTAAAGTATTGGCCATCACCTTCCCTTTTTAAATGCCCCTGGTTTTATTCTCAGTGTCAGGTTTGTATCAAGAAAGGGTTGCTACTTATTTTCATGCTGGGTTTTTCTCAGATCCAGATGTTTTTAAAGCATACTATAGTGATAGCAGTTGCTACACAAAGAAAATCTCTGTATACCAGAATTGGGGCAATGTATCTTTCCTGTTATCATTCCATTTTCATTAACAGAAACTTCTCAAAATGAAGGGAGCACAGAATATTCTTTTTCTTTTTAAATGGAAATTTATTTTTTGATTGTTATGATTAATTTTTAATTATCTTTTTTCTCTTTTTCTCTTAAAGGGCAAAGGCAGTCTAAACTTCTTCAGTGCAATTAAGAAAAGTTGCATGCATAGAAAATGGAAACCTATTTTAAGTTTCAATGGGGCTGACTTACAGTTTACCCATTAAAATTGGAAGAACAAAAATATTTAAGGAACTAGCAAGCTTTTGAACAAAAACAAAGAACTACCAGCCAAAGGGGTGCACAAAGTAAATCTTTAAACATTCACTTAAAACTGCATATCATTTAAAATTAGTTATTATTTCCATATCATACATAGTACTCAGAAAAAAGGCATGTAATATTTAGCAGTCTTTCAAGCTACGAATGGTGCAAACACTGTGTTATCACATCCTCTTAAAATCAGATCTGGACTCTTTAATTTCAAGGTGACTAAACAAATATTTTTAAAATAATTCACAGATTTCACTCACGTGGTGACTAATTCCATAGTTGTTAATTTCATGCCCTTTTCAAACACAATTGGCACTCCACAGATGTAACAATATGAATTCCAAGAGTTTATGTAACAAAAATGCTGCGCTGCGCTGTCCCTTTCTAAAGCACCCCACACTCTGCTCATTAATGCTAATAGGAGCTTGGGAGACAATATCAAAGACGCTCATAAAAGCTCACATGCCGCTTCGAATTAATGTGCAAAACAATCATAAATTAGCCAACCAGTTTGAAGGTAATAATGTGAAATAAACCCCAACACAAATATTGGGAGTTTGTGTAGTTTTACATTATTCTAGAAGCTGTTTTTTGGAATTTCATTTCAATAGGGGGGAAAAGAACCCAGAATAGACCTCTTCTTGCCAAAAAGATACTATTAAATCATGCCAATGTAGATCTGGCTATTTTGTCATCGTATCCAGGTTTTAGTCTGTATTTCTGCTAAATAAGGACAACTGGAAGTAGTAGAATGCAGGAAATCTCTCTCTCTCTCTCTCTCTCTCTCTCTCTCTCTCTCTCTCTCTCTCTCTCTCTCTCTCTCTCTCTCTCTCTCTCTCTCTCTCTCTCTCTCTCTCTCTCTCTCTCTCTCTCTCTCTCTCAAAAAAAATCGTGTTCTTTTCTTTTCTTCCAAAGTGGTTTGTGCTCCTTTCCCAACTTTGGGGTGATTTCCCCATGCATATTTCCCCCCCCCCCAGTGCAATTAAGCAGATCCACACGCAAAAGGTTGTTTTCCCACTACGGTAACTGGCAGATTAAATGTGCATGTAATCACAGATCCTCTTTATTTCTTGGCATTGCTACTTTCAGTGGCACATGTATTCCATCTGTGCTCTCCTATGCATTTCTTTATGCATCCAATTTCCCTTTACAATTCCTAAAATAGTATGGTTACATCTATATGCACATTTCATGGATAGACATGTCATCCATGGACATGCAGCATGCACCTAATTTTTATTCTCCCCAATCAGATATGAGTCAATGTATATTCTCACATGTCAATTCTTTGCCTCTTATATATAATACAAATAATCTTTAGTCCAAGGGCCATTTATGGCCTGACAGAGTTCCCAGTACAACACTGAGTGCCTTCCCTAGCTCCTTGAATACCATCAGGCACTCTGGCTTGGGATTGTTGAAGTTTTAAGGAATTATGGGAGCTGTAATGGCTAAAGAAGGCCATACTTTGAGGTGCTGAAGGTTTCTTGTACATTAAATCTGAGCAGTCTCTGGAGCCATTGTTCTTTTGACTTAACAACTGATACATAAACATTATTAATATTTTTTAGGATATGGATTCTTCCTCCAAATTGGAAGGAAAGCATCATGCTTGATTTTTTCCCCACTATACTCTATTGTTCCTGTTGATTTCAGAGTTCCTAATAACAACTAGGCTGCAGGAAATAATTGCATTCCTAGCAGCTTCATTTCAAAATTGCTGCAGAGATACATTTCAAATAACCACACACATTCAGGTACACACATATGCTTAAAAGCAGCCCACACTGAGAGAAAATGTGTTTGTTTTAAACACTGGGATGTTTTTGAAATAAAAATTGTCCCTGACTCTCAGTTTGTTGCCAAAGTCCTGCACTGAAGCCCAGCTTTAAAAATGCCCTTTCATATTCATGATGTGTGAATTTCCATCAAGTCAGCTGAAATGTGAACTTGAACAATGGAGACTGGCATCTCTCCAGAGCTAAATAAAAATATATGAGAGTGGTACGAATTGTGCCAAGTGGTATGCAGTGCTGTTTGTAAAGTTATTATTTGTATTATTTGCAATACTAGGAAATTAAAATCCACTGCTTTGGGAAAGAGATAAGAACCTCCTTTTTGTATCATTATCAGTAGTATATGCCCACTCTTACTTATAACTAACTTTGTACCCAAAATTAGACTCTAGTTTTGTCAATATATACAGTATGCTATACTCATAGTGAGCCTACCAAGAAACCTGTTGTTGTTGTATTATCTGGAGACAAATCTGAGAAAATATGAGTTTTTAACAGGTTTTTAACAGCAAAGTTTAAATGATATGAACACTTAAAAACACCCACAGTAAGTCTACTGTATATATCCACTCCACCTCCTCATTTTTTTTGTCTGATGAAAACATATGAACATTTCAGAAATTTGGCCACATACTATTTTTACAGTTGTAAGTTGAAGACTACCTGTATATCTGTGCTCTCAAGAAGTTTGCCAGACATGTTTGGAGGAGATCAAGATCAGTTCCTGACCTTCACAACTCAGTGTGAATGATTCCTGTGGGTTTGATAATGA
The DNA here is from genome assembly GCF_964194415.1 of Vipera berus. Lineage (NCBI taxonomy): Eukaryota > Metazoa > Chordata > Lepidosauria > Squamata > Viperidae > Vipera > Vipera berus. The sequence goes on from NC_138204.1 coordinate 190,270,446, forward strand.
AATTTCCTATAGATTGCACCAGGGTGATTTTTATGCCGAGTTTGCTGAAAGGAGGGATGGCCAAATGGGTGGCAACTATCATTGGCAGCCATGAGAGGTGAAATTATTTGGTCCTCAGTTGTGAAAAGGACTTGCTGATGAGTTGAACAATGATTTGGTGAAGGCACCCCAAATAATTTGGAAGCTGTTCCAATGTCACATGCTAATAGCTGACCACTTGGAAGAAGACATGAAAGGAAAGACTGGGTGATGGGCTTTAAAACCTCTCTTTACCTATGCCCTACTTCCCAGTGGTCTCTTCAAAATCCAGGAATGTCAGAGAACCCATACAAATTGGAGAGCTGTCAGACATTTATCCGAGTCTTGCACAGCTAAATTCAAGCCTCTAACTCAGCATCATAAAGGTTATAGCTGTGAATTTACAGCCCACATAGCAAGAAAGTGCCCAACTTGCTTCTAGGTTAAGGATTCAGGAAACTTCACAATTCCACTCCCAATAGTTTCACAGAAGAGATTTAAGACAATTAAGGAGAGTTCAGGTAGGTGACAGCAGGCAAGTACATTTTATTATTCCTGTTACTCTTTGTTTAGACTCAGGCTGGAAGATACACCTCTCAGCTCTTACAGACTTGGGTACAACAGCCAATTTTATAGATAAAATCACAGTACAAGACTTTAGTCTATCCATTCAGATACTAGAAAAGGCCAGTGCTGGTAGAAACAATAGATAGGCAGATAACCTGGAATTCTTGTCACTCTATGTCACTGCTCTCTTAAGGTTCCCACTGTGCTACTGATTGGTTACAATTATATAATCCAGATGTGCACTGTGAGCAAGGAATAATTCTTTTCTATCACCAAAATGTCACAAAACTGACTGAAAGCTTTTCACTCTTTCTTCTCCCCTTATGCCCATTCCACATGCTGATTCTCCTACCTTGCCAGAAAAATTCTTGGACTTTGCAGTTACAGGGGAGTAGAAAGCAACTGCATTTCCTCCCTATTAAACAGAACACTACACCATCAACTTGAAGCTACTAACATTCTGGTAGCTGGGATTTGTGTACAAAGAGGACACCTTTAATTCTTTATAAGGGCCTCCCATCATCTCCGGAAAGAGCATGGATTTTCTAAAGCCACTTTTTAAATAGAGAGACCTGGACAAACATGTGGTCCCAAATCATAGATCTCAATTTATCTCCACATTTTGGAAGGGCTTCTTCCATTTGTTGTCTTCTCAACATCCGGTATCTAACAGTCAAACTGAATGCTTGAATCACATACTGGAGCAAGAACTATAATATCAGATCTCTTATCAAGAAGATAGTTGGACTAAACAGCTGATTCTTGCAGAATTTGCCTACTACAACTTGTCTTCAGATGATGCACTCACATTTTTTTCCTCTTGTACCTGCATTTTTTTTTTGCCGGCTCCAAAGATGGCGGACATGCTGGGGAGAGCTCCATAGCCCCCAGTGGTAAGGCGTCCCCCCAGGAGCCCCCCAGGGATGTCATCGGACCCCTGGGGTGGGATCAGAGGTTTGGGAGGATGAGTAGGGCAATGTGCCGCCCGCTGTCTCCCGAATCAGCCGTAGGGGCGCCGGGACATCTCCGCCCCGCCGCCTGGGCCGTTGGCGGCCGTTGTAAATGGGGCCAACGCCTCCGCCCTGCCTCAACCGCTTGATCTCCTCCCGGGCAAGGGCGGCGTCTCCGCAGATCAGCTGTGTGGCGGAGGCGGCGACAACGTGGTCAACAACAGCGGCGGCGACAGCTCTCCAGCCCCCAGTCGGTCATCTCCCCCAGGAGCCTAACAGCGACGGTGGCAGTGGCGGTGAGGCATCTCCGGCCCGCCCCCTAAGCCACTACAGCCATTACAGCCACCCGAGAGGGGCCGGCAGTTCTGCTCTCCCCCGGCCCCCTGATCGGCTCCCGGGCAGCGGCGGCGTCTCCGAGGGACCAACGGAGGCGCCGCGGACCAGCTGGGTGGCGGAGGCGACGGTGAGAGCTCCGCCGGGCCCTAGTCAGTCATCCCCCCCCCACGGGCCTGAACACCGGCGTCGGCAGTGGCGGCGTGGTGCCTCCGACCCACCCCCTGAGCCGCTGCAGCTGTTGCAGCCATCTGGAGTGGGGCCGGCGTCTCCGCCCTTCCTCGGCTCCCTGATCTGCCCCCGGGCAACGAAGATCAAGAAAGGCGCCGCGGATCAGCTGGATCAGCTGCTTCTGGGGTTCACCCAGCCAAGTGGCAGTGGCTGGGTGACGGTCCAGATACCCACCTACCCAACTCGACCCTCCTGCCAATTCTCCATCCAGGGGACCGCCTTCCCAAAAAACCCTATGACTCTATGCTTCTCCAATATTGGTGGTTGAATTCCCAAAACTCATGGTCTTGGGCGACTTTAACCTACCGTCCCTGGGAGGATCGTCCGAACTAGCTCGGGAGTTCATGGCTTCCATGGCGGCCATGGACCTGTCACAAATAATTTCTGGACCGACTCATGAGGGAGGCCACACCCCCGACTTGGTGTTCTTGTCTGGATGGTGGCGTGATGATATCGGTGGGGGCGCCACGACCGTTACGCCCCTGTCATGGACCGATCATCACCTCCTACGGCTAGACTTCCCCTTTGCCACCCCCCGCCGTGGGTGCACGGTGCCAACCAGATGGTACCATCCTAGGCGCCTAATGGACCCTGATAGGTTCCAGGCAGCGCTTGGGAGCACACATGCACTCCCTGCTCACAGCTCGGCAGACGCCTTAGTGGAAGCCTGGGAAAGGGCAGCCACGGAGGCTCTGGACCGAGTTGTACCCCTGCGGCCCCTGACCCGGCGCAGATCCCAGCGAGCCCCATGGTTCACTGCGGAGCTCCGGGAGATGAAGCGTCGGAGACGGGGCCTAGAGAGCCGTTGGAGATCCAGTCGATCCGAATCCGACCGATTGCGACTAAGAATCCTCACCAGGTCTTATCTCGCAGCGATAAGGGTGGCAAAATCCAATTACTTTTCCACCCTCATCGCGTCCGCAGATAATCGCCCGGCTGCCTTGTTCAGAGTGACTCGCTCCCTACTGAACCAAGAGGTGAGGGAGGAACCCTTACAGGGTCGAGCCGAGGAATTGGGTCAATATCTGTTGGATAAAATCGCTCGGATTCGAACCGGCCTGGACTCCAACTGGGCAGAGTTGGAAGAACAGGACATGGACAGTCTTGTCGACGTCATCTGGGAGGAATTTGATCCTGTGACTCCGAAGGAAGTGGACAGGATTATGAGGAGGTTGAGCTCCTCCACATGCTTACTGGACCCGTGCCCCTCCTGGCTGGCTTATGCAGCTCGAGAGGGGACACGAGGCTGGTTTCAGGCGGTCATCTTTGCTTCTCTGAGTGAGGGTCACTTCCCCACCGCCTTGAAGGAGGCGGTGGTGAGACCTCTCCTCAAGAAGCCCACCTTGGACCCAACCTCATTGAGTAACTTTCGTCCAGTCTCCAACCTTCGCTTCCTTGCGAAGGTTGTTGAGAGTGTGGTGGCGCATCAACTTCCTCAGGTCCTGGATGAAGCGGTTTATCTAGACCCGTGCCAATCGGGCTTCAGGCCGGGCTACAGCACGGAGACGGCATTGGTCGCTCTGATGAATGATCTCTGGAGAGCCCGGGACAGGGGCCATTCCTCTGTCCTAGTCTTATTAGACCTTTCGGCGGCTTTCGATACCATCGACCATGGTATCTTGCTGCAGCGCCTCAGGGGACTGGGAGTGGGAGGCACGGTTCTGCGGTGGTTCTCCTCCTTTCTCCTGGGTCGCTCGCAGTCGGTGCTGGCAGGAGGACAGAGGTCGACTCCGAGGCCTCTCGTTTGCGGAGTCCCTCAAGGGTCGGTCCTCTCGCCTCTCCTGTTCAACATCTACATGAAACCGCTGGGTGAGATCATTCGTGGTTTTGGAGTAGGGTACCATCAGTATGCTGATGACACCCAGCTTTTCATCTCAACTCCAAACAGCATCAGTGATGCCCTCGACGTGATGTCCCGCTGCCTGAAAGCGGTCCGGGAATGGATGGGGAGGAACAGGCTCCAACTCAACCCGGACAAGACTGAATGGCTGTACATACCGGCAAGCCAGGATACTCAGATCATTCCATCCCTTAACATCGGGGATGAGTTATTACCCCCTGTTGATAAGGCCCGCAACCTGGGTGTCCTCCTAGACTCACAGCTATCCCTGGAAGATCACATAGGAGCTGTGACCAAGGGGGCCTTCTCCCGGGTTCGACTGGTGCGCCAACTACGACCTTATCTGGACCTGGATGCCTTACGTACAGTCACCCATGCACTTGTGACCTCTCGCCTAGACTACTGTAACACTCTCTACATGGGGCTGCCCTTGAGAGCCACTCGGAAGCTTCAACTGGTGCAAAGTGCAGCTGCACGGACACTTTTGGGGGCCTCCCGATACTCCCATATCACACCTCTCCTCCGTGAGCTGCACTGGCTTCCGGTTGCCTTCCGAGTGAAATTCAAGGTGCTAACAATGACATACAAAGCCCTACATGGCATGGGTCCGGACTACCTATGGGAGCACCTTCTGCCAACGTCAACACCCCTCCGTCCTGTGCGCTCCCACAGAGAGGGCCTCCTCAGGGTGCCACCCCTCAAGGAATGTCGGCTGGTGGCCCCCAGGGGGAGGGCATTCTCAGTGGGTGCGCCAGCCCTCTGGAACTGCTTGCCTACCAAAATCCGGATGGCCCCCGACCTCCGCACCTTCCGGCGCGATTTAAAAACTTACCTGTTCCAGCAGTCCAGCCTGGCCTGATAGCTCTTGGGGTCTCAGTTGTTTTTGACTATTGTTTTTCACTATTGTTCAATTTGTATACCTACCTTACTCTGTACACCGCCCCGAGTCCCTCGGCAGAAGGGCGGTATATAAAAACAAACAAACAAATAAATAAATAAACAAATAAATAAATAAATAAATAAATAAATAAATTTCCTCATGTTTTCTATTCTTGCAGTAGTCAGGTTGCCCAGCAGCTTTTTAAGGAAGAACTAGATATGGCAAAGATTGCTTACAAGCAAACTGCAGATGTAACCAGTCAAGAGGGTGTTAGAATTATTATGGGAGTTTGGTGTGGCTGTCAAGTATTTTTTTGTTTTCTACATGATCCTCTAAAAAGCTGGAGTCAACATTTACTGGCTCCTTCCCAATGGTGCAGCAAATTAATCCAGTGACCTTTGCCTTCATCTTCTCATCCATTCATTGCAAGGTGACCAAGGTATGAATGACTTTGAAGAGGACATCTAAATTTAAGAAGAGGGGCAACCGATGCAAAAGTTGAACCTCTGCACAGATCTGCCTGGCCACAGTTGCCATCTACTCCTTCCAATCCAGGAATTTATTCAAACTGTGCACATAGCTTGAGCAAGGATCATAAGTTACAACATACTGATGATACCTAACCTCAAACTGATAGATGACCTTCTCCCTAAGCTATTAAATAGGATGAATGAGCATCAAGTTCATCAATCCAGGCTTTAGGTTTAGTCTCTTTTCTCCTTCCATTCTCACTTTGAGCACCCAGTCTAGAAGGGTAGGAATAGCAATAGCACTTAGACTTACATACCCATTCATAGTGCTTTACAGCCCTCTCTAAGTGGTTTACAAAGTCAGCATATTGCCTCCAACAATCTGGGTCCTCATTTTACCAACCTCAGAAGGATGGAAGGCTGAGTCAACCTTGAGCCAGTGAGAATCAAACTGCTGGCAGTTTGCAGAATTAGCCTGTGATACTGCATTCTAACCACTGTGCCATCATAGTACCATGTTTGATGGTACTGAAAAGTTATTGTGCTTTTATTATACATAGAATACATTTTATACTATCTCATCTTGCTAATTAAAAAATCATATAACTATCAGAGCCTTGGTAATGCAGTGGTTAGAATGCAGTATTGTAGCCTAATTCTGACAACTGCCAGCAGTTTGATTCTTATTGACTCAAAATTGACTCAGCCTTCCATCCTTTTGAGGTTGGTAAAATGAAGATCCAGATTGCTGAGGGCAATATGCTGACTCTGTAAACCACTTAAAGAGAGCTGTAAAGTACTGTGAAGTGGTGTATAAGTCTAAGTGCTATTGCTGTTAAAGAATAAATTATTACATCTAAAGATCAGTGATGCTGAGAGATTGGGACAACCTTCAGCCAAATATCCCCTTCCCCCCTCTCACCCAAGGCATTCAATCTCCAGTTCTCTCTGTTGCCTCAATTCACATCTTCCTTTCTCAACAGCAGAAAGAAGGCACCAGCAAAAGTGATTCTGAATGTGGTGGCCCTCTAGACTGCAATGTTCTGAATCTTCTGATTCAGCCTATTAGCAACAAGAGACAATTTAGAATCTTCACTGACATATAATTCATTATTTCACTAATATGTAAACTTATGTGTCTAATATGCATGTAAACTATTCCATTATGTTATTTTTCATATTCATTTTGAGGCTAGTAATTACAATCCTCCTCCCAAAAAGAAGATTGCTCTCCATGGGACCTAGTGACAAGAAGAAGATCTCCCCCCACCCTGTTACTCTAATGACAAGATGAAAACAATAAAGCATGTAACTGCCAAGTTTTCACTCTGTTGCTGCCTGTCTAGTAGTTTATACATTTTACTAGACTTTAGGGCAGAGGGAAGTTTGTAAGCCGCCCTGACTCTTCGGAGAAGGGTGGGATATAAATGGAATTAAAATAAAAAAAATATATGAAATGGCAGCAGCAATGCTTAAGGTGAACATGGTCCCACAAGGTTCAAGTCTGCAAGTAACTCCTATCATTAGGAAAGATACATACGTATGATGGCTATATGAGGTGGCACAGAGTAACCTCAACTGGACCAACCAGATGTGAAACAGACACTCTGGTCTTCTTGATTATGCTTATTTTCTCATGAATTAATACACATCAAAGAGAATTCAAAGACAGCACTAAGTGCTTTCCAGATGTTCTGAGCCTACAAATTACCAGCTTTCCAGCCAGCATGGCCCTACATTTCAGCCATGTACATTTCCTGTCAACTATTTCAAAAATTATTTTTTACAATCAAAGCAGATTGATTTGACTATAAACCTAGTGTATGATGTCTTTTAATGGGAAGGAGTACATACTGCAAGAAAGAATTGTGGGACCACAAAATAGACAAAGTAATAAAAAATGAAGACATTAAAATGCTCTGGGACTTTAGAATTCAAACAGACAAGCATCTGCACCCCAGATTTAACAATTATTAATAAGAAAGACAAAAAAGTCTGGATAGTGGAGTTTGCAGTATCTGGAGGCATCATAATAGTAGAGAAAGAACTGGAGAAAATCACAAATACAAAGACCTGCATTAGAAGCAGAATGACCATGACAAAAACAAAAAAGCACAGAGTACCAATAGTAATAGGTCTTTGGGTACAATCCACAAATATCTGGAGCACCACTTGAACACCATTGGCACTGACAACCTCACCCAGTCAATTGCAGAAGGCAGTTTTACTTGGAACAACTTACAGCTGCAATGATACCTTTAACACCATCAAACAATAACATCCATCTATGCTGGATCCTTGGGAAGGACTTGATAGGTGGATAAAAATGCCAAATTTAGTCTAAACATCTGGTTGACTGTGCAACCAATCTTCATCATGATCATCATCAACATCATCCCATGATATTTTTGATGGTACTTAGTAAAACTGTGCTTTGACAAGATTTCCATCTGTTAATTGCAAAAGGTCACACTGCTTAGATCTGCATATATACCATGCCAAGACGTTATGTCATGTTAGGTGCTTGGCAAGAACTTGATGCATATGAAGGCCAACACCAGCTAAAGAACTGTGACTTCACATTGTTGTGAACAAGTAAAAATATCTATGAAGAAGGTAATGGCAAATGACTCTGTACTGTTGTCAAGAAAACTATATGTATATGTTTCTATATAGTAATCAGACAATGAATATGGCCAGAGGGATACTGCTTTTACTGAGAATCATAGCTTTCTACAACCCTTAGTCTACCAGGGGTATCAGTCTAAGCTTTTGGAGGAAGCTGCCATGTTCAATATCTGATCTTCAGTTCATCTGATCCAGGAGATGATAGCAGCTTTCCAAATCTTTAGACAGAGAAGTCTTGCCCAGCTTTCATTAACAAGATCCTTTAATCTAGAAATGTTATCAAAATGTAAAGCATGCATTCTATTATGAGATTTTCCCAACAAACATTTTCTTCAGATTCTCTTTGGCTTGGATTAATGTATGGGAAAATAGCAAATATGGAACAATATATAATAATTTTTTAGTAAGAAATAAACGCACACACAAAAATAAATAAAAGGAACTGTAGGAAATAAAATTACAAGCGGCATCTAAAATGCTCATGTGGGAAATGTCAATCCAAAAGCAACAGAAGGTGGCTTGCCAGCTTAACTGGCAACTGTGCCAAAAATCAGGCAGTTCTATTCCTACTATTGTAGCAGTGTACTTGTGGGCTGTTACTCTGAGCTCTGAAACTATATTAAAGCACTCTATCTACTGATGCCAAGATAGATAATTAAGGAGGAAGAGACAGGAGGGTGGGAAGGGGAAATATGCAGGTTTTAATTTTTAAACATTGGTAGGAAGTCTTACTCTTCTGTTTTTCACGTGATTCCTTTTGCATTGTTATTCAAATTTCTAAATCTGAACACCCCACCCCAAAGAAAATTTTTCATACAGGGCTTTCAGATTTCCTGAAAAGAAAAAAGAAAAAGGAGCAGGGGAAAAAAAGAAAAACAAGATTTTTCCCACATCCAAAAAAGAAAGAAAGAAAGGATTTCCTATTCAAAATTTGGCACAACAGTTGATTGAATGCAACTGTCTTGGGCATGGGGGAAGGCACCCAGCTACTTAAAGAAAAAGCCTTAGGAACTGTTCCCTGAAGGAAAGGAAACACATATAGAAAAGCTAAAAGAATGTGAAGGAATGTACAATCCTGGAAATATAAAAAGAATGTGACATCTATTTCCTAAAGGCAGATGATATATTGTTGTACATATTATATTAATATCCTCCCTGCTCTGTGAAACCTCAAGGCAGCATACATGAGATTTCCTCTTATTTTAGCCTCTCAACAACAGTCTAATGAGGTAGATTGATTTGAAAACCAGAAAGTTCCACTGTTGAGTGAGGAAGTGAACCAAGATTTCTCCAGTCCGATATCTTTCAGCAATGCACAAAGTAGTGTCAGGCAAAGAAATTTTTGCTTTTTTCCTGAAGTTCTCATTGATTTTACATTAAAAATCCAGAAAAGATAATATTGCAATTCTTATAGATGAATGATGGTCTTCTTTCATTCCATCTAGAGATAAGATAATAGGGAGATAAAACAACAACAACAGCAACATCAAGATAGCAGCATTGACTGTGTACTTACCTTGTCTCTTTTGCACATACAAATTATATATACTGTAATCAAGAGCCTATGCATTTTTATGTTATGTTACTTACATGACTACAGATACATCAGTAAAAGTTCCATATACCATCAGAGACCAATCACCACCTCTGTTTGGATTTCCTGTAAGATGTGAAAATAAAACACTGTTCACATGCCCAGGAAAACTCCTCAAGGGCAGCATTAACATAAATCATTGATTTATCCATTGCTTAAGTAATTATAGACATGCCCATTTCCATCTTCTCAAAAATGGCAGCAACAGACATTCCAAGCCAACTGATCCTTTTACTATTCTACACCAAGGAATATAAATTTTCTGATGTAATGTTCTAATTGGAAGTGCAGATCATCTCTTAACTGCCACTCTGTGGTTATTGCTGGAAAACTGTAATCCCCCAGTTCAGCAGAGTGTAAAGCAATAAACACACAATTGTGGAGGCCCAAGTACAGGCATCTTGTAAAACTCAAGATACTTTCCCATCCAAAATTACTGCAAGATACACGTTTACTCACTGTGAATGCCAACAATATATTTCTATTTTCTGGCCATAGACATAGACTTTCTGTGATCTCAGTGGGAATTATTTCCAAATGATATGCCTAGAACTGGCTACTTAAATATTAGGTTCCACTCTGTTTCAGGTGACTTCCACATGTATTCTGGCTTTAACTTTCAATATTCCTCTGAAATAGAATAGAATAGAATAGAATAGAATAGAATAGAATAGAATAGAATAGAATAGAATAGAATAGAATAGAATAGAATAGAGCTGGAAGGGACCTTGGAGGTCTTCTAGTCCAGCCCCCTGTTTAAGCAGGAGAACCTATACCAGACATATCACACTCATGACATCACATGATATCGCACAATGTATCAGAGCTTTTTCCCCATTGCCAGCAATGGGGTGGGCGCTGTTTCCTCATGATGTGTCCAGTCCATGGGCTGGCACTTTGACACCCCTGACCTATACCATCTCAAAGAAGTGACTGTCTAGTCTCTTTTTAAAAATCTCCACTGATGGAGCACCCACGATTTCTGGAGGCAAGCTGTTCCAGTGGTTAATTGTCCTCACTGTTAGGAAGTTTCTCCTTAATTCCAGGTTGCTTCTCTCTTTGATCAGTTTCCAACCATTGTTTCTTGTCCTGCCATCTGGTATTTTGGCGAATAACATGACCCCCCTCTTCTTTGTGGCAGCCCCTCAAATACTGGAACACTGCTATCATGTCTCCCCTATTTCTTCTTTTCTTTAGACTAGCCAAACCCAAGTTCTGCAGCTGTTCTTCATATGTTTTAGTCTCCAGGCCTTTGATCATCTTAGTTGCTCTTCTCTGAATTTTTTCCAAACTCTCAACATCTTTTTTGTGATATGGTGACCAAAATTGGCTGCAGTATTCCAGGTGTGGTCTTACTAAAGTTTTATAAAGCAGTACTAATACCTCATGTGATCTTGATTCTATACCTCTGTTTATACAACCCAGTATTGTGTTAGCTTTTTTGGTTGCTGCTGCATCCTGCTGACTCATGCTTAAGTGATCTTCCACTAGGACTCCAAGGTCCTTCTCACAGTTACAGTTTTTAAGCCAGATCTTGCCCAATGTGTACTTGTGCTTTTGATTTTTCATGCCTAAATGTAAAACTTTACTTTTCTCCACATTGAAACTCATTTTGTTGGATAGGGCCCATTGTTCAAGTTTGTCAAGATCTTTTTTTATCTTGAATTTGTCTTCTGAGGTGTTGGATACTCCTGCCAGTTTGGTGTCATTTGCAAATTTGATGAGTTCCCCTTCAATTCCCTCATTTAAGTCATTAATGAAGATATTGAAGAGTACTGGGCCTAAGACGGAACCTTGTGGTACCCCACTGTTTACTTCATGTGGATGTAGTGCCATTGAGGACTACTCAATGAGTACGGTTTGCCAGCTAGCTAGAGATCCATGTGATGGTAATGTTGTCTATTCCACCTTTTTCTAGCTTACCAAGGAGTAGGTTGTGGTCTACTTTATCAAATGTCTTACTGAAGTCTAAATATACTACGTCCACAGTATTTCACTGGTCTATTAGTTTAGTCACTTTGTTGAAGAATGAAATAAGATTGGTTTGGCATGATCTGTTTTTAACAAACCCGTGCTGGATACTAGTTATAACTTTGTTTGCTTCTAGTTGTTTGCAGATTTGTTTTTTTGATTATCTTTTCCAGGATCTCCCCAGGAATTGATGTTAGACTGATTGGTCTGTGGTTTCCTGGTCTGTTTTTTCCCCTTTTTTGAAGATGGGAACCACATCAGCCCTTTTACAATCCTCAGGTATTTCTCCAGTGCTCTAGGATTTTTGAAAGATGTGGTACAATGGTTCTGAGATAACAGCTCCTTCAGAACTCTGGGATGTAATCTGTCAGGCCCCGGTGATTTATATTTGTCAAGGTCGGATAGGTGTTCTCTTGCCATTTTCTTGCTTATTTTAATTTTTTGTTTCTAATTTGTCTTTTACAGTGATATTTTTGGTATGATGGGCTATAGTTTCTTTTTGTGTGATGACTGATGCAAAGTATGAGTTAAGCAGCTCTGCTTTCTTCCTGTTGCCTGTTATTTCCTTGCCATCTTCTCTCTTTATTGGACCTACAGTTTCCTTGACTTTCTTCTTGTTGTTAATATGTTGGAAAAAACTGTTTTTATAATCCTTGATTTCTGTTGCAAGTCTTTGTTCATTCTGAGCCTTTGCTTTCCTGACTTCATCTTTGCATGTTCTGGCTGTCCCTCTTTCCATTTTTTGTATTTGTCCCTTTTGTCTTTCAGTTTGTCAGAGAGATCTTTGTGTAGCCATGCTAGTTTTTTCTTGAATTTCTTGTTTTCTTTTTCAGTGGTAGTGTCCTGGTTTGGGCTTTTATGATCACATTTTTCAGAGTTTCCCACGCTTCTTGGGTTGTTTTCCCCTTTAGGATTTTCATCCATGGGATCTTTCCTAGGTTCTCTCTGAGTTTGTTAAAGTCAGATCTTTTGAAGTTCAAGACACTGGTTGGATTGTTTTCTTTTGCTAGTGTTTGTGTTATATTAATTTCCAGTATGACGTGGTCACTTTCACCCAAGTTTCCGGCAACTTCAACTCCCTCTATACTTCTTCTCTATTAGTTGGAATTAAGTCCAGTATGGCTTTATGTCTAGTTCCCTCCTCCACCTTTTGGATGACAAAGTTGTCGGCTAGGTTGGTTAGGAATCTGTTTGATCTCCTGCTGTTTGATTACATTGCCTGGAAGATTCTGGAAATTACAGAATTATCCAGACTCCCCTCCACCACAACTTACCTTCCAACTGGACACATCTAGTGAAGAAGAGTCTAGCTACCCACTGGGAAATTTGTTCAACTGTTGAGCTGCTCTTACATTTAGGAATTGTTCCTTGACTATTCAGTTGGAATCTATCATCTTGTAACTTAAATCCATTCTGTGTGCTAATGATAATAGAGAACAAGCCTTGACCTTTTGCTTTGTGACATTCTTTCAGGCATTTGAAGAGTGCTGTCTTATTCCCCTACAGCCTTTTCTTCTCAGGGCTTATCGTGCTCAACTACTTTAATCTTTCATCATGGCATTTACTTTCTGGTCACCTGATCATCTCCCCATTGTCTCCTCCCCCCTGCCCCCGAATTTGTTCTATTTTGTTTGAACCCTTGTTGTCCAGAACTAGTTTCAGGACTCTAGATAGGTTTTACAAGGCAGAATAAGGTATAATCACCTGTGCTTTGAAAAGTGTCCTTCAGTTAATGCAGCAATACATTTGTATTTTTTTTCTTTTCACTGTCACTAAGACAGGTATGCACCATCCTATGCCTATACATTCCATTTCAATTGCCTACGTGAAGAACTTTGCAGTCAGCTTTTCTTATGATATTGTCAAGCCCCGTGGGCTCGACAACATGAGGGGAGCTGGGGGAACACCACGCACACCGCCCGCACAAGCCCCATGGCGACTGCCACCCAGAAGCAGCACAACCGGCAGCGGAACAGCTGCCAGCCACCATGGGCAGCTGCACAGAGCCCACAGCCACATTCCCGAGGGGCAGCTGTTCTGGGACCTTGTGGAGCGTCCACGCCGACGAAGCTGCCGGAAAGACCCGCAGGCAAACAGAAAGACAGCCACATCTTGTTTTGGGGCTTCTCCGCTGCCTGCTCTTTGGCGATGGCACCAAGCGGGCCAAAACCACGCTCGACTGGAAGGGCGTTGTGGGGGGTTGCAGCACTGAGACATAGGATGGTGGAGGGGAGCACAATTGGGGCCCAGGGGAGCGTGGCACAGGGGTTTGGGGCACACACCTACCTGCAATCCGTGTGGATCTCGGGGCCAGAGGATGGGACACCGCACAAGGAGATGGGAAGGGGGTGGAGTTTTAAGCAGGCTCAGCCAGATGCTGGTCTGCCCAGGGGTGGGTGGGGCCAATTACTCTCAGAGTTTAAATGGTGTGTTGGGGCGATTAGCTCCCAACGCTGACTTTGTAACTGCTTGGAATTTTCTGGAGTAAAGAGATCCTTGCTGTCATCCGTGCCACGTTGTCGTCGTCTTCTTTCCAGCGCAGATGGTTTTGACAGATATATTTTTAGTCTCATAAAATTTGTTCTTGGTTAACATGTTAACTTCTCATCATTGCCACCTTATTTTCAAGTCCTAACTGTAAATAGTGGTTCCCAAATCGATCCCACACTGATCAAGACTGAGACTATTTATATAAAAAGCCAGCTACAAACTGCATAATAATCAGTGCAATAATCAGATTGCACACCAGATTATAGGAAGACAGTTAGAAATAAATTGTTTGTACCCTGATTACACTGGAATAATACAGAAAATAGTCCCATCGCTGAAATCCCTGTAATCCTGTCCCTTTCCTTTCAACAAATCTTGCTAAAGAGAATTCTGTGAGAAATGTATTTGAGAAGAATATATTTAACCAATGTATTAGCCATCTCAGTCACCAAAGCAAATCTACATAATTGCCACTTCCAGTTGTAGCGGCTGCCAAAAAACATGCCATTAGCAGATCAACTTCTTTGTGATCTAATATAGAATCTTCCCAGGTACATTGACGGGTTTGTGGCTCTCCAAATCTCCAAAAGGTTAATGTCACCCTTTGAAATTATGAACAACATATGTCCTCCTCCAATTGCTTAATACTTCAATTCCCCACATTTTCTAAAAGATAATATTAAAAACTTCAAAGAAAGCAATAATTATTTCCTTCAGTAACCTAGGATTTAACTCATCTGACCCTAGACTTTTAAAGAAATTTGATATTCCTTGATCATGCTTCTATCAGATTCAAGATTCATTTTTGCCTCAACATCTCATAAAAAATAAAATGAGTAGAGTTCAAAGAGATTATACAATTGTTTGCAATCAATATTTTTATTCTGTAATATTTCTGTCACATACTGTGGTACCTCTTGCATTTAATCTGTAACATTTTGAAGGACAGGTGTTATGTACTGGGTTTTTGGAATATCTCCACGTGTGTTGCTGGAGAACTAATGGTTCTCCAGCAACTCAGACAGGACGTCTCCAGTCCTGCAATTGGTCAACTTTGGGCGGCAAACGGGTTCAATCCTATTGGTTGCTACCATAGGGTCTGGCTATATATTGAGGCAGGGTGACTCCAATTCCTCAGTACAGTTTCTGTTTAAATAATGAGTTTTTCTGTACTCATCTGCGTGTCTTCGTTCCTGCTCACCAAAGCCCGTGACATAATAGTGGCGATGAAGGTGGGATTCACCCCGCTGAGTCAAAGGTTAAAGCCATCAAAATGGCTCCTAGGCCAAAATCCAAAGCAGAGCTGCAAGCATTTTTGGGCCTCCTCAATTTTTATCACATATTTCTACCTCATAAGGCTGCAATAGCTGAGCCCCTCCACAGGCTACTTGATAAAAAAGCCCCTTGGAAGTGGACTGACTTACATGAAAAAAGTTTCCAGGATCTCAAGGCCCTTCTTTCAGAAAAGTCCACTGTAACTCATTACATTGAGTCTAAACCTGTATGTCTTGCATGTGATGCATCTCCCTATGGGGTGGGGGCAGTCTTAAGCCACATAGAGAAGAATGGGAAAGAAGTTCTTATTGCATTCTATTCTAGAACCTTATCTGCTGCTGAGCATAATTATGCACAAATTGATAAAGAAGCCTTAGCCATAGTGGCTGGAGTCAAAAAATTTCATGATTATTTATATGGCAGGGATTTCACTGTCTTCACTGACCACATACCCCTTTTGGGCCTATTCACCACAGATAAGCAAACTCCCCACATACTATCTCCAAGAATGCTGAGATGGTCTATATTTTTGTCTGCATACAAATTTATGTTAGTTCACAAACATGGGAAGGAAATGGGCCATGCAGATGGCCTCAGCAGACTACCACTGCCACTAATGGATCCTGATCCAGCTTCTGCTGCTAAAATATTGTCCATTCAGGACTTGCCTGAGTTTCCCCTCCATGCTGGGGATATTGCTGCTGAGACTGCTACAGATAAAATTCTGAGCAGAATACTGTCATAGGTATACACAGGCTGGTTGGAAGAAAGTCCAGGCCCTGATTTCCAAAGTTATTTTGTCAGAAGACATGAATTGTCTGCACATAAGGGATGTATATTATGGGGCAACAGAATCATTATCCCTATATCATTGAGGGACAGAGTCTTACATTCCTTACATTCCTTATGAAGGCCATCCAGGCATTGTACGGATGAAAGCCTTACCTAGAAGCTACCTGTGGTGGCCTGGCCTGGATAAGGCTGTGGAGGATCAAGTCCATGGTTGCTATACCTGCCAGAGGTCTAGGCCTGAAATGCCTCAGGCCCCAGTTCATAGGTGGGAAGAAACACATACCCCCTTGTATAGGGTTCATATAGACTATGCTGGGCCTTTCCAAGGACAGCTTTTTATGGTAGTAGTGGATAGCCACTCAAAATGGCTGGAAGTAGTTCCAGTCCCTAATATAACTACTGCTAGGACCATGCAGGTGCTGAGAAAACTCTTTGCAACACATGGGTTGCCTGATGTTTTGGTTTCTGATAATGGGGCTCAATTCACTGCTGCTAAGTTTCAGGCTTTTCTTAGAGCTAACCTCATCAGACATGCTATGTCTGCACCATTTCACCCCTCTACGAATGGACAAGCTGAACGCATGGTGAGGAGAACAAAGGAGGCGCTCAAGCCCATGATCACAGGTGACTGGCATCACAGATTGGCAGATTTCTTGCTTTGTCAACACACTACACCCTGCACAGCTACAGGCAAAATCCTGCTGAGCTTCGTTGGGGAAGGCGCTTAATTACTAAACTGGACAGGTTGCATCCAGACAGAGTGGCATCCGAAGCCTCTAAACCAAAACCCCTGAGGGGGCTGCAAACAGGTGATTGGGTTTGGGCCAGGAACTATGGGCCTGGAAACTTGTGGGTTCCTGGTCAGGTGATCAAAGAATCCGAACCCCTATCTTATAAAGTGGGGTTGGAGGGAGGGCAACTGGTCAGAAGACATATTGACCAACTTAGAAAAAGGTTTCCAGAATGGTCACTAAGTGAGAACTATGACACAAGTCCCTCCCGAGGTCCTCAAGCTGGCGTCCAAGCCAGCTCACACCAGAACCACCAGGGTTTTCCTTTCTCAGTGGAACTTGATTCAGAAGAGGAACATGGCAGATCAAAAGTGCAACATGGGACCTCTAACCAGGCAAACCAGCTGAATCTCAGCAACCGCTGTGTCTACTCTGCTAAAAAGTCAGACTCTGGGGTGGGCCAACCTGGAGAGGCCAGCCAGAGCAATTCAACTCCCCTGGCCACAGGAGCACAAGGGGACATGGGTCTACCCAGCCCACCGGGTAAGCTGGTAGACCACAAAGTGACTGGAACCCCAAGGTGTTCCTCCAGACCACATAAACCCCCAGCATATCTTACAGACTATGTTGTAAAATAAAGTGATGTGTAATGTATGACATTGCACCACTACCTACAGAATTTGGGGGGTAAAATGTAACTGCTGTCAAGCATGTTCACTGAGACATTGTTTTGTCTCTTTGTAGTATATCGCATGGACAAGCTATTCTTTAATCTCTTTGTAGTCCACTCTACAAGGCACATTTGTAAAGGTCGCGTAATATCATTCTACTACCTTGGAATAACAAAGCATTACATTTATTATTGTTTATTATTATTTTAGTATTTTGGTTGTTGGGAGTGATTATTAAGCCTTGACTATTGTCAAAGGTGTTATAGCCTGATCTTAGGAGGGAGGGGTGTTATGTACTGGGTTTTTAGACAGGACGTCTCCGATCCTGCAATTGGTCAACTTTGGGTGGCAAACAGGGGTTCAATCCTATTGGTTGCTACCATAGGGTCTGGCTATATATTGAGGCAAGGTGACTCCAATTCCTCAGTACAGTTTCTGCTTAAATAAAGAATGAGTTTTTCTGTACTCATCTGCGTGTCTTCGTTCCTGCTCACCAGAGCCCACGACATAATAGCAGGAGAACCAATGTACATCTTTTTTAAATAAGTATGCTGTTTTATCGATTTGAAATAATAATGTTTTAATTTAACCTTATCTATATCATTCTCTTCGATCTTCAGCAACTTATTCTAATAAATATACCGTACTTTTTATCCTTTTCTCTCTACTAGATCTCATTCCTCTAACCATTGTGTTGGTGTTTTGGGGTCGATGGTTCTGCTAATGTTAGTTCTGCCTGAATATATTGTACAATGTTTGGCATTCAGGTTCCCTATGCTTTTGCTCATTTGCTTTCTTTGGCTCCCATTAATAAAAGTTCTAAAGTTTACCTATAGTCTTCCAGATGTTTGTGTATTGCAACTTCCAGAATTCATCTCTATTAGCTATGAAGACTGGAACTAACTGGTGTTGTGGTTCAGAAAAATGTATAGTAAATTAGATCTAGTCATGTCTGTCATGAGAAAAACTCACCTTATATGGAGATAATACATTATTAGTTGACTTGGATCAACTGAAGAGCCTCCATGTCTTGGTTTATGCTACCTGATAACAAGACACCTATTGTACTGATTTAGAATGGCTTTTATAGAAAAGGTCTATTATACATATCAGAGATTTATATTTTCTCTTCAGTTCATGGGTGGTGTTAATTTCATTATAATTCATCTCACTTTTCTCTACCCCCACCCACTAAGCAACATTTCTGGGCAGCAATAGTTTTGCAAAATATATGTAAAATGTGTGTATATATAATAACACAGAAAAATTGGTAAGCCAGAGAGATCAAAGGCTTAAGAAAAATTTTCCCTGAGGTGCTTAAAAGAGATTTTTTTTCTTCATTATTACTGGTGTGATTTACACTCTTTGAAAGTAGGGTGTATTATTAGACACAAAACATTGGTTATTTTCCAGAAATTTGGTGTCAACTATTTAGTTCACATCCTCACCATAATGTGGTATTGTTTGTATTTTGACTGCTGTTTTGACTTAAACAGAATCATTCCCCATTTAATGGCCAACAAATGTTGAATTTGGAGATTGAATTACATACATTGGAGAAATACACAGCACACAAATAAATACAGTGTGCTGCTGTTTAAGTACTGCTGGTGCAATCTGTTGCCAATTCTTGGAAACATTAAATCCTGCTACTTACTCTACTAAATAATAACATAGACAAGGAAGGCGAGGGAGGAGGGAGGGTGATGTAACAATTGGAATCAATAGAAATCAGGCATCTAGTTACCAATTTGTGCTGGAAAGTTGCCAGAGTATATTTTAGGGTTCTCCCCTACCAACCCTCAACTACTGTTAAAATTGGCAGATCTTTCAAAAGAAAAGAGAAAGTCTAATGTTGCATATTATAATAAATGCCAGTCAGGTAATTTTACAGACTTCAGTTCCTGTCTTAATAAACATTGATGATTATTTTTTAAATAAATGTCAGGCTGATTTTTCATGATAAACACCTACTTTAATTGGGGGGAAAATCACAGAAATGAGAACCTTTCCACCAAGACAGCCTTAGATGTTTCCTGCCTTTGGCACCCAGTGGATCTCTGAGTCTGTTTACCCTGGAAGGCTTTAGAGTAGTCACCTAGCTAAGATACATAAATACCTCTACTAAATAACAAGAGAGGAATTTGAAAGGCCTATGGTGAACTCAAGTCAAGCATCTATGTATATACTACTAGAAATCTAATTGTAATAACCTTTAACTGGCCAAAATGGTGCATCACAGGGCAACAATTTTTAAACTAAAGGGACTAATTTATGGAATGTGTCCAAAATCCAGTAACCATGACACTCAAGGGAATGAAATTTGAGAAAGTTACGGCTGCTAATCTGCTACTTGGCGGCTGCTGCATACGCATGTTATCTTTTTTTCTCTTTTGCTTATTGGTGTGTTGGGGGAAGGGAGACAACTCTGGAGGTATTGTATTGGAGAAAAATAGCATGTATAAAAAAGAGGGACTCTGCCATGCAGCAACTGATTGAAGAAAGTGTTAAGGTTAATGTCACATACAAAGCATCAAGTTCCTAATCAATTTTCTAAAGAAAGAATACAACACTTTTCTCTTGGTCTACTTGACTCAGAAATTCTAACATGGTTGTCCTTGACTTACAACCACAATGGAGCCCTAAATTTCTGTGGTTAAGTGAGACATTTGTTAAGTGAGCTTTGCCCCATTTTATGATCTTTCTTGCCATTGGCTGATAAGTTAGTAATCCGGTTGTTAAATGAATCTGGTTTCCCCATTAACTTTGCTTGTCTGAAGGTCACAAAAGGTGATCACATGACCTTTGGACACAGCAAGGGTCATAAATATGAACCAGTTGCCAAGCATCTGAATTTTGATCACAAGACTATGAGGATGCTGCAAAAGTCGTAACTGTGAAAAATGGTCATAAATCACTTTTTTTCAGTGCCATTGTAACTCAATGAACTGTTGTAAGTAATGGTCACTAAATGAACTGTTGTTAGTCGAGGTCTACCTGTACTGCAGAATCTTTGACTCTACTCTCTGATTATTCCAGCTTTGTTTCCTGCCTTCTCTAAAGCTTCTTATGCCTTCATCCTGTTTGCTAAAGTTATACACTATTAGGGCTTCTCCATATTTCTTATCTGATTCTGATATCAAGTATCCCCATAGATCATCATACAACAGTTTAATGGCATATAGCTCCGATAATGCTGATTAATTAAATTCAATTAATGCAATTAATTTATGTATTGCATTTATATCTTCCCACAATCTCACAATTTTGGTGGCTCACAGGATATAAAAATATAAAAACATCCATGGAATGATTCAAATAACAGTTAGGTATTTAAATAATAAAATCACTAAACCAATACACCATACACATCCTAAAAGACAATTACTCACCATATACTAATTTGGCAGCAAGGTTTACCAAGGCTTTAGTGATTACATTCAATCCTATCATATATTATGTACTCTCCTTTAGCCTTTGTCCATCTCTGAAAATAAAGAAATCCCAAATGCATTATATGAGGGGGGAAAACATTACATATTAAGCAAATTTGCATTATCATAATTGCATTTATTAATAGAAATATACTATAAAAATAATTGCATATTTTCTTATGTTTTTAAAAGAATTTCAAACACATATGGAAATAGGACAAGTGAAATTGAAGGCTATAAAAATTAGAAAGTTTGATAATAGATCTTCCCTCTGTCCTATGTCCAATCAAAGTATCTATTGCCTGGGTCATTCAGTAACAATGGGAGCTTTATTTTTAATCTCCTGTTGTTAAAACATTTTACATCAAACTGAGTAACCTAGTTAATCTTGAAGTGTCTCTTAACCAATGAATGATTTATAACAAAAGAGTAGTATACTTTGTTAAAAGGTTTTCATACTCTAGAGGCTGTCACGGTCAAGCATATTGTCGAGCCCTTCGGGTTCGACAAACTCGCCGGGAGGGGGATTCGGCTCGCAGCCCTCGGCAACAGCAGCGGCCACGCCCACACCCTCCAGCTGTCCGGCGGGCGAGCTGCCGTTTGCCGCCGAAAGCCCAGCCGGCCCCAAAGCCCCCAGCTGACCGGCGGGCGAGCAGCCGTGCGAATGCCCAGCCGCTCCTACACTCGCCAGCTGGCCGGGGGGGAAGCAGCCGCGCGCCGCCGAAGGCCCAGCCGCTCCGTTTGCCGCTCCGTTTGCCGCCGAAAGCCCAGCCGGCCCCAAAGCCCCCAGCTGACCGGCGGGCGAGCAGCCGTTCGAATGCCCAGCCGCTCCTACACTCGCCAGCTGGCCGGGGGGGAAGCAGCCGCGCGCCGCCGAAGGCCCAGCCGCTCCCAAGCTCCTCAGCTGACCGGCGGGCGAGCAGCCGTGCGACGCCGAGAGTCCAGCCGCGCCCACACCCTCCAGCTGTCCGGCGGGCGAGCGCCGGACCCACGGGCGTGCCGCTATCTGAAAGGAGGCTGAGGGCGGTCGTGAGTGGCTGCAGGATGGCTACGCCGGGGCAGCCAGCAGGGAGACGGCCGGCAGCGACGCAGGGTGCTGAACAGCTGCACCCGGACCTTGGGGGCTGCCAGGGGGTCATGGGGATGGCGCGGGGAGAGGCATTGGTGGAGGGGAGCACACTCAGGTTGTTGGGAGGGGGGTGGGCTTGTACTTACCTTCACGCTGGGAAGCACGGTGCCGGTGGAGGGAGCTGGGCGTGGGTTGAAGGAGTAGGGGGGTGGAGTATTTACGCAGGCCAGGCGGATGCTGGTCTGCACGAGGGAGGGGTGGAGTCTAGGGGTGGGGCTGCTACCTAGTTACAGATTCAGAATAAAAGGTGCGTTGAGAGCGTGTGGCTCTCAACGCTGACTTTGTTAAGGTATAGAGATCCTGCTATTAAAGGTACTCTTTCCAGTCATCCGTACTTCGTCGTGGTTTTTCCTGTGGGCTTGTCAATCCGGCGAAGACGAGGAGTTGACAGTAAGTCAGCGTTGAATTAGCACAGCGCTCCTCCTGTTGGGCTTTGATTTCTGCCTGTCTCCATGGCTGAAGGGACCCAGGGTGGGGTGCCTGTGGCAGGAGAGGAGGGGCCCGCTGGGGTTGCTGTGCCTCCTGAGGGGGGGGACTTGGCAGAGGTCCCACCTGTGGTTCGGCCTAAGGTCCGGGACCTTGGACCAGCGCCAAAGGAAGCTGAGGCCTCGGAACCAGCTGCTCAGGAGAAGCATGGGGATTGGTGGCTCAGCCCTGTTTTGAGTCGGCCAGCGGCTGGACAGGACCAACCGTCCAGAGGGAAGGGGTCCCTCTGGGAGTGGAGAGAGCGTCGTGCCACCGACGAAGGAGGAGAGGAGTGGAGCTACACCACGGCTCCTGGCAGCTACACGATGGACATCCTGAGGGACCATTTTGGAGAACCTCGGCCGTGGACCCCCAGTGACAGCGACCTGGAGACCGGTAGATGGGCACAAACCAGGGCCGACCAGGAGCGCAGAAGCCAAACCCGGTTCCGCTTGGCGAGTCCCCGCTTCCGGGCCCCGCAGGCTCCTGGTACCCCGCAGGTCCCGGGCCTTCCGCCGCCGGGACCGGCGGCTGCTTCTGACTTGGGGCCCCCAGGACCTGGTAGAACAAGACCGGGGGGTGCTGTGCCCGCAGGGATACTGGGTTGGCAACAACCAGGGGTTGCACAGGGGCTGGGAGGCCCGGCAGGTCCTTGGGGAGGGCCTGCGGGCTGGGGCCCACCACCGTTGCCTGTAACCTTTGATGGCAACCCCGATCGTTTGGCCCTGTTTCTTGGACAAGCCATCCACCATCTGGACCAGTATGGTCCTTTGTATACATCCCAGTGGGGGATGGTGATGGCCGTCGCTACGGCATTGCAAGGGGAGGCGGCGGCTTGGGTGGCGAACCTCTACGGCGACCGTGCCCGTGAATTGGGGGACGTCGGCCTTTTCCTCGAAGCTCTGCGGATACGCTTCGAGGATGTGACACGCACGCATCGAGCGGAGGCTGAGATCGTTGGCCTGCGGCAGAACGGCCGTCCAGCAACAGTTTATGTGCAAGCCTTCCGTGAAGTGGCCGGCAGGCTCAGTTCCTGGCCAGAAAGGATGCTGGTTCACCAATTCCGGGCCGGTCTGGATGATCACCTCCTCCGGGCTTGTATCGTCCGTGGAATTCCTTCCAGGCTTCAAGACTGGCTGCGGGTCGCGGTTGAGCTGGATGTGGCCTTACGGAGTTGTCAACGTCGTGTACGGTCTGTAGGAGACTCCTGTCAGGTCCCGCCAAGGGCACAGGGCCCGGTGCAGAAGCCGTCGCCTTCGTCGCTGGGTCCTACTGCCCAGCCCCCGCGATCCGTTTTGCGGTGCTTCAGGTGCGATCAACCAGGGCACCGCGTGGCCGCCTGCCCAATACCTGCGTCCCGGGTGGTCGCGGCAGCAACCCCGGCAAGGGGCACAACCCCCGGGCGCTTTGCAGAGCGTTCCCGGGCCTCTCGGCAGGCCGTGGGGTTAACACCAGGAGGAGACGGCCAAACGGAAGGGGACAGTGGCATCGATGTAGACGTGGAGATGTACGGGCATGGGGAGAGACCAGAGGAGGACCCCATGGTAAGTGCCTCGGTTAGCCCATTTGCAGTCCCGGTTACGTTAACAAACCCCGCCACGGGGGAGGTGGTGGTGGTTAAGGCTTTGATTGATTCGGGCAGCACGAGGTGTCTAATCAGCCGGAAGGTGGTGGCTAAACTGGGTGTTAGGGTGGTACGGCTAAGGAATCCAATACGGTTCCAGCAGGTGGATGGGTCCCTTCTGGGGGGGGTACCTATCACCCATGTCACAGAACCTGTGCGGCTGGATATGGGGGAGCACTGGGAACGGTTACGGTTCATCGTGGTGCCCTCCATGACGGAGGAGGTGATTCTGGGGCTAACGTGGCTGGATAGGTGGGGCCCGACTATCTGGTGGGAGGGGGGTTGTCGACACCTCCGCCTAGGGGTTGGGCCACAGCCCCCTGATCATGAGCAGCCAGGGCCGTCTGGCCCGCCAGGGAAGCTGGAGGAGAAGTGCAGGGCTGGGGCAGAAGTACACGTACCACCAGAGTACGCCGAATTCCTCGAAGTGTTCAGCGAGCAGGAATGCGACCTCCTGCCTCCCCATCGACCGACGGACTGCGCGATCGAGCTGGAGCCGGGGGTCAAACTTCCCAAGCCCCGGATGTATGCCATGACCCCACGGGAGATGACAGAACTCCGGAACTACATTGACAAGAACCTCGCACGGGGGTTCATACAACCAGCTCGCTCGAGGATGGCAGCACCAGTTCTTTTCAGGGAAAAGAAGGACGGGGGCCTACGTCTTTGTGTGGACTACCGGGGGGTCAACGCAGTGTGTGTTGAACATTTGTACCCGCTACCCCTAATGAAAGACATGTTGTCCCACTTGGCTAAGGGGAGGGTGTTTACCCGCTTGGACTTACGCGAAGCCTATTATCGGGTGCGAATCAAGAGAGGCGACGAGTGGAAAACAGCGTTCAACTGCCCGTTGGGCAGCTACCAATTTCGCGTAATGCCTTTCGGTCTCCAGGGGGCCCCCGCCGTTTTCATGCAACTAATAAATCAAGTGTTGCATGAACATTTATACAGGGGGGTGCTCGTGTATCTGGACGACATCCTTATTTATACGGAGACCATGGACCAACACGTTGCCCTTGTGCGCCAAGTTCTGCGGAAACTCCTAGAAGCACGATTGTACGTGAAATTGTCAAAATGTGAATTTCACGCGTCTCGACTGGACTACTTAGGCTATCGGGTCTCGGCAGCCGGGATTGCAATGGATCCAAAGAAAGTGGAGGCTATACTGCAGTGGCAAGCCCCGGGGACCAGACGGCAGCTGCAGAGCTTCCTGGGGTTTGCCAATTTCTACCGCCAATTTATACCATCGTTTGCTGCAGTGGCTCTTCCATTAACAGACTTGCTAAAAACCAAGACGTTGGCGGTGAAACCACGGCCTGGGATGCGGGTATCGTGGACCGTAGACTGTCAACAGGCCTTCGAGTCCTTAAAAGGTCTGTTCACCCGAGAGCCCATACTCCTGCACCCTGACCCAGCAGCGCCTTACGTCGTGCAAGTAGATGCTAGCGACGTGGCGGTTGGAGCTGTCCTTTTGCAGCACAACAGTAAAGGTGCGTTGCAACCCTGTGCTTACGCGTCTAAAAAGCTATCAACCACCGAACGCGCCTGGGCTATCTGGGAGAAGGAGGCCTACGCCGTTCGGTGGGCGTTGGAGACGTGGCGGCATCTTCTAGAGGGGGCAGAAAAGCCCTTCGAAGTATGGACGGACCATAGGAATCTAGAAGCCCTGCAATCCCCACGTAAGTTGGCCCCTAAGCATGTACGGTGGGCCCTGTACTTCAGGCGGTTTAGGTTTACCCTGAAATACGTCCCAGGGGGGAAGAATTTCCTGGCGGATGCCCTCTCTCGGCTTCCGCAGTATGACAACCAGCGGGAGGAGGTGGTGCAAGCTCTTATCCCTCCTCTCGGCCCAGAGAAGGTACAGGCAGTACAGAACGGGGTTGCGGATGAACTGGTACCGCAGCTGAAAAAGGCCCTGGAGGGAGATGGCTGGTTACGGCAGCACTCGCGGCTTCTAACACGACGGGACGACCTGGCCTGGTATGGGAGTAAGATATACGTGCCAGAAACCCTGCGAAACACTGTGCTTTATAGGTGTCATGATGCCAAGCAGGCCGGCCACCTCGGGTTCCTGAAAACACTGCACCTCGCTAGGCGTCAGTTCTGGTGGCCCGGGATGAGGCGGCAGGTCAAAGAGTATGTCCAGCGCTGCCGCACCTGTGCCATGGCGAAAACCCAGCCCGGAAAGCCGGCAGGGCTGTTACAGACGGTGGCGGACCCCTACCGGCCATGGCAGGACATCGGGATGGATTTCATCGTAGACCTACCAGAGAGTCGGGGATACACCGTCATCTGGACCATAGTTGACCTGTTTTCCAAGCAGGTCCATTTTGTTCCGTTAAGGGGCTTACCCTCGGCCCGGCGTCTGGCCTGGCTTTTTATAACCCACGTGTACCGTTTACACGGGGCGCCTAGACGTATTATCTCGGATCGAGGGGTACAATTTACCGCCAGGTTCTGGCGTGAATTTCTCCAGTTCATCGGGTCATCCCAGGGACTAAGCTCGGGGTATCATCCCTGCACAAACGGCGCGGCAGAACGAGCCAACGCGGCGGTGGAGCAATACCTACGCAGCTATGTCTCGTACCAGCAGGCAGACTGGGCTGACCTATTGGCGTTTGCAGAAATCGCCCACAACAACGCTGTGCACAGTAGTACTGGTCTCCCACCGTATACAGTGGTGTCTGGCTACGATTTCCCTCCTGTTCCCGAGTGTGACCAGGGGCCGGCCTCCTCTTGTCAACCCCAGGAGTGGATGCTACAAGTCAGAAAAGCATGGGCAGCGACCAAACAGGCTCTAAACAAGCAAGCCAGTATTGTAAAAGCCCAAGCGGATAAGAAGCGCCAACCGTTCTACACCCCAGGGGTTGGGGACTGGGTGTACTTATCCACAAAATACCTGAGATTACAAATACCTAGTAAAAAGCTGGGCCCTAAGTACATAGGCCCCTTCCAGGTAACCCACATCGTCAATCCGGTCACGGTGCGCCTTCGGCTGCCTAAATTTCTAGGCAAAGTGCATCCCGTGTTCCACGGCAGCTTACTGAAACCAGCCCCTGTTCCTATTCGGGGGGAGCCAGTCGGGCCGGGGCCTGTGGGTGATGGGCAATATGAGGTACAAGAAGTCTTAGACTCCAGGATGCGGAGAGGGCGACTGCAATACCTGGTGCTGTGGAAAGGATACCCATTAACTGAGGCATCCTGGGTGGCGGAGTCAAACGTTCAGGCCCCTAGATTGGTTAAGGCATTCCACCAGAAGCACCCTGGTAAACCCTCGGGAGGGGGTCGGGGGGGATCTGCTGCTCTCCTTAGTGCTTGTCTGACTTCTCTACCTTGCCTTTCAGGAGGAGCCTTGGTAGGAGGGGCCGACTGTCGAGCCCTTCGGGTTCGACAAACTCGCCGGGAGGGGGATTCGGCTCGCAGCCCTCGGCAACAGCAGCGGCCACGCCCACACCCTCCAGCTGTCCGGCGGGCGAGCTGCCGTTTGCCGCCGAAAGCCCAGCCGGCCCCAAAGCCCCCAGCTGACCGGCGGGCGAGCAGCCGTGCGAATGCCCAGCCGCTCCTACACTCGCCAGCTGGCCGGGGGGGAAGCAGCCGCGCGCTGCCGAAGGCCCAGCCGCTCCGTTTGCCGCTCCGTTTGCCGCCGAAAGCCCAGCCGGCCCCAAAGCCCCCAGCTGACCGGCGGGCGAGCAGCCGTTCGAATGCCCAGCCGCTCCTACACTCGCCAGCTGGCCGGGGGGGAAGCAGCCGCGCGCCGCCGAAGGCCCAGCCGCTCCCAAGCTCCTCAGCTGACCGGCGGGCGAGCAGCCGTGCGACGCCGAGAGTCCAGCCGCGCCCACACCCTCCAGCTGTCCGGCGGGCGAGCGCCGGACCCACGGGCGTGCCGCTATCTGAAAGGAGGCTGAGGGCGGTCGTGAGTGGCTGCAGGATGGCTACGCCGGGGCAGCCAGCAGGGAGACGGCCGGCAGCGACGCAGGGTGCTGAACAGCTGCACCCGGACCTTGGGGGCTGCCAGGGGGTCATGGGGATGGCGCGGGGAGAGGCATTGGTGGAGGGGAGCACACTCAGGTTGTTGGGAGGGGGGTGGGCTTGTACTTACCTTCACGCTGGGAAGCACGGTGCCGGTGGAGGGAGCTGGGCGTGGGTTGAAGGAGTAGGGGGGTGGAGTATTTACGCAGGCCAGGCGGATGCTGGTCTGCACGAGGGAGGGGTGGAGTCTAGGGGTGGGGCTGCTACCTAGTTACAGATTCAGAATAAAAGGTGCGTTGAGAGCGTATGGCTCTCAACGCTGACTTTGTTAAGGTATAGAGATCCTGCTATTAAAGGTACTCTTTCCAGTCATCCGTACTTCGTCGTGGTTTTTCCTGTGGGCTTGTCAATCCGGCGAAGACGAGGAGTTGACACATATAAGATATGTCACTCAAACAACAGAAGAAATCCATTATTTGGATGAAATCTTTTTTTTTATTATTTAAGAAAATTTATATGGCGGTCCAATTCACTGTTGGTGATTCCAGGCAGCTTACAAGGATAAAATCACAATACAAAACAATAACCTCTCCACACCCCTGGTGACAATAATCAAATGAGCCACTTGATGGGTTCCATATCACTCTGGGGTCCCTAGGCCTATTGGCAGAACTATGTCCTCAGGGCCTTGAGAAAGAGTTTCAAAGTGGGAGCCAATCTTATCTCTGCAGTCATGATTTTCACAGGGAGGAAGCCACCACAGAGAAGGCCCTTCTTCTTTGTCCCACTAGATAAACCTCCTTGAGAGAGGGGATCTATAGCATTCCCTGACTCCCCACTCTTGTGTGTTGAAGATGGTCCTTCAAATAAGCTGGCCCTAATGTAGGGCTTTGAAGGTGACAACCAACACTTTGAAATGGATCTGGAAAAAAATTGGTAGAAGAGGTGACACAAGCAAATCTAGATAAGGACAAAACCATGTGTGCTGCTGCATTTTGAACCAATTGAAACTTTTAGTACTTTTCAAGGGAAGCTCCAATAGTCAAGATGAGAGGTAACTACAGCAGGTAACTCAACACTGTTTTTACTAATCTAAAAAGGGAGCCTCCTCCAAGCAGCAAACAGTCAGGGGTGAGGTAAGTTCAACAGGCACTATAGCACATACTCTCACTCACTTCAAGCCACCATCCCCTTCCTCACTTCAGACAGGTCACATCCAATGCTCCCTTTATTCCTACATTCACTTTACATGCACTCAGCTTCGTGTCTTGTCCCATTGCTCTCCCCCACTAAGCCAGGAACCACTCCTCTCACCAAGGGGAGAGAGACAATTACATTCACATGACTCTTACCAGCTTCCCCTCAACACCAGGATCACTTGAACTACCTTCAAGGCCAGATTGTAAACCAAGCCAGAGATCTGCCTGCCTGCCTCTCTCTCTCTCTCTCTGATTTTCAACTCCTAGTGACCACATAGATATAATGTGATACACACCTATTTTATGTATTGAGATATATTGACATAGATAGATAGATAGATAGATAGATAGATAGATAGATAGATAGATAGATAGATAGATAGATAGATAGATAGATGTTGTTTCCATCTTATTCCCAGCCTGAATCCTGGCTGAAAGGGATCCAGATACTCCACTTCAAAACTATCCAGTATAGTTTCTTGGTGGCTTCTTGAGGAGGAAATGAGCCAAAGCTTCATTAAGAGGCAAAGCAACAACCCAGTCTCTCAAGGAGGCATATTAATGCCAGTTTTTTTCTTGTTTTTATTTATTTACTGAATTTATATAGCTGCCCATCTTACTCAAGTAACTCTGGGTGGCATACAACAAAGCTGTTTTCAGCTGATATATATTACACATTGTGTTTAACTTTTGCATTTTGCATTTCTAAAGAAATATTCTGAATCTTGAAAGACCATAACTCCCAAACAACCATATTCCATTGTGAAGGAGTGATTCTGGGAAGTTTAATTCAGCAGTACTTTGAAAACCAGGTTTTCCCATGTCTCAGATGCCTTTCTATCACTTCACTGGATTAATACATTCATAAAAAAATAAAATGTTGGCATTGGTTAAATCAGAAATGCACACATTGTCTATGCATTAAAGAAACCAAAATCTTATCTTCTTTCTGTTCTCCCCAAATAACATAGGTTTATTTCCAGGGCACCCTTTCCCATCTCAATCGCAAGAGCAACACAATTTTCCACAGAAGGGATCATGTTAGACTGGCTTTCTAAGTATCTGTATGCAATTTATTAAAATAGAAAGGTACTAATTTTCTTTACTCAGTATTTTAGCTCTTTGTTGGCATTGCCAGTGTGTTAGCTGTATTTTTTGCTCAATTCTCTTCTTCATCATAAGCTTAATTCCTGATCACTTCAGAGTCACATCCATGTGGATGTATTGGTTACGATAGGGAAGTGTTTTTTCATTTCTTTTTCTTTTTACTTCTTGCTTCTTACAACTTTATTTACTGATGGTCTTCCATCCAAGTATTAACCAGATTTAGTCCTACTTAGCTTCTAAATTAAAATGAGTCAGATGCTACCTGCTGAGGCTTCCTTCTTATTACACTCTATCATTCCTCTCAAATGTTTGGCACAGAACTAGTTTTCTTATACAGCCTTTAGTATTCATTTCCCTTCCTTCCTCACAGAACAAAACTGGGGTTTCATTTAAAGAGGAATATTATAGGGTTCCCACATAGTTTGCCCAAATTGAGAAAGCAAGTTTAATTACAGTTTGTTCAATAAGCCACAAATGGCAGTATTCACATGTTGTAAAGGAAAACCATATTATGGCTTAGTGATGCACAAACCCAGTTGATGTCTGAAAATCACAGCTCTGTTCGTGGACTGTTCCAGTTAGGATATGGTTGGGGATAGGAAACTCCCTGTTATTTTCTATCACTAGGGATGATTTGCATATATGCTTAAATCAGCATTCAGTGGCAAGATAACTCCAACTCACTGCAAGTGTAAGAGTCTTCTGCAGTGGGCCCCACTTGCCCAGATATATAACTTCAGTGTTTACACATAAGCAGATGATATTGCTGCTGAATCTATAGCACTGTATGCAGTACAACAGTTTTATAAAGTGTTGCAGCAGCATGCTTATCTCTCAGTACGTGTATATATTCCCTTTACTCCAGCTGCCAACAGCCTAAATTACTCAACTAGTTCTGGCAGCTGGACCAAGTTGTTATTTTTTTTTAGATGGAAATGGAGGTGTTGCCAAAGAACTAATAATATTTAAAATGAGGGTTGAGCAACAAGGCAGTTCTTGTAACAATTAACATCGCTTGCAGTCTGCAAGGAGAGTTGCACTCATTTGCAAAAGAATATTAAAATGATCTGCTTTATAATCAATGATTCCATGCAACACATTGCAAATCACCCCAAACAGCTTCCCTTTCTTTTTTTTCCTGCCAAATATCCTGAGCTGAGACATATGAGCCAAAGCAATTGGCCACTGCTTAATAGCATAGCAAATGTATTCACATGGTTATTCTTTCCATAAATCCAAGTAGATCAGATGAATAAATAGAACTTTAGGGGATCAGAGAACCCCTCTCCTTTCCTGGAGAGAAAGCTCATTTTCACATCAAAATCACAATGAGCAACTTGGCAGCAGCAACTCATGGGGATGGTATCTGTGAGCTTCCCAAATTAAATATCTATCTTATATTTAATAAAGAAGTCCCAATCTATAATTTAAAGTTGTTTATAACTTTCATTGTTTCAAAAGTAATTAAAATGTTTTAAATAAGACAGCCAATTGCTGATTCAAGGGAGCCGGGTAGGGAGGAAGATTTCTGGTTTCTTTCCAGCTTTCCACAGGAAAACTCAAAGGGGAAGCCAGCAGGAAGTCAATAGTTGTTCCTGTTCTCATTGCTTTTTTGTCCAGCCATGGTCCTTCTGTTTCTCTGTTTAAGCATGGAAGTATCTCTGAAACGATGACCCAATGGGGAAGGGTTGTCTAGTAACCAACAAAAATATAATAAAATCTGCTCCAAAACTGGGATTATTACATCTTTTACAGTTAATGCTAAATGATATAATAAGGAGATTACATTTTTACTTCTGGCAACTAAATTAATAATTGTTCAACAGTGGAAGTTTCTAGATAATTTAACAATTAAAAGATGGCGTATAAAAGTATAATCATTATTCTTCTTGTAAAAGTTGATAAAATTTGAATATTAAGTTCATAGAAAGATGAATGCCATTTTACCAGAACTAGAGATATTATTTATATTGTATGAATAAGAATATAGTGGGTATACTGAGCTGGAAATATGTAAGGGATAAACTGATGCTTAAATGTTACTTTTTGTTCATTTCTGTAGTTCAAGTATTCTACCATTTTCTTCATACTGTTCTAATTGGCTTAGTAGGTGTTTTAGAAGCACTAATCCATATTACAACATAGACATTAGATTACCATTCCCTTTGTCAGATATAAGAACGGGGAGGGGAATGTACATTTTCCAGGCAGTAGGTTTATTACTACCAGTGTCAATGTGAATCTGGTAATCACACTTTTTATTGTGCCCAAAGGGTAAAATATTTATAGTGACAATGTA
Source organism: Vipera berus (assembly GCF_964194415.1). Classification (NCBI taxonomy): domain Eukaryota; kingdom Metazoa; phylum Chordata; class Lepidosauria; order Squamata; family Viperidae; genus Vipera; species Vipera berus. Next base: position 190,303,113 of record NC_138204.1, read on the forward strand.
ATTTGGGTCAAGGTATTAAGTTAAGTAAAAGTTGTTTTATTCAATATGTGATGAACAGTACCCATATTAAAAACCAAGGGAAAAAGCATTCAGATATGAAAACATGCTTAAAACAAATGCATCTGTTCATTCTTCATAAATGTTTTAAGGAATGCAGGCAAACACATATTGAAATCCATATTTGCCGCATGCAACTGAAAACTAATAGAATTTATTTAATCCGGAGGGAGATGGGATTACAAATTTAACTTCTAATCACCATCAAAATATAGTTTTTCTTCAGAAATCACCATATTGGTTATTGTCAGTCATGTTACAATAAAGTTATAGCTCTTCTCTTGGTAAATGAATAATGATACTAGGTACACAATGATTCAGCAAATAAATATTTCTTCCAAGTATGAGAGACATTATGAAACTTCCATAATAAGATTATTTTCAGTAGAATGAGCCGGCACAATAATTCACCAATAAAATTTGAATTCTAAATAGATTCATTCAGAAATCTCATTCTATCCTTTTGTGCATCTCTCTACATGTTGTGTGGTGATGAGATTCAAAACGATCTTCTTTTCTTCATAGTCAAACTATGCCCATAGTTTTACACCATCCTGAATTCAACCCCAGAGCCATTCATTTCTTTTGCATGCTTTGTTTTAAAGTTGGTATCTGTGAATTCAGTTGCAAGGCTGGGGAATTTTGGAAGTTGAAGTCTACACATCTTAAAATTTCTGAGATTATCAAACACCAGCATAGTGGGTGGATACCCCATGGGATGGTTTCAGTTCAGCTCTGAGAATCATATACAGTCTTCTGGGCTTTGAAGACCACTCCCATGATTATTTTCCTAATCTATGTTACTTTTTATACTGCTTTTCTTAAGGCAGTAAAACTAACCAATTCAATATTAATTCTAAGAATTATTTCAGTATTTTGAGTTTTTGCATGAATTCCCATTGATGGGCTGTTGATTCCAATGAACATATACTGTATTTACACAAGCATGGAATGCAAAGAAAAGAAGCTGTTGATTTATCTTAAAGTGTGATTTCAGGTTTGTCTCATATCTATGTTTATTTAAATATATGTTTGGGTATTCCATTGAATGAGCATAGCTTGTGAGTGGTTCATTTATGACCATGGAATGACACAAGAGGTAAACTGATTCTAGTATGATCAGCTTGGTCTCAATTGCAATTTGAAACTAGAAAGGAACTGATGTACTCTAAGACACATTCCATTTTTTTCCATAAAATAAATAGATTCAACTGTTGATAAATACCAACTCCCTCACAGATGGCACCTGGAACACATGGGCTGCCCTGTTCATGTGTTCATAAACAATCCATGAAAAGTGTCCCTATCTTCTATTTGTCTTATCCTTCAACCCTAATTGTATTCTTTTCCTTTCTTCAACTTGGCATTCCTTTTAAATATCAAGAAATAAATACATTTCTATATCTTTATTCAGTCATGGACCAACACAATTAATTAGGATTATAAAAGAAAAATATAATTGTTCTAACTATCTAAAAAGGATTAAAGGAAGTATTGCAGCATGCTGTAAAACTATAAGACAGTACATAGCTGTGGTCAAGCAAATAAAATCAGATTGATCTGATAAGAACAACTTAAGATAAAACAATGACCAGGCTCTTAGTAAGCAATGGAAATAATAATTCTTGGCAAGCATCTGTGTAGAATGGGCAATAAAGAATAATACATTCTGTCATTTCAATTATTTCTCCATCATATGGACACATATTCTATTCAAAGGGGATCTTTTGGTATCTTCTTTCAGTAAAAGGGAGCATTGAATGTGGCTAAGGATAAAGCCCTTCTGAATTTTGGGATTATTATGTGGCTAAGATGGTTAGATGGTTGGAAAAGGTGCGCACAGTGGCTCAAGAAGATATTTCTGCTTGCAGCTCTAAATTGATGGACTGCTGTTTGAGATCAGGTAGTACATGCCCATAACCCATCAAAGTAATAGATAGTCAGGAAAAGCTGTAATGTTACAGTTTGGCATGTATTACTTGGCACCAGGAAGACTGGAAGCTATCTATCATAATTAAAGTGGCTTAAATATAAGTAACTAGAACCACATAACTGGTCCAATATTACTTCTTCAGACCATGCAACTTGAATGATTACTGCACGATCCAGAATTACCATGCTGCCAGGAGATGAAAAAAAATGAGAAAGGTTACATTGATAAATTGTTGTATTCTCTTTAGTTCTGACAGGGAATCAGTGTAAAAAGTGGAACTTCTTGATTGTCCTGCACTTAGAAGGAAAAAATTCATTAATCACAAATCTGTCCCAGCGGCTCTATTTTGCCCTGGGGGACATGAAGGAAATTTCTGTTAAACATTATCCTTAACCTCCTTTGTACATCTACTTAACATGTTAAATAGCTTGATGGACCCAAGTGAATTTGTCATTGCCATTGTTGATACACATTTAATTGTCCTGATTGCCCAAGAATGTATCTCATGTCAATTGCTGTCTATATTCATGAGGGTATCAGATCTATGAAAACTTGGTTGATGGGCTTCCATCCAAACTCATACCCCAGTCCTTACTACTGCATTTATAATAAAGTTGATTGTATCTTAGATACATACAATATTTTTGTCCTAGCCTTTGTAAAAGGAAGTAAGATTGAAATAGCCAATGGTCTTGAGAGACATTGGTGTAGTTCTTGGATTACACCCTTGACTCTGTGTCGTGCACCTCAGTAAATCATAACTTGAATGTGATGAAAACCTCAGATTTCTGATAAGGATTTTTTATTTGTGTTCCTTTCTTTTCTATTTTTCTTGGATACCGTGCTTCTTCTTCACCTTGGATCAGTCTATGCATCTTTCCAATGTGTGAGCCAGCTTCCAAAATTCCCAAACCAGCGGAACTATTAGGGAGCATTCTCAGAACTAAAATCTTTGCATATCAGTGTAAACTTATTCACACATAACATATAATTCTCACACATAATGCAAACATACGTTCCAGGTTATTCATCCTTCTTTTCTTGGAAGCCCTGAAGTCCTGCTAAACTTTGATTTCAACCATTATTTTTATTGAAGAACCAAGGTTTTGTTCATATTTGTAGTGGAACTGAATAATAAACAAGTTCTGCATTGTCTTAATTATTTTAAAAGGAACATTATCTAACCATTTTTTAATTGATGATGTTTACCACGTAAGATGTCTCCAGTGATTGGAGAGATTTAATTCTGCCCTTTAAACAACTTTTATTCCCATGTGTACATGTTCTAGAAATCTTTACCTACCAATAAGTAATAGCTGTGTGTGGTTGTCTTCATTGTTTAACAGGAGGAACTGTCTCTCTCCTCCTCTAAGTGTGTTTGAGCAAGAGGTTATTGTGTAGTCTTCTGTCAACGTCACTGACATTCTAATAACATTTTTAAGGATGACTTCTCTCTCTGCCCCAGATATTATTCTTCTCTGTTTCAGTCCAGCAGCAGACATGACGTTAATGAATGCAGAATGAACTGAATGGAATGGCAAGCATACTGTAGTATGCAGCCTCATTCAGAAATAAATAAATAAAAAACAGCAAAGGCATCATACATTGCATGCCAGATGGCTAACTCCCATGAGTTAATGAGAGGACCCAAATTTGGATGATTTAAAATGTCCTGCGGATATTTTTTTTTTTACATGAAAAGGCTGCTGTCTGTTAATTTACATATGTATGGTCGATGCATTTTTGTCCCTTTCTACAGATCTTCATATAATCATAGGGTTGTGGTAACTGTTGTGACTTTCTTTTGTCTCTAAAAATTGTAAGCATTGCTTCATTCTATTGGTATTTCAGCCATGATTGTTTTGCTTTTGCCTTTTTTGTAAAAAAAACAAACAAAACAGAAACTGTTAATTTTTAAAATGATATTTTATTCAGTTTGAAATCTTTTCCAGATTAAAAGCTAAAATTCAAACTCATAGGGGATGGATAGCACCCAAAGTTGTCATTTATGCAAACCATTACTTCTTCACTGACTACTTTTGCAGCTTATCATATAAGCCAGAGGTTTAAGAGAAGCTCTCTCTTAATGGATTCCAAATAAAAGCCACCAATTGATTTTTCCCACCACCACCCTATGGAAAGTTAGAAAGCAATTGTAGAAATGATTTTGGACTCTCTCAGTATGAACATTCTTGGAAGCCAGAACAGAAAGGATCAAATCTGATGTGGCAGGACAAGCTAATAAAAGAAAGATAAAGTTGAAAAAATGGTTTGGATCCAGAATAAGGCTACAGAGAAAAAGATTCCCAAAAATATGCTGCCAATAAATCCCTAGGAGAAAAGTTGTTGAGCAGCAGCTTGGAATGCAGCCAATTGCTCATTCTGAGTGTCTCCTTCCTGGAGGCCAGAGCAGACTGTGTGTAGCCTCCCTCCCTCCCTCCCTCCCCCCCTCTCTCTCTCTCTCTCTCACACACACACACACACACACCAAAAGAAGAGAGCAGATACTCAAACATCCAGAGGCAACATGTATGTACCTTTCCTAATTATATCCTCACATATAGACATCTAGAGTCACATATAACATACCTAGATGACATACAATAAAGGTACACAACCTTTCTAGTTCCTGGAGAGAAGATACAAAGTTCATCATATATGCTAGCTCTCTCACACCAATAGACATGGAAAAAAAATATGTTCTTATACAGAAGAAAATCTAGATGGCCATTGATGGCAAGAAGTTTGAAAGAACTGTGCCCTGCATGCTTTCTCTAACTTGTTAATTCTGAGATTGGGACTGTAGAATATGCAAAAATCTGCTGATGTAGCACCTTGACTTGATGCAAAAAGTGCTACTGCTTAAATTCGGAGAAAGCTGTGTTATGTAAGGATGTTTGTGAAGTCAATTACACTGTGTGTGATAATGTTATATTGAATATGTTACAAGAGAGATACATACAATGCTATGCTTTAATACCTAATCTTTCACTACTCCTAGGAAGACCAGAAGTTTTCTTACTGATCACCACTAGTTGGCAGCCTACAGGTTGGGTGCCAGTGAGGTAGATTTTACATAAGCCACTAATCCTTCCACAAAAAGTTTCATGGTGACATCTAATCGGGTAATGAAATGTCTGCAAGCAAACAACCAAGTTCAGAGAGCACCAAGAATTCCATAATTCAATTCTGAGCTACAAATATTCTGTTGGAACAGTTTCATTCATTTTCAGAGACAGCCTTACATGCAATATAGAATATTGCTATAAATCAGACTAGATGGAACAGGAGGGAAGTGGCTAAAATTACCCTCCATGCTATCTTTTTAAAGTCTAAGAAAGATTAATTTACAGGTACAGCTCTTCATGATGCAAGTAGCTACTGCAAGGGGATGATTTTCATTAATGAGGGTTCAAATCCCCTTTCTCCATCATGTGATCTTATGTCATTCACTTCCTTTCCAAAAGACAATTCTATATTCTTAAAATCTTTGGCTTTTGATTTATATCTGTCTACAGTAAAGTGATTGCAATTCAGCCCATGATTCGAGATGAAGGGAGTGTATTGATTGTTTTTAAAACTGCATTACATTTTTTTCAACTCTGTGTCCTTTCCTTATTTTTCACACAAGCTACATTTTGTTTGCAATTTTTCTGTCCTCCAAACCATGGCTGGATATTGAGCTGAGATTTTCTTTGAGCTATCAACAGCGACAATTGGGTCTTTCTCTTGAGAAATCATAGCTAATTTTAAAACCAGCAGCATATGAGAGAATAGTTCAAAGTTTTCCTTTGACTATGAATGGCAAGGCTTCTTCCCCAAGGATTAGGAAATAGAGGCAGCCAACATACACCACACAAAGAAAGCAGTATCACATAGACTTTTGAGTAGAGCAGATTGAAATACACAATGGAGGAACTCCAATGGACAACTCATGTCAACTCATAGTGATGGTACTTCATACATGATATTTCAATCTAGATGATTAAAATGATTCTAAAATATAAAAAGAAAAGAAGATGGAGAAAGGTCATATTAGCTCTGTTTTAGCTCTGGCAATGATTTATAGCTTGTGTGCATACTTGATGTGTTGTTTGGGAGTTATAGCATAATATGACAAAAGACTTAGAGGCTATAAGTTCACTTCTGCTTGAGAAACTAAATTTTGATGGAATTTGACTGGTTCCATTTACATGAAACACATGACCACATAGCCACATGACCTGATCCAATCATATGGAATTGTCTTATCTGAACTATACAGATAGTCCTTGACTTGCAACTGTTCATTACTGACTGTTCAAAGTTACAACAACACTGAAAAAAGTGACTTATGACCATTTTTCACAGTTACGACTGTAACAGAATCTCCATGGTCACATGATCAAAATTCAGATGCTTAGCAAGTGACTCATATTTATCACGGTTGCAGTGTCTGGGGGGGGTCATGTGATCACTTTTTGCAACCTTCCAACAAACAAAGTCAATGGGGAAGCTAGATTCACTTAACAATTGTGTTACTAATTTAACAACTGCAATGATTCACTTAACAACTGTGGCAGGGAAGGTTGTAAAATGGAACAAAATTTACTTAACAAATGTTTCACTTAGCAACAATTTGGGGCTCAACTGTGGTCATAAGTACAGATAAGTACTATCTGTAATTCAAGAAGAAAATTTTGTTGTTGTTAGTTGCGAAGTCATGTCCGACCCATTGCGACCCTATGGACAATGTTCCTCCAGGCCTTCCTGTCCTCTACCATCTTCTGGAGTCCATCTAGGCTCACACCTACTGCTTCAGTGACTCCATCCAGCCACCTCATTCTCTGTCGTCCCCTTCTTCTATTGCCCTCAATCTTTCCCAGCATTAGGCTCTTCTCCAGTGAGTCCTTCCTTCTCATTAGGTGGCCAAAGTATTTGAGTTTTAGCTTCAGGATCTGGCCTTCTAAAGAGCAGTCAGGGTTGATCTCCTCTAGGACTGACCGGTTTGATCGCCTTGCAGTCCAAGGAACTCGCAGGAGTCTTCTCCAGCACCATAGTTCAAAGGCTTCAATTCTTTGGCGCTCAGCCTTTCTTATGGTCCAGCTTTCACTGCCATACATTGCAACTGGGAAGACCATAGCCTTGACTATACACACTTTTGTTGACAGGGTGATGTCTCTGCTTTTTAGTGTGCTGTCTAGATTTGCCATGGCTTTCCTCCCAAGGAGCAAGCGTCTTTTAATTTCTTGGCTACAGTCCCCATCTGCAGTGATCTTGGAGCCCAGGAAAATAAAATCTGTCACTACCTCCATTTCCTCCCCATCTATTTGCCAGGAATTGAGAGGGCCAGATGCCATGATTTTGGTTTTCTTAATGTTTAGTTTCAACCCAAGTTTTGCACTCTCCTTCTTCACCCGCAACAAGAGGCTCTTTAGTTCTTCTTCACTTTCTGCCATTAGAGTGGTATCATCTGCATATCTTAGGTTGTTGATGTTTCTTCCGGCAATCTTAATTCCAACTTTTGATTCATCTAGCCCTGCCTTTCTCATGATGTGCTCTGCATATAAGTTAAATAGGCAGGGCGACAGTATACAGCCTTGCCGGACTCCTTTCCCAATTTTGAACCAATCAGTGGTTCCGTGTCCAGTTCTCACCGTTGCTTCTTGGCCCGCATATAGATTTCTCAAGAGACAAATAAGATGGTCTGGTATGCCCATCTCTTTAAGGACTTGCCAGAGTTTGTTATGATCCACACAATCAAAGGCTTTAGCATAGTCAATGAAGCAGAAGTAGATGTTTTTCTGGAACTCTCTAGCTTTCTCCATGATCCAGCGTATGTTGGCAATTTGATCTCTAGTTCCTCTGCCTCTTCGAAATCCTGCCTGTACTTCTGGTAGTTCTCGATCCACATACTGCTGGAGTCTAGCTTGTAGAATTTTAAGCATAACTTTACTAGCATGAGAAATGAGTGCAATGGTGCGATAGTTTGAACATTCTTTGGCACTGCCTTTCTTTGGAATTGGAATGTAAACTGATCTTTTCCAATCCTGTGGCCACTGTTGAGTTTTCCAAATTTGCTGGCAAATTGAGTGTAGCACTTTTACTGCATCGTATTTTAAGATTTTGAATAGGTCAGCTGGAATACTGTCACCTCCACTAGCTTTGTTGTTGCTCAGCTTTTCTAAGGCCCACTTCACTTCACATTCTAGGATGTCTGGCTCGAGGTCAGTGACCACCTCATTGTGATTATCAGGGATGTTAAGCTCATTCTTGTATAGTTCTTCTGTGTAATTTTGCCACCTCTTCTTAATCTCTTCTGCCTCTGTTAGGTCCCTGCCATTTTGGTCCTTTATCATGCCCATTTTTGCATGAAACGTTCCTTTCATCTCTCCAATTTTCTTGAAAAGATCTCTGGTCCTCCCTATTCTATTGTTTTCTTCTATTTCTTTGCATTGTTCATTTAAGAAGGCATTCTTATCTCTTCTAGCTATTCTTTGGAGTTCTGCATTTAATTGGGCATATCTTTCTTTTTCTCCCTTGCCTTTCGCTTCCCTCCTTTCCTCAGCTATTTGCAAAGCTTCCTCAGACAGCCATTTTGCTTTCTTGCATTTCTTTTTCTTTGGGATGGTTTTGGTTGCTACCTGTTGTACAATGTTGTGAACCTCTGTCCATAGTTCTTCAGGCACTCTGTCTATCAGATCTAATTCCTTAAATCTATTTGTCACCTCTACTGTATATTCAACAGGGATATGATTTAATTCATACCTGACTGGCCTAGCGCTTTTCCCTACTTTCTTTAATTTAAGCCTAAACTTTGCAACATGGTCTGAAGCTCATGGTCTGAGCCACAGTCAGCTCCTGGTCTTGTTTTTACTGACTGTATAGAGCTTCTCCATCTTTGGCTGCAGAGCATATAGTCAATCTGATTTCTGTGTTGACCGTCTGGTGATGTCCATGTGTAAAGCCGTCTCTTGGGTTGTTGAAAAAGAGTGTTTGCTATGACCATCGTATTCTCTTGACAAAATTATATCAGCCTGTGCCCTGCTTCATTTTGTACTCCAAGGCCAAACTTGCCTGTTATTCCTGTTATCTTTTGGCTTCCTACTTTAGCATTCCAATCTCCCATGATGATAAGGACATCATTTTTGGGTGTTAGTTCTATAAGGTGCTGTAGGGCTTCATAGAACCGGTCAATTTCATCCTCTTCAGCACTGGTGGTTGGGGCATAGACTTGGACTACTGTGATATTGAATGGTTTGCCTTGGATTCGAACTGAGATCATTCTGTCATTTTGAGGATTGTATCCCAGTATTGCTTTTCCTACTCTTTTATTGACTATGAAGGCTACTCCATTTCTTCTGAGGGATTTTTGTCCACAGTAGTATACCTGATGGTCATCTGAATTAAATTCACCAATTCCTGTCCATTTTAGTTCGCTGATACCTAAGATGTTGATGTCTAGTCTTGTCATCTCTTGTTTGACCACGTCCAGCTTTCCTTGATTCATGGATCTTACATTCCAGGTTCCTATGGAGAAAGAATCTTTACAGCATCGGACTTTCCTTTCACCACCAGACATATCCACAGCTGAGCGTCCTTTCGGCTTTGGCCCAGTCGCTTCATTCTTTCTGGCGCTACTAGTACTAGCCCTCTGCTCTTCCCCAGTAGCATATTGGATGCCTTCCGACCTGAGGGGCTCATCTTCCAACGTCATATCATTTTGCCTTTTGGTACTGTCCATAGGGTTTTCATGGCAAAGATACTGGAGTGGTTTGCCATTTCCTTCTCCAGTGGATCACGTTTTGTCAGAACTCTCTGCTATGACCTTTCCGTCTTGGGTGGCCCTACACGGCATAGCTCATAGCTTCATTGAATTACGCAAGCCCCTTCGCCACGACAAGGCAGTAATCCATGAAGGGGCAAGAAGAAAATAGTTTAATTCAAAAAAAAGTAATTCAAACATGTTTCTCAGCATGTACGATCATAGCTTGGGGAACTGATTATTTATAGCATTTCAGATAACTGATAAGGAACTTTTGTTTTTTCCCCCTCTCTTTTGAATAGTTTTGAAGAAATGTTGATTTAACTTTGGTTCTGAGCAGATCCAGATTTTCCACTTGGTCTATTGTCAGGATGTGTTATCCATTACTGTTTGAGGTCATCCAATACTGTTGGGTTGACATCATTCTCCTACTTCTTCCATTTCTAGTGAATGTATCACCTGTTTTTCCCCCTCTAGCTTTAATTCAAAATGGTCATTTTCTAAATGGAACTGATTTAAGAACTTCAGAATGCATGGTCTCCAGTGCTATGTTCTAATCTAATGGCAACTCAAGCCCCTCCTTTGTGCAGCACTTTATCTTGGGTCACTGGGATATTCTGCATTTTTTTTTTATAATTTTGTAGTTATTCCATTAATGGCCCATTGGGTCAATAAAGTATGTAAGTAAGTATGTCTACTCTATCAAAGAGAAGGATTAGGGGGAACGTGATAGCTGTCTTCCAATACTTGAGAGGCTGTGACAAAGAAGAGTGCTTTGACTTATTCTGTAGGACAGCAGAGTGCAAGACAAGAAGTACGTAATTGATAGAATCTGGTTAAAGAAAAATCCAACCTAAAAATAAGGATAATTTTTCTCATAGTGAGAGCAATTAATCAGTAGAATACTTTGCCTTCTGGTGTTGTGGGTGTTCCCTCATTAGAGGTTTCAAAAATAGAGTGGACAATCATTTAGGATGATATAAGGCTCCTGCCTTGATCAGAGGGTTGGACTAAAAGAACTCCAAGGTGCCTTCCATCCCTATAATTTTCATTCTAAGTATCTACATCTTTGGAAGCTCATGCTCCATTCTATCCTTACATCTTCCAGTGGGTGCCATTTGGGTTTCTGACCAGGTTGGTTTAAGCATGCCTTCCTTCCTTCCTTCCTTCCTTCCTTCCTTCCTTCCTTCCTTCCTTCCTTCCTTCCTTCCTTCCTTCCTTCCTTCCTTCCTTCCTTCCTTTTTTTGCTTTGTTCCTATGAAGCTGAACAAATAGTTCTTCATTGCTACCATACCTTTATGGGAGCACAGAAACAAAAGACCAACATATTCCCTATTACGTAGATAACTGTAGCAAGAGAGTGAATGGTTCCAATAGAAGAGAATATATATAAACAGTGCTTTTTTTGTCATAGAACACACAGAACAGTGTTCTGGCACCTTTTTTTGAATGGAAGAACCGGTTCCTTCTAAGCTGCCAGCGTGAGTAAAGTTCTGGCTCGGTGAAAGGAAGCTGCCCAGGAAAATTGGGGGCATTGAAGGTCGACTCGGAAACACTTCCACACCCCTGAAAGCAGACCCTCTTCTCTGCCTTGGTTCATGCCCGCCCCTGCTGCCGCCTGTCCTCACCCCCTTGTTGGCCACCAGGGACCAGGACTGACTCCTGGAGTGAATCCATTTAAGGGAGCAGGAGTGCTCCCAAAGCAGCAGCGTCGCTGCCCCCTCGGTCACTCTGGCTCCAGAAGAAGCCTCTGTGTCATCACAGGCAGAGCAGGATGAGGTGGCAGAAGACATGCCGGCTCCGAACAAGTGCCCTCTCAAAAGCCGCAGCAATGGTGTCTGTCAGCTGACGCTGCTCACGTGATCTGCACCTCGGAAGCTCCCTTAAGCAGTTTCTTCTTTCCCCCTCCCCGCTCCATAAAGGGCTTTTGACTGGAGCCAGAGCTGTGCGTGAGTTCTGGCACCTTCTTTTTTTCTTTTTACAAAAAAAAGCACTATATATAACTCAAGGTTGATAAGTGGTGAGATTTTTGAATCAAGGGACTTTCAAGGAAGAAGCCATAACCCAACCAAGATTGATTAATAGATATACAACCAGCAGACCACTCTCCTCACACTGATGACATTGCTTAGTCTGGTATCCTTCCGTCGCGGGTTGAAGACCCACTTGTTCGAGTTAGCTGGTCTGGCCTGAAGGGGAATATGGGTTTTCTAATTGGTTTTATTATTTTACTATTGCTGTATTTTAATTGGGCATGGTTTAATTCTCTTTTAATTTTTGTATACCTATTTATATATGCCCTGTGAACCGCCCTGAGTCCCTAGGGAGAAGGGCGGTATAGAAATCCAATAAATGAAATGAAATGAAATGAAATAATGAAAGGTCTGCAAGAAAAAAGCCAAGTTCAGAAAGCACGAAGAACCTTCAGTTACAATACTACAATACTATGGTGTCGACCATAAGGGAAAGAGGAAAAGTTAGAAAGGGTCAGCATTAGTATCAAAGAAGATTGATGGGAGGTAAGAGTGAAGGCATCCATGTGTGCAAACATCTGGAAAGCAAAGGAAAGGTACACAGACTTGTGTAAAACGGAAGAATTCCTGAAAAAAAGAAAAATCAGCCACTGATAAAAGGCAGCCTGTGAATCTTGCTTTCCCTGCAAAGAGGGGAAGGGCAAACATAGGGAGAAGACCAGTAAAGTCTTGCAGTGGCCATCTTCTGGACAGAGAACCAGACTGGCCCTGTTGCTAGCCTGCTGAATTGTTTTGATGAATTTCTTCAAAACAGCTTAAACAATCTGCAGAAATGCAAGGTTACAGTATGGAATATGCTTTAAATGTTACATGACTCGCAGAACTGTTCCATATGGAAGAATAAGGGTTAAAATTGGGATAATGATAAATGCAGCCAAGAAGATGAATATGTTCCTTCTTACAATGCCCTTGCTGTTACCTTTATATTTTTGTGCTCTTTTGGCCTTAGTTTATGCATAAATATATATTTAGATGCAACTCCATCTACACCCTTTATCAATTCAACATATTATTTCATATCTGTAGTGGAAACAAATGGTCTCAGTTGTTTTCAAGCCATATTCCAAGTAAGAAAAATCAACATTTAAAAATTATTAATCTATGTGCCACTATAAACCTCTTAGTTTTTATGGTAGCAGATGATTCCATCCAGATCTTGTATTCCCAAATGTCTGGAATGAGCTGCAAAGAAAGCCATGTAAATCATTTAGCATTAATCTAGAGATTAATCCACAAAACAGTGTAAACTTTTATCTGCTTATTTTGTTCAAATTTCTTTCTAGCAATGTACAGAATAAAATCATTAATGAAAAACTTCAAACACCATCTCCAAAATAAGTAATCTCATGTGCAGCATTATAAACCTTTTAAATTACATTAGCTAATCAGAATCGGTATTGAGCAATCATTGTCTTTTATTAAATGACCACTGCGCTCATATTGCTTTTCAATTAAAACAGAAAACAGTTACAGATGATTGAATAACACATCTTGAGAGCAATAGCTTCCACTGAGGCAACCACCACCAATAGAAAATTGATCACTTAAGGATATAAATTAACTTTGTGATAACCATCACTATTCTTAAACCCTTTTTGCATATTCTGGCTTTGCTCTTGGTTGCTGTTTTCTTCTAAAAGTGATATGTTTCCATCGGTCTTGCTCTTTAGGTTGATATATAGGGTAGGTTTTTTCAGAAGCTGTTTGTTCCCTATTGTATTCAGTTTAGGTGTATCAGTTTTATTTTTTGTTGATATATATAGGGCATTTTTTAAAGAATCTCTTTGCTCCCTATTGTGTTTAATTTTGGTGTAGTCTTCTTGTTTAGGCTGGAGATTCTCACTTTGTTTCAGAGTGGCTAGAGTTGCTTCTAGACCCTTTAATTTTTCTTCTAGTAATTCATATGATTTACATTTGATACATATATAGTTTGGGTCTTCTGTGGGCATACGCTCAAACATATGAAATATTTTGCAAGTCACTATAATGGCAGTCTCTATGTCTATGTTTTTTTTGTTTGTTAAAAAATAAAAAAAAATGATTTTCCCTGTTACGAAGTGTCAGTTTACAATTCCCTGTTTTAAGGGTCTGACTCTTTTTCTATGATTTTTAATTGTTTTCCTGTTAGATCATTAAGAATTTAAAAATTTCTAAATAATTAAAATAAGTAAATACTGTACTCAAATGCCTGCCCTGAAATAGTATCTTTTCTGCTGACAAAAAGGCTTAGAGAATTTGTTCTTCCATTTTGTCTATGATTCTTATCATAGACTATGATCCTTATCATAGAACTTCTAATTACACCAAACTCTGTAGATCTCATCTGATATCAATAAGGAAGAGGAGATTATTATCCTCCCTGAAATAAGCCACAAACCATCTTTGTGACAACTTATGGACATGCTAGAAACATTCTTTTTTATCTTGGCATTTAGACCCAAGGATGTTTTATTGTGTATAAGAATGTACAAAGAATGGAGATACAGTTAAGTATGTAGACTCTGATGTGCTATATTGTAGTATCATTATCAGGCCATTTCAATATAATGATGACATTATTGTATATTACTGCATTTCAATATATTTTCATTCATACTCTGAAGATGGATTAATAATAATAGATGTTATACAGTTATTTCAAACAAATGAACCAATACATAAATAAATTCCTTTTGTCTGATGCTGGTAACATTTGCTTCCTGTTCTAAGGCAGTTTTGTGTGGACATGACCCAGATGGAGCTAATTTAGCATTGGAAGGAGAGGAGCACTGAATGTAGGCAAGCAAGAGTTAATTTATACAGGAAACAGTAACATGTAGATAAATGCTACATCACACATTACCATTTTTATGTCACCACCCCATCATGACTCTCCCCTAACCCATCCCTATCTTCACACTCATTAGGATATCATGCATATTCATGACCCTGATTATATAGCCACTTCTTTGACTTATTTTAATTGTGCGCAGTGACACTGCAAGACAGGATACCTGACCTTTTCAAGATCATTTTCTCTCTATTACTTTTCATAAAGCTATTAACTTGTCGCCTTCCATAAGACTGCAATAATTTATTTCCCACTAATAATAATAATAAAAATCCTAGTGCCATGCAAATTAAAATTTATTCAGCAAATAGAATTCTTTGGATTATTTTCTAATGGCTTTAAATACTTTCATTTTAGGAAGAAAAATAATATTAATGGATGCAGGCTGAGTGGATAATTGCAGGCATGGGCAAAAATATGAGTATGCAACCAATGCTGTCGTTTGCAGCACAGCAATTACTGCAGAGTGTTGCTTTACTTAATTTTTTTGTTAAAAAGTATGATAATTTATATAAAGGAATATCATTAAAATGCTAAAATATTTCCCACAGTGCAGAAAGCAGAAAATTGGTTACCTAACATATATAAACAACCATAAAAATAAATAGTACATACAGTGCTAGGATGAAAAATATCTGCAAATGATACTGAACAAAGAAATTATGGATTTGAAACAATTCCACAGTTTTGTACATTCCTGGGGAGGCATAGCCATCTTCACATGGTTTATAGGGCTGCCTTGGAAGACCACTTGTACTGCCACAATTTTAGTTGGCCTAACCACACTGCACTGTTTCAAAAGGAGTGGCACCAGTGATCCACTTGCTTTCAAGTCTAATTCAAGTTTTTGGGACATATAGTAGCTTTAAAGAAGGGCTAGGAAGTTTTCACAGGCCAGCAACTGACTTGAACTCAAAGCTCAAATAAAGTACCTGGAGCTGCTGTTTTGCATGTTCAGAAAGTTTTTTATCTGTTACCTTCCTATTTACAGAATGCAGAATAATAGAGTTGGAAGGGAGCTTGGAGGTCTTCTAGTCCAACCCCTTGCTTAAGCAGGAGACTCTATACCATTTCAGACAAGTAGCTGTCCAGTCTCTTCTTAAAAGTCTCCAGCAATGAAGCACCTACAACTTCTGAAAGCAAACTGTTCCACTGGTTAACTGTTCTCACTGTTAGGAAATTTCTCTTTAGTCCTAGGTTGCTTCTCTTCTTGATTAGTTTCCATCTATTGTTTCTTGTCTTGCCTTCTGGTGGTTTGGAAAGTAGGTTGACTCCCTTTTCTTTGTGACAGCCCACCAAATATTGGAACACTGCTATCTCAGCCTTCTTCCAAGAATAATCCAAGATGATTACAAGGAGGGGGAGGGAGAGATAGAGAGAATCATGAAAATGATTCTGAGGTCTGCTAAGGAGCTCCACTACCACCTTTTCCAGCAATTTTATTGGAACATCACCGAAAGAGGTTCACCTGGCTTGTAACTATTCATCTTTCAGTCACACAGATGATACGTCTCATTATGTCTCTGAGAAGCCTTAGCCTTATTTGGGCCATCTTTCCCACACATTCCTCAAAACAAGAGGAGAGCCCAGAATTGACTTTGCTATGCAGATTGTGTCATTCTGTCATTTTCATTATTATTAGGTTTTTGACTGTAAGATCCGTTAGCTCTGTGTCTGCATATGTTCTCAAACTTGGCAAAAATGTGTAGATTTGCAAATAATCCCATTTTTAAGGTTACTTATTTTTCTGAAACATATGCATTTGGTTCCAGGGATCAGGTCATAAAATTCTGGGAAGTACTTTTCAGCTTCTTCTGTATATTAAGTTGATATATTTGTATTAATTTATGTTTCAATTAATTTAATGTTATAAGCCACCCAGAATCACTGTGAATTAGGTGGCCATTTAAATTTGTTTAATAAATTCAATTCTGAATGATTTTTTCAGCTGTTTTTACAGATACAATCAATATGGCAGGGATCAATGAAAATGTATGAATTGTATAAGACACATGTGTTGAAGTTCATGTTTCCTTTTAATTCAGTCAAGTGAACAAACCTAAAAAGGAGGGCTGAGCCAAACCCATAAATGATTTTAAATACAACAGAATGTATTGAGATCAAATGTGTTCTCAGAACTAGGAACATTGAATGTATTTCAATTTAAGTCACATTTTTATGGAAGCAAGAAGTGACCAGAAAGGAGCAATTGGTTTATTTCCAGCCTATGTTACTGTGACACTTTTTTAAACCAATAGCTCCATTTTTCATGTTTTAAATCTTTTTAATATTAAAAGAGTATTAAAATGCAAACTCTGCAAGTTTAAATTGCCTAAATTGTTTACCACTATGTAAACAGCCAAGGTGTATTTACAAAGTGTAAAAACTGCAGATCAATATAGGAATTTGCAGAGATCAAATTCCTTAAGGATCCCTAGTTTCTTTCTTGAATTACACATTGATTACATTTATTTGCCTATTTATAAGCAGGGGGTCTAGTGATTAATGAATATATTTATACAGTGTTTGGAATTTTATTTATAGGAGACTTTTCTAATACAGTTTCCTGCTATTTAAAATCTTAACACAGAAACATTTATTTGCAGGAATGCAATTTTCATTTATTCACATGCATAGCTTTTGCTTTGTAAAATATTTCCCAGTTTCCAACCAATACTATCGTACTTATCATTATCTGTGGGTATTATGGGGTCAGATTATGGAAGGTTACCTCCTTATACTGTATATCTGAAGATCTTTTGTAATGTACTGGTACTATATTATTCAAAAACTATTAGAAGTAAGCATCTTACCATATGAGAAATTTCCCTCATTTCTGTCCTAAGGTAAAGGTATAGGTTCCCCCGCACATGCGTGCTAGTCGTTTCCAACTCTAGGGGCCGGTGCTCATCTCTGTTTCAAAGCCGAAGAGCCAGCGCTTGTCCAAGGATGTCTCTGTGGTCATGTGGCTGGCATGACTAGTCGCCAAAGGTGCACGGAACGCTGTTACCTTCCCACTGTAGTGGTCACTATTTTTCTACTTGCATTTTTACATGCTTTCGAACTGCTAGGTTGGCAGAAGCTGGGACGAGTAACAGGCACTCACTCTGTTATGCAGCACTCGGGATTCAACCCGCCAAACTGCAGACCTTCGGATTGACAAGCTCAGCATCCTAACCCACTGAGCCACCACGTCCCTTGTTTCTGTCCTATTTCTTTCCTATTAGTAGTAATTTTAACTGTTCGTGTCTGGCTCTTGGAGACTTTATAGACAAGTACTATCCATGCTTCCCTGTCAAGCACAGCTTCTTTCAGTTGTTGGATGTTCACCTTTATATCAGCTATGATGGTATCAAGCCAGTGAGTTCTTTGCTTGCCCCTTCTTTTTGATCCACTAACCATTCCTAGCATTATTGACTTCTCCAATGAGGAGGAGGAGGAGAAGATTTATAATTGGACAGACTTCTTTGGGCTCTATCTCTACCATACTGGGGATATGCCAGAAGGTAGTATACAGAAACATAGAAGCCTTTATACACACCTATCATTAGAACTTATTTTCCTTTCTTTCCTTTCACTCTTGGCATAGCTGGGGTGATAACTGACACTTCTTTCACAGGATTCCTTTTGA
The DNA here is from genome assembly GCF_964194415.1 of Vipera berus. Lineage (NCBI taxonomy): Eukaryota > Metazoa > Chordata > Lepidosauria > Squamata > Viperidae > Vipera > Vipera berus. The sequence continues at coordinate 190,321,341 of NC_138204.1, forward strand.
CACAGCAGAATCTTGCAGCTGAGGCAAGGCCAGAATTAATAATCTGTGTGAGCAAACACACAGCTGCTGTTTGTAGAGAGAGATTCTATTAAGGAACAGTGAATTCTCATAATTAGCAGAGCGGTTTCTACAGCTGCCCACCTGACCCCGGACTACACAAATTGTGTGTGGTGTTTGGCCTGTAAATCAATCTTATCTAATTACTATAAGTTATTTCCCAGTCCTAATGGCTAGAAGAGTAAAAGTAAGGCAGGAAGTTCCTTAGTCCTCACCCAATAAATTGTTACTCCTGTTTGACCCACCTTTACATGGAAATTCATATTTTGTATATGATTGTTTCTAGAGGAATGGAAGAGTAGCCTATTATTTCAAAGGTCAAATAATATTCAAGACATTTTGCTGGATGGTGACTAAATGACTAAGAATGAGTATTTTCCATCATGTTCCAGTAGTAGTAGTAGTAGTAGTAGTAGTAGTAGTAGTAGTAGTAAATTTTCTTGCACAACTGTGTGCATTGGGCAGCAAGTTCTTTCCAATTCTTTCAGTTAGCTGTAGCAGTATCAACTTATTCCAAACAGTGGAATTCTGGTTAGCTGCTTCAAAGACCTCTTAGGTCTTCTCAGCCCACCTGTGCACTCAGAAGACTTAGCCATAAAGTCAGTGCTACTTTGCTGTCTTGGCTTCTCTGTGTAAGTTTAAGTTTAAGTTTATTTGATTTCTATACCGCCCTTCTCCCGAGGGACTCAGGGCGGTTCACAGGGCATATATAAATAGCAGTACAAAAATTAAAAAGAAATTAAACCAATGCCCAATTAAAATACAACAACAATAGAATAATAAAAAACCAATTAAAAAACCCATATTCCCCCATCAGGCCAGACCAGCTAATTCAAATAAGTGGGTCTTCAGCCCGCGGCGGAAGGATCGAAGGTCCGATGCCATCCGGAGCTCAACCGGCAGTTGGTTCCATAATGCCGGAGCACCCACAGAGAAGGCCCTCCCCCTGGGGGCCACCAGTCAACATTCCCTGACCGGAGGCACCCTGAGGAGGCCCTCTCTGTGGGCACGCACAGGGCGGAGGGGAGTTGACGCCGGCAGCAGGTGGTCCTCGAGGTATCCCGGACCCATGCCATGTAAGGACTTAAAGATCATAACCAAGACCTTGAACCTCACCCGGAAGACAACTGGTAACCAATGCAGCTCGCGGAGCAAAGGTGTAACATGGGAGTACCGGGAAACTCCCAAGACAACTCTCGCGGCCGCATTCTGTACCAGTTGGAGCCTCCGAGTGGTCTTCAAGGGAAGCCCCATGTAGAGAGCATTACAGTAGTCCAGGCGAGGGGTCACGAGCGCATGAGTGACCGTACACAGGGCATCCTGGTCCAGATAGGGCCGCAACTGGCGCACCAGGCGAACCTGGGCGAAAGCCCCCCTAGTCACAGCCACTATATGATCTTCCAGAGTAAGTCGTGAATCTAGGAGGACTCCCAAGTTGTGAGCCCTATCCACGGGGGGTAAGGACTCACCCCCCATAGAAAGCGATGGAACATTTTGAATGTCCCGGGATGCCGGAATGTACAGCCACTCAGTCTTGTCAGGGTTGAGTTGAAGTCTGTTCCTCCCCATCCAGACCCGAACCGCCTCCAGGCAACGGGATATCACAGCGAGGGCATCACTGGGGTGGTTTGGGGTCGAAATGAAAAGTTGGGTATCATCAGCGTATTGATGATACCCAACTCCAAAACCACGAATGATCTCACCCAGCGGTTTCATGTAGATGTTGAACAGGAGAGGCGAGAGAACCGACCCCTGAGGAACTCCACAAACGAGAGACCTAGGGGCCGATCTCTGGCCCCCTGCCAACACCGACTGCGAGCGTCCCAGGAGATAGGAGGAGAACCACTGAAGAACTGTGCCTCCCACTCCCAATCCCCTGAGACGCCGCAGCAAGATACCATGGTCGATGGTATCGAAAGCCGCCGAGAGGTCTAATAGGACTAGGACAGAGGAATATCCCCTATCCCGAGCCCTCCAGAGATCATTCACCAGAGCGACCAATGCCGTCTCCGTGCTGTACCCGGGCCTGAAACCCGATTGGTACGGGTCCAAATAATCCGCTTCATCCAGGACCAGAGGGAGCTGATGCGCCACCACACTCTCAACAACATCTGTGCAAGCAAATGCATATCCAGAGCACCATGGGAAAACCTTGGAGTACTTTTGTTCAGCCTTCAAGAAGCCTCTTTGTGGCTTGAAGGAGTATATCCAGCTGGATATTTTGTTTGCACATGAAGGATCTTGTCAAATATCCTGTACACTCCTGCTAAATATCATTGTGTGCATCTCTCTCAGCTCTTCATTGTCTAGAAATTCTCCTTTGTTGTTTCTGCTCACCTCACTCAACAATGATTGATATGATTAAGAAGTATCAACAGCAGAAACTGGAAGTGTGAATGGTTGTAGAATTTAGGTTTTCTAGTTACTGATGCTAAATTTGTGTCAGTGTTATTTGAGGCCTATGTGTTTCCAAACATTTTAAATAATGTTATTGCATAATAATTTTTAAAGAGTTTTATAGTAGGTTATCCAAAGAGCATTTAATTTACATGATGTAATTGCTTGAGGACCTGATACAGCAGTGAAAATTGATAGGCTGGAGAATACTATAGATACAACCTTTCCCATGGAAATTTCATAGTTCTGAAATACCTTTTATAAGAATGTTACTCTGGGATGATTTGTACTATAATAACTGTTTCATCTATTGCTCTGTCGTTGGAATTATTTTTATATTACTTTAGTTGAGCCTTAGTAGTTATATCTGAATGGGTAATGTTTTGTGGTCAGGATCCACATTTTTATTTTTTAACATGGGAGGGAATTCCAAAAGCTGTGGAAGGAAGGAAAGAAGAAAGAAAAAAGGGGAAGATAGGTTTGCTGGTGACTTTATGCCATCAAACAATGATGGCCATAACATTTAGGTACTTTGCAAGGAGGAAGATTCAGAGTTTTGAGGGATTACCCCCAAATGGGGAAAAGATAGCATTAAAATTTGGTGGTTTTTTCCTGCCAAATTTGGGGAGTGCAGCGAGGAGCTTAAAATGAGGCTGGGGAGGTTTACGAAGTATGTAGGCCATGAATTGGTTACTCTAGATTACAGGTGTCAAACTCGATTGCATCATGTGACATATTGTGACGTATCACAATGTTTTTTGCCTTTGCAGAGCTGGGGTGGGCGTGGCCTGCATGTGACACATCCAATCTATGGGCCACCAGTTTGATACCCCTGCTCTAGATCATATGTTGCTGTTTTTCTATTTTAATTGTGTTGTTTCTGAATGTGCTTACATAGTTTTATAAAGTAAGATAAACTGCCTCCTTGAAATGATAAATTATACTGAAAAAAATAATTTCAAAATTCATTGAATCAATAGGATGAAATAATAAAATTTATGGTGTTCCAATGATATCATAAAAGTGGCTCCTGTTTAAAGAAATCATTTCATAACCATTCTTGAACTGTTTTTAAATGTCAACTGAAGTCTTATACTTGTTTAATCAGAAACATGCTCTGTGTAGATAAATAGGATATGAAACATATAAAGAAATTCAGTATTTGTTTATGGATTATATAAGTTACTGTTTAGTTTGATAAGTGATGAACATGCTAAATCTTTTGCCACTTTACACTGTGATTCTGATTTAAGAAGTCTGTGTATTTATCCTCATTTTTAACTGGCAGATGGACAGGCCAGGGAAATAACTACAAAAGAATTGCACATGAGCAATTATATGAAGATTTTAAAATATGGTGGATGAATGTGTTTCTGTTCTCTGTCTATCATCTCTCTGGCAGGAAATACGTAATTCAAGAAAGAAATATGGGAAGCAAAAACAGGCAGAAGGTTTTCTTCAAAAGAGGGGGAAGTGTTTTATTTTTTTTTTTTTTTTTTTTTTTTTATTTTTAATTCCATTTATATCCCGCCCTTCTCCGAAGACTCAGGGCGGCTTACAAGCTTAGCAGTAAACAAAAAAAAAACAAAGAGTAGTAAGTCTATGTGGGTATTTTAGGAAGGAGTTGTTTCATGGCACAAGAATGAGCAATGTTAAATAGAAGAAGCAGAAAGAAAGCAAAATTATCCCAAACAGGTGAGCATATGTTAATGGTGCTAATAGTATCATGGCTTCCTACAAATTCATATAATAAATTGAGAAGGCTACAAACAAGACTTTTGTCTTCAACCATATTGACTGCAAAAATGTTTCATAAACTTTCTTGGAAATTGTTCAGTTTACAAAAATTGCTGTTGACTATGTGGCTATGTGATTAGCTTTCTGAAAATTGTATTGGTAGCAGAAGAAACAGAATTTGAGTATAAATGTGCACATTACAAAGTGATTACACAATATTCTGGTCGGTTCAGTGATGCCTGCACAATTGCAGGTACTGTGGTAAAGTAGTCCATAGATGAGTCAGTCATGATACTAGCCGTCTTTGAGTACCTTCAAGCTTAGGCTCCACAAAGCTGTATTTCTGCTTATTTCAAAACCTTCCTGGGATGAAATTCCACTGAGAGTCCATTGGCATAAGAACTAGTGGCTTTGTTAACTTCTCCTGCCCTGGGTAGCTAATAAATTCAAACAAGATAGAGATAGAGATAGAGACAGACAGAGAGACAGAGAGATGGTAGATAAACGTAATTTGGCTCTAGCGTGGGATCACGACTTAACATAAGCTTGATTCAACTGTGCAAAATTGTGGTCAATGATATTGTTATGTACTGGGCTTTTGGAATATCACTACATGAATTCGTCTCCGGTCCTGCCATTGGTCAACTTTGGGTGGCAAGTATAGCTTTAATCTGATTGGTTAATACCATAGGGCCTGGCTATATATTGAAGCAGGGTGACTCCAATTTCTCAGTACAGTTTCTGCTTAAATAAAGTATGAGTTTGTCTGTACTCATCTGCATGTTCTCGTTCCTGCTCATTAGAGCCCACGACATAATAGATATGATATCTAGATTTTCTTCTGTATAAGAACATAATGTTTTCCATGTCTGTTTGTGTGAGAGACCTAGCATATATGATGTATTTTCTATCTTCTCTCAAGGGACTAGACAGGTTGTGTACCTTTATTGTATATCATCTAGGTATGTTATGTGTGACTCTAGATGTCTATATGTGAGGATATAATTAGGATAGGTACATACATGTTGCCTCTGCATGTGTGAGTATCTTTTCTCTTCGTGTGTGTGTGTGTGTGTGTGTGTGTGTGAGAGAGAGAGAGAGAGAGAGAGAGATATGGTAGATAAACATAATTTGGATCTAGCATGGGATCACAACTTAACATAAGCTTGATTCAACTTCACAAAAGTGTGATATGATATGTTGCAAATGAATGCTAGAGAAGGCTCAGATCTACTGTATCTCTCCAGATCAAAAAAAGAAAAAGAAATCTAAGTACTATTATCAAATAGATGATACCACTTAGACTTTTTTGGTCCAGAGAGATGCAGTAGATCTGAACCTTTTCTAGTTACCATGGTACCATTTAAATCCTGCTATGCACAATGCTGTATCTTTGGCCCTTTCAGGAGATCAAGCACATAGGAAACAAAACTAGAATGAAAATGATTAAGAGGGCAAGAGAAGCCATCCATAAAGTCAGCAATGGGTAATCATTTTGTTGTTGAATTTTGTGTATTTGTCAGCTGCTCTATGCATCTAGTGACCCCAGGAAGAGGCTCTGCTCCTGACCTGTTATGACTTCCTTTTTTGCATGCATATTTTAGACTTATTACAAAAGGTTTCATTTACAATTTACAGGCTGAGCAGCAATGATGACATTATATAGAGGTCAGCCTTAGCCACATCCTCCAGTAATGGAATTATAATCTAGACAGCTGGAGAGCATTCCCAAGAGGGATTGAGGGAGACAGTTCCTTTATAGAAAAATAAATTCATCAGACATATTTCATGTGCCTGAAATATTAGGAGATATCTGGACTTGAAGATGTTTAGAAAGGAGGGATTGAAGAAAAAGAATGCATCCTTTTGATAGCAATAAAACTCAAATCTTATGCCTATATTTTTATATTTTCCAAAGCCACCCCCTCTTCTAAAAGGAGTTTGGTCAACCTATGACCCATTTTGCTGTTAGGTTCTCATATATGTGTTTTCAGTTTTAATGCTTACCACAACTAGCTGTGTTAAATAACTTTCGTCCGGTCTCCAACCTTCACTTTCTTGCGAAGGTTGTTGAGAGTGTGGTGGCACATCAGCTCCCTCTGGTTCTGGAGGAAGCGGATTATCTAGACCCGTACCAATTGGGCTTCAGGCCCGGGTACAGCATGGAGACAGCATTGGTCGCTCTGGTGAATGATCTCTGGAGGGCTCGGGACAGGGGATATTCCTCTGTCCTAGTCCTATTAGACCTCTCAGCAGCTTTCGATACCATCGACCATGGTATCTTGCTGCGGCGTCTCAGGGGATTGGGAGTGGGAGGCACGGTCCTTCAGTGGTTCTCCTCCTATCTCCTGGGATGCTCGCAGTCAGTGTTGGCAGGGGGGAAGAGGTCGACCGCGAGGCCTCTCGCTTGTGGAGTCCCTCAGGGGTCGATCCTCTCGCCTCTCCTGTTCAACATCTACATGAAACCGCTGGGTGAGATCATTCGTGGTTTTGGAGTTGGGTATCATCAGTATGCTGATGATACCCAGCTTTTCATTTCAACCCCAAACCACCCCAGTGATGCCCTCGACGTGATGTCCCGCTGCCTGGAGGCGGTTCGGGTCTGGATGGGGAGGAACAGGCTTCGACTCAACCCTGACAAGACTGAGTGGCTGTGCGTACCGGCATCTCGGGATATCAGGATATCCCATCTCTCTCTATGGGGGGTGAGTTATTACCCCCCGTAGATAGGGCTCACAACTTGGGAGTCCTCCTAGATTTACAGCTTTCTTTAGAAGACCATATAGTAGCTGTGACTAGGGGGGCCTTCGCCCAGGTCCGCCTGGTGCGCCAGTTGCGGCCCTATTTAGACCGGGATGCCTTACGTACGGTTACTTACCCTACGGATGCCTTACGTACGATCACTCACACACTCGTGACCTCTCATCTGGACTACTGCAATGCTCTCTACATGGGGCTACCCTTGAAGACCACTCGGAGGCTTCAACTGGTACAGAATGCAGCCGCGAGAGTTGTGTTGGGAGTTTCCCGACACTCCCATGTTATACCTCTGCTCCGCGAGCTGCATTGGCTTCCAGTTGTCTTCCAGGTGAGATTCAAGGTGTTGGTAATGACCTACAAAGCCCTACATGGCATGGGTCCGGAATACCTTGGGGAGCACCTGCGGCCGGCGTCAACTTCCCTCTGTCCAGTACGCTCCCACAGAGAGGACCTCCTCAGGGTGCCACCGGTCAAAGAATGCCAACTGGTGATCCCCAGGGGGTGGGCATTCTCTGTGGGCGTGCCAGATTTATGGAACCATCTTCCAGTCGAGCTCCAGATGGCGCCTGACCTCCGCTCCTTCCGGCGCGATCTAAAAACTTACCTCTTCGAACAAGCTGGCCTGGCCTGATGGTATGGGGTTGGGTTTTATTAATGTGTTTTAACCTGCTTTTAATGTGTTTTAACTTATTTGTGGGCATCTTGTTTAATCTTTTTTATTTTTTGTATTTTGTCTTTTAATATGTATTGCCCTGTTCACCACCCTGAGTCCTTTGGGAGAAGGGCGGTATACAAATAAAATAAATAAATAAATAAATAAACTAGCAGTAATGCCAAAACTTCAAATATATTTTTTTTCTTGATGGAAAAAGCAAGAGAGCAAAAACAACTGGAAAGCTATGGAGCCAAATAGCTTGAGTTTCAAATATAATTACTTAATGATTATGTTTTGTTCTTTAAGATAAAATAACCTTCTGTCACTTTTTTTTCAAAGTGAACCATAACTCTCAGTTTTGTGCTCAGAGATGGTTCGTACTGACATATTAGACAAGATTAATATGAGATTGGCTAATTTTGAGTTGAATTTTTGTGGAAAACTGACCATTGTTTCCAAATATAGTGTGAAGCAGGCTGCAAATTAGCCCAACTGACTTTACAGTAGGATAAAATATGTAAGTTTATGGTTCAGTTTGTATGTGCTGTGCAAGCCTAGAAAATTGGTTCATTGACTAAACTATGATTAAAAATGGGCCAAATGTTTTGTGAAGATAGAAATTGTGTTTGCATTTAGGAAATCTATCAACATGATTTTATTTCATCGGGATCTGAGTGCTAGAATGTAGTGAGCGTACATTTGAAGAATACTGTTTTCTGTCATTGTTTTGATTGTAATAATATTAAATTGTCAGTTGTTTTTAAAGTTTTGAGTTATTCATTATTGCATTGGCTTGCTCATGGACATAGTCCAAAGTCATCCAGTTTGGGACAGTCTGTAATTACTGCAAAGGGAATGTGGTTTAACATTTCCTGTTTAGCTATTTAACAGTTCAAAATCATTATCCTCTAAGGACCTGGAGTGAATGATTTTAACCTGAAAATTTAAACCTATGAGAAAGAGTTAAATAGCTTCTTCCATTCATCCTTTGCTTATTCCAGTTTGCTATAGATTAGGTATTTTTTGTCTTTTTAAAATAAACATTCAGAAGTGAGGAAAAAAAACCCCTCTCATTGTAACATTACTCTGATGACACAATTATTTTAAAGCTGTCAAACTGTAGATATTCACGGATGTTAGCTATCATTCTGTTAAGCTACATGAAAACTGAGTAAATCTGTAATTGGAATTTTCTCATCTTGAATGCCTTCTAATTGTTAATAAAATTAATTTGGCTTATTTTGTCATTTCATTTTCTTAAGATGCTGCTTTTGCTTTCTTAATATAGACATTGTCTGGTTACTGTCTAGAACATTTCATTTCCCAAGAAAATGTGGTGCTTCATCTGAGGAATGTAAGCAAATTGAAGGAGCAGCTGAATTGCATACTACCCTTGGCCCATATCATCACAATAATTGGTAGAATTAATCCACACATCAGTAATTTCTTCTTGCCTTCTATTTCAAGTCCATGACTAAAAATAGACTCTGTAAGCTTCAGCACAATGACATACACGTAATCCTTGATTTAGGACAATAATGGAGTCTGACCATTACAAACGTAAGTTGTGGTAGTCATAAAGCAGACCACTCACATCATCAACACTATTTTACAACCCTTTTGCAAATATACACATCATTTGTAAAGTAAACCTAGTATTCACTATGGGATATTTTTGTTGAAAACCAGAAATAAATTTACACCATTTTGGCAAAACTGGTCATGTGACCACAAGGCACTGCAAATAATCTTAAATGTGGGTCAGTTGCTGTGCATCCAAAATACAGTCACATGACCACAGGATGCACAGCCATGGTCTGGGTCGTAAGTACCTTTGGAAGAGGCGTTGTAACTTCAAACATTTATTAAGCAAACTGGTGATATGTCAAGGACCACCTCTACGTGGGAGACTTTAAGTCAAGATGGCAATCATGACTATATGATTGAAACCTACTTTTATATATATATGACTTGGTATTGGCTCTCATCTTGACTGTCTTTGTTCATACAGTGCCAATATCATTGTTTTGGCACCTATCAATGTTTACATTCATGGTCACCTCTGCTTTATCTATCCAAGAGTGAGAAACCTTTAGAGACACACTTCATATTTTCAATTGGGGCCAGGTCTGTAGCAGATTGGGTAATGTTTACATCATCCATGTGGGGGTATTTGGGATTCTGAAATTCCTTTCTAGAATCTGGATGTTGAGATTGATATTTTTCTTTGGTTTTTACATTCAAAATGCTGGGACAGGCTGCTGAACATTTTAGCAGTTGTATTGCAGAGTAGTGGAAAATATCCTGAAAAACCATAAAAAGAGGGCTGAAGAACTGTATGCAGCTCTGGGACTATAGGTGATCTCCTCCTATTTAGCCTTATAAGGAATCCTACAGAATGCCATAATTTGCCTGATATTTTCAATGACTGTTGAGTCAATCTAATGAAGATCCTTTGATAGTACTACTCATTTGCAAGCTACTCTATTTCCAACATATTATTATGTATAGTTGAAATGCATGAAAATCAGCTAAGGGTATCCATTGGGGTGGGAGAGGAGCTAAATACCAAAAAGCAGCATTGCATTATTGTGATGCAAGCTCCATCCCTTGGGAGCATGCACTGTTATGTCATATGTATGAAGGGAAAACAATTTCTGCTTTGGTGACTTTAACAAAAACATCAGCTTTTGCCACACTCTGATAGAAGCCTGGAGTTTCTCCCTTCAACATTCCTTTTTCGTCTTTTACCTTCAGCGGCTTTAAATGTCTAGAAGGGAGGAGGAGGAGGAGGAGGAGGAGGAGGAGGAGGAGGAGGAGGAGGAGGAGGAGGAGGAGGAGGAGGAGGAGAGTTTTCTGAGTCCACATATGGCTTTGCTGTGAAACACTGTCATTCACAGAGATAAAGATCTCCATCACCCTTTACCCCTTAAAACAAATCATTTTCAGGTAAAACACATTTAAAATAATTGAAACCAAAACATTAAATTGGGAACAGATGTTTCAAACTGACCCAGAAATATTGAAGTACTTTGGTAATGAATACACAGAGCTCACTTTTCTGAAACACAGCCAGGCTTCCTGTTTTCCTAAAGAGTGCATATTTCATATTGCTTGTCCCTCTTTCCTCATGTTACATAAATGAAAAGATTATCTGCTTCATCAGTGGTGACCTATGCAAAAGAGATTGTCTAGAGTTAGGTATGGAATAAAAAAATTAATTCCACCCATATTGGAGGACAGCCTTCAGTCGAATTTCCTGCCAAGCTCTGAGAATTCATTGTTGCATTCCCTTCAACCCCAAATTTTGCAACTGAGTTTTCTGAAAGGAGGAGAAAGAGAAGGATACACATTTGTATGTTAGAGATAAAATGCGATTTAAATGGCATACATTGGAATGTAGTCACAAAAACGGCTGCGTTAAAAGAAAAATGTGCAACACTATACAATTTTTTAAAAAATGGAAATTGATTTGAAAATAAGCTAAAATGAATGGAGGATGAAGAAAAAGAGAAACCATTTGAAGAAACCAGTTTATGGATTTCCATGATTTGGGCTTATAAAGATTCCATAATTGAAACTTCTTGAAAAATTCAATCAAGTGAAATTTCTCGGATGATATTTTTTTAAAAATACCATTCTGTAACCCCTTTACTGCTATGTTTCTTGATCTGAAATCACAATTTATTTTTATTCAAAATGGATGGATTCTGATTTTATTTCTGAATTCTTATCCTTGTTGAGAATGGTTCTTACATAGATCTTAGATTGTGCTGCAGCTGCCAAAAAGCCAACACAGTTCTAAGCTGCATTAACAGAGGGATAGAATCAAGATCACGTGAAGTACTAATACCACTTTACAATGCCTTGGTAAGGCCACACCTGAAATACTGCATCCAGTTTTGGTCACCACAATGTAAAAAAGATGTTGAGAGTCTAGAAAGAGTGCAGAGAAGAACAACAAAGATGGTTAGGGGTCTGGAGTCTAAAACATACAAAGAACGGTTGCTAAAATTGGGTATGTCTAATGAAGAAAAGGACGAGGGTGGACATGATAGTAGTGTTCCAATATCTCAGGGGTTGCCACAAAGAAAAGGGGGTCAAGCTAGTCTCCAAAGCACCTGAAGGCAAGACAAGAAGCGATGGATGGAAACTAATCAAGGAGGAAAGCCACCTAGAACTAAGAAAAAATTTCCTGACAGAACAATTAATCAGTAAAACAACATGCCTGCAGAAGTTGTGAATGTTCTAATACTGGACATTTTTAAGAAGAGACTGGACAGCCATTTGTCTGAAATGGTATAAGATTTCCTGCCTGAGCAGGGGGTTGGGTTAGAAGACCTCTAAGGTCCCTTCCAACTCTGTTATTCCATTCCATTCTATTATCACAGCTATGTGAACATAAAGCTGAAATAGCTGGCTGGTTATCTTTTCATGCCATAAAGACCAAAATGCTACATCTCAGTGTAGAAACCTGTAGGAGGTCAGGCTTTGTGCTGACCATGGACAAGGATTCCAGGACATTCAAAAGCTTTCATACATGAGTAATAGTGTATGTGTTTATGCAAACCTAGAAAAAATAGATGAAAGTGTAGTGGGATTGGAGATTTATATTTTTAGATGCAAATGCAACAGAAACAATTGGCTTAAGTAAATAACTGCTTTAGCACAAATTAATTTTCTATAAATGAAATGAGTGAATTATTTTGCTGTCTACATAAGCTATTCATGGCCACTAATGTGAACTGAACATAGGACGATGCACACAGTAAAAAAAAGTGTGAGATTGCTCCCCTGGGTGTGGAAAGTTAATTGCAATCTTAATTGCAACTTAGAATAGAAGAGCAATAATTTGGTAGTGCTCCTATGATCACATCTCATCACATTATATTTATATTTGCATGAATTTCATACTATATTATTGAATTAACAAAGCAAAAGGAAAGAAAGTTCTTAATCTTTCAAAGGCAAAGTGTGACATCATTGCTAAGCCTTTCTCAAGCAAAATGCCTCTGTGAGGTGGAATTGTTATTCATTTCATTAGCAGTACATTAACAAGGGTTGTTATTTTTCTTGATCTGACTTTAGGTCTTTGACCTTGACGCAATGAGGTTCTGAGATTCTGTAGTGTACATCAACTCTCCTGATCTTTTCAATCTGAAAGGTATTTTCATTTTTCAGTTACGGTAACTGTGGTTAAAGCCAAGCAACACTTTGTGTTATGAATTGTACAATGCATCTTTGTTAACCCAACATTTATATATTTCTTATAAAGTATTTAAATGATAAAATATTTATTTTAGTTGTTTAATTTCATTGTTCTTAATAGAATGTAATGACTGTGTGTTGTTGATATGGAGAACATTTTGAGAACACAGTAAACTATATATTTTCTTAATAATGCAAGCATTAATAATGTGAATAAAATTATGTATTTTCCAATAGTGCCATCAGCACTAAAAGCATTTAAGTTACTTAATACCTGGTGCAACAACAAAGTAACAGCAGAGCCACCAATAGCAGAGATGAACAATAATAGAAGAGCATATGGAAGAAAGCCAACACACTCCTAGACTGCATTAGCAGAGGGATAGAATCAAGATCAGTATTAATGCCACTTTATGATGCCTTGATAAGAGCACACTTGGAATATTGCATCCAGTTTTTGCCTCCATGATATAAAAGGGATGTTGAGAATCTAAAAGAATACAGAGAAGAGCAACAAAGATGATTAGGAAACTGGAGGCTAAAACATATGAAAAATGGTTGCAGGAATTGGGTATGGCTAGTTTAATGAAAAGATCATGGTGACATGATAGCAGTGTTACAGTATTTGAGTGTCTGCCATAAAGAAGAGGGGTGAAACCTATTCCCCAAAGCACCTGAAAGCAGGACAAGAAGCAATGGATGGAAACTAGTCAAGGAGAGAAGCAACCTAGAACTAAGGAGAAACTTCCTGACAGTTAGAACAATTAACCAGTGGAACAACCTGCCTCCAGAGGTGGTGAATGCTCCAACACTGGAGGTTTTTAAGAAGAGACTGGACAGCCATTTGCCTGAAATGGTATAAGGTTTCCTGCCTGAGCAGGGGGTTGGGCTAGATGACCTCCAAGGTCCCTTCCAACTTTATTATTATTATTATTATTATTATTATTATTATTATTATTATTATTATTATTATTATTATTATTATTATTATTATTTGTCCAGAATGGTGTAAAATCTTCTGCCTGAGCAGGTGGTTGGACTAGAAGACCTCCAAGATCTCTTTCAACCCTGTTATTCTGTGTTCTGTATATATTTATACGTTTGGGTTGTACAAAGCTCCTACTTAATTAGGATTAAATTTTGTGCTACTGGTGCTTAAAATTATTTTATGTCTATCTTATTTCACATTCTTATTTACATTCATTTCTATTAAAACTAAAACTATCAGAGTCTGGATGTACATTTTTGTTGGTTTAAAAAAGAGGAATTGCGAGGGTAATCTTTGAAGATACTTTGCCCAAAGGATTCCTACTAGATAAAACAATCACATCAGCAACTGCAGAATTTCCTCTTGACTTCAGACCAAGCTCAAAGTATTGGTGTCAAACCTTTCCTTCCACCATGACTTGGGGCCACAATCTCTTTTAAAAAGCATTTGCCCATATATATGCTTGCATTATTATAGGTGGCACTTGTTTCAATTTCCCCAAAACAAGTGGATCTAAGTGGCAGCTTCAAGGGCAAAAGCTTCTTTTGGTTTCACTATCCCACATCTGGAATGCTGTCATTTATAGTATGTATATATTTGTCAAACTGCAAATCTATGAATCACTGAAAATTTTCCCAGGAGTCATAACACTGACCAGATGTCCTACTCTGTGATTGCAGAAGACACAGGGCAAATTTACTGGGGGAAAAAAAAATGACATGAGATTCTTTCTCCTGCCTTTCCATGAACCTCTGAAGCTTTTAGTCTTTTCCCCTAAGGCTGAGAAATCTTGGCAACAGACCTCACTCCTGGTGATCTGTGTGTGAGGATTGGCCAGGAGGTTAAGTAGAAGCTTTTCATTGGCCTCCTGATCCAGGGATGTAGACACCAATCTTCAGACTCATCTAAATAAATTCCTTTTAAGGAAAATGGAGTTCATATTTTAAAGAAAATGATACGACGCTGTAAGGCAATGAACATCGTCTTTCATTTCTACCATACCATTCTGTTGGTTACAAGGTTTGGAGGCTTCTGGGAGTCTTTTTGCACCATTAAGTTCAGACCTCTGCTCCATCCATTCATGATTTTCCCTGAGAAATTTCCTGGATTAAAAATTTAAGAAAAAAAAAGAAAGGAAACTTGGAAATCAAGGATATCGTCTATGTTGGAATGTATACTTCAACCAATATAAGTAGTCCTCGACTTACAACGGTTCATTTAGTGACTGTTCAAAGTTACAACAACACTGGAAAAAGTGACTTATAACTGTTTTTCACAGTTACAACTGTTGCTGCATCCCCATGGTCAAAAGTCAGACTTTTAACAACTGACTCATATTTATGAAAGTTGCAGTGTCCTGGGGTCAGGTAATCCCCTTTTGTGACCTTCTGACAAGCAAAGTCAATGGGGAACCCAGATTCACTTAACAACAATTGCAGTGATTCACTTAATAACTGTGGCAAAAATGGTTATAAAATGGAGCAAAACTCATTTAACAAATGTCTTACTTAGCAACAGAAATTTTGGGTTTAATTGTGGTTGAGGACTACCTGTACTAAGAAATAAGAATGCTAATAGTTCTGATACGGAGCAGTTTGAATTATCTTTCCTAAATTATCTATTGGCCTTTTATTCTTATTATATGCACACACGTGTGTGTGTGCGTGCACATACACACAAACACACATATAGAGAGAGAAATTAAAGTATATCTTAACTATTTTTCTTAAAATATATTTACCTACAAGTACTTTGATTTTAAAAATACTATTTTTATCGATGCAGAAATACGTAACAAATATATGGGGCAGCATGTAAAAAAAAACCCTTGGGAGTAAGCAGATTGATTCACCTTTCTTATTAAAGAGCCAGCCTTCTAATTTGAATATTTAGTCACCATATTTAATTTATGGCTAAGGATATCCCCAAAGTAAAGTTATCTTGGAAAGACCATGTGGTGGATAAGCAACAATTCCATGTAAATGTTATTTTGTGTCACTCTTAGGAAAGGATAAATCTTATCTGCTTTGTTGTCTGTTTGGTTTGCATTGTTTTTCCAACAAAAGTTCATGCCATCCTGTTTCTTTACCAATTTGGGCATAAAACTGAAAGTCTGCCTGAAAAACATGTAACTGTCCCAAAACCCCCACATTTTGCAAAACAAATTAGCCTAATATATGCTATTTTGCGTTATTATTGTCATTAGCTTTTCTTCCCAATGAGTTTTCCTTCATATATGCTTTTGTTGTGCATGTGTGTTTTTTAATCAGAGAATTGCACTGTAAAATTTAGTGAAGTGTGAAAAGATAATTGTGTTCTGATTTTTAAATTAGCTTGGGAAATGCAAATTAGGTTAAAGTGCAAACCAAATAAATTTCTCCCTATCTCTAGTCACCACTGTAGCCCCACAGCAATACAATAATTTATAAACACTCTGCCCCTTTATCAAAACCAAACCATTCATATTATAGTATTTAATCCAACATGCACAGAACATTGTGTTTGAATGCTGATTATAAAATAATTGCCATGCTGCAGTTTAAAGGGAAAGGACTATGCTTTATTTTTTACAAAATCTTACTTTTAAGTTTAGGTGAAACCCTTTCTTTTTATATTCCACAATTCATAGGTGAATGGGTACATAAATCCCAAGAAAAATTACACACCTGTATTGACATATGCTTGCTGTAATATGTAGTAAAACTGCCTCCCATTCAGTCTAATGAGAAGTGCTATTTTGGCTTGTCAGAATCATCAAAATGTAATTAAGTCCATGAAGATTCAGGTAAGTGCAAAAGATATGCATCTAATTAAAAAAAATAGAGCAGAAGTGGAGACTTTAATCAATTGCTTTATCTTCATTTTTGCTTTATTTTTACACATACATATACAGACAGCAAAGAACACAATTACTGTGACATAAAATAGAAATGTATAATTTGGGAGGAGACGTGGACAAAAAAAAGAGTTCCATGAAGACATGAAAGTCTAAAAAACAAAAAAAGTACAGGGGAAAAGATCTCAGAACATAGAATCAATGTATAGCGTACATATGGAAATAATGACACAATTGTTTACTCGCTGGTTTTAATGATATTCACTTTCTCCGAATCATAATGTGGAAAATGTGAGGGCCAGATGTTAAGCCTTCAGCACAGAAGCAATGAACACTGGAATGTCTATTGAAATAATTTCTCCTGACACTAAAATACAATGTATCTTTTCCAATGTCTTAATATCACGCTTTTTTGCTGTTGTTGAAAGAATTATTTTTATTCGCAGCTTTAGATTTTCATATTTTTACCTTGGTTCAACAACAAATTTACATATTTACTGGAATCTGCAGATATAAAACCGGTAAAACACGCTGAGCGTTATTAGAGGTAGATTATAATCCATTACTATTGTTTCAATTAGCAATGTAAAAGTGACCTGCAGTGTTCAGATGACCCATTAATGGATTTAAATGCTTTCAAATATTAATGCAGGTTTTCTAAAGATGAATCCCAAACCCATTATTCCTGGAATAACTAGGAGCTGAAAAGCTGGCAATGAATGTGCATTATATGGAAAGGCTCATGGTTAATTAAATGAATACCTAGCATTACACTAGTCACTCTAGTGCTACAAAAATTATGTCTCATTGATTTTTACATTCCAAGTCCGTGATTCAATTTACTTCTGCAATTTGTGTCGTTGTATCAATAAAAGAGAGCTTCTTGCAGATGGAAGCATTAGAGAAGGCTAAAGACATTAAGGTCCAATGAAAGCTACACTTTTCTTAGGGATTTTTTTCCATACTATTGAAATATCATTTGTAGGCAGCACTTTGTTATGTATTATTAATACAAATTTTGTTTGCTTCCATCTGCTCTCTTTATTTCTTTTTATAGACAGAGATTGGAATGTTAGTGATGGCTTCAGAGTGAGGAGCTTTCAGTTGCTTTCAATAACAATAACAACTTCTCTCACCATCAAGAACAAAACACAATCAACACACTCTTGTTATTTCATGTTAAATATACTAGAAGGGCCACATTCAAAGAGAAACAGGGCACATGGAATTAAAAGTAAGGCAGATAAATGTAACTATAAAAATGTATTGATGTATGAGAATATTTTTTAAAGGCAGCTTAGTTATTCGGTTAAAGAAGACTACCTTAATGTGATCTGATAGTTCACTTTTGAACATTATTTTTAAATCATATCAGTACAAAACATTTCTTTGGATCTCTGCAAAAGGCATATTTTATCCACGGTAGTTTCACTGATTTTCCTTCCCTAGGCTGGAATGTCCCCTTGCCTATGCTTAATGGCAAATGGGATTCTCTCCCACAAGTGATCTGAACAAGGAACCATGTGGGTTGTAATTGATTATCCTTTTGTGCTCCCAAATGCATTTGTGGTTCATCCCTTCAAACAGTTCTGAGGCTAAGGTCCCCTCGATAGATGGGGATAATATATGAAAGTGATTCTGTACATTGTTAGAACCAGGGCATTTTCAAAACCACTTAATGGATGCCCAGTTAGAATATTCCCACTACACAAATGAAGCTATAGTCTACTTATAGGCTACTTGATTTTCTTGAAAAAAATGTACTTAACAGCAAAGTTGTTTAGATGAATGGAAACTAAGCATGTGGTACTCTTTTAATTTCAGAAAGATGAAGATGGAGCATATTGCTTGGCATAGGCCACTGGCTATTTCTCATTACAGCAGAGGTCCTAGGAGATTTTCAAAAATCAATGTGTCCAACCACTGGCAAACAAAGGTGAGTGATTGAGCTGACCAACCATAGACAACTCCCAAAACATTAACTGAGGAGAATGAAAAAGCTGAGAGACCCTGAGGTAACAATTGAAGAATAATTTCATGAAACACATTGTTTTGCAATTCTCTTCTGCACCTGAGATAACAGCCTCACTTGGACTATTTGGCACTTGTGGAATCTCCTCAGACAAATTATAATCAGGAGAATTTCTGGGGAAGGGAAAGCAAGGGAAGATCAAGATGGCAGCTTTTTATGAGTGTGGTATGTGTAGCATATGTAAAAAAGGGGGTTGCATGGACATGCCTGTCATCATTATTTTTTCATCTTTCCTTTTCCTGATGGATGATCTGCCTAAATCCTATTAAAACATTTAGCAGCAGTTTATATTAATCATCTACTTAATATAAAAGGATACAGGGAGTGAAGAGACTCCATTCCTATTATGAAGAACATGAAAGTTAGAAAAATTTCCTGCTCAAATGCTTGCTGGGGTAGTAATAGATTTTGCTGCTCTCAGGATGAACAAGGTCTGAGACCTTTCTGATCTCTTAATCTCATCTGATTTGTGCTCTGTGGCTACCATGGTTTCTGGGAACTATATTATCCATCTCTCAGCTAGAAATATAGAACTCAGGTTTTAGTTTGGTGTTTCTGTTCTGTATTTGGAAAATCCTGACTATCTCATGTCACATTCAGCCACATAATCAGGCTAAATGAAAACTGATGCCCTGTTTAATCAGATGGCTTGTTTGCTATACATGCCATAATGAGACTTATGCAACATTTTCTGTGAGTGCTCTTTTCCTCTTTGGACTGCACTGTACTGGCAGTATAGTTCTATCTCCAACCATCTTTTAACCAATATATCTTCATCCAATGTTTACAACTTTTGTCTTTCATCCAGATCATTGGGACACCTAAAGACTTATAAAGCCACCATGTAAACCAAGATTATTAACCCGGAATACAAAAATTAAACTCAAATTGTGATATCATCTAGAGGTTTTCCAGATTTTTCCAGCCCAAATCGTGTCTAAATTAAATTGAACCAATTGAACCAAACCTAAATTGGATCAAATAAATCAATCAATAAATACATTCTAGAAAGACCTGGTAGTGACAAGAGTTAAAAAGAGGCTGAGATAAGCAGCCATATATTACTCTTTCCTTTATCTTTCACTTACAATTGTAGCTGAAAATTCAGCACTTTCCAAAATTTAAAGTATTGGCTAGAAAAGGTTCTCCTCTACTATTGAGCAAAGTACCACCTATACTAGAGCTGTACATTTGGTTTTTCTTGCCTAAATGTAGAACCTTACTTTTTTCACCATTGAATTTCATTTTGTTAGATAGCGCCCAGTGTTCAAGTCTGTCCAGATCCTCCTGTATCTTAAGCGTATCTTCTGGAATGTTGGCTAGTGCAGGGCTTTTCAACCCATGGTACGCATACCACCAGTGGTACTTTAGCACCTGGCTGGTGGTACGCAAGCCCTAGCTAATTGTAGTGGGGAAGGAAACCAGTTAAAGCGGAGCCACATGGACCTGGAAGAGATCAGCTGGAGCTGCAGAGCTTGGCAGAATCCCCAGGATCTGCCAGGTGGCAACATAGTAATTGGAGTTTCCGGTGCACCCAGAAAAGAAAAGGAGGAGGAGGGTGAAGAGAAAAGAAGGTATAAAAGGGGCAGACTGAGAAGAGAAGAGGCTTTTCTTACTGAAACAGTGAGGAGAGATGGAGCGAGCAGCCTGTTTTTGGAAGAACAGTGAGCGAGCTGCCTGTTTTCAGAGGAAGGGTGAGTGAGCAAGCATGTGTTTTCAGGCGGGAGCCCAGGAGCACAGCTACAGCTGATCCATGCTTCTGTGGAGCTGCCCAGAAACACGGATCAGCTGTAGCCCGGCGCTGATCCTGGGGCTTCACTTAGCAGCTATAACTGCTAAGACTTAGCAAGCAGCATGTTTTCCAGCAAAGCGCAAGTGAGCTGAGCAGGAACCCAGGATCGGCGTGTGCAGCTACAGCTGCTCCGCGCTTCTCTGGAGCCTCCCAGAAGCACAGATCAGCTGTAGCCCGGTGCTGATCCTGGGGCTTCACTTAGTGATCCTGGGGCTTCACCCAGGATATTAAAGGGAGTGAGGGAAGAGAGGATATTAAAGGGGGCAAGAGAAGAGAGGATATTAAAGGGGGTGAGGACTACCTGTACTTTATCACTTTGATCACTTTATTTTCTTTGGTCACATTTTTGACACCTTGCTAGGTGACTGGTGGTACTTGAATATTGCCATATTCTGAAAGTGGTACAATCGGTGAAATGATTGAAAAGTCCTGTCCTAGTGGACAATCACTTAAATATGAGCCAGCAGTATGCTGCAGTTGCCAAAAAAGCCAACACAATGCAAGGCTGCATTAACAGAGGAATAGAATCAAGATCACATCAAGTATTAATACTACTTTACAACGCCTTGGTAAGGCCACACATGGAATACTGCATCCAGTTTTGGTCACCATGATGTAAAAAAGATGTTGAGACTCTAACAAGAGTACAGAGAAGAGAAACAAAGATGATTAGGGGACTTGATGCTAAAACATATAAGGAACAGTTGCTGGAACTGGGTATGTGTAGTTTAATGAGGAGAAGGACAAGGGATGACATGATAGCAACGTTCCAATATCTCAGGGTTGCCACAAAGAAGAGGGAGTCAAGCTATTCTTTAAAGCGCCTGAAGGCAGTACAAGAAGCAACGGATGGAAACTAATCAAGGAGAGAAGCAACCTAGAACTAAGGAGAAACTTCCTGACAGAACAATTAACCAGTGGAACAACCTGCCTCTAGAAGCAGTGAATGCTCCAACACTGGAAGTTTTTAAGAAGAGATTGGACAGCCATTTGTCTGGAATTGTATAGGGTTTTCTGCCTGATGACCTCCAAGGTCCCTTTCAACTTTATTATTTTTGATCATCACACAGTTAGCCAGATGTTTAGATTGGATTTGGCATTTTTGTCTACCTATCGAGCCCTTACCAAGGACCTGGGATAGACAGATGTGGATGTTTGATGGTATTATAGATATCATCACAGGATGGAAGCAGTTCCTAGTAAGGCCACCTTTTGCAATTGACTAATGGTGAATTTGTCAATGCCAAAGGTGTTCAAGTGGTTGTTGTTTTGGGATTGCACCCAAGGCACCTATTACTATTGGTACTACCCTTGCTTGCCTTTGCCACAGTCTTTCTATTTCTATTTGTAGGTCTTTGTATTTTGTTATCTTCTCCAGTTCTTTCTCATCTATTCTGCTGTCTCCAGGCACTGCCACGTCCACTATCCAGACTTTTTTGTCTTTTTTATCGACAATTGTTAAGTCCGGGGTGTTATGTTGCAGGTGCTTGTCTGTTTGAATTCTGAAGTCCCAGAGCAGTTTAACTTTATTTATTTATTTTTATTTATTTATTTTAGTTTATCTAGATGACCTCCAAGGTCCCTTCCAACTATTATTATTATTATTATTATTATTATTATTATTATTATTATTATTATTATTATTATTATTATTATTATTATTATTATTATTATTATTATTATTAATTTATTTATTTCAATAGCACTTAGACTTATATACAACTTCACAGCCCTCTCTAAGCAATATACAGAGCCAGCATATTGCACCCAGCAGTTTGGTTCCTCATTTTTACCAAAGGATGGAAGGCTGAGTCATCCTTGAACTGGTCAGGATCAAACTGCTGACAGTTGGCAGAATTAGTCTGTAATACTGCATTCTAACCACTGCACCACCATGGCTCTTTAGATCATGAATTCTAGTCCCATTTTACACACAATGCCACCTGGGTGACCTCAACCCAAACAAACTTTCTCAGAAGCAGGCAATGCCAAACAACTTGTTTTAATATTTAATGTTTTTATGCTAGAAGCTATCCAGAGTCATTGGATTTGAGATGGGCAGCAAATAAATTTCAAAAATAATAAAACAATAAAATAAAATAAAATAAAATAAATAAAATAAAATAAAATAAAATAAAATAATAAAATAAAATAATAATAAAATAAAATAAAATAAAATAAAATAATAAAATAAAATAAATAATAAATAAAATAAAATAAAATAAAATAAAATAAAATAAAATAAAATAAAATAAATAAAATAAAATAAAATAAAATAAAATAAAATAAAATAAAATAATAAAATAATGAAATGAAATGAAATGAAATGAAATGAAATAATGCCAAAAATCTGTGCCAAGAAAATTTCAGGGACTTATCCATGCTGTCACCAGAGGTCACGAAAACTGACTTCAAGGCATAAAAGGCATAAAAAAATCTATAAGAACAATAATCTTTCTCCTTCCTATTATAAAATGAAAATCTGCTTTGGAGAGAACATAAATTAATGTTTCAATTTATGGGCACTAGAATAAGAAGCAGAAATAAACAAATATTGAAATCTGAATTTTTCCAGTAATTTTTTTTAAAAAAAAGGAAAATTAGGATTACTGTCTTCAAGCTCCTAACCTCAAAATGAATAATTTTAAAGCTAAATGACAAATTGAAGAGCTTCCACATACTAAACAGATTCATTCACTAAACAGGAACATTCATTACTAACAGAGCTTGTAAAGGCACACACATATAGATGGATGTTGATAAACCTTGGTTTATATATTTCTATATGTATTTCTATACCTATAGCTATCTCTTGGGGTTAGCAAGCCATAGCACTTTAATCTTCTTTTTGATGCTCTTGAATAATTAATTAACAAGGTTATGCTGCTAAAATTCAGCAACACAATTCTTTAAAAACAACAACACTGAAACAAATGTGACAAGCTTCCAAGGAGATTAATATAACTATTTTACTACCATTGATAGACAAACACCCGCACAGACATCTTACTCAAAATATATCAAAAGGAGAGTCAAAAATTCTACTCATTTCCATCAGGGAAGATAATCATACTGAAGTCGCATCTTCAATCAAAGTCCAAGCAATTCACAGAATCACCCCAGAACCCTCTATAATGGATTATAGGACTAGCTTCTCAACAAAAGAAGGAAGGATTCAAGGTTTTTGTAGACTCTGTCTGACAGCCGGGGGCCGTACAGTTATTTTCCCCAAAAAATATAAGAAGATAGGATGGAGGGGGGGGGGAAGGAATGTTAAACAAAACGAAGCATGTATAATACTTTTAAAAACAGATTTTTTTTCTGGTTCAGTTTCAACTTCATTCACAGAATATCTGTCTTGTGGTGATTAGAATATGGGTAGAAAACATTCTCAAAAAATTGGTTAAGCACCGCAGTGGTTTGCAGACTGCCTGCATCTCCCTTTAGATATTCAATAGATCTGAATTTCTTGGGCAAATTTAAAATGCTTCAGGCAGACATGCACAAAGCTGTCTACTGCTACTAAAACTATGAAAAAAATAAATAAATCACCAGTTAAGGCATGGGATAATGTGCTCTGACTGAAGAATTCTGAGAGTTGAAGTCCACATGCCTTAAAGTTGTTGAAGTTGAGAAAATTTCACTAAGAATAGATAAAATGATAAAATCACAATTAAGATACCATGTGGTAACTTTTGGATCTGATTATTTGTTTACTAAATTTAAAAGCCCATCTCACTGTCAAGTGATTCTGGATAGCTTACAATATCATAAAAATGCAATATAAAACAATGAGAACATTAAAAATATTCCATGTTAAAATTAAAACATTAAAATTAATTTTAAAAATCTAGAAAAAGAGACCAATACGCAAATGGGGTAGAAGTTTGGTGCAGTTATTAAAGGCACCAAGCAAAAAATTAGTTGTGAGTTTCAGTCCCATTTTAAGGACAAAGCAAACTGGGTAATTTGGGTTAAATAAAATTTATTTATTTGTAAATTTCTAAATCAAACTTAAATTTTAGCTTTAATCAAAAAAACAATATGCATTATAGACCACATAATTCAGTGCTTGGTGTTTATTTTCACATTAAATGGCTTTTAGATACAGTCAGCACTTCTGGCAATCCTGACAACTCAAGAAATTTGAGAAGGAATTTGCACATATACACTACTTCCATTCAATGCTGAGTCATCAAGATTTGGAGTTTATGTATGAATAGTTATCACTTCCTTTTTAGAAGTACTGAAGCATCTCAAAGACTTATAAAATATACTTCCTTATTACTGAATCTGGAGTGATCTCTTCCAGTTCTATACTTGTAATCCCTAACATGGATTAGAATTCCCAACAATGTATACACAGAATATGTTTGAGGAAAAAAATATCTATGTACATTTTTTCTACTTTAAATGTAAACACGACAAGGTGGTTAAAGAAGAATATAATATTCTTTACGTCAGCCTCAACATTCTTCTTTGAATTTCTTGGGAGTCTTATGCAACAAATGGCTAGATTTATGTATACATAAGACATGTCATTTTTCAATTAATATGAATGAACTCACTCGCCATTGTTAGGAAATCATCATTTTGGTTTAAGGCTAGAGTTAGGGTTAGAAGAGTAATGTGAGTAATGTCAGGTTATTGTAGCTAAGCAACAAACCATAGCTAAAACAAATAATAATTTAGCATTTGTTTAATCACAACCACTAAGTTATTTGTCACCAATTTTCAATTCATAGATCTATTTTATGGTAAGGAGTAGTGCTATGCAAAGCTTCAAAGTACCTGTTGGCAGTTCCTTTGTGAAATAATGTATATCACCCACTTCCAAAGGTTGAGTGAATGTCCTATTGTTTTGCACTGCATCAATCCAATTGTCTTCTTCATGCATCCAATTGCCAAAAGAGGTCTCAGTGCATAGATTACCTGTGAACCTTGGGGAGATTAATTAGGGTTGAATTGTGCCAGCCTAATATAACCAGCATGCCCAGGTCAGTAAGCTATCTGGATTGGTCATTCCTATATTTTAAAAAAAATCAGCCAGTATCATAGAGACATGTGGCCACCAAGCTTGAGTGTGGCTAAGAGCACTGGAGACAATGAATAGCACTAAATGGTGCTTATTTATGGCAGAGGGGTAACATTCCCCAGGAATCACTTGAAGATCCTGAATATTAAAGAGACAATTTCACCACTATAGCAAGAAATTCCATTATTATTTTATTTAAAGGTTATCTATTTAGTAGCTCAGAATCTGCTACTTTAAGAAAGAGGATTCCTCAGACTAATTTTGGATTTTTGTTTTTTTATTATTGGTTTAGTGAGTGAGTAGAATGGAGTGTTTGTGTCCTAATTAAGCTACAAAGTGGAATGTGCTATGAACATTCTATATTTTATCTTAAACTCTGCAGAAATCTTCAGCCTTCTTGACTTCTTAAACAAAAAGACAATATGGGGAAACTCCTAATTAGGGCTATTTTAGGAAAGCAGATTGATATCAAAAGGATGAAAGTTGGCTAACAGAAGATAACACCAATAGCAAAAGCTCAAAAATGTTTCCAAGAGAAATGAAAAAGAAATTCTGAAGCTCCCTGGGAATAGCATACAGAAAATCTGAGAGATTGCAAAGTAGGCTTTAGATCATTGTAATCTATTGCCAAAAATGCCTGCTAACATACACTATAAAATAATACATGCTTTTACAAAAGTTATTTCTCACTGAATATTCATTCACTGAATATTCAGTTCTTTTATAACAAATAAGAATTTAATAAATCCATTATCTATTTCTCAACAATTGCTTATAAAGCAGAGAATCCTTGCAGTTCCAACATCTCTTTGGAACAAACTGCTTTCTGAGAAAAATGTCTGGAAATTAGTGTTCAACTACCTGATCGAAGATAAGCTTAAACTGCTTTGTGGCTGAAATGCATTGTTGATATCGAAGCTTTCAGCTATGACTATGGCTGTACTTTGCCTCACATTCACTCACAAAAGAGTATTATTCATTAGAATAAATTCACATGCTGTTAAATTCATTTATATAGCCAGAAGCCCATAAAAAGAATATAGATGAAACAGCAAGCTGAATAATGAGATCTAATCTATGTAAAATAAGCCCCAGAAGAAATGTCCTTTACTTTGATAATATCCCTTGAAACAAGATCCCCTACTGGAAATCACAATAAGACGAGAGCTTGGGAAAACTCACCAGCAAAGTGAGGTTGCCTTCCTAAAAATAATAGCTCCCCAAGCCAACCGACCTCACGATCCTAAAGAGCATTTTTCATTAAGAGCAATAAAATCTCTTCGATTTCCTGAAGTTACTGGGAAAATAGAAATTGGGAATGGGGGGGCGTATGTACCCACTCTTTATTAAAATGTACAGATGAAATCTCAGCTTGTGGTCTACACAGAAAAGGATCCAAAAGTCCATTCAGAAGAAGACAATGGCTCTGCTCCAGCTTTGTATCATGTGTATTTGACAAGGAGTTTCTGCTCTCTTGTGCTGGAGCAGATTGATAGGTCAGGAGAGGGCCAGCAAATATACTGCAGGGGATCTATCCCCACAATATTTACTAGCTATTTATGAGTCTAAAGAGCTTACTGGAAATTTGTAACATAGCTTGTGTCTACATTTGTATGATTTTCCACCTTCGTACAACTCTTTAAAATCTAGATTTCAATTATTGTATTGTTTTCATAAAGATATAAAAAACTGACAGAAAACCAAGAAAGCAAGCAAAATAAAACCAGAATATGCATTTTCATAATTTTTCAAATGCCATTCTGATTATAGACTGTTTACGACTATATAATCAATCTGATATATAAGAATGATTAAAACAAATAGTATGTAATAAAACACAGATATCTGCACTTTTGATACAGAAACACAGATTTTTTTTAGAATGTTCATACGTACATGTGTATTTAAATATAAGTCCCTTTGGGCTACAAATGCCTATATAATCCAAGGATATAGGCTTAATCTTGCTTTCAGAAGTTGTGGATGCTCCAAATTTGGAAGTTTTTAAGGGAGAGATCGGACAATCATTTGTCTGAAATGGTATAAGGTTTCCTTCCTGAGCAGGGGGTTGGACTAGAAGACCTCCAAGGTCACTTCCAAGTCTGTTATTCTGCGCTGTTCTTATGTCATCTTATATAATATATGTAGATTCTATTGAACATAAACAGATATCTACCTAGACAACACTGTTGAGTCAGAGTTTCAATCCTAATACAGGTAGTTCACAACTTGCAACCAGAATTTATGTTGCTCAGTTGTTAAGTTAATCAAACTTTATTTTACAACCTTATTTGTCACAGTTGTTAAGTAAATCACAACAGTTCTGATCATGTGGTCATTAAACAAATCTGACTTCCCCCGTTGACTTATCAGAAGCTGGCTGGGAAGATTGCAAATAATGGTAACATGACCCCATGACAGTGCTACCATTGCAAATACATGCTGGTTGCCAAGCATCCAAATTTTGATCACACGACCATGGGAATTCTGCAATGATCACAAGGGTGAGGACCAATTGTAAGTCACTTTTTCCCGTGCCATTGTAACTTTAAGCAATTGCTAAATGAATGGTTGCAAGTAGAGCACTATCTGTACTAATTTGAAAATTAGACCTTTGCATCATCC
This sequence comes from Vipera berus, assembly GCF_964194415.1. NCBI lineage: Eukaryota > Metazoa > Chordata > Lepidosauria > Squamata > Viperidae > Vipera > Vipera berus. The sequence continues at coordinate 190,349,463 of NC_138204.1, forward strand.
ACTGAAAGAATTCCCACTGTATTCAACAGAATATTGTAACACTTTTTCTTAACGTATTTGTATGATTTGGTATACATGTAAGATGCTATAATGGAATATGTGGATGACCTTGGGGAATGAGGGGAAGAGATGCTGTCTAGGAAGCACTCAGTGGCTCAATGGCCAGAGAAAGAAACTTAGGAAAGACTAAAGACTAAAGACTAATAGATCAACTAGTTAAAAGTGGGTGGTAGGAAATTTGTTCTTTCAAACTTTCAAGATTCTGTTGATGTAGCCTCGTACTAAAGTAGAATTAGTAAAGTTCACTTAATTGTGTTTCCTGCCTTGTTTACCTGGGAAACTTGACAAATAAAAATGTTTGAAGTATCCTAGATTAGTCAACGATACTCATTTCTACTAAATATATAGGTAGTCTTCAATTTACAACAGTTCATTTAGTGACTGTTCAAAGTTACAACAGCACTGAAAAAAGTGACTTTTGTCCGTTGCACTATTCCCATGGTCGTGTGATCAAAATTCAGAACATTGGCAACTGACTCATATTTATGACCATTGCAGTGTCCTGGGGTCATGTGATCCCCTTTTGCGACCTTCTTACAAGCAAAGTCAATGGGGAAGCCAGATTCACTTAACAAGCTTGTGGAAAATGTGGCAAGAAAAGTCATAAAATGGGGCAAAACTCACTTAACAAATTTCTAACTTAGCAACATAAATTTCAGGCTCAATTGTGGTCATAAGTAGAGGACTACCTGTATTGATTTGAGGCACTGAAGGGGAGTGGTTGATTTTCCAAGATGAGGTGCTGCCTTAATTTGGTGATCAGTATTAAGATGACCTTGCTTAATAATGCTCTGTCATCAGAAGGTGAACTTTATCAAATTACAGAGAAATAATTCAGAAAAAAAATATGGATATTGTTGATAATTGGTAGTGTAATGTATTGGGATTTTATTTGAACTGTTCATGTGTCTGTTGAATGCTGCTTAAGGTTGCTCAGTAGGTGTGTCTGTGTAACGGTCAGTGACTAGCCAGACTTGCTGTCTCCAAGAAGATCATTGGATGATTTGGGGCAGGAATGGGTTCCTTTAAACCTATTGGCCGCTGCCTAGTGGCCAACCATATAAGTAGCTGTGCAGAAGCCTCTGTCTCAGTTCTGTTCCTGTTTGCCTCAATAAAGCAATGTTCCTGTTTGCAGCCTCTCATATTGCTTACTGCCTCCAAAGAACTCACTACACAATAGGTAGCATTGCTGAACTGTTGCCAGAGACCATCTTTGATCCTGCATGCCCCACCCTCTATGACATTTTAATTTTACAGATTTTACATAGGGTTATATAGATTTTACATCTCAGCTTACTTTGATGTCATTGGATTGAAGTATAATGGGGAATGATTATTTGAAGAGGAGATAAACATTCTGGGTTGGGTATACACAGCCCACCCTTCATAAAATTGTAATGAATCAGAATTCCTGAGGGAAGAAATAAATATGAAATCAATTTAATTCAGTGCTCTCTGATAGAGAAGTCTTGAAAGAGTGTAATAAGGAATAATTTTGTTCTGAGCACTTGGCTATAGTCTCATGCCAATGGGAAGTCTTATTATTAATATGAATTTTAAATTTAGAAGAACAAATTGTAAAGATTTCTGCAGCATGAATCACAGGCAAACAGCACCCCGTGTCTTAAAAAAAACACACACCAGAAAATACAACCATTTTTTAGAAGACATTATTTTGCAGCTTTGTAATTTAGTCCATAATGTCATTAGACACTCAAATAGTCATGAAACAAGATATATAAATGGTAGCTTATCAGAGCAATGCTGACACTGTAATAAAGAAATTGAATAATTAATATCAAATATATTGTGTTCCACTTGACAGTATGTGCAGCTCGAAAGTATTATTATATATTATATATTCTATCGCACCCATCAATGTAATAGCCACCAAGATAATCACATATCTTGAGTGTTATATACTTTGGAATAGTGAAGGCTGAGCAGCTACATGGCCTGGGAAATACAGCCTTTTTCAGGATTTTTAAGGAAATTGTACTGCTTGTTGGGAAAAAAACACAGGTTTTTAGAATAAAATATAGCTTAATTAATAGCATAAGAGGGAGGGTACCTTTTCAAATTGGTAGCTACTAGATGTGTTGAATGATAAGCTCTATAATTCTTATCCAGCATTTCTCTATTTTAAACAAAGGGTGTTGAAGATGGATGGATTTATATTCATAAGATGGAAACGTTTACAGTAATATAGTATGTTGTATCTGGGACATGAAGTAATGATTCCTGAAATAGTATGTTTTTAGCCACAGTGCTTTGGACATTTGTTTTCTAGCCTAATTTACTTGTTGTATGTTCTATTTTTATAATGGATGATAGAGCAGAGATCAAAAATGTTATAACATTGGATAGATGATAAAGCATTGATCAAATGTTATAACAGATAGGGTTTTTTTATATAAACATACGAACAAACTTATTGGGATATTTATATGCTAAAGGCAGTTTTAACCTTATCCTTTTAATCTTTCTAACGGTTTTCTTAATTTAATTTAAATCCATCTAATTAGACTTTAATCTTAACTTTAAGACTATTTGACATATTTTTCTGCCCGCATATTCATTTCCCTTCTCTTATTTTCATTCCTCCCTACTTATTGATATCTTTTATAATTTTCTTTTCCTTTTATTATTTTACAAGTTTACTGTTATACTTTTATTCCCTTTATTATCTCTCCCCTCTTTCTCTCCACTCTCTTTTTAACAGTTCATTGTTTTGCTTCTTCTTTCTTTCTGAGTCTAAGGTTGGTCCTCAAAAGAGAATACTATAATTTTCCATTTCCTATTCCTTTGCCTTCATCTTTCTCCTAATGTGGAATTTTCCTCTGACTAAATGAAGGAATCTCTTTTGTTGACTTTCTTCTTTTCCTTGGCTCAGCTCCTCATTTATTATTTTCCACATAGTTTCTTTATAGCTCTTCCTCTTTCTGGTCTAGCAGCAATCACTAATCTTAAGGAGATTCTACATAACAGAGGTTATGGGAAATGATGACTGCTTTTTTCTCCAGTTATGTTCTCACTTGGAATATGTTACATGCTGATTGCAATTTCTCAAACTATTAGCTCTATGGAAGTTCTAACCAAAGTCTTTCTTTCAGAGGTTACCAGTTTATTTTCCTATTGGAATGTCAATTCAACTCTGAGATGCTTACTATTTATAGTTTTGAGGTTGGTGGTGGTTGTCATCTTTCTCTCTCCATACATCTTTATCTTGACATTGTCAGCATCTCTTGTCCAGCTCTGCTTCCATTGCTAGCTAGACATTGCTGATAGAAATGTGCTTGTCTGTGTGTCATAGGACATGCTCTCCTAGTGAAGACACTCAGATGGATAATGATCTTGGCGAACAGCAGGCAAGAACTGAACCCTCACACAATGTGACAAGGTTGTTTCACAGATGAAACAGAGGAAGTCTTTTATGCCATTCATTCTTAATATAACAAAATAGCAATAAAAATGTGTTGTGGAGCTGTAGTTCCATAGATGGATTATATTGTTCTTTCATAAATGTAAGAAAGAGGTACTATGAAGAAATCCCATGTAAATATGGGTTTGTGAAAACAAGCAGTGCATCACATTAAGAGATAAGTTCTATCTCACTGGAGAAGAGTCTAATGCTGGGAAAGATTGAGGGCAATAGAAGAAGGGGACGACAGAGAATGAGGTGGCTGTATGGAGTCACTGAAGCAGTAAGCGTGAGCTTAAATGGACTCCAGAAGATCGTAGAGGACAGGAAGGCCTGGAGGAATGTTGTCCATGGGGTCACGATGGGTCAGACACGACTTCGCTGCTAACAACAACAACATCTGTTTCAATCAATATTTATGGTCGCTTTTTTTAAGTAATAATCACTCCTTTTCATTCAGTGAGGAGATTAGATTCTGCTTGCCCTGAAATCATGAATGCCTTGATGAACATTATCTTGTTTAGATAAAATTGTATTGGCATAATCAGCTTCTCAGTCAATACAACTACATGGCCCTGGTCAGTGGGGACACTCACTGGAACTTTCTCCTGTTGCATCTTCGGCCAATCTTGTTTTTCATGTATACTGCACCATATCATTAAGCCATGATTCTCAAACTTCAATATCAGCATAATATCTATACCATAACCTTGCCACAATTAGAAGAGGAAGAACCCATTTGATAAGAATGTATAGTTCAGATCACCTATGACATGCTTCATGATGACAGTTTCTAAAACATTAGCCCAGGGTGTCAAACTGACAGCCCATGGGCCAGTTGCATCATATAGAGGCCGTGCACACACCCCAGCTCCAGCAATGCAAAAAAAGTCATGATACGTCCCAACACATCATATGACATGGAGAGTTTGACACCCGTGCTTTAGCCTGTACAGATTATAAAGTAAAAAGATATGGAAGATAAGAGCTTATATAGAAACAATACATGCTGAGCTAAGAAAGTGGAAATATCAACATGTGAAGTTGATACCAAAAAGCAAGGAGGACAAAATTAAACCCATTGGTCTTCATTTAAGAAAAATCAGAATCACTAGGTCTCCTAGGTGCAATCCAGACAAATGAGCCACAAGAATACACTAGTTAATTATCTTGAAATAAAGTAATAGATCTAGGAAGCCACACTTTCTATTTCTTTTGTTTGTGTAAGTCAATACCTATGATAGCCACATATTTTTCATCCTCAAAATAGGATGCAAATAATACACATCATTTCATTATTTGAGCTGTAATTGTCAGCAATCACTGTATCTACATTGGGTTTCTTCAGCTAATACCCTAAAACTGTTTCTTTCAAGTTAGAGTGGAACATTCTATTCCTGAGTCAAAATACTATTAATCACGTTTGAAAAGCCTTAGCTTAAGTGTATTCAACAGCCAGAACAAGCAATAATCCAGAGGACAATTAGTCTCAATTCATCATGTCCACATTGTCAGTATACATAAACATAGTATTATTGGAGAACATACTAATCCTTCCCATCCATCTTTGATTTTTTCCAAAAGAGTGGTAATGAAAATCAGTAGTGGCATAAGTGAATTTATACATAACATGTTTGGCAAATTGTTGTAGCAAACCAAACATATTCCAAGATGCACAGCCCAGAAGTTGTCACTATCCTAATAACTGTACTGGGTGAAAATGATTATCAACATCGTACTCATTGAGGAAGCTAAAAACAGAAACTTCAACAATATTCAATTAAGTTTATTATGAATCACCTTTTGTTTCATTACACAGAGCATTACCACATAAGAAGTAATACTGTATATGGCTAAACATTAATAGATAACATTCAAGTATATAACATCCAAGATTGTTGTGACTGAAAACATGGGACATCAGGGTCTTGGGAGGATTGCTCAGCTAAAAGGGAAATTCTTCAGAATTCCTCAGGATTCATCATCTGCTACCAGAGGACCATCTATTTTTTTTTGGTCATCAAGTTTTTGATACCTTGCTAGGTGACTGGTGGTACTTGAATATTGCCATATTCTGAAAGTGGTACCATCGGTGAAAAGGTTGAAATGCCCTGCTTTAATGGGTTACACCAAAAATTCATTTATGGAAGTGTATCCCCAACAGAAAAATGCCAACAGAATTGCAGCCTGTATACGTTTAATGTAGGTTACAATTGACATTCACTTGTATAAAAGGCCAATTGATAGGCTAGCTGAGCATTTCGGGAATTGTAGTCTCAATACCTCTGGAGAACTCTAAGTTGAAATGTGAGCCTTTTTACATTCTTCTATTGCCCTTGTTCTGACAAACATGGAAAATGATGATTTATAGGAGAAGCTTGCAATATTAATTTTGCAAATATCAAATCTGAAATTTCATGTATTGTATTGGAGAAATCATGCAGCCTCTTTTCCCTGCAGCTCTAATGCTGTTTGTTGAGTATTCTGTGATTGTGAAGAATAAGTTATCGCTATTTATCTTCTTCAATATTTGATGACACTTCTTGAGATCCATCCAGGACTTCACAATAGATTGCAATCTACCCTATTGACTATTATTCCCACCCGATTGATATATCTTCTTGTCAGAACCTTTCAAAATGCATTTTTCCAAATGTTTCTGTTTATCTGGGGGAAGGGTTGATTCTGAAGCAGAGCAGTATGCATCTCCCCTAAGATAGTAGTTAACTGCAGAATTAATAAATCTATCCCTGCTATAAAATTCCTTCTGTGTCTTAATAAGTACTGGCTGAGGACAGTGTGCTTATCAACTTGTTTCAGGGCAGTTCAAAACTAGTTTTATAGATCTCTCATCTCATTATGTATGCACAGAAGCAGAGTAGAATATTTTGTCACTGTTGTTGTTGTTAGCTGCGAAGTCGTGTCCGACCCATCGCGACCCTATGGACAACATTCCTCCAGGCCTTCCTGTCTTCTACCATCTTCTGGAGTCCATTTGTCAGTGTATGTTGAATTTATGTTGAAATGATGAAATCCAATCAGGGTATCATTTTTCCTAATAAGTCTCTCTTTCCCACTTGGATTAATTTCACTTTCTTTCACATGCACACTTGTATCTGGGCTATTATTTTCAAGCATGTCCTATCAAAAGCTTATCTAATAGAAGCATTACTTTCAAGATGTCAAAGATGGCATATTCTGCCTAATAAAATCTTACAAATACACAAGTGATCGGAGCAACTAGAGGATCATTGCTGTGTGCTTTTCACTGCCTTTGTAGTTTTGAAGATGGTATAACATAATTTAATTAGATTAAAAAAATCCTGTCTCTTGAGGAATGGAAAGCCCAATGAAATGTCAACTATGCTGTCACTCTCCTTCAGGCTAAACTCATTAGAACAAAGACTAAAGATGAAAATAATCTAAGACTGAATCTTTCTTTGAAAACCAGAAGGCCACACACCTTATGGTTTTTTTAAAAAAAAAGCCAGATATGAAGCCAGGGATAAAGTGATAAGGAGGATTTAATACCATTTTAACTCTTTGGTATTTTACTTTTATGCACAATTAAGTACCATGCAAAACTTTGTTGGTGGTTGTCATCTTACAAACAGCCACTCTTCAGCAGTAGCAGTGCGAGAGAATATTTTCTAATTTATCATCATGGAAGTACTGCATATGTCTATACACTAAAAATAATTATTTTCCCCTTTACAAGTCGGGTGCTGGGATTATTCATCAAGAGGTTAGAGCAAAAGGGAGAGGGCAAGAGCGAGGGAGAAGGAGAAAGGGAAAGATAAAAAGCTTTATTTGAATTAGAAGTGATATTTCAAAATGCACATGCTTATTATGAAGAGTAATAAAATCTGGCATTTTCTATTGTCAGATGGTTTATAAAGGCTAAATTTCTTGATTTATTTAAATAGACAGGAAGGTGCAAACTACAAAAAAAGTGCTATATACTGAAGGCATGTGAATTACCTCCTTCCCAAGGATAATGCAAATTAGAAGTGTGTAAAGCTTTGTCTGCACCTGGGATCTTTAATGAGGATAAAGAAAAATCAGACAGAAATTCTCCTGGGAACTGAGCGGATCGTTATTTGAATAACCTGCAGTGAATTCTAATCAATGCGACGTGACTTTGAAAATGAATGTGGTCTTTCTACCTGCTGTATTCAAGCCATAATATTAATCATAACTTCATGCTACAGTAAAACCTGTGACAAATGGTTATTCAGTGGACTAACAAAAAGATCATTTGCACCAGGGAAACACCATGCTTATAAATCCCATTCTCTCAGGGTTGTGTGAGAGAGAGCAGTGGGAAGGAGGACAGGCTTCCACAAGTCTGTTATTTAAAGAAACAAGAATTGTTTGGAGATGCATGCAAAATTTACATTGCTTTCCATCAGAGGTGACATCTGCAACTCAGCTCATATTTTATTCTGCTGAGCATGCTGTTAAGCATTATAATTTACCTGAAACTATGTATTTAGTTTGAAGACAAGGTTTTTGCAAGACTGATATTATTTGTCCCCCATCTGATTGAAGAGACTGATTATTTTTTTACCCACTGTAAACTGACTTTTTATAGGTATTTCATTGTGATAGCCTTGTAAAAGATTCAGCGCTGACAGCTTACTAGCCTAAGCTTAACCAGTTCCAGAATTTGTGGGCATCTTATATCAGACTGTAAGCAGTATTTTAAAAAAAAATAATTTGGCCAATACATCTTTTTCATAAGGCTTCAAATTGTACAAATCAAAGCCAGTTCTAACTAATAAATGTATTGCTTTGTTATATATCTTCTTTCAGTACAAGCTGTTCTCTGTGTCTAGATACGGCTTTTAGAAATGGGTTAATTGCTACAGCTATTTATAGATGTGTAAAGTGTAAAGTAAACAGGGGTAAAGTGATGCATATTGACAGAAAAATCCAGTTTTCAGTTATACATTAATGGGATCTGAACCGGCAGTGACTGACCATGAAAAGGAACTTGGGGTAATGGTGGGCAGGTTGATGGAAATGTCAACTTAGGGTGCAGCTGTTGCTCTGAATAGAAAGAGAGAGAATTGGGGAGGGGGGAGAGAATGGCATGCTTGGAATTTAATAGGAATAAAATTGAAAATAGAACTACCAATATAACTAATGCCCTAATAAAATAGACTTGGAATATTGTCTATTTCCACTCACTACATCTTGAAAGGATATTATAGACCAAAAGTTGCCAACAAGGATAATCAAAATTATTTGAGGACTGGAGATTAGGGGACAAGAATAAAATATAGCAATTGATATCTGTGAGGCTATGGGGAGATCCAGAAAGGGTATATAAAATCATGCATGGTATAGGTACATTGGATACAGAGTAGTTGTTCTCCTCTCAAAGTATTAGAATCTGAAACCTTGTATTGGAACTAAATGCCAGGGATTCAGAGTCAAGAAAAGGAATTTCTATTTTTATATAGCAGACAGTTAAATTGACATTTATTACCAGAAGTTGTGGTAATAGGACAACTACTGCATAATTTTAAAGCTACTGGTAGTTGTTTACTCTTTTCCAACTCTCTGGCAAGTACAATATTAGTTATTGGGAGAGAAATACTCAGGGCTTTTTTTCTCATAGAACTCTCAGAACGGAGTTCCGGCACCTTTTTTGGATGGAACCTTGTAGGGTAGGCAATGCGGGTTGTATGACATGTGTGAGTTCCGCCACCTTTTTCTTTTACAAAAAAAGCACTGGAAATACTTGCAGACAAAGGCTATCACCTTCCAGTCCAGATTTGGTTGGTTTCTAAATAAATCTAGTTGGCCACAGAATGCTTGACTAGATGAATTGGTGGCCTAATACAGCAGGGGTCTTATACTTTTATTTATTCTTGATGCAATAATATGTTCACTACCAGAAGCTTTTTGTTATGGCAAAGAATTCTATAGCATTGTTCCATGAAGATTGCAAAAAATGGGATGATGGCAGAAACTCATCTTTTACCCAGAATGGTTTGTCCAGCAACAGCTAGGAAATGTTTTCCTTTCTCTCAGCTTTCTCTAGTTTGCTTTGTGATTCTTGCTTATACCTACTGATATACATATACATGTAAGGATGACAACAACCAAGCTTTTGAACATTGTAGGAACCTTGTAGAAGACAAGAAAGGAACAAATAAAAAACAAAGCAGTCCTGGGTGCCACCGGGATTTCTCATATGAATTTCCCTTAAGACAAATATCCTAGAAACTTCAAGGAAACCTCAAAGGTGTTTGATAAACCTGACAAGCAATAGACATCCCCAGAGTTTATCCACATTCACACTGGGCATTAGTAATTCCCCCCCCCCCTGAAAGTGAAATCAAAAGAAATTTTAAAAATTTCTTCTCAAGTGAAACATCAAAGGAGTTTCTATGAAGTCCAAAGGATGCTGATGAGATTAGTAACATGTCCCAGGAGAAACAGGATTCACATGTCTGTAATCATTTTAACATTGGTATAATTGATTGTCTCTTAACTAGTTGAATATGTATCATATTCTTTGGCACCAGACTGAAGAAGTAGCCATAACTTACATCGCAAGGGGTTTCTTTTTCATATTTCCTATATTTCTCAGGGATAATGTATATACAGTAGTGTTGTTACAGAGGTTAGCCAAGATTATATTAGTGCTATTTCTAAAAATGTGGAAAATATAAAGATAACAGTAACAGAATATTTGTAGCACAGGGCTGAAGTGTGGAATCTTTGGTGCTCTCTAAACTTGTTTGCTTGCCTGCAGACATTTTGTTATCAAACTAGGTAACAAAAATTGTTTTCTTTTTAAAAAGCAACAGTAGCTACCCAGTTTGGTAATGAAATGTCTGCAAGCAAACAACCAAGTTCAGAATTCACCAAGAACACCAAAGATGTCAATCATCATTGTGTTCCTATTGAATAGTTTCTCCAAAGTTTCATCCATTGTAATGGTTTGTATAGCAGAGAAAATCTAACAGCATAATCTTATAGAAGTCTATCACAAATTAAGCTATTCAAGAAACACAGGAATATAGCATGAAATATTTGTTAGGTCTACTAGAGAAGGATTGCAAAAATCCAAAGAGGTACTTGATGGCAACAACAAATTAAAGAAGATCTTAGTTCTGATAAAGAAATAAAACCCTACTTTCCCAGGGGCAAAGCCTAGGTGAAAGAGTAACATTTCCATATAAGATGGATAATCTTTCTTAAGTCACCTTAATTTACAGTAAGTGCCCACTAACTTGCTCATCGGTAGACATTAAAAGAGGAAAAAAAATCTCTATTGGTACAAATGTAGATTTTATTTATTTCAATTTCTACAAAGTGAGAATGGAGGGGAAGAGGCAAATCAGTCTGTTTTTTAAACTGTACTTGGTACTGCAAATTGACATGCTACGCACTAATTCTAGGATTAAAATAAAAACATAGGGATGGTTTATATTTCAAATTTTGCCTAACAGAAAGAAGGACAACTTGGTGTCCTTTGATGGTTTGGACATAAAATCCCATTTTTTTTCAAGCCAGTATGATTATTGCCAAGGGCTTGTTACTGTAGTCCCAATCAATGAGAGGTTTTCAGATTTTTTAACCCAAACATAACATGGAGTTTGATTCAAATAAATTTCACTTGTTTTGAACTGTTGTCAATCTGGCGAGGTAGGCTAAAGTAGGAATCAAAGTTATGCATGCTACTACTTCTTTAATTATGTTATAGTAACAGAATCTTACAAGTCTGAATGTGTTTCCTTCTCCCTCCTTTTATCTTCATGAAAATTAGGGAGTGTCTTGTCTGAAAGGCTTATTCAGGTTGCCGATCTTCTCCAAGGTCAAATTCCTTTTATCTGACCATTGTCTTGATTTTTCTTTCTTTCTTTTCTTCTTTATATTACATCTGGTCTCCATTCCTATCACAGTTCTTCTGCATGGATTCCAGGGCTTGCAAAAATAGTGATATTTCAGGATCTTCCTATTAAGGTTTAAAGAATCATGGAATGGTGTGAAACAACAATTAAGAAAGAATCCTAGCTCATTGACAATGCATGTAAATTGTATGTAAACAAAAATAACAGAAGAGTATATTCTTAGCTCAGGGTTGAATTGTGGAGTTCTTGATCTTAATTTGCTCCCTGAGCTTGGTTATTTGCTTGCAGATTTTTTTCATTAACCAACTTGATAACATCTTCAGTGCTAGAGAATGTGAACTTGGAAATGGAGAAGTATTCTTGGAAATGTTTCATTCCCCAATTAAGTAACATCACCAGTGCTAGTGAGTGTGCAGATAACATAGTCCTTATGGTATTTAATGCTGAACTAGTTGGGCAGACACAGTGTAAAGCAATTTCATAAACAACAGATTCTAAATCAACATTCCTGTGGAAGGAAAGGTGTGTTAAAACAGCCAAGACAGCAATATAAATTCAGATCCTATAACTTTGTATCAATGCTGGGAGAGAGATTTTTGTCATTTTGACTGTTTTGCCCTCCTCTTCCCCTGAAGATAGTGCTGTTCTGAAATGGTTTCAGAATAAAAAAAATATATCAAGCTCAGTCTAAAACTGACCAGAAAATTGAGACAAAGATTATATTAGTGAAACTTCTGGATGCCTTCCTGAATATCTGTTATAGCTGCCCTTTTTTAAAACTATCATTCTTTTTTTTTTTACTAGCACAGAGTAGCATTGGAAAGATATTTTCAGCCTGTCAGATTCTCTCTTTATCTGGGGCTAATTTAATAAGACAAGGGTAATTAGATTATTAGTCTTAGTAGATCTAAAATATTCAACTACGCTCATATGGAAGAAATCTTGAAGATGCCCCAAATTCTTCTTTCAAGTAATATCATCATAATATTTTCATGTCTACGAGACCTATCATTTCTGATTTTCTCATCTGAACCTTTATTGTTCCTATTTATAGCACACCTGAAACACACTGTGGAACTGGCAAGGTGCCCAGATTTTCCATGTAAGAACAGTTTGATGATTTCTCTTTTTCTTCATCTTGTCCTTATTTTATTTTATTTTTTAACAGCAGGTGCTACACGTGATAAACAATGACAGTTGCTGTAATATTATTAGCTTTTTTATTTTTATTACATTATGCTTTCCTACAAATTCTAAACTGCATAGCACTATTTTAGGGAAAGAGAATCGACTCAGCAAGGTTTATTACATGTGGAATAAGATATATTACTAATGCAGGGCTTTGTTTAATTTATTATTAAAAAATAGAAAATGAAACTAATCATTAAAAATACATTATGTTTGCTGGTGTTGCTGCATGTGCACCCTGTTATGGTTTGTACACCATATTCAGATATTCCCATTTTAACATAAAATATAAGAACTGATTAATTTTACTTATATAAACAGAAAAAAATCTTTTTCTATTGTCCAGGATTCTCTGGCTTTTACATTTCATGCATAATAAAATCAGATTCAAAGAAGTGTTAGAGCAATGCAATCTTCCTTAAAATTAAATTCCAAAATGCTATTTGCAGGAGAAAAAAGTGATTCTAAGAATGCTGAAACAGACTTTTATTTTTTTCCCCTTTAGGAATAGATAATGCAGATTAAGAATAGCTTTCTAAAAATGGTAAAAGCCTCCTTCAAAGATTCTATCCAGTACTAAGTGGAATGATACAAATGCATGGGTCTAGTTTGCTTAAGGATGATTTCATCAAAGGAGGGGGAAAATTAAGCTTTTTTTATATTTATATAGCTATACCCTCTTTTGCTAAACTGCATTTTCTGATACATTTTTCCAGATCAGTTCATTAAGTCAAAACCCAACAGAGAACAGATGCAATATAAGAGCAATAAAGGGAAGTAAAAAAAAAATTAAATCCTTTCTTCTCCCTGCAGTACACACCCGTAAATCTATTAGCATTATTTTCCTTGCTTTTCTTTTTTTGTGTCCCAAGTCTGATCTCAAGTTCTCTGAAGCAATCCTTAATCAAGCTCCCCAAAGGACTATGACTGCACGCAGCAATTTCTCCCCTGCTCTCTGCACAGATGTTTCCAGCACATTCCATTACACCTACATGCCATTACAGCTAATGGCTTATTCTGATGAAGAAAGCTGCTCTCTGCTCAGTGCAGCAAAGGGGAAAATAGCCTCCTGTACAGTTCGTAGACAGCAACAATGAAATGTGGGGGCAGGTGGTACAACAGAACTCTCTAATGTTAATTACATACTGTATTACCCCCAAATTTGGCTGGTCATTAATTATGCTAATTTACTTTCCTGAAAATTAGCACCATTTATGTGAGCATTTTGAGTGGCTTATAACAAAATGAACTGTGTCACGATGCTTTGTAAACCTAAGATTTTTGAACTGTCCAAATGTGATACCAGGGATGAGGATTCTCCTCTCCTAGAAGTGGAACGCCCCACAGATCTGAGTATGAATGAAAGATGGATGGTAGCCCTCACCTTGAGCTACAACCAGACTTTAGGCCTCAGTTTCTGCTCATCTGGGACTATATGAAATTCTCCCTAAGGTAGCCGTACAGGCAGCTTATTTTATCTACAAAAAATATTTGCATACAGATTTTTTTTAAAATAAAAGGTCCTAAGAGGTTTAAAATAATATTAAGGAGAAATAATAGCTGTGATGAATCAATGGAAGGGGAGTAAAAAATTGCTAAATCTTAGAATTAAGGAGAAATTTCCTGATGGGAAGAACAATTGGATGGCTTGTCTTCAGAAATTGTGGGTGCTCCATCATTGTAAGTTTTAAAGAAGAAATTGGAAAGCTATCTGTCCAAAATGGTATAGGGTCTCTTGTTTGAGCAAGGGGTTGAATTAGAGGACCTCCAAGATCCCTCTCAGCTCTGTTATTCTGTCATTATGGTGGCAGCAAGAATTCTACCTTCACTGAATTCCACAGGGTCTCCAAAATTGTCAAAGGGCAAAAAATTCAGAGTGAGGACATTTTGGGATGTTCTTTTTACACATTATTCAGCTAAGCTATATATTCTTTTACATAATACATCCCACCTCTTCTTGCGACACTAAAGGACTGAGAAGTTGGGAAACATTCTTGTCAGATAAGGACGGTCAATGTACATTGTTTGAGCACTTGCTTTACATGCAAAAAAACAAACAAAAAAAACCCCAAAAAACTCTTATTATTCCCAAATAAAACTATAAAAAACTGAAACTCTCCAAAATTGATTTTGTATTGAACTGATCAGGAAGTGAAAGGGATTCTCCAGAAGCTAACCTTTGCATAAAATATAAGACTTTTCACTGGTTTTCTCTCCATAGAAATTCAATCTTAATCTAGTTTTCAAATAGAAGACCTATTATTTAAACACAAAGAGGAATTTGTTGTACTCCAGAAAAAGGAACAGTTTTGAGACCTGTGCCCAAACCTGGAGTATCCACAGGAGGAAGTCAAAATCTTGCAGCATTACAGTTAAAGATATCATCCTACCCCCGGTACATGTGTAAACTTCATGTACAAATTCATCACCATGTATCATGACATCAATTGTTTTGGGAGGGTAAGGAGAGATGGCACTTGTAACAGAGTCATCCATCTTTCACCTCCCCACTGGGGCAAAAATCAATGGAAATTGGGAAGAAAATAGCATGTGGATAATTTCATAAGCTGTTCTCTGTTCCAAAAAGTTCAAAAAATTTCAATTTTCTTCATTTACAAACAGAAGGTTCATAATGTACCTGGATAAATTTTCTAAATTGATCATTTGTTATAATTTAACCATCAGTGGTCCATGGGTCAGGGACCTTCTTAATAGTTTCTTCCAGATTCTCTCTCTTTTTTTCTCTCCAGAGGATTCATGCATTTTTTATTTTAATTGAATGTTGACCCACATTTCACATTACAGGGTTAGGCCACATCCTAAAAAACCACTAGATCAATTTCATAAAGGCTGTATCTGGATAATTTTCTTAACAAGGCTATGATCATTTTGCACCACATTCTGTGGTGAAGTGCTTGCTTGTCCCCAGCAGATAACAACTTGGTCTGGAATTCACTCAGATCTTCACCATCTTAGCAGTCCTCTGGTTACTCGCTTGTAAGCAAGCTACTGATCTCACCTGGACAATGGCCGCTACATCACTCTTTCCCAAAGTCAAAATTATTAGAGTTTTGGAAAAAGATTAGAGAGTATGATTAAGCCAAAATTAAATATTATAAAGGGACATTATTTCATTGGAGAGTAAAGTGTAAGCACATATTTATATTTCTTACTCAGTGAAAATTGATAAAATGCTTCATCTGTACGGATTATATCCAAACTTTAAAAAATAACATGTGCTAAAGTAAGGCAGACATTATGATTTGTTATCTAATACATATACAGTCTCCCCATACATACTGTATATGAATCCTGATGCTTCTAGTGTATTCTTCATCCCAGTGGTAAAAATTACGGGGGCAGGGAAGAAATTTAGGATTGAAGATAGAACTAAAGACAACAAAAAGAAAAACCAAAAACCAACCAAAAGAAACATTCCAGAGTGCAGGAAATCCTTGTTGCTTGGGCAAGGTTTATTATCTGCCTGCCTGCCTGCCTGCCTGCCTGCCTGCCTGCCTGCCTGCCTGCCTGCCTGCCTGCCTGCCTATCTATCTATCTATCTATCTATCTATCTATCTATCTATCTATCTATCTATCTATCTATCTATCTATCTATCTATCTATCTATCTATCTATCTATCTATCTATCTATCTATCTATCTATCTATCTATCTATCTCATTTCTGTCCTGCCCATCTTCCTCAAAGAGGGATTCTTTAAGTGGAATAAAGAGTTGGTTTACTGTTCTTCCTCTGAAAGAGGATCCATTAAGTGAGAGAAATAAATTATGAACCTGAGTATTAGGGTAGTGCCAGGCTTCAGAAGGTGCATCACTTTAAGGATGCTTCAAGGGAGCATGTTTTTAGAGCTGATTTCTAAAGCAGCAGGGCCCCTCTCTCTTCTTAAGAGTGAAGTTGTGTTGCATTGTGTTAATTCTGAGACATGTACTTGGGTAAATACCAAGAATATTTGTGGGATGGGGATCAAAATCAGCAAGATGATGGATTATTGAGATGCAATCTTGCTCCTTTTGAACATACACAATACATATGTTAAATTAGTTCAATAAAAATGTTCTGTGTCTTTATTGAGATAATTACTAATTACTAATCCCACTGGGTCCAGTGGAGAGCACAATCCAACCTTTAGCTTTTATTTTTTATAATCATGGGAATGAGTGGTTAATATTAAAACACATGAAGACAATAGAAGCTATGCTTCTTTGTGAGTTAATGCTCATAAAAATCTCCAAGTGATATTAAAAAATACCAATGAAAATATGCAGTTTTTCATGTGTATTTCACCAAGACTTGTTTTCTAATTTACTGTATTTCATGAGGAAAATACTGAAAAATGCAATAACATTTAAAAACCCCCCACCTAAAACAGAATAATATGTATGTAAGATAGAGGATATTATCTTGGATATTTTTAGCATGGTCAACCTTTTATTTATTTCTTTAAAATGAAACATTTAAGTATGAATTTCTATATGTAGTGTATATGCATGTAATTGATCTGTTAATGTATTCTTGTTGCAATTAGTATATATTTCTCCTTTCTGACAAAAGCAAAATGTTTTTCAGCATCATGTGTGTTGCTATAGGGAAGGATGAGATTTGAATGTGTTGGGCTTTTGTTTCTTGTATGAAAGATGTAAACCCTCATTTTTGTCTCTTTTCTGCACTGAAAAACTCAGAGAATTTCAGAATGAAACATCCTTTCCCTCCATTGCAAGGATCTGCCTACCACTGCTTCCTCAAGGCTGCTGTTTGCCTCTCTCTCTCTTTCTCTCCCAGAAGTCATCATCGTATTAACATAGATGGCAATCTGGCAAGGAGGTGCTGATCAAAGATAAATTTCACACTCACACTTCACATTTTCTAATTACACCATCTGTGTCAGACTCTTCCATGGCAGCTCTGTCCAATCTGTCAAATGCTCCGTGCCTATGGGATTGAACAGGAGCTGAGGAGAAAAAAAATTACCTCATCCCCTCCATCAGTCAATCCATCATCTAGATCAGAGGTGGACTAAATTTACTAGTTTGAGGCTGAAATGAAGATTCCATATTTGCGGAAGCTGACTGCTCTTTAGAAGGCCAGATCCTGAAGCTAAAACTCAAATACTTTGGCCACCTAATGAGAAGGAAGGACTCACTGTAGAAGAGCCTAATGCTGGGAAAGATTGAGGGCAATAGAAGAAGGGGACGACAGAGAATGAGGTGGCTGGATGGAGTCACTGAAGCAGTAGGCGTGAGCCTAGATGGACTCCAGAAGATGGTAGAGGACAGGAGGGCCTGGAGGAACATTGTCCATAGGGTCGCGATGGGTCGGACACGACTTCGCAACTAACAACAACAACAATGTGTGTGTACAAGAGAAATATGCAAGTGATTAGCATACATCATGTGGAGAAGAACCATCCTAACGTGTTAATTGCAAGTTGAATACCCAAGATATTATTTTATCCCCAAAAATAAAAAGTAAACAATACAGAATACAGAATAATAGAGTTGGAAGAGTCCTTGGAGGTCTTCTAGTCCAGCTCCCTTCCCAAGCAGGAGGCAGTATACTATTTCAGACAAATGGCTGTTCAATCTCTTCTTAAAAACCTCCAGAGAGGCCACAGTGTCATTCTTACTTTGGGCTTCTTCAATGAACTATATCTTTGCTGGACACAAAGCAAAGATGCATCAAACAAAACGGGGATGTTTGATGCTACTCAATACTGTATTGGAACAGAACAACATATTGAGGTCAATAAAGTTCTGTCTACTTTGAAGTTAAATTAATATAATAGTGTATATTTGATTTGATCTAATGGTGTATATTTGATTTGATATAATGGCTCATATTTCCCAGTCTGAAAAAGTCCATGGAGAATATTTTCCTGGAATATAATAAAAGCATGGAATGCCTAGGAAACCCCAGACTGCTGGATAGATGATTATACAATGAAAGATGTGACATTCACATACCTGTGGGCCATCTTATTAATAACTAAGTGCAAGAAGTTGTCCAACATTTTCTCTCCAGATCTTTACTGCATTATCTTGTTTCTTGGTTTATTTGAGCTTTATGTCCAGCCTTTGAATAAATAATTGAAAATATATCTCAAAGTTGCTAAAAGCGATTCCAGAGGTCTCAAACAAGCATACAGTATATTTGATTGGCCTATTCAATCAGCCTCGACTGAGCTTCATACTGCTTACATTCCTTAATTTCATTTAATTATGCCATGCAGGGAAATTTACAGTTTTAAAGTGCTAAAGGTTATATGGGAAGGTTATGTTTATACTACATAGCCTAATAGCTTAAAAATGGGTAGTTGGAGGCCCAGAATTTGGTCCGGGGTTAAGGAAAGTAAGATATAATAAAATGACCTTCCAATTGGATGCTACCAACCACAGGAATAGAAATCAGAAAACATACTCCAATGGCCACCACATCGAGCGGGAACTCCCAGAACTTTTGAAATCACTTCTTTCAGAAAGACCAAAGACCACTGTGAAATGCTACTTCTAAATCCCATCCAAGCCAACAAAATGAGAAAGATACCATTCAATAGCTATAAGAAAAATAAAATGTTGATCCTTCTCCTATAACTCCTCCTATATTCTGTAATTGGTCATGATAACACAGAAGTTTTATATTTTAAAAACAAATACATACCACCTTCCACCCCTGAACTGAATAGATTTAATATGTAGGCCAACTGAGATAGAATATCACTGATGCAACTTAAATTTGTACAAAGTCACTTTTCGAAATATGACTTCTGTTTAAACAAAGACAGATGCTGCATTAGAATATGTATGACTGTAAGCCAGTCAGCATGTTTATTCACTATGGTTGCATAAACAAATACCTACTTATGAGTATGCAGTTCAATTAAGAATGAAATGACTTAGGAAAAAAAAGAGGAATTAATGCACTGCAATCAGATTTCTAATGGAATGACAGAGCCAGGGATAATGAACTGTCTCAATCAACACTGAGTACTCAGAATCAAAGAACAAGGTTTGAAATTCTGCACCAAAATTTAAAGAGATATAGAAATTTATTTATTTATTTATTTATTTATTTATTTATTTATTTATTTATTTATTTATTTATTTATTTATTTATTTATTTATTTAGTACGCTGTCTAACTCATTCTGCAAAGAACCTGGGGGGCCCCTTAAAATTATAAATATAAAACAATTAAAAACAGTAAGTACAGAGCCAAGAAGCAAATGTCAGGATCAGTATGGTGATAGCATTTCCCTGTTAGTGTACCCCCACCTCCAACATAGAGTGCCTCCACCCCCAGAGATAGAGGGGGGGGGGTGAAAGAGTTAGAGATATATGATATGATATAGATGACAAAGAGAAAGATAAAATAGATTAGTGAGGTGGGTGTTCATAAATGTGAAGATACACATTTATATTGTGCAGATACGTACATTATTTATTTATAAAATGAACAAAACACCACATATGAATTCTATGTCCCAGTAATAATGCACACAATTTTTTTTATTCTCCATTTTATTTGTGGGATGAAAATAGGGATGACCATAAATAGTTTCTCAGAATATAACTCACACTTAGCAGTGGCTGTAATATAACTTATTCCCCAGAATTCATCATTCTTCACTTCTGTAAACAACTTTAGTTTATTGCTACCCCAAGTGCCAAAAGCACCATCATTATTTGCATCATTCACAATGCCTCATTCCTAGCATTGCTCTAGATCAGGGGTAGGCAACCTTGGCTTTTTTATGACTCATGGACTTCAACTCCCAGAATTCCTGAGCCAGCATGGCTGGCTCAGGAATTCTGGGTATTGAAGCCCATGAGTCATAAAAGAGCCAAGGTTGCCCACCCCTGCTCTAGATGAATATATATGAATATGTGGATATTTTGGAGAGTAAGGAGATGAATGGCAGCTGCTAATCCAACATGGTGAAAATGCTATGAAATGGTATCTTTTTGTGGGTGTGGGCGTATGTATTTTGCTTGTGAGTACAAAACAATTTTCAAACACATTCTCTATGAGAGATTTCTTGGTTCTGTTTTGACTCTGTGATTGTTCACTGTCATATTGCATAATAGCTTCTTGGAAATATTATGCCTTCATGAAGAATGGGCACCTCCTCAGGTGACTTTAACACACAGGTGACAACATTCAGCCATAGGTCTCATTGTCTGCCCCATGTATACATTCCTCACTTCCTTAGATTTGCTGACAAATAACTAATTTTCGTCAAAATGGTTTTTTTCTTTCTCATTTTTATTTGAAAACTAAAATGGTTTACAAAATCCATTGGGCTTTTCCTTCCTCTAATTTGCTAAAACACATTCATACCCATAACCTCTGATTTTTCCAGTTTTTTTGAGCAGATGAACCAGATCTTTGGAAATATGTCTAGTGGCTATATGAATTAAGAAAAGCATTTCAGTACTCTACGTTTGCCACAAAATCAGGAAATTACAGTGAGAAAATAATGCCATGAAAGAGAAGCACATGATTAGGTACCATGAATGTAGTCAGATCACTTTTATGTTCTCTCAGCTATGGTTTGTCTCATATCAAGATGGGAAAATGTTAGAAGCCATCCAAAGTCAAAGTTAAAGAGTAAGAAAATTCTTGTGGAGTTCACCCTCCTAGCAAGTAGATGTGTGCTATGAACAATATCACCACCCATATGTAGATAACCTCCATCTCATTTCACATGGCATGTATGAATATATCTTTACATTTGTCTTCAAGGAAGAGTGTGCAATTCAGTGATGAAGACTAGAGCATATCTTACTTGCACAAATATTTTTAGAAACTTGTTTACAAGAAACAAATAAGAGGGCAATTCGGAAATAAACCTCCATTTGGTCATCAATGATAGACACTAGCAGATACAGAACTTTTATTATACACATTAGAAAACTACAACGTTACATTACTTTGTGACATAATCACCATTCAAATTGAGGCACTTGTTATAACATCTTACAAGTTTTGAAATTCACTCGGCGCCAAATCTGGGCTATGGGGGGCTGTGTGTGATCAAAAGTATCCCAACATAACTTCTTCAAAGGTTCTTGGGTGCATCTAGTGGTATGCAGGCAAGCATTATCATGAACCAACACCACACTGGAAGTCAGCATACCCCAACGCTTGTTATGAGTTTTCCTAATGTTTCACAGTAGACTTCTGAATTGATGGTCGACCCACACTTCATGAACTTCACTAGCAGTACTCCTTTGTGAAGACATTTGGTGGGATTTTCTATGGCAGGGTTCATTTTCAATTGAAGAGCCTTGGTGGAGCAGTGGACTAATGCCTCCTTAAGTAACACCAGCTGCCTGCAATTAGTGCAGGTTCGCATCCCACCAGGCTCAAGGTTGACTCAGCCTTCCATCCTTCCGAGGTAGGTAAAATGAGGACCCAGATTGTTGGGGGCAATTAAGCTGACTTTGTAATAATGCCGCTTGGGGGGTGTATGAAAGCCCTAATAAGCAGGCATATACATAGAATGAAGGCTACTGCTAAGCTTGTAAGCCGCCCTGAGTCTTTGGAGAAGGGCGGGATATAAATGGAATTAAAATTAAAAAAATTAAAAAAAATTGATCTAGCGGATGAGTCAACTGCAACACAACTTTCTCCTTCCACTCCTCACTGCCTACTGAACTACTGCACATGATGCCATAGGATGGGTGTCACTATCCCCACCTATTTCTCGCACATGCTCAAACAGAGATTTATTTCTGAATTGCCTTGTATAAGTATCGGCATATGGTTCTATATTAATTCTAGGTGACTTTGTTAAAGATTTTTTTGGATTAGGGATAGTGGACTCAGTAGAACGTTTGATGTCAGCCCAGTGGGGTGCAGTAGTCCAGACATGAAGCATAATCAGATAGACTAATTCTACTTTATTGTAAGATTACATTAACAGAATTTTGCAAATATGAGGGTACCTGCCTCCCCTGTTGCATTTATAGCCCAGGAAACTAGGGAGGTCCCCTTCTGAGAGGTTTGCCATGCCCAATTTTCTTCTGCAGCTCCTCTGACCATTCCCCTGGTCACCAACTCTTCCCCTTGGGTCCCAAAGTCATTTCTCCATACCGTATCATTGCCTATGTAATAAAAGGTAAAGGAATCTCTGTGTATTTTACTCCACTAGTCGTAACCGAATATAGGGGATGGTGCTCATCTCAAGGCTGTTGACCCAGCACTGTTTCCATGGTCATCTGGAGGTCATGGAGTTCTGTTACCTTTCCACCAAAGTGGTAACTATTTGTATACACACATTTTCATGCTTCCGAATTGCTAGGTTGGCAGGAGCTGGAGCGAGGAACGAGAACTCACTCCTTCATGCGGTGCTTGGGTGTCAAACCTAGGCTGTCAGCTTTTCAGTAGACAACCCCTGCATCTTAACTACTCAGCCATTGCTCTGCCCACATATCTAATAAGAGACGAAACAAAGAACACCCATATAGATGGCCTCATCTATCTGATTTTGAAATGAACTTGAAAAGCTAATCAAGGTTCTATCCATATAGAACATCATGGTTTAGGTTGGGGCAGAGATGTTGAAAAACATTCTGAAGAAAAAAAAAACATTTTCATACTTTTGGGCAAGTAGAGCTAAACTCAAAGAATTAACCTAAAAACATAGTAGCAAGCAATAACAATTCCCATTCTCAAGCTTTAATAAAAGTTGTATATTATTATATTCCTACATTAGGATTTGTCATTGAGATTGGAAATCTTGAAAAAGCTTTGGTCCCTACCGCAGCAAGTCCCACTGGATCCAGTTAACAATTATTAGTAAATATACCAACTGGATTTAGTAAAAGGAACAGACATTTATGACTTAGAGTTTGTATTACCACTCACAATCCCCACTCTTTTTTGTAGCATGCCCTTAGAGACTATTCTGTGCCAAAAAAAATTTTCCTGACAATTTTGGAAAATGATTCTTCTTTAAGCAGAACATGTATTGTTCATTTCAGCATAAGATCTACCTGGGCCCAACCCACATTATTATTCTTTTTATTGTTCATGTAGAAGCATGATCATTGTTATAAAACTTCTTAAGTGAAAGAATAGATTTTCATATAAATGATGTCAAGGCTCACATGAATAAATGAAATTTGGAAAAGGGTTTTATTTAGTCAGAGGATCTATCAGTCTAAATAAAGGAAGGTGGGATGAGTTCCAAACAGACAAATTTTCCTGAGTTGTTTTCTACACATTCTCATTCATTTTAATGAAAGAGTATTTGCTTTAGAATTATTTTGGAGAAGAGATTTTTAGTGAATTTCTCATGAGTGTAGTTATTGCACTTATTTCATGATGAGATGGCCAAGGGGCATATGTGAATGTCTTGTCTTTAATTGTTCACTCCTACAATCTGCAACCCGGCTTTAATGCTTCAATTAAATCCCAAGGGGACCATCATAAGGGAACTCCTCCCATGGAGCTTTTTCAGAAGCAGAGCTACTGTCACTCCTAATGGGAAATTCCAGCCCTTGAGAAATGGTTGAGATTTTTCTCCTTTCCTTGCAGAAATTCAGAGAAATTAGGCAGCTAGTTTCTCTCCCCTCACTTATTCTCACAGAAGACAAAGAATTTCAAAATACCATTTCTGTTCAGCTCAAGATTATTTATTGATTCAATTTCTATTGTGCCCTTCTAGTCAACGGATTACTCATGGCCTACAGAATAAAAGTTTAAAAATTTAAACTAAAGCTAAGGTGAACAGACAATTAAAAGCTTCATGAAAATGATGTTTCTTGACTGTTCTAAAAGCAGAGGCAAAACAGAAAAGTGATGCAGTGGAAAGTAGCATTGCAGCTTGGAAGTGATCTCTTCCCATGGCCCAGATATATAAGCCTCTGAGGTTGGAGGCATCTTCAGAAGGGTTTTTCATTTGTGCTATGCCTAGTAAGATTTGGTGAGATCTCTCTTCAGAAGTCATCTTTTTTTCATCACTGGTCTCATTGAGATCATGATATAAATTCAGTTTGTGCATGCATACCTTTAAAATGAGCATGGTTAAATTACTGAAGGGAGCAATGCTGACTCCAATGCAGTCTCTATTCACATCACATTATGTAATGTGCAATATTTTCTCAAGATACATAATACATCTATGGCTATTTCTAAATTCTGAACATCTTTTGGGTTGTACCATGCATTTTACATACTTATTAAAGGAAGCCCAAACTGTGAGCATATTAAATATCTGCAAGAACAGATTTCCCCATGTAAGTTACTTAGAGGAATACAAAGTCTTCCACTGTACATGCATTTCAAAAGAAAGGAAATGACAACCAATCCAAAGATAATGTTGATACAATGATAATACAATATGAAGACCGAGCAGGTCAGGCTGTGTTAATTTTGTAATTTTCTTGCAGTATGTTTTTTTATTAAGTCTATTTTCCTAACACAAAGGGACATGGGTTATTAATATTGCAGAGAGAGTTATGTGATTCATGCTTTATTTCCCACTGTAACTGGGATTTTAATGCTAAAGACAGAGCAAGAATTTTAAACAGCATATTCCAGATGTCTTCTCAATAGACCTTTACTATCCAAAGATGCATTATGCATTTAGAGTTTACTACCTGGAGAGACATGAATTAATACAGGGACTGCACATGTCCAGAGTCTCTGTCAAACTCAGTTGAGGAAAATCAGTTCACATCACAGCTGGCCCTGAATCCATCACATGTTTTGGTTTTTGGCAGGGTGTCACCATAGGCGTCGTAAATCATCTAGGTGCACTCTACAGTGTGCACTCTGTGGATTTATGCACCTGTACCAAACATTTCATTACACTTCTTGGCCAGTTTGGGTGGATTGCATTTCATGGTTATATTCAGGTTTCAAAGAAAACACAAAAACATACATTTCCAAGGACCAACAATTCAGTCCTAAGAATATTTTCTCAGATGAAATTCTACAAGGAATGGTCATATACAGAAAGCCATAGTCCTAGAGCCCAAGTCACAAAGATGACTTGTTCTCTATTGTCACAAACTGTAAGATATAAAACAATGTTCTTCACATTACAGAAAAGCAGATCTTAGTTGAATTTTAGGAATACTTCCTCACCCATTATCAGAGAGGGAGGGAGGAAGAAGAGACAGGAATTAATTACTGAAGAATGTGATCATCTCTTTTCCCTGGAGGTATTCAAGTACAGTCTGGACAACCACCCACTAACAATATTTTAATTTGGCTTCCTGCACTAAATGATGGTGGTAATGGATGGGCAAGGGTCAGATGCAAAGTTTCTTTTCAATTTTATGATTATTTGAAGATATGTTTACTGGCAGAAAATTGCCCATAATTTAATGGGACATTCCAGCAAAGGAAGAACTTTAAATCAAAATCCCAAATGTGTTAATTCAGTGCTGAGTCATATTGAGTATAATGGAGCATCTAAGTACGTCTGCCCCATTTCTCCAGTTCTTCCTTGATGACATTTGCCACCAACTCAATATGTTTAAGGTTAGAATATAAGCAAACTAGTATGACCCAATAGAATACTATAGTACTACCCACAGTCCAATAACCAAAATTTGGTATTTAAATTTGTCTCTTCACAAATAGAAATGATGTTATATTCTTTTTCAATTTTATTTCTGAGTTTCTACAGAATAATGTTCATTTTCTTACAATAAACATTTAGTTTATAGTCTATTCCTTTGGAAGGGACGCGGTGGCTCAGTGGGTTAGGACGCTGAGCTTGTCGATCAGAAGGTCGGCAGTTTGGCGGGTCGAATCCCGAGTGCCGCGTAACAGAGTGAGTGCCTGTTACTCGTCCCAGCTTCTGCCAACCTAGCAGTTCGAAAGCACATAAAAATGCAAGTAGAAAAATAGGAACCACTATGGTGGGAAGGTAACAGCGTTCCGTGCGCCTTTGGCGTCTAGTCATGCCGGCCACATGACCACGGAGACGTCCTCGGACAAGCGCTGGCTCTTCGGCTTTGAAACGGAGATGAGCACCGGCCCCTAGAGTCGGAATCGACTAGCATGCATGTGTGGGGGAACCTTTACCTTTACCTTTACCTATTCCTTTGGACCATCAGAAAAAAAATGTTTATTCTATGTTCTGCATGGCAGTCCAATTAATCTATGGCTTAGAACAATATGGAAGAGGTGGAGACAAAAAGAACAGCAACATATTAGACTAGGTGATTTTTTGAGCATTACAATTCTTGGATTCTATTATTATTTGCATATTAATGAATATGTGAAAGGAGAGTATATCCCTTTAGCTATACATACAACATCTGTGTATTCAACTGAATGTGTGGAAATGATAGTCAGGCATACATCTGGCTGTATATGTTCCTGGAATTTCTGAGCTAAGTGAGATAAAGAAATTCGATTTGTGAACAGCATGGAATGTTTTATTGGGCCAGTTGAATCCATGAATACTTCAGATGTGGCAAGAATGAGATGTGGCTTATTTAGTTTAGCAGTTTTTTCCTTTCTTCTCCTTCTGGTTTACAATGGTGATGTCAGATTAAAAGTCTAGCAACCTGCAATCAAGGGGCCTTATGGATGAACATCCTAACTAGAATGGCATATGATGGAGATAACAGGACAGTGAATGAACTTGGAATGAATATGTGGATATATTGGGAAGATTAGATAGATACTACTTTCGATATTAGGGACGTGGTGGCTCAGTGGGTTAGGATGCTGAGCTTGTTGATCAGAAGGTCGGCAGTTTGGTGCGTCGAATCCCGAGTGCCGCGTAACAGAGTGAGCACCTGTTACTCATCCCAGCTTCTGCCAACCTAGCAGTTCGAAAGCACGAAAAAATGCAAGTAGAAAAATAGGGACCACTCTGGTGGGAAGGTAACAGTGTTCCGTGCGCCTTTGGCGTCTAGTCATGCCG
This sequence comes from Vipera berus, assembly GCF_964194415.1. Classification (NCBI taxonomy): domain Eukaryota; kingdom Metazoa; phylum Chordata; class Lepidosauria; order Squamata; family Viperidae; genus Vipera; species Vipera berus. The sequence continues at coordinate 190,376,912 of NC_138204.1, forward strand.
GCCACATGACCATGGAGATGTCCTTGGACAAGTGCTGGCTCTTCAGCTTTGAAACGGAGATGAGCACCGGCCCCTAGAGTCAGAAACGACTAGCACGCATGTGCGGGGGAACCTTTACCTTTACTTTTTTACTTTCGATATTATTCTAATTATGATAAATAACTTGTAATGATGATGTAATGAGCTGATAAGATGAATAAAAATAGATCTTCTTCTTCTCCTTCCTTCCTTCCTTCCTTCCTTCCTTCCTTCCTTCCTTCCTTCCTTCCTTCCTTCCTTCCTTCCTTCTTTCCTTCCTTCCTTCCTTCCTTCCTTCTTCTTAAAAAATATTATTTACCCTTTCCTAAAATGGTGCTTATTCACAAAGATGATTTACAGCTTCCTAAAGGCACTAATTCTACAGTTTCTCATTACCTAGTTGCACTTTGGTTCCTTTACCCACTGAATTCACTGGAAAAGGAAACCTTTGCAGACAAAAGTGCAAAAGAAATTCAGCAACCTTGAAGGCATTCTTCCAGCTGCCCGCTTTTATCAGCCTGCAAGATGATTTGACCACTGTGTTCAAACACCAAAATGTTTGAAGTGACATGCTTTTGTATGATTATTGGATGCATGCCAAAGCCTCATGCCCAATTTTTTCGTCACTGAAAACCACTGACTTCTCTGAACTTCGCCATGTTTAACTGAATGCAATAATACTATTGAGCAGTGGCCAGATCTGTTAACTGATGCAATGGAATTAAAACAATAACTTTGCAGGAAAACCCCATCAGTTTGGGAACATGACCAAAACGAGCATTTTTGCAGCACAAATATTTGGCACATTGAGTTGTTTCTAATTGTCAATTGTCTCCATAAAAACTGCAATGGAAAAATTAAAAATTTGTAATTACCAGAGAACAGGGAGAAGGTGCCAAGATCTCCATGAATGGCTTTTTATCTCATTCCCTTAGTGAAAACAGTTAACTAGGCACTGGTGAGCCATTCGGTAACTGTGCAACAAAAAGCTTGCATCCGTGCCAAGTGTGGCATGCCAGATGTGTGAATACATTCTGGAGAGCTGTATCAGCAGCTCCAACCAAAAGCCATAGCCATTAATCTAGAGACCTCGGGGAGTTGGGGAGAGTGCTGTAAAACCCAGGCCCTGCCAAGACTACATCAGATAAAGCCATCAATGCATTATAAAAAAAGACACAAAACCTATTTCATGGGCTGCACTGATCAAGCAATTACTATCATTGACTACATTAAGCAAAGAAACAGTGGGGTGCCCTATAAAATTGACTGCCAACTTGAATAATCAATAGGCTTCATGTAGAGTAAATTAAATAACTGAAAAACTATTTGGAAAAGCCTAAGTTAAAAAGCCAATCAGTAATCCCTCATCCATGGAAAAACAGTTCTACATCCAAGAGATACTTTTGCTTGCTTTCATTCTTGTCACTGGAAAAATATAGTTATGATAAGATAGGAAAACAAAAGACAGAATACACTGCCATTACCCACTCCCTAAACCATTTCAGCATCATCTTCTTCATCACTGTTATTGGCTTAATTGAGCATTGAGAATGCGGTGGTTTGCTGCAGTGTGAATGTCTGAATTATCAGTTTCACTTAATTAGTTGCTGTTTATGCCTTTGAAAAAAATCAGTCATTTAAAGACACACTGTCCATCATTCTGCAGCTCCAAAGCTGAAATATCAAACATAGCTAAGAAGCAGAATCTTGTAAGTTGCTGGCAAACTAATTCAATTTGTAGCAGAAAGGTATCACACAAGATATCTCTGAATCACTTGCAAATCTTTTTCACTTCATTTAAAATTTATGACACTACCTTAATTCTTTGTCTTAGCCAGAATTGGGAACATATGATCTTTCAAACATTGCCATTACAATTTTCAGCAACTCCAATTAACAAAGATGGCCAAAGATGGGGGATGCTAAGATTGTAGAACAGCCACCTACAAGGTTGGTCACCATTGAGCTACACCTGATGTAAGCTGCTATTGTCTACTACAACTGGCAACAAGCCCACAAGTTATCAGAAAATGATCTGTTCTCCTGAAGTATTTAAAAGGAATTGGAGATGCAAAGGATTAGACCTTCAATATGCTAAGCCCCCTGAGCAGTGGTCCCACTTAGAAGCAATTTACAAATGCCAATTGTCATTTGAGAATGTGAATTGAGTAGATTTGTGCAGAATGCAGTATGTAATTAAGCTGTTCCACAATTGTTTCACATTATGTCTGGCACATAACCGAATCTATGGCATGCTTTATAGAAGTAGGTAGAACAAAGGTTTTGAAATGTGACCTGTGAATGATAATATCCATAATTATAATATGTCCAGATTCTCTCAACTCACATTTAGACTAGCTGCAAAAGTCTATCTGAAATGAACTCAAGTTTTTGCTAAAGCAAGAAGAGAAATATATCAATCTATGGCTGAACCAAAACATCATTATGTAAAAACCTCTTTATGACAGTTTTCTATGAAACTGTATAATAGAGTACAATGTCAGTATACGTAGGGAGGAGTCCATTGGAAAAGAAGAATTTCAGTTGTTTGTTAACATAGAAGGTTTTCTGGATTCGGTGTGTGTGATGGTGGTAGAGGTTAGACAATAATCCTTTCAAGGAGGATGGTGATTTTCTTCCAACTTCTTGTTTTTCCTCTATCTCTGAATCAGAATAGAAGGAAAATTGAGACTCTTATGGCAGATTTGAAGGAACTTTCCAACTCGTCCTATATTTAGGATTATATTTACTTGCTTTATGGATTGTAAATTTCCTTTTGAATATTGACTGCATCTTAGCAATATGGGAAGCCATTGTCCAATACAGGGCAACTTTATCTCACTGTCTTTAATAGGGCATTATATAAATACATACTATTCACATTAGGTGAGCAATGTGCTGGACAAAAAAATAAAATGGAACAAGTTTCTGGGAAAATGTGTTCTTTGCATAAAAAGAAATTTAAGAAAATCAGCAATCCAAGAAGATTTTATTCTCTTTTAGGATTGCCAGCTGGCAAACATGCTCACCTAACAGGCTGGATCCAGCCTAGTATTATAAAACTTGCATCCTGTTTTTCTTCAAGAAGCACATAATGGCATATGTGGGGTTGTTCCAGTTGGCTTCATGGCAAAACCAAGATAGAAATTCAGATCTTGGTAGAGCAAGTTTGAAACGCTATGAACCACAGTTGATGCCTTCTTCCATAAAAAATCTTACTGAACTCCAGAAGAAACTCTAAATAATATTGTCTAGTGAAACATGAGCAGACAGCCTTTTTGAACATATCATTCCTCCAGTCAACAAATACTTAGAAATTTATAAAAACAGATAAAAGAATTTTTTTGTTTATTAATTTGAGATGGTATTAAAATCTATACTCATCTCTTGGACTATGAATATTATTTAAAGCAAATAATACATTGAGGGACATTCTAAGCTGCATCAGGTATAAATTCAGTACACCAGCAATACGGGCAATTATATAAGTATGCAATATTAACCATAAACCAGTTGTCAATAAACATCAAGCTATAATAAAATTCTGTTAAAAAATAAATGAAGGACAAACAGCTTAGAATTCATGTACATTGTGAGCAGATACAGAACAAGGGAACATGAAAGAAGAAATATAATGAGCTAAAAATTATTATGCATTTCAATAACATTTTCCAACCTGTCTGCTGATTAGATGCTAATGCCTCTCATAAAAGCAAATGAGAGTAAAAACCAAGGCAGAGCACTTGATAACATTTTCTTCAAACTTACTGTATTTTCTACTTACTAGATTCTGAACTCATGCATCTCAATTGTTGAGAGTCTGGATTTAAAAGTCCATCAAATGCATTACTCATAATTTCCACATTTGCTTCTTCCTCGGCAATTCAAGATGATGAAAACTCTCAGAACTGTCTTTCTGCATTTGATTAGCAGAAAATTTAAGGATCCTGGCTTCAAATTGCACAATAGCAGTTGTATGGAAATACTTCATGAATACTTTTTCTAATGAAAGAAATCATATGACTGACTATTGAAAGCTAAAATTATTATCAAAAGTTCCTGTTTATGGAAACAAACAAACAATATATCAAATCACACATTAAAAAATAAATTTTACTAAAAATATATTTCTATTTGCACAAGGTTCAAAAAAAGCAAGACTTTTAAACATGAAAATACTATTAACAATGACTTCAGATATACTGAATGATGATTAGTCAATAACTCATTCAAAGAAGGTATCTGTAATTAGATAAGGAAAGAACACCGAATGGTCTTATAGAAGCTTCCTAGATAACAGAACATGCAATTATAAATGACTCACTAGTTTTGGAAATTCTAAAACCAAATAACTAATATGATATTCTATGCTAATGTGACAATGTCATCGTACTTTTTAAGGATCATTGATATTAATACATTTACAAAACTAGTGAACTTAAAACTTCAGAAAAGCTGGGATTCTCTCCACCCTAGTAACATATGCCGCTTCAGAAGCTATTACTGAAGCCTACATAATCTTTGCTCTATAATTATCTATTTCAATCCTAATTTTACACCTTTAATATTAAATTAATTTCAGTTGCCAGGTTATATGTCTGATCCCAGAAATCACTCCACTGCATCTTGGACTTTAATGGATTTTAATAAGAAGTTAGCATAATCGCTAAATTATATCAACAATAATACAATGATCTTGGTTATTCTACCATAGCCATTTACTAAACATTGTATTATTGCAAAGCAGAATTTATTTATTTATTTATTTATTTATTATTGGGACTTATATGCCGCCCTATCTCCCGAAGGACTCAGGGTGGCTAACAACAATAATGTACAATAAATAAGAAGTTAAAATAAAAAAATAAAATTAAAGGCCCCTGTAGAATAAATAAAAATTAAAATTAAAATAAATTAAAAATTACAGTTAAAAATTAAAAACATAATTAAAATCCCTGTCAGTCCAGGTCAGCCAGGTGGAAAAGGAGTGTTTTGAGGCCGCGGCGAAAGGACTGGAGATCTGGGGCCATCCGAAGCTCAGAGGGAAGCTGGTTCCATAGGGCTGGCGCTCCCACAGAGAAGGCAACTTATGATGGCCAGTGGATTCAAGCAATGGATGTCATAAATTCATCACAAAGTTGTCATCATTCCTACCAGTATTTGCATATTTGATTTAGTTTATTTTTGCTATTGTCTTTCTGAAAGCTTGATGCACAGTATTTCTTTTGTTTCCCATTAGAGATTATCAGGAAATTAACTCTGCTGTTCAGGATTTTGTACAGTGTTAATATAAATGTTAATATTAAAAAGTTAATATAACAGTACTAATATAACTTTATACATTCACACTATTAATTATATGTTGATATTAAAATATTAATAGAGCAGTACTAAAATACCTTTAAATTTTAGTTTAAAAATAAAAATATTTTAAAGGTCTGAAACATAACTTATGAACAAAACAATTCACCCTCACCAGATTGTTTCTTCTTGCTTCTTTATATTAAATAGTTAAATCCAGTGTTGTTAGATGATACATATCAGCAATCCATTCTTGAAATATATCATTTCAATGTTTCCTAATAATTCTTTTGATACCATCACATGCATAAAAATTCTGCCATCCTTGATATCATCAATTTCGCATTTAAATTCCAAGCACTATAAACTACACTTAGTTCACAAGATGTAGTTTGCCGAGTGCAGTCCTGCAGAGGAACTGTATTTTATCATCTTAAGCTGATTTCTAGCTCCTTATGTATTGTATACTGAAATGTACTGATGTAGGAATTTATTCTAAAAGCCCAGAAGGTGAACAATGCAACAGTATCAAATAATCACCCTTCTCCTGAAGAAATATTGATGGGTTCGATATTTAATATTATATTCAATATAAATATTATAAATATTAATAAAATTGTAATGAAACTTGTCACTAACTATCAATGAGCTGATGATAGATGATTGATGGATAGATAGATAGACAGACAGACAGATATTATATACTGCAACATTTATTTTTAATTCATTTGAGGCATCTCAAGGTGGTAATTACTATTTTGAGCTGATGGTAATTTTAAATATACATAAATATGAAGAATATTATAACCACAATACTGTATGTTAATGTTTGGGATATGCTCAAAGCAGCCCGTTGAAGAAATGATGGATCTAACACAATATTAAGGCTATCAATTGTTTACCAATTATGGTATTTATCAACATTATTGCCTTTCTTTTTGGCAATTACTACTTTGGTTAAAAAAAAATCACTACACTATACTAATTTCTTTCCCAATCAACTAATATTGAAGTGACCTTTCCCAAATCTTAATATCTATATAATATCTATTTACAACATTTTGCAGATTCATATTTTATTGATTTGCGCTAAGACACAGTGGATTCTAGGTGACTATAATAGGACTTTTGTTTGGTTGTTTCGCTTGTTTTGGGGACCCTCACTAAAAGCCTATAATTGTAAAAAATTATATGTTCTGCACAATATTACATTTTCCTTTGCTTGTTCTTCCAGTTTATTCCTAAAAAATGCAAGAAAATCTAAAATCAGAATGTATTTTGTTTAGTAATAGCAAATCCTCCATACATTAAAATCCTTCCAAGTAACCCTGTCTGTAAAATGTGCCAATTTTGACTCAACTTGTAGTTTGAAGTCCATCATGTTCTTAGACTAAAAGCAAAACATTTAATTCCAGGGCTAAAACCCCTTTTAATAAATGCCTGCCATGTTTTATGCAACAGCCCAATGTCCAGCATTTGAATTCCATAGCAACCTGAAAATCAAAATATTAATTAAAACTCATCAGGGGCTGAAACTCCCCTGAATTAAAATGAGGAGAATATAGTTGCCATAAACATTAGGAATGATACACATGTGCAGAGACATAAAAGAGGATTTTAATAAATAGTTATGTCTATAATCACAACACTCTGAATGAAATCAGTATACCCAGCATGGAACATATGAATTTTACAAACATCATTTCAATTTTTGTTTTATTACCTAGGAGCATTAGGATATATTTTTTGACTGTAATAATTGCTTGCAGTTAATTACAAATGCAACAGAAGTGCTGGTAATATTAGAGTACCGCTCGACATAAAGCTAGAAATTACTGCTATTACTCTTATTTGCTGAGAATATTGGGTCATAGATGCTAATTACCAGTTCACAATCCCCCACAGGAAAAAGACTCATTATTTTTTAAAATCTGTCTTGGTAACCAAAGGCATCCTTCAAGTAACTGTGAACATTTTTGTCAGATCAATTATTAGCTATGACAAAACTTCACATTCGTGTGAAAGGGGAAAAAAAATCAAGGTTACAAATAAAACACACTTGATCTGTACACTGATTACCACAATAAGTATAGTGACACAGGTCTGTTATGCACCTTGTCAGTTAAGCAGCCTGGAATCAAAAGAAAGGAGGTTTTGAATGGGTTGAACCACAATTTAAAATGTTGATTTTTTCCCCTGTTAGTGATATTTCATTAAGTTGGTGATTGGGGAACTGTTCATTTTTGGATTTACATGTACTGTGATATGCAAAATTTAAACAAAAAATCGTTCTACAAATGTCCTTTTGCTTGCACACAAAGGTTTTTACAATCCTGTACATTCATAAAAACAAAAATATCTCTCTCCAGAAGAGAACACTTCTGACTGTATCTCTTTGGATGTTCCCTATACTAATTCCTTATAAGGATAAAGGAAACTTTCTTCTTAAAAGATTGGTTAAATTAAATTATGGTGGTGATTCAACATTGAAACCCGGCTGCTAGTATTTTTAATTCTAGCATTTATGTTTATTCACCTTTATTAATTTGATTAATATCCTACCTTTCTGTGTCTGTGGGTCGTCCTCCCAATGGTGTTCCTCTGGGAACTCATAAGGTCCCTAATTAATGGGTCACCATTGGCCATGGGATTGTCAATGCTCCAAAGACACTTGGCAGAATCCCAGTCTGAATGAGATAGGAAAGTTTAATATTTCTCTCTAATTCACTTAGTTTCCAAAATTATGTCCCTGGGTGTCTACTTTTTTAAAAAAGGAGGAAAATCAAATCCAGGAGTGGCCATGAGAAGTAAAAAAAAAATCAAGACGGCATTGTATGACTCAAGTCCAACCACTTTTTTATATGCAATATAAAGGGATCAAGGCTTCAGCTGCCCAGTTGCAGTTACCATCCTCATTTTTATATCCTATTCTCACTCCCCCAGCCAGATGATCTTGGGCACACCAGAAAAGAAAATTTCATGGATGTGACCTTGTAGTCATCAGAAGTCAGTTCACCTTTGGAATGTCTTTCTTTATCTTGTTTTATGAGGAAGAAAAGATGTAAACTTCTCCTAATCTGTGGCATACTTTATGTTCCCCCAAATAAAGGGACAGTTGTAAAGCTTATACTATAAGTATTATGTTACTTATTAATATAAACCTTTTTCATGTATACTCTGAGCAGAAATGTGTGCAATGTTATGACAGGGTAAACAGACAAAGATGAAGAAGTATCACCTAATTCTTAAAATATGAAAATATACTTGCCAAATGTATTGTAAGATGAGTTTAGTCTTAATAACTACAAATTTTTAATTTTGTTCATTACTTGTTTTGAAGCATACATGCATAGCACAAATTTGCCCTTGTTAACAATTTGGCCTTAGTTGGTGATGTAGCTAAGGATGAGTCTCTCCTCTGAAGATACTGTTTGCAAAGGCAGGCACAACCACACACCTCTGTGTATTAATGATTCTCCAGTGGAGGTGGTTAGCAGCATCAAGTTTCTGGGTATGCAGCTAACAAGTAGATTAGCTTGGTCTCTCAACAGTGAGACACTGGTGAAGCAGGAACAGCAGCACCTGCATTTTCTGTGTCACATGAGAAAAGCACATCATCCTTCCCTTGTCCTTACCACTTTCTACAGAGGGATGATCAAGAGCAGGGGTGTCAAACTCGATTTCATTGAGGGCCGCATCAGGGTTGTGTTTGACTTTGGGGGGCTGGGGTAGCTGTGGCCGAGATGGGCATAGTAAGGGTGGGCATGGCCAGCTCAGTGTTGTTCATGTCGGGGGGGGGGAACCTGTTCTGGTCTGGGAGGGGCTGGGGAAGATCCATTGTCTCCAGCTGAGGAAGGCAATACCAGGGTGAGCACTATACTCTTGTCCACCAGAGGAGCCTTGCTGTCCCTCTTAGGCCATGCAGAGGACCCCCAGTGATCCAGGCTGTGTGGAGCCCGGGGTAGTGGAGGGCAAGCAACAAGTCCAGTCTTTCCCAAGGGGGTGTCCGGCTGTGCTTACCTCCTCCTCAAGGCTGCTGCTGATTGGCTTGCTCTCCCTGGCCAGGTTGTGTGGAAGGGCAAAATGTGTGGGTCAGAGGGAGGCCTACTCCCTCTCCCTGTGAGAAGACCCAGCTTTGTAGCCAAAGCATCCTCAGTGATAGGATGGGAGACCACCAGGAGAGGTCAGGAGGAGGAGACAAGGGGATGGCAAAAGGGCAGCAGGGCTGCTTATGGCCAACTGCTAAGGCAGGACTTCCCTCAGACCCTTTCTCCCGCTCATTATAATTTTCCTTTCTTCCTTCCTTCCCTCCCTCCCTCCTTCCTTCCTTCTTTCCTTCCTTCCTTCCTTGCCCTCTTTTCTTCTTCTTCTTTTCTTCTTCCTTCTTCTTTCCTTCTTCTTCCTTTCCCTCTTTCCTTCTTTTTGTTTGTCTTTTCTTTTTCCCTTTCTCCTTTCCTGTCCCTTCTCGGATGTTCAAATGCAAAAGGGAAAATATTTCTCGATGCCTCCCTGCCTTGTGATTAAATGCCACTTTTGCTAGTAGTCTGTAGCCACTTAAAAGACTGAGAACAAACCAGGCTCAATTTATCCCGTGCTTTCATTTAGTGGGGGAGTCCACAGACAACAATACAGCAAAACTGTCAAAATGGTGGCTGTGATAGTCGATCAGAGCTCCTCTGTTTTTTATGTGCAACAGCTTTAGCATTTAGGAACAGAGGTAAGTTAGTTGCTTTTCTATTCATACATAATCCTTAAAAGAGCTTTCCAGCAGGGACCCTGCCATGGTCTAATTCAGACTGGAAATATAGCAAAGGAAAATATTTCCCTCCACTCTGCTTTGTCCTGTTTTCCCCACTGGAAATGGCTGTTTGCAACACACAAGGAGGGGATACTTGCCTAAGAGTTCACAATTCAAGAATACCAATGTTAACTTGGATTAACAATAAAGCCCTGTCTGTGACAAAAAAAGAACACAACATTGCTTTCTTCTTTGAGCCCAAGTCTCAATGGATCCAGGATTGAAGCAGAACTGCATGAAGTGGGGCATCTCCAACCAAGTTGCCTCTTCCTTCCTTCCTTCCTTCCTTCCTTCCTTCCTTCCTTCCTTCCTTCCTTCCTCCCTCCCTCCCTCCCTCCCTCCCTCCCTCCCTCCTCCGTTCCTCCCTCCCTCCCTCCCTTTTTCCCTTATCTCACCTCACCTCACCTCATCCATCTTATCTTATCTTATCTTGCCTTGCCTTATCTCTTGTTTTTGAAATAGGAAGCTGAAGACTTTGTAAGGGGTTTGCAGTGAAAGTAATGTTATTTATTCATGATACTTTATTGATATACATGATACATTTATTCATGACAGTTCCAGCAGCATTTTTAATAATGCTGATTAGGATTACTTGATGTTCCTGTATTGTTTTTCTCTAATGATTGTGCACTCTTGCTTCCCTACATCTTGGAGAAGAATTTCAAGAAAAACAGTGTTCTGTTGATTAATCTACTAAAAGTAGCATATTTTCATCTTTCATGGTGAAAAGTCCCCACATGAAAAAGCTTTTTTCTTCCAATAAACAGGTAAGAAAGAAAGATGAGGGAACATGCTGAACAGTCAAAATGGAAATCATCATAAAGTCCTGTGTCTTTTTGTTTGTGGTGGGTGGGACTGTGATTGCCTGGTTGCAGGCATCATTTTGATTTTTTGACTACCTTGTGGATATCCCTGTGAGACATAGGCTTCCTGAAGACCTGTCTACCCCTTTTCAAATTCCCTGCTATGAACCTGAAAATATAATTGTAAAGTATATACATAGTTACTTGGTATGATGCCAAGTACAATACCTGCATTTAAGAACACACAAAAATAATTATCCAGTTGTTTTGACTGAACATATGTCTGTTAGAAATTGTAAAGGCAAGGCTGCAACTGAAAGTGTTTCTCATCTCATTTGCTGACCCTCCTTAACGTGGCTCCCCAAAAAACTCTAATATCCTTTGGTTATAAGAGAACATGGCAGACCATTTCAGATGGTCCCAAAAGGTCTTTCAAATTTCACCCAAACTGCAAGAAAGAAATTGGATGGAATATTTCTCCTATCAAAGGAGACCATCTCCAACAACTTGATAAAGGACAATGCCCTTAGCATTAACGTAAAATAAAGCCCAGTGGGAGGAGTTCTTGTATTTATTTATTAGATTTACAACCTGCTGCCATTAAACAACTCTAAATAGTGTCTAGGTCACTGGCTTCACTTGGGGCTTAATTAAAAGCATATGAAGGCAAGGCAATCATGACCAGATAAGATATGGCTATATAATGAAAGACAAGAGATCCATATACAATTGTGACTTTATTATAAATAATATGGTTAAACAACAGACTGCATCAGATATGAAAATTTCTCTGAAGCTGTGGTTTCTAATGCTAATGCTCTTTTCATCCAACTGAATGAGAGGTGGTATAAACAATGACAGAGTACAAGCAAAAAGATTTCATGGATGCAAAAGGGCAAAATGGTATAGTAGTGAAGGAATTGAATTGGGAGCAAAGAGAATCTGATTTTAGTCCACCCTCAATCATAGAAGCTCACTGAGTGTTCTTGGGGCAATCCTTCTTTCCCTCAGCCCAACAGAACTCACAAGGTGATTGTTTTGCAAAAACATAGAAGGAAGGAAATTTAGTGAGTCCTGAGTGAAAAGTGGGATATAAATGTAATAAATAAAAAATGCCACCCTTTACTAATGTCTTGCTTATGTTTCAGAAGTCAACTGGAAATGAAGATTCAACTGAGTTCCCATAATTCTTACCAGTTTAGTATTTAGTCATATTTTTAGTTAAAATGATCCTATATTTAAAAGCAAAGCAAAACTTGTTCCTCTCCCCCATCTCCACTACAATATTACTGCAAGGTAATTTGGGCTGGGAGACAATCAATAGAACTTAGTCCAGAAGAAAAGTATTGATTATAAAATCTTGAAAAAAGATGATAGCTGATACCCAGCACGTATGTGTTTGTCTATGTGATGACAGAATTCTTAATTTGCCTGTTTATTTTTTCTAATGTCATACACAACACAATGTTAAAAATCCCAGTTGCTGCTGAGTTTCTGTTCCATATACCACTTAGCCAATATAGCAGATGTGCCTTACTTATTTACTTATATCTCACTGGGGGAGGGGGGGAGGGATTAAAAAAAAGCTAATGATTTCTTCTGTAAATAAAAATAGATAACAAAATATGTTGAATCCATTAAATCTCTAGTTTATAAGGAAATCATATAAGATGGTCCTTGCATATATTTTTTTAGAAACAAGCTGAATGAATACTCTAGGTAAGTTTTTTTAAACTTTCCCTGAGGACATTTCTATGTATATAAATGCCCCATCATCTTTCTAGTTATGTGGGCATCATCCAGGAAAAACACTGGTCTGTTGTCACCTATCATTTGCATGGTGGATTTGATATATTGCTTATGTTTTTTTAAAGATGATGAAACAAAATTAACAATACAATATAATGGACATTTTAGTACTAAATAATCAGCTTAAGGCTGGAAACTTTACTGTACAATAAATTACTTGGTGCAAAGGGTAATGGTTTTTTACTGCTGTATTCAACCCTGGATAAAAAAGTCAAATAATTTAACGCTCATTAATATAGACAACTTAAAGTAATTAATATTGATAAGTCGTTCTTTTAAAAAATTCACACACACACACTCATTCAATACTGCCCAAATATCATTGTATATAAACAATGTAATGTATTAATAAAGAAGAAAATTGAAAAGATGATGAGTGTTGTGATGTTGTAACACAAATTCCACTCCTTTTGGGAGAGCCTCTGTTATGAAGGCACAAAGCTCACTTCATCATCCCCTCTCCTTGCCCTGACCCATGGATGAGAAGAAGCAATTGAAACTTCTGTTAAAAGATAATGGTCCCCTTTTCTTGAAGCCTCTAAAAGTGAGAAATTATATCTCACCCTTACAATTCCCACCTGCTACAAATGATGTTACCATTTCAATATTTTTAAAGTAATGTGTCATTTTGTTTATATCCTTGACAGTGTACACATAGCTGATATGTCTTAATGTAGTGTACCTTCATTGTTTCATGTATCATCTTTTATTTAGTTCTCAACATCCAAAGACATTTTTTTCATGTTTGAATAATTCATCTATAAAGAGATTAATGTCTCTGCGAGAAGAAATCTCAGTCTCTTTTAAAGCAGCATGCCACTGAACATATATTAACAGGTAAAGATCTATCCAGTATTCCCTCTTGCCAAAACTGTAAACATTGTGCTTGTCCTTTCTGAATTATATGTCAATCTGTGATATCTGTTTCAAAAAAGAAAAGTGCTGTTAATAAGGTGACCACTTATAGGGCACTAAAGAGTAAACCCTTCTACCAAAAAAATGAAGAAAGGGAACCATTTTTACACACTGTTCATGCACAAAGAAATGTTAATCACTATAATACAATTAAAAACAATACTTCTCAACTTTAACGAATGATTTTGACCAAATGACCAATGGGTTTTCTCAGACTCTTGATGTCCAAGGCTACTTCAAAATTTTTCCTTCAAGTATCTTTAAACTAGATTGGCCACTTTTTCCCACTTGACAATGTCAGATTTTGGATTTTTCTTTGAAAAGGGAGTAGAAGTAAGTGATCCATATGGGCCAATAATGGTTTGTTTTAACTAGGATTGAGTTGTTGGAATGTTCTTGAAGGCAACATTTGTCTTTAATATAGGCAGATCTTCTGAAAGGTAACATCTGCCCTTAATCTGCCCTTATGTCATTAGTCAAATCACACAAAAGGTATTTAAATGTCCAGCTGAAAATCTAATCTAGTGGGCATGAATGAAGACCCTTCAACCAATGTGGGCTCCTTTTTCCCAATTTACTTGGATAAATGGGGAAACTTAAGGTTGCACATGATGGAAGATCTTAGTATAAGATCTGGATGGGTAATTGTGATGCCCTGAATACTTTTAGATATCTCCAATGCTTCTTGGTTTCTTGTACTCATATCTTATGTTTCAGGTAGCTCATAAAAGCTGGGCAATATTTATCAGACCTAGATTAAAACTGTCCTGTTTCAAGACTGGAACAATCAAATATCAAGTCCTCTGCCATTTCCTAGACTTGCAATGTGCAAAAAATATGTTGGTAGATGACATTAATTTGGCATTCTGGACTGCTAAAATATCCTTTAGCCACAATGCAATTTGTTTAATGAAACTTTAGGCAGATCCAGCACAAAGTAGCTAGGATAAAGTATTTTACTTGGAATAAGCAAATTTACCAAGTAGTGTGAATGGTTTTGGTTTTGGCTGAGATTCTCTGGCTGCAGATAAACCAGAAACAATGAATATTAAGAAATATCTTTAACTGACACTCCACTCCTGGTGACTGCACCCGTCTATTTGTCTTCATGAAAATATAGCACTTGTCTTTTTCTTTCCAGAACAGCCTGGAATTTTCTGGTATTCACCTAAGTACTATCCAGGTGAAATCTTTGTTAGGTTTCTGATGCCAATTAGGATTGACAGGTGAACTTGTGTATTGTTTCATAATAAATTCCACTGACATTTGTGTTTGTAGGTTTCCCCTGCCTTCCCTCTTCAGGTCAACATCCTTTCAAGTTGACTTGAAAACCTGAAATACTAATACCTTAAAATCTTATATTCCATCCTTCCTATATTACATATGATTTTGCTTGTACCATGCTAGAATCTGAGTCTTAATAGCAACTGAGATGAAATAATGGCAGAGACTTTAAACATCTCCAATTCATTAATTTCTCCTATATGTTCTCTTTGATCACATTATCTGCTGTTTTCTTCAGTTGCTGTATGATATACATGATTTCAATCATGATCCAGGATAGAGATGAGGAATAAAAGGAACTGGAAATTTACAAACAGAAGAAGGCTGCTTCCAGTAATTTTTCTCAACAGGTTTCTAATAAAAGATTCTTTCTTAATTTTTTTTAAATATCCAAATTTCTCTCAACATTTGCAGAGCTTTGAAGAGAAGCGGATTAAAAAAAAAGGCTGCAAATTGACTTTTTATCACTCTAGGCCAGAATGTGCTATAAAGCTCTTAATTAATGCATCGGTTTGCTACAACAAATGTTTTTAATTTGTCCTCTAAAGCCAGCATTTATAGCTTAGCCTTTTGCTCTTGTTCTATTTTTGGTCTCTGTGATATAGATTATTGTGAAGATTGTCCTCTGTCCATATGTACACCAATTGTGCTTGACAAATGGCCATACACAAGGGGGGAAAAAGGAAACCACAACAACACATGATCATTTTTTTTATTTTGCATACAGACAGTGTCTCATTATCCTGGTGGCCTCTAACTGTACCTTCAGGCCAGTTTGGACCTGATCTTTGATCCAACTAAACTAGTTTTATTCATATTAAGAGAAGCAGCACCTGGCTGGGCTACAAATCATAGGCCACATGGGGAACTGGTGTTAATCCTCAGATCTGGAAAAAATGTGTTTCAAAACATTAATGCTGCATCTATTGCCATCTGAATTACTTTTGTAACAAGAGTAATATCGAACATCTTGTTCGAATTTATATCATTTCTTTTGCCAACTTCCTTAAGAACCCATTGTGGAAGATGCAATCCATTACAGTAAGAACTGATTTTGAGTCTAAAATGCATTGTAATTTTTATTTAGAATGGAGTCAAACAGCATCCTTTTCGTTCAGCATTTTGTTGTTTGTTTGTTAAATTATATGCCACCCATCTCACTATCAAGCAACTTTGCTACAGATTGCTGAGCATGATGACTGATGAAGAAACCTGGAAAATGTAATCACTATTTTCTAACAATCTGATAAATTCTAACAAAGTCTCTAATAAATTAACCAACCATGAATTTTTGAATATTTAATTTTGTCATGCTAATTCAACTTCATTCACAAATTCAGGTAAATCTTAAGAGACCTGCACTTCAATTCCCAGAATGTTTAGCCAGTAGGTTAACTGAATATTGATGACTTGACACTTTGGGAGATGTAATCCCAACAGACTTGGAAACTCCAAGTTTTATTGATGCCTTGGGGTATCTATGATGTAGACCTTCAGTAAAAGGTTGGAATAGTCCAAAATGGTTGAGATTATGAAGGGCAGTGGGGAAGGGTTTCATGTATTCATATGAAAGCATAATGCAGATTGTGATTTAGTCAAGACGAGTGAGTAACATTTTTGTTGTCTTCTATTTTAAAAAACCTGTACCCTATCTAGGCTACAAAAATCAAGATGACTGCTAGATGTTAGCAAAGAGGCAGAGAAAATTGATGTAGCCTTACTGTAAAGTTCAGCCACAGTTCAGGAGTCTTACAGTTAAACATAGGTTTGATAGGCTTAGTTTGATAATAAAGGTAAAGGTTCCCCCGCACATGCGTGCTAGTCGTTTCCGACTCTAGGGGCTGGTGCTCATCTCCATTTCAAAGCCGAAGAGTCAGCGCTTGTCCGAGGACGTCTCCATGGTCATGTGGCCGGCATGACTAGACGCCAAAGGCACACAGAACACTGTTACCTTCCCACCGTAGTGGTCCCTATTTTTCTACTTGCATTTTTACGTGCTTTCGAACTGCTAGGTTGGCAAAAGCTGGGACGAGTAATAGGTGCTCACTCTGTTACACAGCACTTGGGATTCAACCCGCCAAACTGCCGACCTTCTGATCGACAGGCTCAACGTCCTAACCCACTGAGCCACCGCGTCCCTTAGTTTGATAATACATAGGTCTTTTTCATCACACACCATCCCCATTTTTTGTAACGTTTGGTTTATTCTTTTTAAAAAGAAAACAGATGAATTACTTTCCTAGTGGAGCCTTAGATCAGTTATACAGTAATTCTTTTGTGTTCTCCAGAAATATGTATGTATGTATGTATGTATGCATGTATGTATTCCACTGACTTTTTATTGTGCAATATGAGTGGAAGGAGAGTTGCAGGGATTTGAAATAGGGCTACTCATCTTTGCAATAATGCAGAAATAAAAAAACTCCAGCTAAGCATGCTGTACTTGAAGTTTTCATATTAGACATTATCTCAGCCTTGGAGATGCTGAAATATTCTGTAGATGCTGCTCAGGGGACAGCATATGCACAAATAGTATTTCCTTCTCATATATATTTCTGAGAAACTAAATGGTCCTTCAGACATCCTGGACTAGCATAGATAAATGGCAAAAAACATGTAAGTGGCTCCTGTTGAAGAAATCTGGTCAGCTGTTCTGTGCCAGTTGCATTTGGGGCTGTGGGATAGAATAAGGAAAACAAGACACATTTGGAAGAATTTTTCCATCCAGCTCTCACGCACATGCACACTTAAAAGTTTGTTTATTCATTCCAGAAACAGACTTCCTTTAGGGGGAAAAATAAACACACAGAAGGACTCAGGGCAAGAGGTACACTTTGTATATAGCTTTAGTGAAAACATGTTTTTCTTGTTAACACCTTGTTATAACCTAAAATCACAATACTGAAAACTGTGAAGAAGGCTGCATGGAAAGACATATCATATGAGGGAAAAAATATCAATGCTATTCTTTCCCATGTAGTTACAAATCATGTATCATTCATCTAATTGGTAAACCAAACAAGGCTTACCTTCTTTTTTTTAACCTTTTAATGTTGAACAAAGACATAAAACAGTAAATAAGTCAAGCTTGGAGAGACAGCAGTCCTCTGCAGGCTTTTTTTTTTTGAGAATAAAATCCCACATAACACATTTTGGCTTTATTTACTTATTTATTTATTTGTTAGATTTCTACCTACTGCAATCAATACATTCTGGACAATTAGCAAAACCAACAAACAATACTGTAAGGCTAAACCACAATGTATTTTGTATAAATCCAACCACTATGTTTTATAAAGCATAGGTTGTAAA
This sequence comes from Vipera berus, assembly GCF_964194415.1. Taxonomy (NCBI): domain Eukaryota; kingdom Metazoa; phylum Chordata; class Lepidosauria; order Squamata; family Viperidae; genus Vipera; species Vipera berus. Next base: position 190,395,152 of record NC_138204.1, read on the forward strand.
TTACTGAGTTATGTGAAACAAATCAAATGAAGCTTATCCAATAAACCTTACTTAAATGAACTATTGCTTAGTACAATGTATGGGTGTTCACATTGCTTCCACAACATGCATGATGTAAATGTTATGTATTGATTCTAAAAGCCAAATTTAAGCCAAACTATAAATTCTAGAAGTAATCGATTTTGGGAAGGGAAAAAGTACTCCTCCTCAAAATGAAGCTATTTATTGATCAGAGGTGGCATGAATCTAATCAGGTTTTAGGAATAAGGTCTACAAATGTATAAGTGTGCATTTTAAAGAAAAAAATAAATATGGATTTAATTTTCAAATTTATATTCTATTCCTTTTTTTCCTGTTAAGTGATTTGTAATTGCATGCATTGTTTAAAAATGACATGAAGGCAAAGCTGTGGATCAAATCTGTAAGCAGGCTTGATGCCAGAGTCAGATGGTGGCACTCTTGATTGTGAAAGACACTTTTCATGATCAGGGATTCTGCTTCTAAGAGGGCAAAACTTGTCATCTTGCTAATGCAAGGGTGTCCTTCTACCTAGGGAGATCCCTCTCCAGATTTCTGGAATTAGTCTTCGGGCTGCTGGTGGAGAACTCCTACTTTTAGTGCTGGGGGATTTGAAATTCCATACTCTGGGAACAGCTCCAATTAGGTCTAGGAATCTAATGGCATCCATGGGCTTATTTCAGGTAATCTCAGGTCCAATACATATAATAACAATAACAATAATAGAGTTGGAAGGAAACTTTGAGGTCTTCTAGTCCAATCCCTTGCTCAAATGGTTGTCCAGGCTCTTCTTAAAAACTTTCAGTGTTGGAGCATTCACAACTTCTGTAGGCAGGTTGTTCCACTGATTAATTGTTCTGTCAGGAAATTTCTCCTTAATTCTAGGTTGCTTCTCTCATTGGTTAGTTTACATCCATTGCTTCTTGTCCTGCCTTCAGGTGCTTTGGAGAATAGCTTGACTACCTCTTCTTTGTGGCAACACCTGAGATATTTGAACACTACTATCATGTCACACCCTAGCCTTTCTCTTCATTAAACTAGACATACCCAATTCCAGCAACCATTCCTTATATGTTTTAGCCTTTGAACTGTGGTGCTGGAGAAGACTCCTGCAAGTCCCTTGGACTGCAAGGCGATCAAACCAGTCAGTCCTAGAGGAGATCAACCCTGACTGCTCTTTAGAAGGCCAGATCCTGAAGTTGAAACTCAAATACTTTGGCCACCTAATGAGAAGGAAGGACTCACTGGAGAAGAGCCTAATGCTGTGAAAGGTTGAGGGCAAGAGAAGATGGGGACGACAGAGAATGAAGTGGCTGGATGAAGTCACTGAAGCACATGGCATGAGCTTAAATGGACTCCAGAAGATGGTAGAGGACAGGAAGGCCTGAGGAACATTGTTCATGGGGTCGCAATCAGTCGGACATGACTTCACAACTAACAACAACAACCCTGATTATCTTTGTTATTCTTCTCTGCACTCTTCATAGAGTCTCAACATTTTTTTACATCATGGTGACCAAAACTGGATGCAGTATTCCAAGTATAGCATTACCAAGGCATTGTAAAGTGGTATTAATACTTCATTTGATCTTGACTCTATCCCTTTGTTAATGCAGCCTAGCACTGTGTTGGCTTTTTTGGCAGCTGCAAGGTCTGAAGGTATGAACTTTAAGTCTCTGAGTGGATGTTGTGTGTTAAGGAGATGGAGGGATTTTGTAATGGTACATTAGAAAGACCTGCAGGGATAAGGCAAAGAAATGCTGTCTAGGGAAGAGTCAGATAAGGGAGTGTTGGTGTCTCGTATCTGACCTTTTCCATGGTTCATCTGATCACTTCCATATGACCATTTCTTCTCACCATCTGTTAAGGTCTTTCTCACATGCCATTACAGATTTTCACCACCACACTGTTTTGGTCCAATCACACAATGATCAAGTTATGACTGAGAACCATTCATGAACTATTTTTTTGTAATGTGCCTAATAGATACTATTGGTTTCCAAAAGGTGTTCAGTGTTTCCAGCATTCTCATAGGTGGCATGCTTCAGTTCCTGGTGAAGAGCTGGCAGTCTAATTGATAATCAATATTGCTCCCACTTTATGAGGGTTCATCCTGTTAGGTGCCTTGGTTTATTGAAACTGAACACCTGAAATAATTCTGAGACTGCCAATGAAGAAAGATTAAAAAATAAATTTAACCAAGTACAGGTGTTCAAACTACACTACGGCAGTAAAGGAAATTAAGTAGGTTTATTCTTCCCTTATTGCATTGGCATGCTGTAGTCTAGCAGCCTTGTTTAGGGTGACTAAATCATTTTTAAGAAAGAATCATTATAGAGATTTCTGTCTAGGTTCTTAGACCAATTTGCATCACATTTTTCTGACGGTCACTCAGATTTACTAAAGTTTTGATCCTCAAGGCCAGAATTTTTCATGATAGAAGGGTACTATCTGGCCATATTACCTGTGACACCTTTTGGCCTGTGGACTCTGAGGAAACAGATAGGGTGCTATCGAGTTGTTCTCTGCCACACATAGATTGGACTCCTGCTTATCATGGCTGTTGTGAAGAATAAAGAAGTGACCACCTGGATTCATGAGATTGGTAGTACCTCCTTGCATAAGCCAGAGCTGCCTGAGTTCCTGAAGGCATCTGTGATGTACCTTTTCTGTAGAGGCCATCTCAGTGGTCTAGATAACCTTCTTTTTTGGAAGGCTGTTGAGACATACTAATTACTGTGGAAAATACAGAGGTTCTGGAATGCCTAAACATTCCTAGAGGCCCCAGGCCATAGTGCTCTTCAACATCTTCATCAATGATTTGGATGAGGGGATAGATGGGGAACTCATCAAATTTTCAGGTGACACCAAGCTGGCAGGAATAGCCAACACTCCAGAAGATAGGCTTAAGATACAGAAGGATGTTGACAGACTTGAACACTAGGCGCTATCTAACAAAATGAAATTCAATGGTGAAAAAATAAGGTTCTACATTTAGACAAGAAAAACCAAATGTACAGGTATAATATAGGTGGTACCTTGCTCAATAGTAGTAACTGTGAGAGGGATCTCGGAGTCCTAGTGGACAATCACTTAAATGATGAGCCAGCAGTGTGCTGCAGCTTCCAGAAAAGCCAACACAGTGCTAAGCTGCATTAACAGAGGGATAGAATCAAGATCACATGAAGTGTTTAAAATTCCTTGGTAAGGCCACACTTGGAATACTGCATCCAGTTTTGGTCACCATGATATAAAAAAGATATTGAGACTCTAGAAAGAGTACAGAGAAGAGCAGCAAAGATGATTAGGGGACTGGAAGCTAACACATATAAGGAACAGTTGCTGGAATTTGGTATGTCTAGTTTAATGAAGAGAAGGACGAGGTGGGGGGCATGATAGCAAGTGTTCCAATATCTCAGGGGCTTCCACAAAGAAGAGGGAGTCAACCTATTCTCCAAAGCACCTGAAGGCAAGACAAGAAGCAACAGATGGAAACTAACCAGAGAGAGAAGCAACCTAAAACTAAGGAGAAACTTCCTGACAGTTAGAACAATTAACCAGTGGAACAACCTGCCTCCAGAAGCTGTGAATGCTCCAACACTGGAGGTTTTTAAGAAGAGACTGGACAGCCATTTGTCTGAAATGGTATAGAGTTTACTGCCTGAGCAAGTGGTTGGACTAGATGACCTCCAAGGTCCCTTCCAACATTGTTGTTGTTGTTGTTGTTGTTGTTGTTGTTGTTGTTGTTGTTGTTGTTACAGCTGAACATTTCTTCTGCTAGACTGTCACTGCAGTTACAAGAGCCCTGCATTTCATATAAGCAAAGTTGTAAGGATGTCGATTTTGGGTTCACATGAGAATGTGTGAGTTTGGATCTAAAAATTTCTTCCAGAGAAATGTGCTGCTGTTATGGTGTATTAGAATGTTCTAGAGGTGCTAAAATCTTCCTTTCTAGGACACCTGTTATACCTTTAGACAAGAGATGGCTGTTTTTAGACCCTTGTGGCGCTGGTGCAGTTTTTTAATACTTTTCTTTCCTCATACCAAATTATAGATTCTTACAGAGGTTAAACATTAGCAGTTTCATTGAAAATGTCTAAATATTTAGTTACACATACAGCTGGAATAAATTATCCAACTTTCTATCTGCTACTCTCCCACCTTCATACTTAACAGCATATATAAGCTGTTATCAACATTAGGAGACGATTCCAATATTAGAAAAGGAGGCTGGAAAGACAACACAGAAGATAATGGCTGGGTTCACCAAGTATGGGAAACTGAAATGTGGTTAGTCAGTTTGTGATTCAGTGTGTTGGGCAAACGAAGGAAATTGGATTAAATAAGTAAACTGTGGTTCATTTAATTCTGGCTTAATATATGATGCTAATCTCCAGTGATTGGGGATCCTTGTCCCTGGAGAAAGGCAAGGCAGATCAAAAAATGTAATCTATGTGTAATGTAGTGTGGTCTGGACTGTGAGGGAACAGCTGACAACGGAGACTCAGTAACTCAGCTTTATTTCAGTTCCGAACAAGACAAACCCGGAGCCCTTTTAGAGCTCCTTAAATACTCTAGCCGATGCGCTCTTGACCAATCCCCATGTTGGAATATCCCGCTGAATGCTGGTCAGCCAATCCGAGCGCACACTGGTGCCACCTGCTGTTGCCGGTGGCCGAGCTGTCACATTACCTCAACTATGTACACAACACCCCTTCCCCCAATATAAGAACAATAAACACAATAATAACTTGACACAGCTGAAGTGTGTGACTTCTTGATCGCCTTCCACCCCTTGACCTCATGACCTTACATAGTCCTCCAGATATGCCGGTGCTTTGTGAGTCCTGTAAGAACGCCTTATAGGCTGCTCATACGTGGCAGGCATCAGGCCCTGATCTTCTGTGCCCCAACTCTCCTCGTGAGCTAGGTTAAAAGGTTGTCAAAAAAAAAAGGTTGTCCACCCTGGCCCAGTGTCTCTGTGACTGGTTCCGTGTCCGTAATGGCTTTTTGCCTCTTCTGCCTACTTGCCAAAGTTTGAGGAGCAGGAAGATAAACATCAGGGGCTCTTAGTGGTGTTGGAGTGACCAGGGGCAATGGTAGTGATTGGAGGGCTAGGGCTTGCTCACGTTGCTGGTTTTCCAGGACCCGCTTCCTTAGTTGGTCGATGTGCCTTCTGACCTGGCGGCCCCCTTCCCCCTCTATAATGTATGATAATGGTCCAGTTTTATCAACCACCACCTCTTGAGCCCACATGTCCCCAGAGCCATAGTTCCTGGCCCACGCTAGTTTGCCAATGTCAAACTCCCTGGCGGGGGTGGGCTGCTCTACCTCAGCAGCCACTCTATCAGGGTGCAGTCTGTCCAACTTGGTAATGAGACGCTGGCCCCAAAGCAGCTCAGCAGGGCTCTTGCCAGTGGCTGTGCTTGGTGTGGAGTGTTGTGCAAGCAAGAATTGAGCCAACCTTTGGTGCCAATCACTGGTGATGATGCATCTCAAGGCATCCTTGGTTGTTCTCACCATTCTTTCTGCAAGGCCATTGGTCGACAGGTGGAAGGGGGCGGACGTGATGTGCCTAATCAAGTTGGCCCTGGTGAAAGCCTGGAAATCAGCAGATTTGAATTGCAGGCCATTGTCAGAGACTATCACATCCGGCAGACCATGCGTAGCAAAGAGCCCCCTTAGCACCTGTACAGTTTTGGCTGTGGTCATGCTCTTAACTGGAACCACCTCCAACCATTTTGAATAACTGTCCACTACCACTAGGAATAGCTGACCTTGGAAAGGCCCCGCATAATCTATGTGGACCCTAGACCATCAAGTGTGTGTTGACTCCCATTTATGCACAGGAGCATGTGGTTGTTCTGGCTGGGATCTCTGACACTGGTAGCAACCTGCTATTTGTTCCTCTATTGCTTTGTCCAGGCCTGGTCACCACAAATAACTTCGTGCCAATGACTTCATCCTCACGACGCCAGGGTGCCCTTCGTGTAGTGATTCCAGGACTCTGTTCCTTAGTTTGTCAGGGATCACGACCCTGCTTCCCCATAACAGGCAGCCTTTATGGGAAGACAGCTCGTGCCTCCTCATGAAGTACGCCTGGAACTCAGATCCTGGGCTTTTCTCCTGCCACCCAGATGCTACCCAAACTAACACCCTGGTTAGGACTTTATCTGCTGCTGTACTATCAGCAATGTCTTTAGCTTGGAGAGGGCATTCAGGGAGTTCCTGGATGTCTAAGATATGACCTGCCGGTGCTGGGTCTGGCTCACCTACTGTTAGAGGCAATCTGCTTAACCCATCTGCATGGCACATTTTCTTCCCTGGTTTGAATACCAATCTATATGTATAGGCAGAGAGAAACACGGACCATCTTAAAATCCTGGGAGACAGAATTTGTGGTGTTGCTTTGTCCGTTGTAAATAATCCTAACAAGAGCTTGTGATCAGTAAAGATGGTAAACTCTCTACCATATAGGTAATCATGGAATTTCTTTACACCTGCAACTAGGGCCAAGGCCTCCTTATCAATCTGGGCGTAATTTCTTTCAGCTTTTCAGAGTGTCCTGGAATAGAAATTGGTTTTTGTTCTCCATTTTCCTTTAAATGACTTAGTACTGCGCCCACACCATAAGGAGAGACATCGCATGCTAAACAGATGGGCTTCTTTTCAATGAAATGAGTTACTGCTGAATTGCTGGACAGCAATTGCTTAAGGCTCTTAAAACTTTTGTCATGTATAGTGGAACGCTTCCAAGGGGTTTTCTTGTCCAGTAACCTATGTAATGGCTCTGCAATAGTTGCCTTGTGGGGCAAAAATGGATGATAAAACTTAAGCAGCCCTAGAAAAGCCTGCAGTTCTGCCTTGTTTTTAGGAGTAGGAGCCATCTTAATTGCTTTTACCTTGGAGTCGGTGGGGTGGATGCCCCGAGCATCTACCCTGAATCCTAGGAACTCCGTGGAAGCCACTCCAATATTGCATTTTTCCTTCTTAAGTTTGAGGCCAGCAGCACGGAATCTACTTAATACAGCCTGCAGTCTATCTGCTAAAACTTCCTCTGACTCCCCAGCAATTAAAACGTCATCAAAATACGGACACACTCCAGGAATACCCTTCAGCGTCCTTTCCATTACCTCTTGGAATATCCCTGGAGCTACGGAGATCCCAAACTGTAAGCGGTTCACTCTGAAGGCTCCTCTGTGTGTCACTATAGTTTGAATGTCAGCTGTTTCATGGGCAACTGGAATTTGCTGGTACGCCTGCGCCAAGTCAAGCTTTGCAAAGATGGTGCCTGACTGTATTGCCAAGAGGACGTGTTTCACCGATGGGACCGGGTAAGCATGCAGATTTAAGGCCCGGTTTACTGTGGCCTTATAATCTGCGCATATTCTTATTTCCCCATTTGGTTTAATAGGGGTGACAATGGGGGTTTCCCAGTCTCCCCTCTCCATGGGCTCCAAGATTCCCTGTTTCACTAGCTTTTCTAGTTCGCTCTCAATTTTGTGTTTGAGAGTGAACGGAACCCTCCTGGCCTTGATTCTTACCAGCAGGACATCGGGTCTTAATTTTAACTAAATGGGGGCCCCCGTGTATTTTCCCAGTTTGCCATAGAACATGTTTGCAAATTTTTTGCAGACAGATTTGAGGCTTCCAGTCTGGATGGTATTAACTCCCCCAAGCCAAATGCCCAGGGCATCGAACCAGTCCAGCCCCACCAAATTGCCCTCCGTTACTAATACGTCTAAGTGACCCAGGAACCCCTTATAACCTACTAATACTGTGGCCTGTCCCTTCATTTTAATTGGGGCGCATTGGAAATCTGCTAATTTAATTTGGGTTGGTTCCAAGGGAATCCACCGCCTGCTCTGGCCACAAATCAATAAATATGTCTCATAAGAGACATAAATAATATGTGTCATATTGAGACAGATGAACCCGAATCCACTTCCATTTTGCAAGGAATTCCTTGCAAACGGATCTCAATTTTGATTTTTGGTTTAAGCAGCTGGTGGATTGTTGACTGGCACACCACTTCCATACTTTCTACAATTGTTTGTGACAGGGTCCCAGGGGGCTCAGTGCCAGGGAATGGGGGGTTATCTGTACCTGCTGGCGATGAGTCAAGTTCGTTCAGGTTGTCGTGGTTGCGGTTGCGGCAGACAGCTTGTCTGTGCCCGGTTTTACCACAAAACCGGCACTTCGTGCTGCAGAACCGGCAGGACGCCCTTGGATGACTGCTGCTGCAGCTGGCACATCTTTAGTCATTGTCTCTGGAACTGTAGCTCGGGTATCTTGAGTTTTTGTTGGCTGTCCCTGGTTTCTTTTGGTTCACACCTTTGTCATGTCGGACTTTGAATTTCTCAAGCCTTTGTAATATGGCATCGATTTCTGCTTCATTTTTGGGTTCTTTGCCTCCTCTGTCTGCAACACTCTCCTGGTGGACAGATCCACTGGAGTTGTTGCTGGGTCGGAGTGTATTCTTTCGGTTGATTGCCTCCTGGGCCATTATTTCATCAATGACTTCTGACAGGCTCAGAGTTGGCTTAGCAATTATCTTTTGCTGAAGCAGCTCATCACTCAATATGAAGACGATTCGATCTTGAATCCAGTCTTCCAGATAGGGAAATTTACACATGCAAGTGGCTTGCCGTACCACTGCGACAAAGTCAGTCGATGATTTGCTGGGGAGCTGGTTCCTCTAGATGAACTGTAGCCACCAGAAAAGTTCAGACCTCTTCAGCATGAAATGTTGGCTCAGTTTGTCGGCGAGGTCAGGGTATGATAAGGTTGTGACAAGATCAGGGTTATATATTGTAAACGGCCGGACTGCTGAGGCACAGCAAAGCCGCCACCTTCATGCGGTCTTCTGTTTTTCAGTTTACCAGGAGGTAGCCTTTGATCTTCCCTAAATGCGACTCCCAGTGATCAGGGTAGCGGATATCAAACTCACGGATGTGCCCGAGTTGTGTCATGCTGTCCCGGTCCTGGATACTGCTTCAGCGAGAAGGAATTATTTTCCCTGGAAAAGTTTTCTCTTTTCACCTTCCCAGTGACTCAGCTAGTGCTTCAGCTCAGCATGAAGCAGTATCCATCCCACCTTCGTCACCGCTGTAATGTAGTGTGGTCTGGACCATGAGGGAACAGCTGACAACAGAGACTCAGTAACTCAGCTTTATTTCAGTTCCGAACAAGACAAACCCGGAGCCCTTTTGGAGCCCTTTAAATACTCTAGCCGGGGCACCTTTGACCAATCCCCGCATTGGAATATCCTGCTGAATGCTGGTCAGACAATCCGAGCGCACGCCGGCGTCACCTGCTGTTGCCGGTGGCCGAGCTGTCAAATTACCTCAACTATGTACACAACACTATGTGTATAAGGTTTTGCTTAAATAGCACTTTACAGCCCTCTCTAAGTGGTTTACAGAGTCATCATATGGCCCCCAACAATCTGGGTCTGCATTTTAGTGGCCTCAAAGGATGGAAAGGATGAGTCAACCTTGAGCTGGTGAGACTAGAACTGCCAAACTGCCAGCAGAATTAGCCTGCAATACTGCATTCTAACCACTGTGCCACCATGGCTCATAATAGGGATAGCAGAAGCAGTTCCTAGTTGTCCATTTCTACATGTCATTACAAGTCCAATTTGCCCAGAGTTATTATGGAGTTGGGTAGCCTTATACATTTATTAATAAATGATTTGATCCTTTTTAAAATAATGTCATTTCAATAAAACCTCTTGGAAAATGAATTTATACACACATTCAAAACAATTTTTTAATGTACACTTCTCAAACTGTAAAAAATTATATATCTGTTACATAAATATACACATACCTAATTATTATGTCTCCTCCCTAGCCAGACAGGTGATTCTGTGGCTGTGGCTGGAGGCTGTAAGGATCTGGATGGGGAAGAACTGGTTTTGACTTCCAAGTTCCTTTTGGGTGCAATTGAAGGTGCTATTACCTTAAAGCCCTACATGACACTGGGCCAGATTATCTGCAGGACCACCTTTCTCTAAGGGCAATTACCATCCTACCAGATTAGTTTGGTGGGCACACGCCTACTAGTCCCTTCTCCTAAATGTTGCCATCTGATGGGACTAGGAAGCAAGCCTTTTTCCCTTAAAGTCCCTACCTTGTGGAACACTCTTCCCCTTGAAGTTTGGACTCGACCCTCCTAGCCTACTGAAAAGCACCGAAAACCTGGCTTTCACCCCAAGCGCTGGGATAGGATGAAGTGACTGTATGTCCAAAGCTGAACAAAAAAATTGTGTTTTATGTTTATGGTTTTAATACATTTTTTGTGCAATTGTAAGCCCCAATGTTGTTCATGAGTCCTTGCAATCCTTCATGTTGAAAGGTCAAAAGCTGCTTTAGAGTGTGCAGTGGCCGAACTTAACACGGGTCTTAAATCCTTTAAAACAGAATTGCCTGGCAAGGAAGTTACACAATATTAAAAATGCAGTTGCTTTAAGAAATTGCAGAAGGGGATACATTTGTGTCCTTGAATTCCACAAAATTCCTTCTTTGCCTTCCAAGTCAGCCCTACTGTATATCATTAGCCAACAGAACTGCAGTTGCAAATGGCAAAGACATCACCTTCATTAGCACTCTGTCTGATTCAAACTCTCTTGTTTGTTCAGATTTTTCTCTCACTCAGGTTTTGTTGCCCAGCTTGTCTGCTATCACACTGCATATTTTGTCTCTCTTTCTCTCCACCACTGCTTTCCTCCCCAACAGCCCTTCTCACTGATCTCTTAGCAAAATGGATGGTGTGTTTTTCAGCTGGTTGGGCAGGCTTTCCTGGACTGAATGCTTTCGTAACATATTTGATGCTCTGATGGTCCCCCAGGATGAGGCCTCCACGATTCATTGCCTCATGATGTGCTCCTGACCCAAGTGAACCCTGGAGCCAGGAGATTTGCAGGCAACTGCTAGTCTAGCAAAAGCTGCCAGGTTTGCTGAGACTCCACAACAGATCCAGAACATCAGCAAAAAGTAGAGAAGCCTGGGGTGTGTGTGTGAAAAGCCCTTACAACAGGTCAGAAGAAGAAAACAGAATCCAGAGGGAAGGCAATAGAAAAACTGCAGCTCTGCCCTCATGTCTTACAGCTGCATCTATTGAGCTCCTGGATGCTTTATCTTAATCTAGGCACAGCATTTTAGCATGCCTTGTGTTAGTTCCATCCAGGGAGTATGTTGGCCAGTGAAAATTTCTTCAGTTAAATAAAAACAGAATGTAAGCAACTAGGCAATCTGAGCTGTAGGCCAAGGAAAACTAGAATTTGTTTAAATCATGCACCGTAAAACCAATTTGCTTAATGCACTGTATTCTGTGCTTAACCAATTGTGCATTTTCTTTTCTTTTTCTGGGTTTACCATTATGAAGAAAGGCTTGAGTTCCAGCCTCGTGCTGGAATTTTTACTTAGCCACCCTCCCGGGTTTTAATATTTTACCACTGCAAATTGTCCTCCTAACCTCCAGCAGGTGGAAGCCTGAGAATTAGATGAATTTTGTAACTGATACTTTTTACTGTAGAATGGCACTATGCTACAACCACCATGAATTGTATCCTTCAGGAATGTTAGATTATTGATAACATTTGGTCCAGCCTTATGGTCACTCTACCAATCTCTTCTCTTTCATGGAGGATAGAGTGACCCCGTGTGAGAATATCTGATTCAAAGTCAGCAGTTGCATAAAGGGTGGTGAATGAGACTGAAGTCACAAAGATCCTCTCCTCCTTTCTCTCAGCTAAGCAAATGACAGCCTTGTGGGGAGGCCCCAAAGCCAAACTCTTCATCTAATATGTCAATCTGAGATCTGGGGAAGGCACTTCAAAGCATCAGAGTTTGGAAACAGGCCTTCTTTGAGACTTGACCCTGAAGATGCCTTCTTTGAGACTTGACCCTGAAGATGCTCTTGCTGAGGTTGTCCTTCAGTACTGAAGCCCAGAAAGTCAACCTGTTTGATGTCTATGGGATGTTATGAAAGAAAAATCTCACAAGGGTTCAAAAGCCCAATTGGTTGATCTCCTAGGCCAGAAATCTCCTATCTCTGATATAATATATGTAAGAATGCACCTTTCTTCATGGAGAAACTACCATAAAACCTCACTAATACTAAATTACACGAAAAAAATTCTAACTGAATAGAGTTGCTATTGCTTTTGCTATATTTTGTTTGCTTTGTTACAGTAATGTTATCTTTAATGGTTGCACAAAGAAGGAACTTTCAAGGTTTTCCTAGTTTCAGCCAACAAATGTTAATCAGTGTTTTAACAATACTAGAATCACATAGAGAAAACTGAAAACATAATGCTCACTTTCCTTTAAACAAAATAATTCAGCATTGTAACTTCCTCATATTTGAAGTGATAGTATATTTTAGTTCCAAATACCACTTTATTGTCTTTCTAAAATTTTAATTTATTGTTTTCTTTTGAATTTGTTGGTTGACATTTTTTTTTCCTTTTTGCTTTTATATACTGCTCAGGCTCACATTCTGATTTATCTATTATATTGGTCAGCTACCAAACTACAGTAGATTCACATTGCCTGAGTTGGGAGGAGGCACAAAAATGAAACCAATCAATCAGTAAGTAAATTTAGGTGGAATATAATTTATACAGTAAGTATAATTTTGTGGAAGGAATTCATATTTCACTGCAAACCTATTTAAATGGCACTTCTCAATTTCTATCCCAGCTCTGCACCAATTTTTTTTTCCTTTCTGAATTTCATGTAGTTTGCAATTACATAACATTGAAAACAATGGTGCATATATTTATTATTTAATTAGATTTATGTCCCACGTTTTCTACAGGAGTTCAGGAAATCTTTATGATGAACTGCCCCCCCCCCCCATCTCAAACAATTCTATGACAGAGAATGGCTTAAAAATGGTTGGGCCAAAGTCCTCCTGTACATTTCTATGGCTGAAAATGGACTTTAATCTGGCCTCTCTAGGGTTACTCCGACACCTTAACTTCTATATTGCAATGGTATAATGAATAAATTTCAGGAAAACAAGTATTGCAAAAATGTATTATAAGAGGTAAAAGTGTATATATTAGAATGTGTATCAATTTCCAAAATGCATATATTAGAAAATTGAACAAAGTTTACTATTAAGAAAAATAAGTATATATTGTGTTTGTATTAATACTTGCATTTGTTTTTAAAGGAAATGTAGTGCTAGACTATAACTTAGACAAGTAAGAAGCAAAGTTAAATAGTATTTGACAGATTTATTCACCCCTGAGTATAACCTCCAAGCCAAGCTACATCTGATGATAATTTGCATGTCTTTTTCCCTCTAGGGTTTCTGGGGTGCTGCTTTTAAAATGAATTTCTGCAATGAAAATATAAGTCATTCTTTAAGATAGATAGGGTAGAAATTTGAAAAAATATATGGTGGTGGGATAGCGAGCCAGTGGGATAACCATGAGTGGAGCATTTGGCCCCTTTCCTTATACATAGTGGGCACAAAAGCCACTGACCCTCCTTTTTACTACCCCTAAAGATGCCTTCATCCTCATTGAAATATTCTTTTTATAAAATATTCCCAAACTCCTCAAAATCCCCTGCATACTGTCATATCTCCTGTAATTGTGGCATATGTGAGCAGAAGAGGTTCAAATTTATTAAAATGACAGATGGAGCATTACAATACTTTGCCTCCATTTTCTGAACATATATCTATATTATAAATATGTTGCAATCCACTATTTTACTGGTTCTGAGCCCTCCTCCCCATGGACAATGCTGCTTAGTTTCACCACCATATATTCTTCTCCAAATGTTACATGCTACCCCCAATCAATAAAAAATTGTCATTTTGGATTGAAAGATCCATCCTCACAAAGGGTGATCCTTCCTTCCTTCCTTCCTTCCTTCCTTCCTTCCTTCCTTCCTTCCTTCCTTCCTTCCTTCCTTCCTTCCTTCCTTCCTTCCTTCCTTCCTTCCTTTATCATTTTACATGGGTGACAGGAAAAGAGAAAATAAAGCCAGAACCATTTGTGTGTGTTTGTATGTGTGTGTTGAATCTGTTGATATGCTGAACACACATACATGCACACACACACACACACACACACACATATATGCACACACACATACCTTCAAGCCAGTTTTTGTCTCTTGGTAACTGCAATTTTTTGTCAAGGTGTTTCAGAAGTGAATTGTCATTGCCTCCTTCCTAGGGCTGAGTGAAAGTGACTAGTTCAAGATCACCCAGCTGGCTCTGCCCCCCCACCAAAGGGCTAGGACTCATGATCTCCTGGTTTCTACCCCAAAGCCATAACCACTTCATCAAACAGGCTGTCATCTTTTTAGATGTTATTAATTGCAGGCACCAAAACTTTTTTTCATTTAAAATCTCTGCAAGGAGGGTGCTTGGAACTAGAGACATTATGTTGTTGTTTTTTATATCCTACTGAAGAAATGGCTTTTGCATTTTTTTTTTAAATCCCATTTATATCCCGCCCTTCTCCGAAGACTCAGGGCGGCTTACAATTTAAGCACAAACCAATGTGCTTAGCAATAGCCTTCATTCTATGTATATGCCTGCTTATTAGGGCCTTTGCCACCCCCCAAGCGGCATTATTACAAAGTCAGCTTATTGCTCCCAACAATCTGGGTCCTCATTTTACCTACCTAGGAAGGATGGAAGGCTGAGTCAACCTTGAGCCTGGTGGGATGCGAACCTGCACTAATTGCAGGCAGCTGGTGTTACTTAAGGAGGCATTAGCCCACTGCTCCACCAAGGCTCTAGTTTGCTGGTTTGAATATTACACTCCACCTTGTGAAGAAACAGGCTGTATTTTTATCTTGAAGTCCAAGTTGAAGAGAGAGGTTCTTGAGTGTAAGCAGTGAAGGATTCATAAAGATGAAGTGTCCTAATATATCATAATAGGTTGCTGCCCTTAGTGCTGATCTTTTTTTTCTCCTTTCTGCTTTTGCAATGAATAGTAAATTCAATGTCTACATGGCATTGAATGTCTATATTTGCATTGTGCACTACATTCAACTCAATAACTATTGTAGGCTTATGGAGGCTAAGCCTTTCCCTGATACAGCTTCCCTCTTCTATCAAGAGAATATACATCACATATACATGCCCACTGGTGATGTCAACCAAAGCCTTTCCCTAATGACAATAATAATTGCAATTTATTTATTGGAAAATGCACATCTTAACTGAGGAAATACTGATGTAACTGTTATAAAAAGAAATGAGGAATACAGAATCTCCATCACAATCAAGATCAGATGAAGACCTTATGCAAATTATATAAATTATGTAATTTGTATTTCCAATTATATAACTGGATCTCTCAGACTTTGTGACAACCCTTGCCACCACTCAAACGACCACATATAGATTACTAAAAGCTAAAGCAGCATCTAACATTAGAGTCTTAGTGAACAAATCTGAGGCCAGTTGTAAGAAAAAGAATCTCCAACAGAGAAATTCTTGAGATCTGAAATTGATGTTCTACATTTAGCATAATGTTGCTTCCCCTAAAAGAAAATATAAAACAAGGCATACCATGCAAAGATCAATGTATGTATTAACTTGCCCATGACTAATTAAAGCCAGAGAGCAGACTAAGTGAGCATATGTCACTCCTGGTCACAATCCTGTCATTTATGATGAGTTCTTTTATTTAAATAAAAGCAGTCATAAACAGTTTTGCATCTATATATACAAATTAATGTATTCAAAATTGGTGCAATTTCCTACTTTTGGGGGAAATGGGTCTTCTTGTTTGATAATATGCTTCCTCTTTTGGTTACCTTACTAGTTATCATTTTGGACTCCTGAGAAAAACCTGTCACTTACTACATATTACTTTTATTTTTATAAAAGAGATGCTCACCACTTCCTACATGACCTAATCTTGCCGTGCTGCATCGATTCATTTTCAACCCTTCATTTCCGATGAAAGCATTCCTGCCCCACTGAGCCTTTTCAGCTCCAATATTTAAAAGGTTAATGGTTGAACATTGCCTGTCCTTGTCTCTCAGTACCTTGTCCACTTCCATTTCTGCTAATAGTAAATCCCATCTGGTGCTGAAAAGTGTGGGGGTGGGGGGTTGGATTTGTGTAGTTGGGGTGCTGAAAACTGTGCTTAGCAGATGTATAAAGGGGGGGAGTTCGGTGCAGTGCACCTGTTGGATTTGTCACCATCTGCTAGCCAAAATGTTAAAAAGCCACACCCTTGGACAGCCAGCTGAAGAGAACTTAATCTGTTTCCCTGCAGGCTACAAAACCACATCTTACAATAAAGGGAAGTTACACACAAAGACACACATGGACTGAACTGGGGGGGAGGGGATCTGAACTGCCTATCATTGTGGGGTTTTATTTCAATTTTGAGCAATGGGAGAGAGGAAGCTTTAAACAAATCCTGGTAAACATTACCTGAAAGGAAAGCATGTTATTGATTGCCATTGAGAAAGTAAAACAAAAAAACAAAAAATGTGTGTGTGGGGGGGAGGAAATTGCATGAAGATAATATAAATTCTCGTAGCAAATCCACTGAATTGCAGTGCTCTTTTCCCTCAATGAATAATTTGGCTAATAGAGATGATTCAGAATGAAAATACTGTATTTCCTTTCTGAAGGTTTAGTCCAGGGGTAGGCAACCTCGGCTCTTTTATGACTCATGGACTTCAAGTCCCAGAATTCCTGAGTCAACTATGCTGACTCAGGAATTCTGGGAGTTGAAGTCCATGAGTCATAAAAGAGCCGAGTTTGCCTACCCCTGGTTTAGTCCATCTTCCTGCCTGTGGGTTTTCTTGTAAACAATTATCTGATTTGTTAGCAAGGCTCAAAGAACCTTATTCTGTCTAAAATACAAGCATGTTCTTGTCACCCAAGAAGTTCTTTATTATGAAAAGGTAAACTTCTTAACATGCTTCAGGTAGGAATGTTGACTGTTTCTACAGAAGATTTTTTTTTATACTGCATGTTTCATGGCTTAGAAGATTTGTCTGGTGCCTTGATTAATATGTTATCAGCTCCAAGTGGAATTTCCCTGATTTTAAAGATTTGAAACTTGAATGGTTTTTTGTTGTTTAACAAGACAATATTTATAAAACATTTATAAAATATATTTGTATATTTTATGTATTCTTTGAGCCACTAGTTTTATTTTGCATTGTTTTATTCTCTTATATCACATGTGCATCTTCCTTTGTTTTCTATGAGAGGGTTTAATATTCATCACTTAATTTAATGAGAAAAAATGGAACAGGAGAGACAGTAGGTTCACTCTCTGTGAAGTTATTACATTTATGCTAAAGTTCCCACATAAGCCTTTCCAAGACCGATAAGCCATAGGAATAAAAAGGCTTCCCCCTCCCCCCTATGAAGTCAATTCACAGTCAGCCAAGGAATTGAGGAACATGAACAATAAATTCCTTCATGAGTATTTCCTTAATTACAGAAGTTCAAATTCCACAACTAAGACAGCTACTAAGATTTTATTGTCCATTTATAGCATCCATAAGCAGCAGCCTGCTTCAAGTATCATATGCTATCCCAGGACTGAGTGGATGGTGTGTGCATTATTATACTGGCCACTTTGGTAATCCTGCTAGATGCTAGATCCAGTCAATTAATATCCTCTAGTCATGGCACAGCTAGAAGATTTAGTCTGACCAAGTTCTTCATGGATTCCCCCTGCTCTCCTACTGAATGAACAGTATTGTCTGTTTATTGAAGCTTTCTCCTGTGGTCCTTTGTAAATATTTTTTTTTAAAAAAAAACTCAGATTCATGCTATTTTTAAGAATATATTTATGCATAAATATGGGAGATTATATATTTGTCAGAATTGAACAAAATGAAACTGTCACCTTCAGCAGTACTCAAATTCAGTACTTCCAGCAAGGTAGACATTCAGGTTTACCCCAACACTATATTTGGATCCAACCTGACTCACTGTTGTACCCAATTTCTACAAATGCTTTTAGTTAAAAAAAATACATAGGAAATTGAAAGATGCAAAACAAAATACCGGCACCTATTTTTTAAATCAATATTTTGGACTTCCACAAAGATCTTATTGTTTAGTACATTCTATGGAGCTAGTCCACTTTCAGATAAATTGGTTCTTTATTATTGGACCTGTCCACTATGACAGCCATTTTATAACTTAGCAAGTCCTCCAGTGCAACCATTTGGTGATATTGTTCAACAGATGTCCAGATCATCAAGTCCAGATGTAAAATGTCCCTTACATCAGGTGTCCCAAACCTTGGCAACTTTAAGACCTGTGGACCTCAACTCCCAGAATTCCCCAGACAGAAAGAATCATGAAAAGTGGAAATCACAACTGCAATATTGAAGCCTTGCCACTTTGTTGATACTAACACTACACAGACACAGACACACAGAGGCCCAGAGAGAGAGAGAGAGAGAGAGAGAGAGAGAGAGAGAGAGAGAGAGAGAGAGAGAGAGAGAGAGAGAGAGAGAGAGAGAGAGAGAGAGAGAGAGAGAGAGAGAGAGAGAGAGAGAGAGAGAGATGGCCCTACAAGGAACTGTTAAAAACAGGACTCCAGGAAGGGAGGAAGGATGGATTGATGGACAGCCTTAATTTGTACAATAGTATAGAATGAGATTCTTCAAACTCATTCTTGCAAGAACTGAGAACTAAAATCTGTACAGAATCTGGAAGTTTTGGTTTGTCACATATTCAACATCTTCCTTAATCTATTTGAAGGTGTTATGTTCCTATCACTACAATGAACTAATCAGATTATTTTCACCCATCCCTAAAAGTATGTCGTAAGTATGTAAAGTATGTTGAGCACTGAAAAAGTGCCAGAAATAAGAAAGCTGTGGCCAGCTTTAAGATTAAAACATTTATTTATTTGGTTTTTATGTGTGAAACAGATACTGTAGTTATTAAAAAAAACCATTGTTAAAACATTGTTAAAAATTGTTTATTATGACTGAGAAACTATTAATGTTTCTGTTTAGTTAATTAAAATATTTCCAATTTTCAACAAGCTCTAATTCAAAAGATTGTTGCTGTCTAAGAATTACATTTTTATATCAACCTCTGTTGCATCAACAATACCATAAACTGCACAATTCAAACAATATTTTGTAAAATTGGACTGCATAAGAGAACTTTCTTCCTTCTCTTTTGTAAAAAAAGAAGGGGGGTTGGGGTGGAGAATTCTTTATTTACTCAAGAAGCTTAGTTAATTTAATCCTGAAGGGCAATACCTTGAAAATTAACAGCCTGAAATGACTTACCTTGGGAAAAAGGTGTACCTTGTCCATCTTCACTTTCACCAAGGCTATCTGAAAGCAAACAGTGAAAAAAGAAGCACATTAAAATACTGCAAATAAATCCAAATTTAATCAAAGTTTAAATATTAAACATATAAATTGCAACTTCACTGTCTAAATATGCACAGGATAATCCTGAACAAATGTTGTAACAAGCTCTTCTGCTAGATCATTTGTAACTGGAAAACTGTCCTATCTCATTGTCACTCATGTTTAAGTAACAAGAAAACTTTGATTAGTAATTCATAATATTCTCTGTGAGTTATTCCAAGACCAGTTAGGAAAGAAAATATGCCTGGTTACTGGATCATCATCTCTTTCTTCCTATGTGTTTGTGTGTGTGCTGCCTTGATGAGGTTGCACAGCACTGCACAAGGAACCTCTGACAGCTGTGGGTGGGTGGGGGGTTGTCCATTTTGTCAGATAGTCTTGCTACTGTCCTTTACGGGGTTTGCCATTCTCCCTATCTTTTTATTGTGTATTTGATAATTATATTTTCTAACTCCTCCTATAAATATGTTAAATAGCACAGAGCTGTGATATCCCATTTAACACTTCCACTTTTCTTTGAACCATTGGGTACAATTATGGGATACAATTGCTTAATCAGCTCTGTATTGATCTAAAAGAGTAATCCAGATCACATTTTGTGTTAGAATCACATATAGGTGTGCTGGAGAAGAAAGAATGCTCTCCAGTTCTACCCATAAATACGTCTAATGGTACTTTTAATGTAATAAGAATGAGCATTGTATTTGGAAGGATCAAACTAGTGAGGGAATGACAATGATTTCTAATGGAAACCTGGAAGAGAATTAGGATTTTCTTTTTTTCTACTCTGGGACTTTGTCTTTAATGTGACAATTCTGCTTTCATTACAGCATCTCATATGAAAGCCACAGTTGCTACTTCGTAATGTCTGCAGCAGTACACACTGCATGAATTTGTGAGTAGCAACACCAAGGGAATTGGATAGACTGGGTTTATGCAACACATACTAGATTATTCTCCAAGCATTGGGATAGGGTGAGGCTTAGGTCTAGGGGTGTTTTTTTGGGGGGGATGCATTAAAAAAGGATGCTGGGGGCACCAAGTTTTGGGTTTATTGTTTTTTTTTTTTTGTTTTCTTTGTCTCCCTCCCTCCCTCCCTCCCTCCCTTTGAATAAAGGAACACAGGAATTGACCTTAATTGGCTGTAGGGTTTCAATGTTGTGTGACACAATTTTGCACATCTTTCTTTTTCATCCAGTGTGTTAATTCCATAGTTGTCCTGAGCTAGTTTGTCACCATCTGGAAGAACCTTAGTAAGTCACTATATATAGAGGTTCTATGGGACCAAGTGAGCTCACTTAGCTACTGTCAATGCAAATCCCTCACTGTAATGGATATATTTATGCATCTTTATGACCCTGAACCCAGTCATATGTGGCATAATTAATAAAAATAAGGGCTAATACTCATTTCCTAAATGTGATAAGAAATAATTAGTTGTGCACGATCATATTTACATAACCATACTTCATACATTTAGCTCATGAAAATGGCTGTGGTCCCAAAATCAATCTATATATTAATCCTATTAATTTGTGATTTTCTCATGAATAATTTCAGTTTGTCCAGATGCTAATAACCTTTTATACTTGTATGCCAACTTTAAACATTTACAAGTTTTAGGGGAGCCCTTCTGTGTATTATCATTCACACTGATGTGAGCAAGGACTATTCAACCAAACAGAGAAACGCAAACTGGCAACTTCAGTGTATTTATTTTTTCAATAAACTAAAACTTTTTCTCCCTTTTTAATAATAATGATTGGGTGATAACATTGAAATTCTTTGCTGCTCTCCTGTAAAGTCTGTTAAAAATGCACAGCTGGCTTGATGAGGAGTGACAAATCCAAAGTCAGAGTGAAACTTCCCAATCATCTGAGCTCTTGCTACCCGATTAATAGAAGAAAAACAGGGCAGATGGAGGCATACGCAGCAGTTCGGAGAGAACAGATGGCCACTGCGAACTTGATATATGAAATTAATAACACTTTCTCAAATACAATTAGTAGCAGGAAGACATTACCTGAATTTTCATAACTCTGAGGAAGCTGACATTAAATGAGGTTTTCAGATTAACAGTTAATATGGCATTGATATTTAGAGGGAAATAAAAGCAATATATGGGAAATAATGACCTCATCACTTTTTGTATTGTAAATGATTAGATCTGAATGTGGCATAAGGTGGATTTCCTATAGTGTAAAATTCTCGTTAACTTTGAATACAAGAGCTTCCTGCAACCTCTTTGCCATATTCCATTTGCCAGAGCAAAATGATGATGAGGTTAATTTTTGTCACTATAAACTATGTAGCACAAAATAAATGGAATTTCATATACTGTAAGTACTCTTAGTAACTTTTTCCAATATAAGCACATTCTTGCTTGTCCATTATGGTCCACAGACACTAGGGCTTTCCATTCAATTCAATCTCTGAGTAGCTCCACCCATAATATGTTTTTTTTGGGGTGCATTGAAATGGAGAGTTGACTGAAATCTACTGAAAACTGGGAAATTCATTTATGCAAGGTCTTCTTATATATGACCTGGAACTATGAGCCTTGACTTATTTCATTGGAAAGTGATTTAGTTATAGCCACAGAAATAAATCTGGGCACAGTATTTTCTTTGTAAGAATAGGAAACCCAAGTACATGCTAGCAATCTGGCCAGAATTATTTTTTTCTTTGTAAAATAATTAGTTCAATGCCCTATACATTTTTCTATATGTCTTCCTTTAAACTGGTAAAAGAGAATTGGCCTTCACATTTTTTTCAAAGTATAGGTAAGAAGTATTTGCTCTTCTGTAGTCACCAGATGGCAAGAGCATGTCTGGGAAAGTCCTGTCTATCATCATATAATTTAAATTCTTGTTGCACAGCGGCATTGGGAACCATCTAAATGGCTAGTACCCAAGGAATTAATTAAAATAAATTAACCTGAATTTGATAGGGATATATAAGCAAGAGCATATGACCTCTTTAAGAAATTAAGACTTGGATGGTTGGGAATAAATAAAGTTATTCTAATATATGCATGTTTAATTGCTGCCTGGAGAAGGCTCTTGGAAGAATTTTTGGACTTGAGTGACCTCTTCATGATCTCTTCCTAATGGATGCTGAAGTAAAGTTGTGCTTCTTCTTATGACGATGGCTAATCTATTTCCATTGGGATATAACATACAGGTACCTTCATATAAATTCCCATTTACATTATACACACATAATCATAGATTCAGGTACAATGTTCTCTCAGGCTCAATTAGGAATAAGAGATGAATATGTTCTACAAAACTCCAATATGCAGAACAGTGTGCAGAACAGTTTTGTATCCTTCAACCTTCCACTGTAATTCTCCATGTTAAAAAATGAGTAGGAAGGAAGGAAGGGCATAACAATGAGGAAGAAAATATAATTAGATATTTTAAGAAAAAAGTTGAGAAATCATAGAGTTCCAGGGATCTATGTCAGGAGTCAGCAACCATATTTTACTCCTAGGAGCAATGGCCCAAACCCATTTAAAAAGAAATAATCATTAAATCTTACTAAATTATGAAATCCAACATGATTTCATTGAGCTTGCCTGTAATCTTACGAGATCTTCGGCAACAACAGAAAAATTTCTTTATAAAGTAATCCACGGCCTTCACATTAATTTTATATAACACTCAAATCGAGCTTAAAAACACCCTTTAAGTAACAAGTTCAAATAATTTTTCCTTACCTTCTCTATAAGAGACAGGAAGAAAGAGAAAAGAGTTTTATTTTTATTTTATTTTTTAAAAAGTAAGTATCAGAGAGAAAATGAATGATCAAGCTCACTTTGATTCTGCCGTACTAATTGTTTTAATTTCCAACATATTATTTTCAAGATGGGCTATTTCAAGCAGAAGTGGGTAGAGATAATGTTTATGTATTTAACAATTTGGCCTTTTGTTGCAAGCAAATTGACTATGAATAATGTCATGTTCTAAGAAATTTTAAGTGTTGCTGTCTTCATGGACACATCCATGCAAATTTTGACAACACTGTAGAAGTGGTTGCCATTGCTCTCTTCTAGAATGCCTTCATGACTTCCTCCATGACTAAATCACATGTAGTTCTCCCATCCAAGAACCAGCCCAGCTCAAAACTGCTTAGCTTCAACACACAGACAAGGACTAAGTCTATGAAACTTAATCACTAAATATTATGCTCAGATACTGCAGACCAATATTGAAAAAGGGTTGCACTATTGTCCACTGTTGGCAAGGAGACACTGATAAGCCTGTTTGCTATGAAAGACTAAACTGATAAAAACCTGGGCTCCTTCTAAATGCTCATTTGCCACTAGTCATTTAGATTCTAATTTTAGTTGCAGATAACTAAGCAGTGTTTTCTACTCAGATGTTGATGATAAACTAAGATCTTTTTTCCCTACCATTTGGGTTGGGAATTGCAAGGAGAAGACAACGTAACAGTTAATTTTTTTCTAATTACAAATTTGCATAAATTACAAATTGGACTGTTAGGATTTGGACAACTGGAATAGCAACCATTATTTATTTAGACATCTTTTTTTAACCATTCCTTTTATTAAGACAGTAATGGCCCCTTAACTTTCATCAAAGGAACATACAGACCTACATACAAAATATAAATATAAATTTTTATTTGCTCAACCAAGCATAATCCAGAACAGCCTTAAAACAGTTCCAGGCAGCAGAGACAAAAATTCCTTTCGTTCATCAGCAGATAAGGATTTTTGACAGCCTTCCCTGGGGAGCGAGAAGTGAATGGATGTGTGGTGGAGGAAGAGATTATAGTGTACAAAGGCAAAAAGTGCAAAAAGAAGCCAAAGAAGGACTCATAAAATGCTCCAGGGCTGCTTAGGCAGACAGGGAGACAGCTATCAGAATTAAATAAGACAGAAACCAGATTCCCCTTCCATTGCTCTACCTGTTTCTCTTCAGTGTCACTATTGGTGTATACAGTGATACAAAACATGTCCAACAAGTCTTCCAGTAACTCTTTGGGACCACCAGAGCAAAGTTGGAAAAAAGAAAAGAAAAGAAAAGAAAACCCAAACCAGGCTTGACACTTAACCGAGGCAGCATGCCAAGCCTGTAACATCTGGAAAAGGGATCTGAGAAGCAAATCATCTTTTGAGTTTTATATATATATATATATAACTAACCTGTTATATACTAACTTAAAAAAATAAGAGGGAGGGGGAAGCATTTATTTATTTAAATCATGAATACCCCATGTCTCAGCAATACAAAAAGAACAATCTTTAAAAGTTAATAGGAAAACAATTGGCTGCTTGTATGACATCTTTATTTATTATATTTTTAACCTCTCCAATAAATGAATTTTCTAGATGGATTACAGCGTGACTGAAGTCACTGTTGGCTTCTCTCTCTCTCTCTCTCTCTCTCTCTCTCTCTCTCTCTCTCTCTCTCTCTCTCTCTCTCTCTCTCTCTCTCTCTCTCTCTCTCTCTCTCTCTCTCTCACACACACACACACACACACACACAGAGGGGGGAGGGAGGGGAGGGAGTGTGTAGAAAAACTTTAGGCTTATTTCCAAACAAAGTCAAAAGTAACCTCTAGTTTTGCTTTCCTCTGTCTGACTCAACATACTAGGCACTTAGTATACATTGGATGACAGGAAATTTAGGAGAGCAAAGAAGAAACCTTTCTCTCTTCTGGTACAAAGGCTGTAGTTCTTGGAGAAACTCTGTTTCTCAAGCTGCTTGAACTTTGGACTTTGTGGTCCAGCTTGCCAAGCTCCAGACAAAAGACCAATAGATCCATGCTCAGATCTTGTGGACTTTTAAAATTAAAAGCAACTGCACATGGATGTCTTGACTTGGTGCAGCATCACCAGAAAACTACTATAAATTGGAGTTCTGTGTCTTTGCGTCGCAGCTGAATACTCAGTATATGTTAAGAAAGGAGAATAACTAGGGATTAATATATGGGGAAGACCATATTTCCCCAGAGATACTATCCTCCTATATTCCATTGTGTCCAAAAATAGAACTTAATAAGACTGGCAACCTTAATAAGAATTTTTTTTCAGTTTAGTGACCAAAACTTTTAAATACATAATGTACACACTCCTAGATTACCAGTCATATTTCTTTTCACTTTTCAGAATTACACTGAATATTCCCTAGGTATATATATATATGTATGTATGTATGTATGTATGTATGTGTGTATGTATGTAGCTTCTATGCTGTCCATCTGGCTAACAGAACAATAGGGGGCTTACGGTCATTCAATCAAATATCACATACATTTAAAACAATAAAGAAATGCCCATAAATTTAAATTTCAGTTCACAGTCAATGAATACAAAATATCCAGGCTGAAAGGAAGCAAATAAACTTTCATGCTTTTCCAAATAAGTTTATTATCAAAGACAGAATTCACAATTACAGCACATAAAGAATCTAGAATGTTTTTCATATGTAGTGACAATTCAGCAACCTTGCAGGTAGATGCAGTCAAGTCTAGATCAGACATGCCTAACCGTAGTTGAGTCGTTAGTCAGTCAGTCAGTCAAAATCAGAGAACACTGTATTTTTTGTTGTTCAAGCATTAGGATCATCTAAAGAATTAATTTAATCAGTTACGAATTTTGGCAGTTTTAGAATTTAACCATTCATTTCTAATGTGGACTGAATTGTTGTTGTTGTTGTTAGTTGCGAAGTCATGTCCGACCCATTGCGATCCCATGGACAATGTTCCTCCAGGCCTTCCTGTCCTCTACCATCTTCTGGAGTCCATTTAAGCTTATGCCTACTGCTTCAGTGACTCCATCCAGCCACCTCATTTTCTGTCGTCCCCTTCTTCTCTTGCCCTCAACCTTTCCCAGCATTAGGCTCTTCTCCAGTGAGTCCTTCCTTCTCATTAGGTGGCCAAAGTATTTGAGTTTCAACTTCAGAATGTGGCCTTCTAAAGAGCAGTCAGGGTTGATCTCCTCTAGGACTGACCGTTTTGATCGCCTTGCAGTCCAAGGGACTCACAGGAGTCTTCTCCAGCACCATAGTTCAAAGTCTTCAATTTTTTTGGCGCTCAGTCTTTCTTATGGTCCAACTTTCACAGCCATACATTGCAACTGGGAAGACCATAGCCTTGACTATATGCACTTTTGTTGCAGGGTGATGTCTCTGCTTTTTAGTGTGCTGTCTAGATTTGCCATGGCTTTCCTCCCCAGGAGCAAGCGTCTTTTAATTTCTTGGCTGCAGTCCCCATCTGCGATGATCTTGGAGCCCAGGAAAATAAAATCTGTCACTACCTCCATTTCTTCCCCATCTATTTGCCAGGAATTGAGAGGGCCGGATGCCATGATCTTGGTTTTCTTAATGTTTAGTTTCAACCCAACTTTTGCACTCTCCTTCTTCACTCGCAACAAGAATAGCATGGATAAAACAGTCACAAATAGAATTGGTATAATTTACTTATCAAAAATATTTATTAGCATTTGCTTTACCACACAAATGAATACCACCACTAAGATCGATAAATTATAGGTTATGATTTGTCATGATACACCAACCTAGCTAATTTTAGTTTATCAGACAGATTATGGTCCAACAAAACATTTCTTAGTATGTTGTCTGATTTGTAAAATGGTCCAGTGGAACATTAACTGTGTGAAAACCACGTCTTTCCTGTTTTGTTAAGTAAATAGATTGCTAATATATTTTAAATATATTTTTAATTTAAAAGGAAATAAAGGATTTTGGAAATAGAATATTTAAGAGAATGATCTGAAAGAGAATGTTTCATGAATACTAAATTTATACAAATATATTAGGGGGAAATGAATATTTTTTTTGAAGAAATTAAATAGTATATTGTCCAATTAGAAACTTTTCCTTATTGTAAATAATTCCACTTAATATCATATCTAACCAAATTTTAATGTAGCTTTCCAGCAAATAATTAAATGCAAATAATGCATGCTATTTCTGTGATTAAGAGAGATCAAAATTTTTGAAGACTGGACTCACAGATGCCGATACTATTTTTCATTTCAATATTGTTCCAAGCATTTATAAAAATTAAACATAATGTACATGAAGTACACCAAATAATTTCTTCCTTTTTGCTTATAAAACAGGACTGAAAACAATAAAGAAAATTGATTGACAGATGAAAGGAAGCACTTCTTCTCAGTGCATAATGAAGTGATGGCCTTACATTATGGTGATGGCTTTTAAAAATTAGTAAAATAAATTAATGAAAGAAGGGAGGGGTTGTGTGAGTAAATATTAAGGGATAATCCTCCATTTCACAGTCTGTTCTGATTATTTCTGCAGCACCTGGTTCACCGCTGTGAAAATGAAGATGTTGAATTTTACTTTCCGATGCATTTCAGGACTTTATTTACTCCACAGCTATTCTATTTTTCCTCCATAATGAGTCTGTAGGTTTGGAAATCCCATGCTAGAGTCCATGATAGAAGAAAGAAATTAAGATTGCTTAACTTCAATGGGAAAGTTACAATCATTATTATTATATGCAGTCCTTTACAATGCCATTTAATTCAAGCCACAGACTGCTGTTTCATTTACAATGGAGAAGTGTAGTTGGAAAACATAATTGTAAAACCAAAATCCAGGCATCATTTGGAGGGAGGTTTGCCAAAGAACATAACTGTTTTCCAATCGTTATTGTTTCTTCAATAAAAGTTTTTTTTTATTTTATATGAAAATATAGGAAAAAAATTAGATGTGAATCAACCAGAGATGGCCAACCTGTGGACAGTGGATTTCTGACTCCTCTTCAGCACTTTGAAATTACACTGCTGAAAATCGACAGCAGAAAACAGTTATTTTTGTCTTGTTTTTCAAAAAGTAAAGAGTGATAACAAGAGCAGGAGGCTGTTGAAAGGATTTGAGAAGTGATTTGCAGTTCCACATCTTCTCTACCCTAGGTTAAACTGAGGAAAACCCTGCTTTTTTCCCAATTTTGTTTTTGGGGGGACTGGCTTTATTGGAGAATGATTTCCTAGTTATATAATTCAAATTGTTTAGTAAGAGTCAAGGAAGTGCTAGAAAAAGGAATATTAAGAGCTTCTTCCCTACTTTTATGCCTTCTGTGTGCTTGCTATCTGGCCCATATGCTGTCTTCCTATCTATGCCAGAAAGGGCAGCAGATGGGCAATAATCACACACACATACACACAATTGGCAACTGTGTGGAAGGTAAAAGCAGCACATCTTAACAAAACAAAGCTATCATGAGCCTTCAATTGTGCTTACACTACAGAGTCACCAGGTGTTAAAATGGGCATATGGCCCACTGAAAGAGGAAGAGTTAGGATGCATTTGTATTGCGTCATTTGTATCTATTAGCAAACATTGCCATTCATCAGAAGATACCTTTGACCTTTACAGGAGAAACATCTTCAGTTCTGACAACTGTCTCATTTAGTATATGCAGTTTATCAGGCACTGACTTCAAGATGCTTCTGTCTGTGCATCAGATTCAGAATCAATCCTCTTTCAACTTTTATGTGGTCTGTTGAACTTGGTTTCTGGCCTATCCAAGAGATGGTAACCTAGATATTTACAAGGTTATAAACAGTTTCTTGAAAAGCTCTTATCCTAATCATTCACAGAATTTTGTTGTTGTTGTTATGCTAAAAGAGGAAGTGGGAGAAGTAGAAAAGACTGAAGTCTGAATTGTACAGGACACAATTTAATATATTGTATTCAAACAATATGTACATTGAAACATGTACCATCCACACAAGAGAATGTGTTTAGCACATGGAGATTCTGAACTGTTTGTGTATATGGACCCATTACTAAATGTGAATCATGATGTACAAATAAATGTTTACTACAGTTCAAGGCCAGATCATAAAAGTTAAACAATCAAACACTATCTTAGATCATTTTGTATATATTTGATAATACTGCAGTTTCTGGTATTACCGTAGTTGAACTTGAGAGGATAAATTTCTATTTTAAAAAAATCACTAAAGTAGTATGGGATTCCTTAGCTATTTCTGGTGTTAACTTCTACTTTGATTGCAACCTTTTATTGGTGATGAAGAGTTTGGCCAATGATTCCAACAATTTACTGTCTTGACAACATCTCTTACTTCTAGCCATGGTTGCTGCTGCCATTGATTCATTTGCTCGTCCTTCTGGGGTCAGGTTTCAAGAAGAACATCCCCAAGAAAAAAAGTTTATCATCTGTAATAGCTCTCTATCTCTCTCCTCTCGTTGCTTGGTCCTCTGGTGACACAGGTAAACAAATATCAACATTATCAAGGCTTTAGAAATTTTAGAGGTGATCCCTACAAATCTCAGACACTAACACATGTCCATTTATGCTAACGTCTGATAGTAGACTATGCAAATCTTCATGGTAATGGTTCTCTAAGTAATATTAGAAGAGAGATCGCTAATGTTTCCATTAAAAGTGAAGAGAACTGATCCAAAAGAAATGTCCTTCCCAAGGCCACCCAATGAGTTAATGACAGCACATTGGATTTTAGCCAAGGTCAGCGTATACTAGATGGTAATGCCTTTCATAAATGTTAACAATCAGGATGTAAAGGATTACAAGTAGCTCAAGAGCTTCAAAAACAAAAACCACCTACCACACACATCTTCCTTGATTTCCATTTGTACACATTTGGTTGTCTATGGAGATTCTCAGTCATTCAGGTCATGGGTGTCCCAAAGGTGCTTTTTCAAAAGGCAACTAAACTTTGTTTTTCCTTAACATTTCATTTCTTATCCATGAAGCTTCTTCAGTTCTTGGATGAGAAGCAAAAGGTCATGGAAAAACAATGTCCAATTGCACCTCTGGGACATACACATTTGATTACTCATGTTGCCTCATAACAAAGCCTTCAAAGATGCTAGGAAAAGGTGTTGGCGTGTTGTAGAATGGTCATAAGGGTGACCTTGAAATGAGCCATGGTGGTACAATGTTTAGAATGCAGTACTGCAGGCTAACTCATTGCTCACTCCAGGAATTCAAGTCTTACTGGCTCAAGGTTGACTCAGCCTTCTATCCTTCTGAGGTCAGTAAAATGGGGAGCCAGATTGTTGGGGGCAATATGCTGACTCTGTAAACTGCTTAGAGAGGGCTGTAAAGCACTGTGAAGTGGTATAAAAGTCTAAGTGCTATTGCTATTGCTACATAGAGAAAGCCTCATTCAGAGGATAAGGAGGCTGTCAATTATTTCCAGCAGAAGCTATATAATCTTATGGAGTCCATTTCTCACTCACTCATGCTATTTCTTTAGCCCCTGGTTGATACCAGAAACAGCTAAATAGAATAAACAAAATCCACAGAGCATGTTCTACAACTATTTCCTGCAAGAAACTGATACAGGTTATCTTCACCTTATGACCACAACTGAGCCCAAAGCAAGATGGTTTTAAAGTGAGTTTTGACCCATTTTACAACCAGAGTTGTTAAGTAAATCACTACAGTTAAGTTAGTAGCACAGTTGTTAACTCAATCTGGCTTTCTGACTTTGCTTTTCAGAAGCTGCATAAAGTGATCACATGACCTCAGGACACTGCAGCCATCATAAATGCTTGCCAATTGCCAAGCATCCAAATTTTGATCACATGATCACAGGGATGTTGCAATGATCATAAGTGTGAAAAACGGTAATAAGTCACTTTTTTCAGTGTAAGTTCAAACAATCACTGAACAAATGGTTGTAAGTTGAGGACTAACTGCATCGAGAAAGAGGTCTCCTAGGACTTCCGGTTTTGTGCCATAGCGCACGGCCAAGGGATTGCAGAGCTCCACACCCCACAGCTAGTTTCACTCTGCCAGGGGACCCTAAATGGGTCTAAAGTCACCCTGGACAGGCAATGAAGAAAGAGGAGCGCTCCAACAATTTTGAAACAATGGTGGTCATCCCGCTCAAACCAGAGGAAGCCCTCTAACCCAATAGGAGAAAGGCTGGCCACACCTCAGTGACCAGTCCAACCTATTTGCAGCCAAAGTCCAAAGGCGCTAACCAGAACAACGGTGAACAGTGTGCTTGAAACTGGGTGAATAATTCGATCTTCTGTCTCCTATTTTGTATCTGATTTCCTGGAAAAGATTCCCAAGAAGCAAAAATTCTCCCAAAATGAGAAGGGAGGGGACTACATCCCCACTCTCCCATAGACGGAAGCAGTGAATTAAACTCTTGTGGGGAACAAAAATATATTGAAATGAGGTTAAAAATACTAAATAAATTTGAAAACTAAAAAAAACTGTTAAAATCCCATACCCAAAAAAGTATTGATGAAATAATAATAATAATAATAATAATAATAATAATAATAATAATAATAATAATAATAATACCTCTTTGTTTTAAAAGCTAGAAATGAACAGTTACTGACACCTAGTGGAGGATTAGAGAAAACCATAGCTGCATTGATTTAAAATTTGGCAAGATTCCCAGAAATAGGAAAAAAACAGCTGTGAACAAAGCATTGGGCTATCTACTACAGACTGAAATTTAGAAACTGCTGGCCTTCTGGGATTATAAACACACTGAGCTGCATTTTTAAGTTTAAGAACTATTTAGAGAATGAAAAACCTTGGCCTTTGGAGAATTTACTGGAAAGCTTTCAGGTGGTTAAACACTTTGGACTGAAATAAGACCCCTGAAAAGAAGAACTGTTACAAATAATGTTTTCAGTGGTGCTTTGATAATTGGAAACATATTGGATTACAAAAACCATATGTAAAGATAAGAACTAGTCAAGATTTGGTTGTTTGGATTTTAAGATGGGCTGGTTTGATAAAGCTAATTAAAGAGACTATGGTACCAGTGAAAAACTACTTAGAGTAGGGAGACAAAATGGATGTTGTATATTTATCTAAAAGTGACAGAAAACCACACCTAACACTTCCTGCTGAAGCCCCCAGCATGGAACATCAGAGATCTGCAGGAATAATGACTCAAGACAAAGCAAATACATTCCAGGAGAAAATATATGCAATGCTGTGACAGATTCAAATGACAATTTTCTTAAATCATGATGAGATTAAAAACAACTTTAATAAAATAAATGAACATATATCTAACCTAAACTCACAATTCAACAATGCTCAAAAATGATGATGAAGAATGAACAAATAAATCAGACAATAGAATATAAATCAGAGGAAAATGACTTAAATATGGAAGCTACAAATGAAGAGAACTACAACTTAGTACAAACAAAAGAAAATCTGCAAAATTTTGCTACAACAAAGGAAATAAAAAAGATGTTTTACCTTCCAGGAATTGAGGACAAAGGAGAAGGTTCAATAAAATGGATTAAAAAGCTGTCAGGGAATCATTAAAGTGTGGGAGACAAAAAAATGAATATTCTACTTAATTTGACTTTTTTTATCCCCCAAAATATCTACAAAAATACAACCTAGCAAACTAAACCTACTGATTTGGAAAGCGACCTGGCAAAAGAAGATTAGAATTAGATTTAAGAGATGTGATTCAGTTTACCAGATGGAATTCTATATGACTAAACACCTGTTTGAATATGGTTAAAAATATAAAGTTTGGATATAAAGAGGTCCTATAGTAAGATTGCTAGATGGTGTACTGTATGATTAAATACTTGTTTGAACATGGTTAAAAGAACAGACAAAGAACAGACAAAAGAACAAACAAAACAGACATAAAGGGGCCCTATAGTAAGAGGGATGATATGTAAGTAATATAATACTTTTATAATATATGAAATGTAAAAATATTGAGATGGTGTATTTGAATGAAAAGTTTGGATATTCAAAGGTAATGAATTTTGAAAAAATTATGACTAATAAGAGTGGTTTCAATACTGGTGGGAAAATTAAGCTTAAAAAGAACTTTGAAAACAGGACATATAATGACTTAATAAGATGACTTCTATAAATACAATTGAAATATAATCTGATTAGAAAAGATGTTATATGTTGATGTTATTGTTATATGTAAAAATACTAGAAAAATGTTTATACCCAACTCTATATGTATTGAAAAATATTAAGAATTATATAATTATATCTTAGTGATGGTTTTTAAGTCCTTACATGGCATGGGTCCGGAATACCTCGGGGACCACCTGCTGCCGGCGTCAACTCCCCTCCGCCCCGTGCGTTCCCACAGAGAGGGCCTCCTCAGGGTGCCTCCAGTCAGAGAATGTCGGCTGGTGGCCCCCAGGGGGAGGGCCTTCTCTGTGGGCGCTCCGGCTTTGTGGAACCAGCTGCCGGTTGAGCTCCGGATGGCACCGGATCTCCGCTCCTTCCGGCGCGGGTTAAAGACCCATTTATTTGAACAAGCTGGCCTGGCCTGATGGGGAATCACTTAGGGTTTTAATATTTATATATATATATTATTGTTTTTATTGTGGGCAATAATTTAATTCTTTTTTAACTTTTGTACTTTTGTAGTTTTAAGATATGCCCTGTTCACCGCCCTGAGTCCTTCGGGAGAAGGGCGGTATAAAAATTTAATTAAATAAATAAATAAATAAAAAAAATTTGTTTAATGTAGATAAAAGGAGAATATTACTGGAAGAAGAGAGGATCAGGGAAATATATTATCAACTAACATATTGATCAATTATAAAAATTAATTATTATTGATTGCTTTAAAATATATAAACCCAGGAAACACATTGTTCACTAAGCACTAAAGATTGTTATTTTAAAAAAAATAATAAAATGTATTTTTTTTTAAAAAAGAGAGAAAAATGTCTCCTCATTTTGTAGAATTATACATATGGTTATACATACAGAAGAGTGCAGAACAGTTCCTAGCAGGAGGTATTTTAAAACTTGACTAACCCTGGACTTGTCTCACCATCCTAGATGCAAGGGAACATTTTGTACTTAATCCTTTATCCCTTAGCTTGCAGAGTTGCCCTAATCCCTTGTCATTGCTGTTCCAGCACTTATAAAGTTGATGTCTGTTATTTTCAGTACTCTGTTGTCTGCCAACAATTAGGGCATTTGACCATTATAGCAATATTGAGGTACACATTTCAGGTAGCTGCTGCTAAGAGGCAGCTTTTGTAGCTTTTCGAACAAGGAACTCAGTTGAATTAAAGAAGCAATAGTAAGTAATATTCCACAGTTCCCAGACAGATACACTCTGGGATATCTTAATATGCTGATAAAATATATGCTGATAATATGCTTAATATGCTGATAAAACTATACTTGAAAGGCAAATGGGAAAATAACAAACCTATACTGTTAAGGAAAGGGGCAGACACTGTGTGTTTAGTACAGTGAAAATGGTTGCACAATGGACTTGGTGCATTGCAGAACAAAAAAGAGTAAGAATCTGAATCTACACAATTACACAAACCTAAGATTTGATATCTAGAAAACAAAAGAAGAGGAAAGAAAATGCTAAACTGGGGAAAATATTTATTACACTAACCATACATACTTTGGTTCAGTAGCAGTAGGATATGGGGATTACCACTGAGCTTTTAAATCCATGTTGTTTTTTTTGCATGGGATTTACGCATTGAAGGGACAACAACAGCAACCACATTAAAACTATATGATGGTTTGTTTTACTTCACTTCTTTTTTTCTTGCCTGGCAAACTTCAGATACAAGCCGTTTTCCTTGCAAGATGTTTTCCAAGAATAACAGCTTCAGATGTTTAGTTTGGCTGAAATGAGTTTAGTAATATTGGCCACCTGTAAGAGAGAAGATAAATCATCTAAGTAATGTCTTTAGCTGTAAGCTTTGGAAGCAAAACAAATGAACATGAGATAAAATATGTACTTAGATTCCATGGATTATTTTGCTAAAGTATGAATAAAGTTCCATGAATACTGTATCTACGTATATTACCACAAATAACTGAAGGTATTCTTGTGAACCATTTTTATACCACATTCTATTGAAACTAGGGGTACATGCATAAAAATATAACCCCTACCTCATCTATTTTATTTATTTGATTTTTGTTTTTGTTAGTATTACTAAGGTGGAAATTCAAAATATGAAATTTGATATAATATTTTTTAAAAAAATCAGGCAGAAAAAAAGGTTGTGTCTATAAGAAAAAGCATTTAACTGTCCTTTTCTTTTCTTTTCTTCCCTGGGAGACTCAACTGACATAAATGTGAGTCAATTGTCAAGTATACGAATATAAATCACATGACCACGAGGATGTTACAATGGTCATAAGTGTGAAAAATGGTCATAAGGCACTTTTTAAAGTGCCGTTGTAACTTTGAACAGTGCTGTTGTAACTTTGAAATGAACTATTGTAAATCAAGGACTGTTTGTACTTCTAAAATGGGGGAATTCCATACTGGATGTGGCTGCTGGATTGATGGCTGTCTCCACCTCCCCTCCTTGCTTTCTGCTTTTCACCAAACCATTTTTTTCCTTTTGGTTATCATACAGATGTAATCTCATTGCATTCCATTTCTTTGTTTATTTTATGGTTCTATTATTTTTCTTCTGTTGTGCTTAGGCTCCTTTCTCCCTTTTTATTATTGTAAGCCACCTAGAATAGCCCCATGGCAAGATAGGTGGCAAATACATTTAACAAACTAAAAAAAATAAATACAACATATATTTAGCATGCTAGTCCTGGTCAAATCTTTTTTTGTGCAAAGGCAGGGAAGTGCACGAATATTGTATAAGAATCCATTCCAATGGATTCTAGTTTCCCTATGCCAATTTTTCTTTTCTTTATTCAGAAGCAACATATTGTTTTGTATAAGATTTGCAAACAGAATGTGACATGCAGTCTTTTCTGGTTGGTGTATGTTTTAGCAATGTGCATTATTTTGTAGCAGAGCTCATTCATTCAGGTGCAAAGGTTATCATTTCAGCTCAGCGAGGTTATCTGCACAAACATGCTATAAATATGATTGCAATGTAATCATGAATTGGATATTGATCTCCAAATTATGTTTGGTCATATAGATTCATAGGTTGAATAGCAAATAACATTGCTTTTGCATCTCAGTGATGCTTTCTTATAGAAACTACCCCAAGGTGTATATATAAATAGTAAGACAAGATAAGATAATCTTTATTGTCATTTTTTACTGTGGGCACAACGGCACACATCAAAAATGAAATTTAGTTGCCCATCCATCTTGAATATATAACGGAAGGAGGAAGCCTGAGAGTTCACAAGGTTAATGCTGTATGGAATGAAGCTATGGCTGAATCTGGAGGTTCTGCTACGGATACCATGAAACCTCCTCCCAGAAGGTAACAAGGAAAACAGGTTGTGAAGAGGATGAGTAGTGTCCCAGATAATCTTACGGACCCTGCTCAAACAACGCTTCTGTGCTATGTCCTGGATGGAAGGGAGAGAACTGCCAATGATCTTTTCGGCCATCCTCACCACTTTCTGCACCACCTTCCTGTCTTCACCGCCTTCCTGTTCACTTATTGTGAACATGTTTCATTCAAATTCCAACACTACCCTATAGCATTTTTTTCAGCAAAGGAAAACTGAGCACATTCTTAATTCTCACATTTATTTAGTGAAGCCCATGTCTTATCATCCAAATGAAATTTGTTACTTACCATAATAAGGTTATAATGTGATCTATCACTTCTCTAGTAAGAATAAAAACAATCAGATTGTGATGTACTTACTGTATTTTACAAGATATGTTTTGATAGGTTAGAGAACTATCTGCTTTGCAGATGTTTTAGTATACATTCTTATCATAAATGGGCCACTAGCTGGCTGGGGTCCATGGGAGCTAAAGTCCAAAATACCTGAAGTGTACAAGCTTGTCTTCATAGCAAGCTGTTTATATATTTAAATGAATAAAATAATTATTTTTGTATTGTTCATGTAGATATTTATCACAAAGTTTTCCTATTCCTAAACACCATTGTATTATATTTTTTTTTTTTTTGCAGTTTGACACAGATTGCCAAACAAAGGGCCATTTGAAATCAAATCTGTACACCTTTTTTCCCTTTTCTGCTCCTTAAAAAGATGTCTCATAAAAGTGAAACTCCTTCATGACTATTGCTGGCAGCATACAGCAGAGAAATACCTAAGAAATGGGCAATTCCCTGCATTCTCTTTGATGAATGTTGTCTGCATGGTGAAAACAGACATATTTCGATCATTACTTTCAGTACAAAACAGTACATCTCTGGATTGATCTAATAAAGCAGAAAAGCCTATTATTTGATAGAAAAGGAAGAGAAAATAAGTAAAGGGAATAAAAAGTTAAGAAATACTATTTTGCGAGATGTCATGTGTTTTCTGAACTTTTCGTAATGGATATAAGTCTCCAAAGAGCCCTTTTCTTCACTCCTCGAACAAAGGCATGTCCCAGTTTATTAAAAAATCATGCACAACAGTGCTGACTGCCAGATTTTATAGTCCTGAAGAAAATTTGGTCCAGAGCATTAAAAAAAAAACCTGGAATAATGCCTGAAATTTCCCTGTCGCAGATGTTTCAACAGAAGGTGGCTTGCATGCTATTCGTTAATACACCACCATACGGGACTCAGTATGACCACTGCAATAACCAGTAAGTAACACACGCAGTAGGCTCTTCCCTGAGCCAAATTTTCCGTCTGTTGTGTAAAGCTTGCATCCTGCGGATTGAGACATACCTTGATGAAACTCTATTGTCATTGAATGATAATATTTGTGGATCACTCTGATAGAAAACATCCCATCAAGAATGTGGGAGGTCTGTTTAAAGATTCTGTGCAACTCCTTGGCATTTCAGTAATTGGAAAGAAGGTGAGTGCTACCGTTTCTTTGCCTGTTTCAAGATGCCAATAATGGATACGAGAGAAGCCTTAAGGATATAAGAACACTTTTGCTTTGAGAAATGCTATCAAGTTTTAATCGACACTACGATGCAGTTAAATGGCTACATGAAATATGGCAATTACAGAAGAAAAGAAAAACTGAATGGGACAGACCCAAAGATGCTTTTTCAAGAGGCAACTGGACTTTCTTGTTTTTCTTTGAAGATGTTTTGCTTCTCATCCAAGAAGCTTCTTCAGCTCTGACCATCTGGTCATCCAGATCCGTGTTGTCCCAAAGGTGTTTTGACCATCTGACCATCCAGTCAGAGCTGAAGAAACTTTGGGACAACCATGACCTGGATGACTGAGAATCTCCATAGACGAATAGGACAGACAGATATAACATTCTTCTCCATTATCATTGTTATTGTTTGCTGTGCTTTAAGTTTAAATAGAAGAGGAAGATAAGAAATCACCTTGGAATTACTTTCTACAATGCTTTTTTCTCCAAATGGCTAAAATATTTTAATGACTTTTTTGTATTTTCAGGAAAAATGTGTTGCAATTCATAGATGTGTTTAAAAGCATATTTTATGGGGAAAAAGGTCTTTACCTCTGATTTACAGAATTTACAAGAGGAATGTTTCATTCATTCACTCACTAAGTCTACAGGTAGTCTTTGTCTTACAACAGTTTATTTAATGACCTTTCAAAGTTACAATGGCACAGGAAAAGGTGACTTATGACAATTGTTTACACTTATGACCACTGAAGCATCCCCATGGTCATCTGATCAAAATTCAGACATTGGGCAATTGACTCATATTTATGATGGCTGCAGTGTCATGAAATCATGCGATCCCCTTTTGAAACCTTCTGACAAGCTAAGTTAATGGGAAAGGAATATTCAATTAAGAACCGTGTTACTAACTTAACAACTGCAGTGATCCACTTAACAACTGTGACAAGAAAGGTTATAAAATGGGACAAAATTCACTTAAGAACTGTCTCACTTAGCAAAAGAAATTTGAACCGAAGAGTGGAGAGACACCACAAGAGACATTCAAGTTTTAGAATGTACCTATCAGTCAGTGAATCTTCTAACTTGCCTCATCACCAAGCTTTCTATAAAAGCACGAATCCCCTATTTTCTTTGAATGATGCCTTGTTTCATTATTTAGAAAGTTTGACCCTACTTTTGTATTTAAAGGGCATTCTAACTGGAACCAGAACTTCACACAGCTTTGTGAATTGGGCTGGAAAGTACTGACCTATTAGTCTATTATTTAGTGAGCAAAATTTTGTCCTAAAGGATCTATCTCATCCAGAGATCAGGCTTTGCCAATAACCCCATTGTAATAGAAATGATAAAACCTATTTAAAAGTAAAATAGAATAAATATAATGATCATCCATAATTTATAGATCAAGCCAGCTTCCAGAAAGTCACACATTCTCTTTGTCAAAAAGAAAAATAACCAGTGCTGCTTTATGAATATTAATTTAGACCACCACTCTCTGGACTAAGAAGCCCTGGACTTTAACCTTGCAATACAGCAGTCCTAGTCCCATTATCTCTGGGTAATTTTCAAAAGCTTGGCAAGGATTTCTAATGTCTCCTTGTTGAACCATATCAGCAGCAAAATGATTCTCTCTGCTCTCCTTCCTAAATTATCTTGATGAAATAAAGAAAGCTTTGGATAATTGGGGGAAGATTTCGGTATGCAAATAAACTGTGAACTCTATTTAATTAAATGCATGCATAGCCCCAAAATCTATTGAAAACTTTGGCATCAGGTTTAGATTGGCAGACCTTCATGTAAGAAATAAAACAGATCTTATAACTCTCAACTATGTTCAGCCCTAATTTAAAATCCCTAATTTAAATGGAATAAGGCCTGGGATTCCTAGGGACTTTAAGGATTTTTAAAAAACATTCTTAATGCTTTCTTTTATTCTGAAGGAAAAAATGAACCAGTTTGGTCTAGTGGTTAAGGCGTCAGCTAGAAACTGGAGGACCATGAGTTCTAATCTTGCCTTAAACTTGAAACCCAGTTAGGTAATCTCTCTCTCTCTCTTTCTCAGCCCAACTCACATCACAAGGTTGTTGTTGTGGGTAAAATTGGAAGAGGAAGGAATAGAATAGAATAGAATAGAATAGAATAGAATAGAATAGAATAGAATAGAATAGAATAGAATAGAATAGAATAGAATAGAATAGAATAGAATAGAATAGAATAGAATAGAATAGAATAGAATAGAATAGAATAGAATAGAATAGAATAGAATAGAATAGAATAGAATAGAATAACAGAGTTGGAAAGGATCTCGGAAGTCTTCTAGTCCAACCTCCTGCTTGGGCAAGAAACCTTATACCATTTCAGACAAATGGTTGTCCAATCTCTTCTTAATATCTTCCAGTGTTGTAACATTCACAACTTCTGGAGGCAAATTGTTCCACTAATTAATTGTTTTAACTGTCAAGAAATTTCTTCTTAGTTCTAGGTTGCTTCTCTCCTTGATTAGTTTACATCTGTTGCTTCTTGTCCTGCCTTCAGGTGCTTTGGAGAATAGCTTGACTTCCTCTTCTTTGTGGCAACCCCTGAGCTATTGAAACACTGCTATCATATCACCCCTAGTCCTTCTCTTCATTAAACTAGACATACCCAATTCCAGCAACTGTTCTTTATGTTTTAGCTTCCATTCCCCTGATCATATTTGTTGCTCTTTTTTGCACTCTTTCTAGAGTCTCAACAGCTCTAGTATTAGATATGTTCATGGTCCTGAGATGCTTATAAAAATAATAAAGGTGGGACATAAACAATAAATACATAAAGCAGCTGCATAAAACCTATGATACAGTTTCCTCCTCTGCTACAATCTGACCTTTACCTTGGCTGAACTTAAATGAAGCTACGTAATAATTGGAGCTAGTTGGAGATTATCATGAAGTATTAGTACAATTGGACAGATCAGGAAATTCAAACAAAGGAGGAGATGGTGGGAATAGCAATCTGTTTCCATGTGTTTGCCAAGAAAATAATATAGGTTAGTCTCTGTGATCCAGATTAACTTGAGAGAGAACAGAGATGTCTGCAAAGTATGATTAAAAACCATCAAGATGGCAGCCATGAAAGTACAATCTAAGTTCAGCTCTTTTTTTATTGCCATCTTGACTTTATTCCCCATACATTCCAAATGACTCTTATTCTGCCTATTTACAGGAAACACCAAGTTGGATAATGTGTTTCTATCATGTCATTGCTTTCTCCAAGAAACAATTGAGGTACAGGGAAATAATTTCCTCTTTGATTAGGAAAAATATGTTTCCATACTTTTAGCTTTCTCAGTTATCAATATGGGATTGAAGATATTTGATTTGATGTTGTGCTTTGAGTCAGAACTTGTTCTGTTCCATTTAGTTCAATAGCTGTGAACTAGTGGTTGCTGAATTTTATCACATGAAATGTAATCATGCACATACATGCTGAGAGTTATCATTGGTGCAAATTTAACTCACTCGCTCCTTCCCTTTAACTGAACACACCTTTCAGAAATGAGGGCTGGATAAGAAAGGAGAGGTGACCTGGTTAGTTTGATGAAGCAGACAGTGTATCAGGGAAGGGTAACCTATCAGCAGTATCTTGCATGGTCAAGGAGGCGCCTGTTATACAAATATACAGTAAAATGCAGCTGGAGGACTGCTCTTTCTCAAGGGCTAACGTAATGCATTCCTTCTGTTTAAGCACATTTTCCAGCCTTTCACATTCTTTGTGAACAAGAGTTATAAAACAAGCCTCATGCAGGCCAATTATTTTTACTTTGAAGGCCATTTTTCAGTATTGACTAGGAAAATGAAGACAGCTAAGCAAAATTCCGTAGTGACTAGGGTGAATTAAAATAAAACCAGATGGGGATGGACAGAGATACAAAGCATTTTTAACACACACATACAAACATGTGATTAATGTCTTTTACAAATTACAGCACTCTTATTTTCTTAGACTAAATCGAGCTGGGTCACAATATACAAGTGGCCTCATAAATGTCAAAAAAGGCCTTGTGCTCCTACATTAATTGCTGGAGCCTCACATAGCAATCTGACCCCATACTGTAGGTCTGGTTACAAGACATTTTAAAGGTAATTTACCTGTATGCCAATAGATAACTTGCTTAAATATGTGGAATAAACATTAACATCTTCAGGACTGTCCATTTTGCAGATCTGGAGTAAGCAATGTTTTGACAAAAGCTAATCAACTGAAATTCATGGTTAATATGACAGGGGAACATTTTTTTTCTAAGCTAAAGTTCCAGTTATGGAATTTTCTTGAAGGGAGGCTTGACTGGAATCCAAAGTAGCAGCACCTTGATGCCAAGTAAAAACCTTTTCCATAATCCCAGACTTTTGAATTGATTTGTAATCATACTGATTTAATTTTAGAATGACTGCTGTGCCATTCTCCAGTTTATATGGTGTTTTTATTTTGTGTTTCATTTGGTTTTGTTATATATATTTTCACTTTATTATATTTTTTACAGTGTGTTATTGTAAACTAC
This sequence comes from Vipera berus, assembly GCF_964194415.1. Lineage (NCBI taxonomy): Eukaryota > Metazoa > Chordata > Lepidosauria > Squamata > Viperidae > Vipera > Vipera berus. Next base: position 190,437,830 of record NC_138204.1, read on the forward strand.
TCAGAGGACTTCATTTATTGGGTGGTTAAAAGTGTGGTGTGTGTGTGTGTGTGTGTGTGTGTGTGTGTGTGTGTGTGAGAGAGAGAGAGAGAGAGAGAGAGAGAGAGAGAGAGAGAGAGAGAGAGAGAGAGAGAAAGAGAGAGAATGCAGTCCAGTTGGCCAAGTCTAGAACAGTTATCCTATTTTTAAAAGGGTCATGGCCCCATTGGAAAAACATGCTGTATAATAAGTTTTTGGTTTCATTTTTCAGGTAGCTTCTCTCATGTGAGTATGCAGAACTTCATTATATCAACCTCATGAACAGGAAGTATTCATATTTAAACATAATTATGCATTTCCATGATATTAGGCTTCCCAAGTAAAACAAACTTCAGTATGCAATACTTGTAAATTGGCAATGTGACGCTGATTGACACCTATGGTATCTACCAGACTTCTTGCCCCCCATCTGATTTATAGTAGACTATTTTAAGTAAAAAATACAATATAATAAATTGGAAACTATTGTGCTACAAAGCAAAGTTTCAGTCACCTCAATATCATCTTCATTTCCAAGAATAACTGTGGAGGATCTACTTAAGCTTCCCTGGGGGGGGGGGGCGCGGAATCTTTGGTTAAAATTCAATGCACTTTTTTAGTAGCAGGCTTGAACGAAGACAGATACATGGATGGTAGGTATCATCCTGAGAAGATTGTTCTGGTAAATGGTTTTGTGATTAACTGTTCCAAAAATGATACCATCTGGCAAGCTGCTCTTCCAGAGCAGGCATTTTATGGAATTACCTTAAACATGTCCTCAAAACCATAGATTTAGAAATTACAAATTTATTCTGTTCCTCACCCTGGTCAAGAACCTTTATACTGAACAGACTAAAGGAAGCATCTGTGGCACGCAATTGTTACAAAATACTTTGCATTCCTGCATATTGGCTTAGTTTGTTAAACAAACTGGAAACCACACAGCTCTTTATTGGAAATAGACTTTCATTTTAATTTAGCAACAAAAAATTACAGTAAATCTTTCTGAAATCCCAGTTGAAAAAATGTAGAACAGTGTAGAGCAAGTTATTTCTCTCTTATCTTCAGAGTGTCAAAATGATTTAGTCTTAGAAAACATCTCGCTTTATTTCATAATTTTTGAAATCTCTAAAAATTTTGGAATCCAAAAGAAAAGAAGAACTAAAGGAGCAGCAGATCATGAATCAGATTTAGCCTCTCAAAGTTCCTCCTCAAAACAGCACCGACATTCTGAGAACGCTTCAGGGCAAGTTATTTAATGGAAAGATCACTTGAAATAATTCCTAAGAATATGAAGGCATTAAAGAAAACCCTGGCTATTTCCGTGGACTTGAAAATGGCACTTATCTTTATCTCAGTCAAGATTGCCCTCTAGTAAATCAGATATAGCTCTTGATTCTCCAAAGCATAGCTCAATAGTGCAAGTATTCAAAAATCCATGAATGCAGGTCCTCGTTTAAACATGACAGTGGCAAGTTAGGGAAAAGTCTATCTCCGTTTTCAGCTGCTTTGGCAACAAGTCAGAATAAACTATATTTCAGGAAATGGGGGAGTTCAAGTGAGCAGCTGATATTTTGCTGTGTTTTACATTCTTGTAGATTAAGCTTTTCCTTCCTAACCGCATCACATGGAAATGTATGCCTTGTCTGCCAACAGTTCTGTGCACCTGCAGATTGTTATCATGTGGGTGACAAAAGAAACACCTGGGCTGGAAAGCTGAGAGAGTACCCAGAGTTCAGACAGGTGTTACCATCTGTGGAATGAGTGTCATCTGACTGCAGCCAGTGAAACCTGAAACCGCTGGAAAATACTGTAGAGTGTCAGGCACAGTTTTAATGTGAGGATTATTTCATGACCTGTAAGATATACAGCTTCCCTTCCACAGTTATAGAACATGCAAAAGTCTCCTATTGGTTTAGAAGAAATTTAAAATAGGATTGTTTGAAGCTTACTTTGATCAAATTTACAGTAAAAACTATTGAAACCAATTGTATAAGTTAATCATTAACCAAATCCCACTGATGTTAATACAGTAGAAACACATTGAGCATACCAGGGTGGGCATGGTGCATCTTGTTCCCAGCTTTTGCCACTGGATATTCAGATGAAGATTATGGCCAGAAATATATCTTTTCTCTTATGCCAGGCATGCCAGTGACATCAGGTTTTGAAAACACCTAAATATTAAATATTAAAATCTAGAATAAATTGATAAAATCTCAGGAGCTAAGAATAAGGATCATATTATCAACAGTTGACAAGACTGACTTTGGCTTTTCTAGTTTGTTTCTTGATCAAGGCGAAGGAAAGTGAGCATGCCTTAATTAACCAAGTTCCAGTTTATCAGATATTTTCATCCTGTATTTTTCCTAAAAGGAGACCAAGTCCATGATTAGAAGATAATCCAGTTGGTTTAAGAACACTTGGTTTGATTTATGATCAAATCCTAGGCTTGAACTTGAAATTTGAAGTGAATGAAGGTAAAAAAAATGAAATTCTCTCACTGGCTGTCATTTTAATGATTAATGTTCTGTCTGATGTCCTTCAAATTTCCTATTGAGACTCTTCCCAGAACCACCACCCCTACCCCTTTACAATGTGGTTTATTTAGTTTTCATGTTGTAGCATGACAAAATGTTCTACCCATTCACCGTCCTCTACTCTACTTCCTTTCTTGTCTGGATTTCTCTTTATTTTGCAATATGTCATTTAGAGTGATGGTAAAATAAATAACTCAATGCATAAGCCACCTTGTGAGTTTCTGGCTGAGATGAAATCGGAATTAAGAACATCCTAGTTCACAAATCATATTCTATCACCACTGTGCTCATAAATGATAAAACAAGACCACGTTGAGCTTCAGCCATGATGGAATGCTCACACACAATTACTAGAGCACAGAGGCAGGATATAGCTCCATATTGTAATATATAAATTCCAGCTGTTTGCTATTGGAAAATTAGCAGCTCACTAGCTGAAATGAAATATGCACTTCATTACAGAACGCAGAACAAAAGGGAGGGATAATTTAGCTAAGCATTTTATCTTAGCTTGCATGAAGACTACTATGAGAAGGCTTGGTTTTAAAGTATACTGCCTGTTGTGTAGTGAGTTCTTTGCTGGCAATAAGCAAGATGAGAGGTTGCAAACAGGAACATTGCTTTATTGAGGCAACAGGAACAGAACTGAAACAGAGGCTTATGTGCAGCTACTTATATGGTTGTCCACTAGGCGGCGGCCAATAGGTTTAAAGGAACCCATTCCCACCCCAAATCATCCAATGATCTTCTTGGAGACAGCAAGTCTGGCTAGTCACTGACCGTTACACAGACACACCAATTGAGCAACCTTAAGCAGCATTCAAACAGAAAGGTGAAACAGTTTAAGTAAAATCCCAATACATTACAGTGGCAATAGATTTTTGTAGACAGCTGGGGGTGCACTTCTACATGAGCAGTTTGAAAAACATTATCACACCAATCAAATAATTTGGAAATAAGGCATATTTTTAAATGCTTTTTGGGGGTATTCACTTTAGTAAAAATTAAGAGTTTACTCAATGTTTCTAGAGTAGAGTATCTGCTACTGGACTAATATACTGATTGAGCTACATTAACTATATAATTATTATTACACAGTAGGGAGTCAGCTGGAATAGAATTCTCTATTTACTATGCTATAATTTCACAAGTTTTTTTTAAAGCCTTTCGGTATCTTTGATATATATTTTCAGGAATCAGAGTGATTTGTTGGCAGAATCTCTCTGTCAAAATCGTAAGCTAGTTTTGTAGAGCGAGAATCATAACTGACTATTAAAACAATAGTTATAGAAGCATTTGTCCAGAAAAAAATCCCCTTCCCAATCTCGATGACAGAACATATCTTTTTTTGAACCATTTTAATCAGAAGAGCCCCTAATTGTAGCTTGTATCAATTTTGGTTCTCCAGAACATTAGGCAAAATGTTAGAAAAAAGAAAAGAAATAGGGAAGGAAAGAAAATTTAAAAAATAGTCTTGTTATTTTTAGTTTCAAATTAATCTTGATTTGGTGAATTGAATGCAGAGCAGTTAGATTGTGGCAGGATCTAATCACCTCCCGAGATGCTCAATATACTTATGTTTCTTGCCTTATGTCAGGAATTATCAACCTTTTAGTCATAAAGGATTATCACAAAATGGCACCCATGGATCTTAATAACAATATATTTTTTCTACCAGAAGGCAAATGGATGATTTTATTTACACCATGCCTCCCAAGATAGTATCTGCCATATTGGCTTATCCTTGCCTTTTTCCTAGATAGGTAGACATACTTCCAAGCAAACATGAATAGGGCCACTCCACAGTTTTTATTTTTTATGAATGTTTGGAAATAAATATGACACTTGGGACTGATATTTTGCTTTCAAGCAAGCGACAATTTCATTTTAAAAATTCAAGAATCTACAAAGATTAAACATAAAAATCAAATGGGGCAGAGGGCATAGTATGTCCCAAAGGGAGATTTGCCAGGCATATTAGTTGCCTTATTTTGTCTGAGAATTTATGCCATAAAATTGCATATTCTCAGTAGATCCTTGCATATGGATTGAGTATCTAAGGGTACTAAGTCCAACCTTTGCTGAGTGCTGAATTTAATTTATGTGTGACAAAATATTCAATTTCTTCCTGAACATTTCTTAGTTAAAGGAAGCTTGGCATCTCTTCCACTAACTGATTCCAGACAAATTTCTCTTACCTTTTGGTTTAGCGTAGGCAAGGACGAGGGAGACGACGTCTTCAGTTCAACAGTTTATTTAACATAGCCCGGACAAAAACGGGGGGATTACAACGGCCTTATATAGGCAACAGAAAAACAACTTGACGAATCAGGGGTGGGTGTTTTCCCGCCGAGGGACCCTGTGCCAATAGACAGCTGGCAGCTTTTGACATTTCCCCAGTGATAGCGCGTGCGCGTTGGCTGGGGAAATCCTGTCAGCTGGCTGCCCGAGCAGTCGGTACTTTGACAGCTAGCGCCTGTCAGAATGTGCGGCCTAGGCGCATGCGTCATTTTGGCTGCCGCCGTTTTGACAGTTCGCGGCTTCTGTTGTTTTGACAGCTTGCGGGCTGGAGCGCATGCGCGGCTGTTTGACAGCTGTTAAACGGCCGTGTGGGGAGATTTTGACAGTCCGTGGAACGTGACTGCGCGTGCGCGATTCTTTTGACAGCTGTCAGTGCGGCCACATGGAGTGGCCTATGACAGCTGTCATTTGGTGAATACGCTGCACCCCTTTCCCCCCCCTTGGTTTAAACAATATAACGTAGAACAATTTTTCAACTGGTGTTAGAACGTGTTGGCGAACTGCCGGCCCACTCGAAATCCGTCAGGTATGCAGGGGGTTTCTTTGGTCGTGTGGATCTGCGGAGTGGCGGTTCCTCGTCTGCAGCGGGAGTTTCCTCGGGGGTCTCGGATTGTAGGTCAGGGGGTGTTGTTGGGGGGTTTTCGGGGTGGTTGGTGCTGAGGGGGTCGGGAATGTCTGTGGCTGGTTCCGGCGTGGTATTGGTGTGTGTCCTGGGCCGTAGTTGGTCAGTGTGTCTTCGCAAGGTGAGCCCTCCGCCGATGTTGATGGTGTAGGACAGGGGGCCAGTCTGGTTGAGGACCACCCCCTGAGTCCATTTTTCCCTTCCCCCATAACTGCGGGCCCATACACTTTGTCCTTGTGTGAATGTCTTTGATGGCAGAGCGTCGGGTTTTTCTGCTGCTGGTCTGTCTGGGTGGAGTCTGTCGAGACGAGGCACCAGCCAGCGACCCCAACGGAGTTCTGCGGGGGATTTCCCGGTGGTGGAGACTGGTGTGGTGTGGTGAGCGAGGAGAAAGCGGGCGAGTCGGAGGTGCCAGTTTCCGATGACGAGCCTGCGGAGGGAGTCTTTAGTGGTCTTCACCATGACCTCTGCGAGGCCATTACTCGATGGGTGAAAGGGGGCCGATGTCGCATGTCTAATACAGTTGCTCCTCGTGAAGATCTGAAAATCATGGGAGGTAAATTGAGGCCCGTTGTCAGTGATTATTACGTTGGGAAGACCGTGGGTCACGAAAACCCCCCTTAAAGCCTGGATGGTGGCGCTTGTGGTGGCGCTGGAAACCGGGAGAACCTCCAACCATTTGGAATAGCTATCTACTATGATCAGGAAGGTTTGTCCTTGGAAGGGGCCAGCAAAATCCAGGTGGATGCGGGACCAGGGTTTTTTTGTGATTTCCCATTTGTGTATGGGAGCATGGGGAGGGGCCGGTCTGGTTTGCTGGCAGAGATAGCAGCCGGCTACGTGTTCTTCTATGTCCTTGTCAATTGAAGGCCACCATACATAACTGCGTGCCAAGGCTTTCATTTTAGTGATGCCCGGGTGGCCTTCGTGGAGGGTCTGTAGAACCTTGGCTCTGTGGCAGGGTGGAACTATCACCCTGCACCCCCAGAGAATGCAGCCTAAGTGGGTGGTGAGCTCGTGGCGTTTAGTAAAATATGGCTGGATGGAGGGGTTAGGGCAGGAAGATTGCCAGCCTGATGAGGCCCACGATAGTACCCTGCTGAGTGTTGGATCCCTGGTTGTGGCGGAGGCGATATCCTTGGCTGTCACTGGGCATTCTGAGAGCTCTTGTATGGCTAGAATGTGGCCAGCTGGGGCTGGGTCTGGGTCTATTTGAGGCAGAGGGAGCCTGCTTAGGCCGTCTGCATGGGACATTTCTTTGCCGGGCTTGTAAATTAGTTGGTAGGAATATGCGGACAGAAATGTGGTCCATCGCAGCATGCGAGGGGACAAAATTTGGGGTGTTTGACGATCCCAAGTGAATATTCCTAGGAGGGGCTTGTGATCTGTGTAAATTGTAAAGGGTCTGCCATATAGATAATCGTGGAATTTTTTGATTCCAGCTACTATGGCCAGGGCTTCTTTATCGATTTGAGCATAGTTACGTTCGGCCCTTGAAAGGGTCCTGGAGTAATATGCTATTGGGGCTTGGGTACCATCATTTAAGGAGTGGCTGAGGACTGCCCCGATGCCATATGGGGAAGCATCGCAAGTGATGCATAGGGGTTTGGTCTCGTTGTAGTGCGATATGGTGGTGTCACTGGACAGTAGTTGTTTCAGCTTATTAAAACTGTCATTATGCATAGTGGTCCATTGCCAGGGGGCTCCTTTATCTAACAGTCTGTGGAGTGGCTCTGCTATTGTGGCTTTGCCTGGTAGGAAAGAGTGGTAAAAATTTAGGAGTCCTAGGAATGCCTGGAGCTCCGTTTTATTTTTAGGGGCGGGGGCGGCTTTAAAAGCCTGAATTTTTGAATTTGTGGGGTGAATGCCTTTGGCGTCTATCCTATAGCCGAGAAAATCTGTAGAAGGTACCCCGATGGAACATTTCTCCCGTTTGAGCTTTAAACCAGCTGCACGGAGTCTGCTGAGGACTTCGTGCAGTCTGGTTGCTAGCATGTGGGTGGAGTCGCCCGCGATGAGGACGTCATCGAAGTATGGGCATACTCCGAGGATGCCTTTAAGGGTACGTTCCATGACCTCCTGGAATATTCCAGGTGCCACGGAGATACTGAACTGGAGGCGGTTTACTTTGAACGCCCCTCTATGTGTGACTATAGTTTGGGCATCTGCGGTCTCCCTGGTCACAGGGAGTTGCAGGAAGGCATGTGCTAGATCTAATTTGGCGAAAATGGAGCCGGACCCAATTTCTGAGAGGACGTCTCTCACTGAGGGGACTGGATACGCATGAGGGTTTAATGCGCGGTTCAGGGTGGCTTTGTAATCCGCGCAGATTCTCACGTCTCCATTTGGTTTGACAGGCATCACAATGGGGGTTTCCCATGTTCCGCTGTCAGTGGGCTCCAGGACTCCTAAATTGACTAATCGGTCTAGCTCTTCATCTATCTTTTGCTTTAACGCGAAGGGGACTTTTCTGGCTTTGATTCTGATTGGTCCCAGCTCGGGTTTGAGTTTGAGATCGATGGGTGGCCCGTTGTATTTCCCAGTGAGCCGTCGAATACATCCGCAAAATTTTTGCAGATGTTTTCCAATGATTGGGGGTGGATGTGATTTGTCCCCTCGAGGCGAATGTCCAGTGCCTCGAACCAGTCCAATCCGATGAGACTGGTTCGGGGTTGTTTGGTTATTTGAGCTACTAGGTTCCCTGATTTTTTTTTAAAATCGACCCTTAGGTTGGCCTGTCCTTTCAAATCTATTGGGGCGCCCTGGACGTCTGCCAGCAAAACCTTCGAGGGTTGGATGGGGATACGGTGTTTAGATTTGATTGCTATCCGTTGGAGCGTGTCCCCTGACAGGATGGAGACGGAGGACCCTGAGTCGACCTCCATCTCGCAGGGGACTCCCTGGATCTTGACCCAGGCTCTGACTTTTGCTCTGGTGAGGTGATTTACAGGGGATTTGGACAGGGAGAATACGGAACCTACAGACCCCTGGGGAGGGCAGGGGAAGTCAGTCCTACCTGCGGGGATCTCGTCAAGGTCATGGAGGGTCTCCCGGTTTAGACTGTGACAAGCGGAGCGGATGTGGCCGGTCTTGCCACATCCATGACAATTTGCGTTTCTAAAACGGCAAGTGGCCCTGGCATGGCCCCCGCCGCAGCTTGCACACTTTGCCCTGTAGCCGGTCTGAGGTTTCTTCGTGCTAGGGTTTGCCGGACGGTCTTGACCACGGTTTCCTTCGTGGCCGGCGACCATGCGATTGAACCTGGAGAGGATTGCGTCAACCCCGGAGTCTGGCTCCGGAGGCCCTTGGTCGAGCTCACGGGCTTGATGGACGGATGCACCGGAGTTGTCACCGAACGCCTGGGGCTCGTCGCGATGGCTATCTTCATATGCCATTATCTCTAAGGTGAGCTCTGCGAGGTCCATTGTGGGTCTTGCAACAAGCTTCCTTTGCAGGCGCACGTTTTGGAGGCCGGCAATGACTTGGTCTCGTATTCGGTCCTCCAAGTCAGGAAAATGGCATTTGTGGGCGGCGTGCCGGACCGCAGCGATGAACGCAGTGGATGGCTCTCCGGGTTGCTGCCGCCGGCGAGCGAAGTAGAGCCGCCAGTACAGCTCCGACCGCCTCGGCATGAAGTGCTTGCTGAGGCGATCTGTGAGCTCGGCGTATGGCACTGTGGCGACCGGGTCCGGGCTACAGAGGCCGACGGCGATGTCGTATACCGCCGGCCCGCTGAGGCATAGGAGCGCAGCGGCCTTGTGGCGGTCCTCCGTGATTTTATTCACGAGGAGGTACCCCTCGACTTGGCCCCAGTGCGACTCCCAGCCTTCCGGGTGGCGGACGTCGAATTCCCTCACATGCCCTAGATTTGCCATGCTGGGTCCACGGTACTGTGGCGCCAGAAAAGGTTCGCTTGCCCCGTCGGTGACTTAGCTCGTGACTTCAGCGGTTCGACTGGGGCAGCTATGCCTTTGGGCCGTGACTTCAGCTAGTACCGGGATCCCATCCTCGTCGCCAGGTGGTTTAGCGTAGGCAAGGACGAGGGAGACGACGTCTTCAGTTCAACAGTTTATTTAACATAGCCCAGACAAAAACGGGGGGATTACAACGGCCTTATATAGGCGACAGAAAAACAACTTGACGAATCAGGGGTGGGTGTTTTCCCGCCGAGGGACCCTGTGCCAATAGTCAGCTGGCAGCTTTTGACATTTCCCCAGTGATAGCGCGTGCGCATTGGCTGGGGAAATCCTGTCAGCTGGCTGCCCGAGCAGTCGGTACTTTGACAGCTAGCGCCTGTCAGAATGTGCGGCCTAGGCGCATGTGTCATTTTGGCTGCCGCCGTTTTGACAGTTCGCAGCTTCTGTTGTTTTGACAGCTTGCGGGCTGGAGCGCATGCGCGGCCGTTTGACAGCTGTCAAACGGCCGCGTGGGGAGATTTTGACAGTCCGTGGAACGTGACTGCGCGTGCGCGATTCTTTTGACAGCTGTCAGTGCGGCCACGTGGAGTGGCCTATGACAGCTGTCATTTGGTGAATACGCTGCACCTTTACTATGTGTAAAGGTATGCATTTCAAAGCATTTCTCCAGTAACTCCATTTCCCAATAATGAAGGAAGCTTCATTTTACTAACCGCACAGTGACACATGAAACAGAAAGTAACTTCCAAATAGTTCAGGACAGGGTTACCCAATCTCTGGGACTTGGGCCACTATTGTGCTGTGCCCTGGTGGAAGCCTGGGAAAGGGCAGCCACAGAGGCACTCGACCAAGTTGTACCCATGCGGCCCTTGACCCGACGCAGATCCCAACGGGCCCCATGGTTCTCCATGGAGCTCCGCGAGATGAAGCGTCGGAGACGGGGCCTAGAGAGCTGTTGGAGGTCCAGCCGATCCGAATCCGACCGGTTACGACTAAGGTCGTTTACGAGAACTTATCTCGCAGCATTGAGGGTGGCTAGGTCTAACCACTTTGCCACCCTCATTGCGTCCGCAGAGAATCGCCCGGCCGCCCTGGTTAGGGTGACTCGCTCTCTCCTTAATCAGGAGGTGAGGGAGGAACCCTTGCAGGGTCGAGCCGAGGAGTTTAGTCGATTTCTGTCGGACAAAATCGCTCGGATCCGGACCGGTTTGGACTCCGACTGGGCAGAGTCTGTCGAAGAGGATACGGGCGGTCTTGTCGATTTAATCTGGGAAGAGTTCGATCCTGTGACCCCTGAAGAAGTGGACAAGATCATGGGGAAGCTGAGCTCTACCACGTGTTTGTTGGACCCGTGCCCCTCCTGGCTGACTTATGCAGCCCGGGATGGGACACGAGGCTGGCTCCAGGCAGTGATTACTGCTTCTTTGAGTCAGGGTAGTTTTCCCGCCGCCTTGAAGGAGGCGGTGGTGAGACCCCTCCTCAAGAAGCCGGCCTTGGACCCAGCAATTTTAAACAACTATCGTCCGGTCTCCAACCTTCGGTTTTTGGCGAAGGTTGTTGAGACCGTGGTGGCGCATCAGCTCCCTTTGTTCTTGGAGGAAGCTGACCCGTACCAATCGGGTTTCAGGCCCGGGTACAGCACGGAGACGGCATTGGTCGCGCTGGTGAATGATCTCTGGTGGGCTCGGGACAGGGGTTGTTCCTCTGTCCTAGTCCTTTTAGACCTCTCAGCGGCTTTTGATACCATCGACCATGGTATCCTGCTGCGACGTCTCAGGGGGTTAGGAGTGGGAGGCACGGTTCTCCAGTGGTTCTCCTCTTACCTCCTGGGACGTTCGCAGTCGGTGTTGGCAGGGGGGCAGAGATCGACCCTGAGACCTCTCATTTGTGGAGTTCCTCAGGGATCAGTTCTCTCGCCTCTCCTGTTCAACATCTATATGAAGCCGCTGGGTGAGATCATTCGTGGTTTTGGAGTTGGGTATCACCAATATGCTGATGATACCCAACTTTTTATTTCCACCCCAAACCACCCCAGCGATGCCCTCGACGTGATGTCCCGTTGCCTGGAGGCGGTCCGGGTCTGGATGGGGAGGAACAGGCTTCGACTCAACCCTGACAAGACTGAGTGGCTGTTCGTGCCGGCATCCCGGGAAATTCCGATTATCCCATCATTGGCCATGGGGGGTGAGCTATTACCCCCCGTAGATAGGGCTCGCAACTTGGGGGTCCTTCTAGATTCACAGCTCTCTTTGGAAGAGCATATTGGAGCTGTGACTAGGGGGGCCTTTGCCCAGGTTCTCCTGGTGCGCCAGTTGCGGCCCTATCTAGACCGGGATGCCTTGCGCACAGTCACTCATGCGCTCGTGACCTCTCGTCTAGACTACTGTAATGCTCTCTACATGGGGCTGCCCTTGAGGTCCACCCGGAGACTCCAGCTGGTGCAGAATGCAGCCGCGCGAGTTGTCTTGGGAGTTTCCCGATACTCCCATGTTACACCTCTGCTCCGCGAGCTGCATTGGCTACCGGTTGCTCTCCGGGTGAGGTTCAAGGTGTTAGTTATGACGTACAAAGCCCTTCATGGCATGGGTCCGGATTACCTACGGCAACACCTGCGACCGGCGTCAACGTCCCTCCGTCCAGTGCGCTCCCACAGAGAGGGCCTCCTCAGGGTGCCGCCGATCAAAGAATGCCGATTGGCGACCCCCAGGGGGAGAGCGTTCTCTGTGGGCGCGCCAGACCTTTGGAACAGCTTACCGGTTGAGCTCCGGACGGCCCCCGACCTTCGCTCCTTCCGGCGCGATCTTAAAACATTCTTTTTCGAACAAGCTGGCCTGGTCTGACGGGGTGGGGTTGGGTTTTTTTTTTTAAATTAGTTTTTAACTTAATATGTATTGATTTTATGGGCATGATGTTTAATTGGTTTTTAATGGTTTTTTAATTTTTGTATCTGATTTTTATTGTGTATTGCCCTGTTCACCGCCCTGAGTCCTTCGGGAGAAGGGCGGTATAGAAATCAAATTATTAAATTAAATTAAATTAACTGTTCTTAACCAGGCTGTGGAAGTGGCGGGTGAGCGTGTACGTGCATTCCCATTTGTGTGAGCAATGGGCAAGTGCATGTGTACTCCATTTGCACAAGTGTTCATGTGCCCTCCATTCCCCCCCCCTCCAAGCTGGTTTGCAAAGCTGGAAAGGTTGGGGAACTATAGTCTTGGAACAAGGCAGTAATGAATCAAATTTCTGTAATCCTGGCAAATGACCTCTGGTACGTTTCTTACATGGCTTACCTCATTAACCTGGATGCAACATTTTACCTTTGAGTTACAGATTCTAAATGAATGTTCATTTCCTTGACTTTTCAGCCTTTCCCAGTTTGATGCTCCGCAGGTATCAAAAACTATTGGTGGAATTAATGGGAGCTAAAGTTGTAGTCATCTGCAGATTGGCCATTGTCATAAGCCCAATATTTTTCAAATACAATAAATTATATAATATCACAAGTATACTAGCAACACATTTTTGTAGGCTGTCTGTGAACAAAAAGTGGGGCCTATTTTTGTATCTAAGCATTTTTAGATATTTTATAGATACATGCTAAATATTCTCTGTATTCTTTCCTCCATCATAGCTTTTAAATTGAGGGATCCCACAGAACTTGTTCTCTGTTCTGAGGTCAGCCACCTAATTTATTTACTTTCAAGCCAGCAAAGATTAATTTCCTAACATAGAAAGGATTTGTAGCTCACTAAGTCAACCTGCTATTACCCTCTTGGTCAACAGAGACACCTGGAAAGGAAACCTAGAAAATGTAAGGCCACCAGAGAGGGTGAATTTAGTAATTTATCAGTATTTCTATCTAGATGTTGTTTTTCACAAAGCTGTGTTTGACCTGATGAATGTCTTCATTCAAAGAGATTAGAACCAAAAGTTCAGAAATTAAGATTTTTCTTATAGTCTGCAACTATATATGCAGACAAATTTCTTGGGTTTTTTGTGCTTTTAAAAGCATCAATAAATACATCCCTATATGTATGTCTAGTTTAATGAAGAGAAGCACTAGGGGGTACATGACAGCAGTGTTCCAATATCTCAGGGGCTGCCACAAAGAAAAGGGAGTCAAGCTATTATCCAAAGCGCGCGAAGGCAGAACAAGAAGCAATGGATGAAAACTAAGGAGTGAAGCAACCTAGAACTAAGGAGAAACTTCCTGACAGTTAGAACAATTAACCAATGGAACAACCTGCCTCCAGAAGCTGTGAATATCAGGACAGTTTTCTGAGTTTCTATCCCATATAATTGACAAGTACAAAACTTGCCTTATCAGAGCAGTTTTCATCAATATGAGTATTATTTATACCAGACATGTCAAACTCAAGGTCAAGCGGCCAGATGTGGCCTATAATATGTTTAGATCTGGCCTGTGGGGCAGCCTTGGAGATGGCAGGGCCGGCCTCCACTGCCTTGGCCCTGGCCCACCCCAGCCCGGCTGGGTATTCCTCCTGGGTGCACACACAGGAGACAGCAAATACACAGAAGTTGGTGATGCCTGGCTGCGGCTCATTGGCCTCTCAGCTTCTCATTGGCTGGAAGCATCCAATAAGCTACACTTGGCCCCAACTGACATGCACTGCACTTACACACCTTGGAGCCCTGCAGTCAGGCCCCACCCCATCACCTGCCTCGCCTTGCCTCATCTTGCCCCCGTGGTGGCGGCACCAGCAGCAGGAGAAGCAGCCCCATCCAGCAGTAACCCTGCTGCCCCTCCACTCTCATTCAGCCTGGGAAGCTTACAAGTCTGGAGGGGAAGCCACTGTCATGGCTCACCAGGCAAAGCAGCCATCTCAGAGCAACACCTGCAAACCTCACCCCCCACCACCCTCCCACACTGATCATAAGCAACCTGTCCAAGGAGAATGAACACAGCAGCAGCAGCCTTGAGGAGTAATAAGTAGTGGCCAGGCGCTCCCTTGGGAAACCAGGGCTGGGTGGCTGCACATAACTGGCCACGCCCACCCAGCCATGTCTACCTAGTCATGATGACCCATCCATGCTCACCCAGCCATGCCCATCTGGCCCTTTGAGGGCAACCGTAACGCTGATGCAGCCCTCAGTGAAGTTGAGTTTGATACCCCTGACCTATATTGACTTGGTAGCGGACAAACCAAGGATTTCACAGGATTGTTTCCTTTCATGGCAGTGAAATGTATTAAATTTGTGTCCTTTTCAATGAGAAAGATGCCCAATTAAGAAGCATTAGCTAATCAAACTTGGGTGATCTTGGAACTTAGGTGGAAGTTCAGATCTTCAATATTGAAAGACCTGACCTGGACCTGTATCTAGATGGAAGACTCTGAGAAATACTGGGGCTGTAGACTATACTGAGAGATTGAAAAAAGAATCCTGAAAGGAGGCAATGCAGATATTAATTAAAGCAATTTATATTACTAACTGCCCATAAATCTTAGTCTTGGGGGGGGGGGAACCATATGTGCAATTACTAAGTATGTTTGCTGAATGTTGATGTACTTCATGCACACAATCACAAATAAGTAAAGTGTTATGTCGCGGGTTCTTTGCGCAGGAAAGAAGACGAGGCAAGTGAGTTCAGCAAAGCTCATGGTTTATTGCTTGCAGTATCTGAACTGAGAATTGGGCTGCAGCTTGCAGCAATTTATAGTCAGGCCCCTAGGCGGCAGCCAGTGGGTTTAAAGCCACCATTGCCGCCTAGGGGCAGCCAATAGCAGCACTGGAGACCTGGAGTCTGGGTTGCTGAAGAGCCATTAGCTGCTCCAGTTTACCACGTGATGCTGCAATTGAGCCCAATACATAACATAAAGAATACTGATTGCCAAAATATACTGCATTGTAAGATTTTTGGCTGCACTCAGGGTGATATCTTTGTTCCTTTGTTAAAAAACAATTCCAGGCAAAAGACATACAGACTTTTACAGACCCACTCAAAATAACCCTAAGGAAACAGAGACAGTGGACATAAGCCAAACAAGGAATGAGAGTTATAATCTTTTATAGGAGCAAAAGATAAAATTAGTCCTGAGCAAGAAGAGCCATGATGAAGGGTTTAAGATGAACTAAAAAGCCAAACACAGAGCAAGATTACAAATCTGAATCAAATTGGTCTGCCATAGGGGCATCTGAAGTACAGTATGAATCTATGTTATCTCATAAGGAAAGAACAAAACCATAGGAGCTTGGTGGCTCTGCATCCAGTTTTGGTCACCATGATGTAAAAAAGATGTTGAGACTCTAGGAAGAGTACAGAGAAGAGCAACAAAGACGATTAGGGGACTGGAGGCCAAAACATATAAGGAACAGTTGCTGGAATTGGGTATGTCTAGTTTAATGAAGAGAAGGATGTGAGGGGACATGATAGCAGTGTTCCAATATCTCAGGGGCTGCCACAAAGAAGAGGGAGTCAAGCTATTCTCCAAAGCACCTGAAGGCAGGACAAGAAGCAACAGATGGAAACTAACCAAAGAGAGAAGCAACCTAGAACTAAGGAGAAACTTCCTGACAGTTAGAAAAATTAACCAGTGGAACAACCTGCCTCCAGAAGTGGTGAATACTCCAACACTGGAAGTTTTTAAGAAGAGACTGGACAGCCATTTACCTGAATTGGTATAGGGTTTCCTACCTGAGCAGGTGGTTGGACTAGATGACCTCCAAGGTCTCTTCCAACTTGATGATGATGATGATGATGATGATGTGTTCGAAACCTAAGCACTCCTATGTGATGGGGTGAGCTCCTGTCATGTTTCCATCTCCATCTGACATTTCAAAAGCATGCAAATGTGAGTAGATAAATAAGTATCATTTAAATGGGCACATTAACAGGGACATGAAAGAAGCCCCCAACCAGGTGTCCCCTGGGAAACAGTGATCTCACCAGCTAATCCTTTTGACCTGGAAGTGCCTTGGCACTTCTGACACAAAGCAGCAATAGGACAAAATCAAGGCAAGCAAAGTTTCTCATTTCAGCAGCAAATTTTCTAAATAAAGTTCTTTAAATAAACAAATGGATTGCAATACAGTAGTTCTTATATTGCTACCAAAAAACTACATGGATGAGTCCATAAAGTTTATCAGGAACTGAGCTCTAGTTAAAAGAGACTTTACATGTTTGCATGTGCTTTACCACTAAGGAGCAGTCCCTCTTATTACTTCTTACCTAGTACTTTTAACCAGCAATACTAAAAGCCGAATCCCAGCACAGAAAGGAAAGATTGGAGGAAGGAAAGCCAAATCAAAAAGAAAAAGAAAGCTCTGATATACTTCAATTACTTCCTTGAAAAACAGAGAGAAAAGGCTCAGGTGGAGAAACTTGTTCTATTTAGTGGAAAATCAACTTTTATTGTTCTTCTTATTACAGAGAGTCTGAGTAATTTTCATGTCATGTCATTTAGCAGCATAGAGTAGGGGATGGTAGCTCTCTAACTGATATTGACCTTCCAGAATCCCTCGTTGTTGGCTCTACTCTTCAAGAATATTAGAAACTGAATCTCTGTTTATTTAAACTAAGTAAAAAGACAGAGGGTGGGTGGAGGTGCTGCTATATGAATCAGGAAGTTCATGGCACTTCTTTTGTAAGGATAATTATAAGATGCTCTTAAACTTTCAAAATGCTCTCAACGCCAATCTTCTCCCTACTGAAAATGAAAATTGTAACAGGATGATGATTTTCTGAATATAGCCAGGCAATATGGAAAATATCAAAAGCAAATATTGTATTATGGCAAGAACTGATATAATCCTAATTCAAGAAGGTGAACTGGATATAAAATAAGATATGAATATAGTTATATGTTTTCTATGCCACCAGAACATAGACGTCTGCTGCTTATATAGGGAAAGTAGCATATACAGGAGAGATAACAGGGTATTCATCCTCTATGAATATTTCTGTTTCCCATTTAATGCCATCCACTAGCTACAATAAATTCTCTGGCTTAATTGTATGCTACGTAATCGTCCTTTTATTTATCCTGACTATTTCACAAATCAGCCTCATTCTAGATTCTACTTTTATAAGACAAGAAAAACAGTGCTGTCCTCTCTGCTATATTTTTCATTATTTCAGTAGGAAAATTAAGAATTTGTCAACTTTGACAACAAAGTGGTCAACAACAAGCTTTGACTGGTATTTTTGTTGTTACAGAACCCAAACCAAATTTATTCTTTCTATAATAATATGGGGAAGAAATGGAGGTAGTGACAGATTTTATTTTCCTGGGCTCCAAGATCACTGCAGATGGGGACTGTAGCCAAGAAATTAAAAGACGCTTGCTCCTCGGGAGGAAAGCCATGACAAATCTAGACAGCACACTAAAAAGCAGAGACATCACCCTGTCAACAAAAGTGCGTATAGTCAAGGCTATGGTCTTCCCAGTTGCAATGTATGGCAGTGAAAGTTGGACCATAAGAAAGGCTGAGCGCCAAAGAATTGAAGCCTTTTGACTATGGTGCTGGAGAAGACTCCTGCGAGTCCCTTGGACTGCAAGGCGATCAAATCGGTCAGTCCTAGAGGAGATCAACCCTGACTGCTCTTTAGAAGGCCAGATCCTGACACTGAAACTCAAATTCTTTGGCCACCTAATGAGAAGGAAGGACTCACTGGAGAAGAGCCTAATGCTGGGAAAGATTGAGGGCAAGAGAAGAAGGGGACGACAGAGAATGAGGTGGCTGGATGGAGTCACTGAAGCAGTAGGCATGAGCTTAAATGGAGTCCAGAAGATGGTAGAGGACAGGAAGGCCTGGAGGAATGTTGTCCATAGGGTTGCAATGGGTCGGACACGACTTCGCAGCTAACAACAACATAATAATAATATAAGGAACATTTTAAATGCAAACTTGATATATCAAACCAACTATTTTTTCCTCATTCAGCTGCATGTTAATTTCTGCTTCTTGGGGATGGAAGAACTACAATCTTGAAACTGTTCAATAGCTTTAAAGGAGCAAGTTTTATTTTAGGAAGGTTAATAATGCTGCTGCTGATTTTACTATGATATGTCCTTTTAGCATTGTTCTAGATTCTTTTTCTTAAACTCTCTATGATCCACAGGAATTTCAATGTCCTTCTGTGACCGTGAACAAAAGATCTCTTGAATCTTTGTGAAAAGGGTCATTTAGGCACCTCATTTATTCCAAATTCCTGGAAGGAAAAACAAAGAACAAGATGTTGGCTTTTGTAAAGAGGGGGAAAAGGTTTATAGTATCTGCATTTAATCAAAACATACAAAACAATCTCCAGATACTGTCTGGTAACAAATTTAGGATTTACAGACCTGAAATGTTCATTTGTTTGGCTATAAATATTACAGTGATGAAAGACAGCCCTAATTCTGTCTTCCCATCCCTTCATGGTTGATAGGGAAGCTAGGTTTTATGCATTTGCTCAGGAACCCATTAGATTTAACCTTTCCAGTAGGATTGCAAAGAAGTGATAAATTGTCATATATTGGTTTGGGAGGCGAACTGTTAGGGCTCCTGGCATTTAATTCCTGGTCTGGAAAAGATTTAGGTGCATTTAATTAAAGACTACAATTTGCCAGAGATCATTTATGCCCCACTTTTTTCCTCTTCCCCTTTCCTTGGATCTTCTACTGCATCATTCTGTTACATGGCACTCTATACATGTAGAAAATATAAAGTCATAATATCTTCAAAAAGCCTACTATATGTTCTCTAATTACTAGCTATATTATTGTAGGCAACTTCTTGTGGAATTGACTGAACTCATACTATAAATAATATATTTGAGTGGGGAGAGGGAAGGTAAGCAAGTGATGAAAAGAAAATGTTTTGGAGGGAGGAAAACTAGTCCAGAAAAAATAAAACCTGCTTACAAAAAGACTCTTCCAAAAAGAGGTATACAATCAAGCTGGCAGTTAGAAATTAGTAAGCATTAAGGTAGTACCTACTAAGTAAGCAGAGGGAAGAATTTGAACATTGAGAGGTTAAATTTAGGTAAGAGCTAAAGATCCCTTGATCCACCTACTAAAACCATGGTTGCCAGAGGGCATTGAGTTAATGAAAATCTAACTGAATACCTCCCTCCCCTAGAAATGTGTAAATGGATCAGTGGTTAAAAATGAATGTAGCAAGCATTAATAATTTCTAGTGAACACTGTCCTATCTGGACTGCTGATATCTGAGTTTATTTGCCACAATTTCATCATAAGAAAACCACGCCGGCTCTTGCCAGAAAATACATTATTTTCAAAATGTCCACAAACTGACTACATAGTAATATGTTTCAAAATGTTGTTTGGTGTTGACATTAAACTAACTAATCCATGGTTACTTTGGTCCATTATGTCTATCCTCCATGACTTCTCAAAGATTAGAGAAATAATATCTGCAAGCTCCTTCAAGACACTCAGATCTAATTGGATTAATTGGATTAATCTTGAACTCATAAACTAATTCAAGGTAGCCAGGCAGCCCTTAACTATTTACTTAGAATTGTTGTTTTCTACTTTTGTCAGATGCTTTGCTTAAATACAGTTGAACAGTCTTTTGGAAAAAAGACTGAAGCAAGGTAAGGGTTCATGAGTTCTGCCTCTTCACTACCACCTTGTTACAATCCTACATTTTTTTCCTTTCTTTCTGCAAATGTTGTTTACCTTTTGGAGTTCTGTTTAGTCTAAATTACTTATACATCCATAATGATTTAAGAATCAATCCCATCCTCTTTTTCTCTCCCATTGCAATGATGGCAATTGTGTTTCAAATATTTTATTTTTGAGAATTTGCAACCTCAACTTCCTTTGATCTAAGTATTTTTGTCTATGAGAGTATCACCTAGTACTTTTTAAATCTGGAAAATTGGTTCTCATAAATTATAGTGTGCATGTATCACTACAGTATGAACCTATTTCTCTTTCTGTAGTATTTTCAACTCCATGTGATATGGTTACTTCTTCCCAAAGTTTCTACTGCTTGAATCTTTTCAGCCAGCTTTTCCTTACTGATTAAAATCAGGTCTACAAAACATAATCCCCTTGACTCTTCTTGAACATTCTGGAAAATGAAACTGAAATCATTGTGCTATTTCGTATTTGGGGGACTCTGGAGTCTTAGCTGAATGGTTTTCCAACAAATGGATGGATGGATGGATGAAGTAAAAATTGAATTTAAAATCTTTGTTTCATGCTCACGCTCTAGATTACAGAATCAATCTGAACAGCAATTACAATTTAACTATATATGTTGTGTATCCCTCTCTTTTACTATCCACAGTGTCTTAATTTCTGGGATACATTAGTTCAGTTTTCAAGCGCAAAGAAAACATTTGGTTTCTTTCTGAACAGATTGACACTATAATCATGTAAGTCATTTTTCTCAAGTCTGGCATCATCCAGATGCATTAGGATTACAGCTTTCAGGAATTCCAACAGAGGACAATAGCTGGAAGAAAAGTAATCTATACACTGACTGTGAATACATTGCATTGAATTTAGTTCTGCATAAAGTTTGCTACAAAAATCTTTAAACCACAGGGTTTGAGCCAAATCCAAGATATGAAACAGCTTGGTATAAAGCTGACATCAAAGAACTAGTGCAAAATGATAACACAAATGGTAGGAGTGCTTCAAATAAAACTTTTAATTTGCATTTGGAAAAGCCACCTTTAATATTCCTAGAGACAATTCAGTTCTTCAGTCTTGAATAAAGAGTAAATGTAAGTTTTCTACATGATCTAGGGTCTGTAGGAACACTGCATAAAAACTAAGGTAATCTTCAGTGGCTTTCCAAAATGGATCTAGACAACTTGCCACAGCCAATTCACCATAGCCAACTTGCTACAGCCAACTTGCTTCAGCCAATTCACCATAGCCAACTTGACTCAGGACAATTTGCCATGGCCAACTCAGTATGGCCAATTTGTCATGGCCAACTTGCCACAGTCAACTCACCATGGGACAATTTGCCATGGCCAACTTGCCACAGGACAAAATTTACATAATATCAAAGAAATGGTGGAATAGAATTATTAAAGTAAGGATGCAAAAGGAGAGACAAAATGAAATGTGAATGACAAAAATTAAATTATTTTTTAAATTATTTTAAACAATTAAATAAAATTGTTGAATTATCCCACAACGAGTTGTCCCATGGCAAGTTGGCCATGGTGAGCTGGCTGCAGTGAATTTACCATGGTGTGTTGGCAGTAAGTTGTCCACTTGAGGTTGTCCAGGGTGAGTTTTCCCACTCTGTGCAAAATACAAGTGGATGATGAACAGAGATCTCTGATTCTGGTGATTTTCTTTTTCTTGAATTCCTTCTCCAAATTAAATGTCAGGCAAAAATTATTTTTCTATGTTTTTAATATATTTTAACACATTGTGCCTTGGAATCTATTATTTGTGTGTTGATATTTTAATTATTTTAAAACTGCCCCAAAAACTCTTCTGTACAGTGAGTTACAATTTTGTATTACAGATTGTCTTTGACTTATGACTGTAATTGAGCCTGGAATTATGGTCTATGAAATACTAGTCATTAAGCAGATTGTGAATGCACACACTTTTATGACCTTTATTGTAGCGATTGTTAAGCAACCCCCTTCCCCCTCCAGTCATTAAGCAACTGCATTGTTCACATTGGGCGTCTTTTGCTGGAAACTAGAAATATATGCCGGGTTCTGACAAAAAAATATATCATAAATCACAGTCATGTGACTGCGGGATGCTGCAAATAGCTGCACATGCAGTCAGGTTGCTGAGCAACCAAAATGCAAACATGTGAGTGTAGGATAGGCAGTCATCAAAACTTGAAATCAGGTCATAAGTACCCCCATGAAGGTCTATCAAAACTTCAAACAGTCACTAAGTGACTGGTCATAATTTGAGGACTACCTGTGAAGCAAATTAATTTTCTCCTCCAATTTAGACTGCATTGTAGTATCGACTTTATCTACCATCACAGGTTACACAGTTGTCATGAAACATTGGTAATTATATCAGTGAGTATTTATACTATGCAATGACTACATCACTTCTGCAAAAATCATTAGAAAAGCCATTTAAACAAATATTAATGTCTCAAACATAGTTTGCATGGGCAACTAAGCATGTAAATAAGGAATCACTAATAGGGAAAAAGCAACCAGACAGAAATCATTGGTCATGGTATTTTGAGATCATGACTTCAAAATCACTTCAGACAAAAAGATTTGAGGGGAGAAAATTAAGAAAAGATCTATTTGTTCATAGAATAGCATTTGTAGAATGAGTAAGCTTCAACAAACACATTTTATTTAGAGATCACATATTCTACTTGGGTAATCATACACACTGAAATGTTTCTGAATGAAAAGAGAAGCAGGGGAAGGATCTGATTTCCTAGCTGCAAGTTCCCTCCTCAGTTGCAGGCTAATTAGTCCTTCACTTTCACCTCTGCTTTTTAGCTGTCAACACCACAGAAATGCATTCTGAACAATAACAGTTTTAAGGGATGTAAAGAGATGGATTCATAACAAGCTAAGCCCAGACATCAAAGATTACCTGTGAACAAATGACAGAGAGAGAGAGAGAGAGAGAGAGAGAGAGAGATGGCCCAACAAGGAGAGAGATAGAGAACTGGAAGGGGCACCCAAGGAGTAAGGGAGCAATTTAGGAATAATTCAAAAAGAATGGTACAGCTTTACTCCTGTAGGTTCACTATCACTTGAGTAATGATGGGTCGAGTCAGGTTTTCATCTCTCTTCTCCCCTCTCCTCCCCCCTAGTTTTTGCCATCTGCCAGCTGAACTATGTCAGGCTACACCAAGTGCAAATGAAGACTGTAGGGCTTTCAAAAAGAAGGTTGTTTTATGAACAATATACAAAAGCCGCTCCTCCAACAGCTGGGCAATTTTAGACTGCCAGAAATGTAAGTTATTGTTATCATACAGTGTTGTATTTGAACTGCCCAAGAGTGCTTAAATTAGCATATTAAAAAAAAACACCAAGACTTCAATGCAGAATAATATCAGATGTAAAGTTGAACCTACAAATATAATGCTCTGAGATTCCTGTGTGTTTGCCCGGTCCAGTTAAAGATCTTTTACATTCTACTAAGGTAGGTTTCTAATAATTCCTCACATATTATACCCATTTAATATCAACGTGATCCAGATAGCAGGCTAGTGTGTTCCCACAATGAACAAAGGTCAATTACATTCTTTGCACTACCCTTATATCTTATTTTCAAATACTGCAACATCAAACAACCACATCCCATCCTGAAAACTGAGATATAATACATTATGTTTTTCTCATTTGTTTTCTGAGTTTAAAGTCTGTTACTGCTTTCCAAAAACAAAGGGCTGTGTTCATGTATCTTGGCATCCCAAGTAGATATTTTAATTTATCACTGGAGTGCATAGCCTTCTCCCCTCCCTGCTTTTCATTTTTCTGCAATAGACATGGAATCTCTCCCAAGATCCATAAATAAAACTTTATTATCCTGGGTCAGGTTTGGTTAATTTGTTTTGTTAAGGAAGACAATATTTTTCACATGATTCACTCACACTGTGGATGCTGTAATAATCTCAGAAACTTTTCTTGCACTGAAGGCAGTATGACTATTGTGTGTTAGAAAATAGATTCCCATAATCCAATAATTTCAAACTAATTTTGTCAAATGTTCTTTCATACCCATTTAGTAAAGTATAGAGCATCAAGTATGCCATAACCTGACTCAACTTCATTATCCTTCATCCCAGGTTCTGATGAATTACCTTGGAGGAAAATCAGTGAGGAGTAATGTATGAATTGCAGTTAGAGGCTTATACATGTAATTAGTTGCCTAACGATATATATGGAGCCTAAGGGTATACAGGAAGGCACCTGCATTGGCATAGCTGTTGTTGATGTGCTGTAGATATTCTGTTCAAATCATTAGCCAGGCACATGGAGACATGTCACCAGCAGTGATTGGTGGCCAATTTATCTCAGAAAAGGACAATGTACAGAGGGGCAGTCTGGCCTCCCTCAGTGAGGTATTTCTAATAATAAGAAGAGAAATGATTGTTTTATAACATATTCTTCACAAGTGCAATTGAGACGTGAGGACATGCCTCATTTGGCTGCAGAAAAATCTTGCAAAGGCCATATCAGAGAAAAATAGATCAAGGTCCAGGACAAAGAAAGCAAAAGCCAATCATATTCCTAGAGATAGGATTAAATGGCAGACTCTACTGAACAGTCCAAAGAAATGTGGACATGGCAAGTTAACAGAGAAATAAAATAAGAATACAGGTAGTCCTCGACTTATAACAGATCATTCAAAGTTAAAGTGGCACTGAAATTTTTTTCTACCCTTATGACTGTAGCAGCATCCTATGGTCATGTAATTTACATTCGGATGCTTGACATATTTATGAGGGTTGCAATGTCCTGGGGTCATGTGACCATCTTTTGTGACCTTTTAACAACCAAAGTCAGTGAGTAAAGCCAGGTTCACTTAACAACTGTGTTACTAATTTAACAACGGCAGTGATTCACTTAACAAATGTGTCCAGAAAAGTCATAAAATGGAGCAAAACCCACTTAGCAACATAAATTGCTCAATTGTGGTCATAATTTTAATTTAATTTAATTTAATAACATTTATATACCGCCCTTCTCCCTGAGGACTCAGGGCGGTTCACAGGGCAGAATAAAATAGCGAATACAAACATTAAAATAAGATTAAACAAATTGCCCTAGTTAAAAACAATATAAATACAACACTAAAAACCCCCAGAAAAGTTAAAAAACGAAAAATAAAATAACCCCAACACTCCCCCTCAGGCTAGGCCGGCTTGTACAAACAGAAATGTCTTGAGATCGCGACGAAAGGAGCGAAGATCGGGCGCCATCCGGAGCTCAACCGGTAGCTGATTCCACAGCTCCGGAGCGCCCACAGAGAAGGATCTCCCCCTGGGGGCCACCAATCGGCATTCTCTGATCGGTGGCACCCTGAGGAGGCCCTCTCTGTGGGAACGCACAGGGCGCAGGGAGCTTGATGCCGGCAGCAGATGTTCCCTGAGGTACTCCGGCCCCATGCCATGGAGTGCTTTAAATACCGTTACCAGTACCTTGAATCTCACCCGGAAGACAACTGGCAACCAATGCAGCTCACGGAGCAGAGGCGTAACGTGGGAGTATCGGGAGGCTCCCAACACCACTCTCGCGGCTGCATTCTGTACCAGTTGGAGCTTCCGAGTAGTCCTCAAGGGCAGCCCCATGTAGAGAGCGTTGCAGTAGTCCAGACGAGAGGACACGAGCGCATGAGTGACCGTGCATAAATCGTCCCGGCTAAGATAGGGCCGCAACTGACGCACCAGGCGAACCTGTGCGAAGGCCCCCCTAGTCACGGCTCCTATATGGTCTTCCAAAGTGAGCCGTGAATCTAGGAGGACCCCCAAGTTGCGAGCCCTATCTACGGGGGGTAATAGTTCACCCCCCATAACTAGAGGTGGAATGTCCGAATAAACCCGGGACGAAGGTATGCAAAGCCACTCAGTCTTGTCGGGGTTGAGTTGGAGTCTGTTCCTCCCCATCCAGACCCGAAGTCGGTAGAGCACATTTTAAGAGATAAGAATATGGAATGCAGTAGTCACATTTTATTGCCTGCTGCTTCTTCCACTTTCTACAGCCAATGTAGTCCCCCAAAGTTAATTGCGGCCTTCTGCATTCCAAGTGAGTAAAGCAGCTTTTGTGGGGACGGGTCTAACATCAGGAAAGCTATACATTTCTGAAAGGAGGAATGGACTGAGCCTATTTTCAACACATCATAGAATTCCAAAGGTGCTTTTTCAAAAGGCAACTGGACTTTGTTTTTCCTTGAAAACGTTTCACTTCTCATCCAAGAAGCTTCTTCAGTTCTGGATGAGAAGCTTTTTGGATGAGAACCAAAACATCCTCAAGGAAAAGCAAAGGCTTATTACCTTTTGAAAAAGCACCTTTGGGACAATCGTGACATGGATGACTGAGAATCTCCATAGACATATATTATAGAATGGCATTCATATGTAATGGTTGTTTTACAAGCTGCTCTCTAAGTTTTGGTGATACCTAAAGTAATAAGAATAATGAACTGTGGTGAGAAATGCATTGGTGTTTTGAATGTTTACAGCTATATTAGACAACACAGCAGGAAAAAAAAGTGCCTGCCTTGGCAAAATATACCAATGACACAGAAATACAAATGATCTAATTACATTCACTAATTTCCTATCTCTGTAAAGCACTTTTAGACCTCCTGATAGAATGGGCTGCAAGCTGCTCTGGAGTATTATTCATCCGCACTGTTTAATAGTTACAAAGCCATTTCAGCATTTTGCAAACTCACAAAATAGATATGGTTTATGCAGTCTTTCAGATTAAAGGATAAGACTTCTCTGCCTTTCCTAAAACATTTGAATGATTAATTTAGTATTTGGTATTGTGACAGCAAAGCAGAATGCATTAATTGTCTTGCTTATCATGACTGAATCTTACGTATTTTAATATGATTAAATATTGAAGAAATATTTTCATAGACATTGTATATAATGAAACAAAGTAATTAAATCACATTTTAAAATCTATTCGTAGAGCTAAAGATCCAGATGGAGAAGGATTGTGAACTTCAGTGTTAATAGAACATTCAAAGATTTAGAGGATAAGTCCATGGCATGCTGTAATTAACTACCATTTTATGAGTGTTAACAACAGATATGTCAATAGAAAAATAACCATGCCAAATAACCATTGACTAGAATTTGGAGACGCGGTGGCTCAGTGGGTTAGGACGCTGAGCTTGTCGATCAGAAGGTCGGCAGTTTGTCGGGTCAAATCCCGAGTGCCGCGTAGCAGAGTGAGCGCCTGTTACTCGTCCCAGCTTCTGCCCACCTAGCAGTTCGAAAGCACGTAAAAATGCAAGTAGAAAAATAGGGACCACTCCGGTGGGAAGGTAACAGCGTTCCGTGCGCCTTTGGCGTCTAGTCATGCCGGCCACATGACCACGGAGACGTCCTCGGACAAGCGCTGGCTCTTCGGCTTTGAAACAGAGATGAGCACCGGTCCCTAGAGTTGGAAACGACTAGCACGCATGTGCGGGGGAACCTTTACCTTTACCTAGAATTTGGAGACAATGAAAACTAGGCACAGAATATATTTTGCATGCACCTTGCTAACAACTTTCTCCAATAAACAGAGTTTCATGCCATGTTTTGTATAATGTTCTGCTTTTACTGCAGCTGCTATATATTCATGTGGGTGTTGAATAGTTTTTCCTGTAGAAATTTTTTAGCATGTGAACCCTGCATATGTACTTTGCATGGCCATCATCCACACTGCAAAAGTCTACATTGGTAGATCGTGGCTCTTTGTTTTGAAAGAAATTCAGACTGATTTGTTTTTGGTTTGTTTGTTTGTTTGTTTGCATCTCAGGTAAGCAAAATGAAATGCTTCCAAATATAGAACTGTTTTGTGAGTGCTTTCTGCAGTCCTAATGAAATGAGAAAGGGAGGCTATTGAACAGAAATGTGCAAACCCTTTCAAAGAGGCATTTCACATATGCACAGGTAAAAAATAATAAAAACTAATATCGAGTACAAAAGAGTAAGAAAGAAAAAATGAATAAAAGAGAGATAGAGAAGTGCAAAAGAGAAAGAAAAAAAGTAAAAGGTTTTTTTTCCTTCAAAAGACATTTCTCAATATTTTAGGAGCAGGTATCAAACACTTTCCTTTTTACTGTTGCTTTAAGAAAGGCATTTGCCTGTCTCATCATAGATAAACATGGATCACTCTTTTTTTTCCTGTTTCTCAGAAGATTTGCTCAGCTTTATGCCAATAAATCAGGATATTTACATTAAACTCTGAGACCTTCAGAGATATTTGGGACGAACCTTTATAGGTGCTAGATTCATAATTGTCTTTTTGCTGATTGAATTCAGCATGATTTCAATAGATCACAATCAACTCAGTCCTTCTATTTACCATATATTTACTCTGATTATCAGAATGCAACCTCATAGAGATGCTTCTTAAACCATCATTAGAAATATTATAATAAGAAAATTTGTCTTTTTTTTTTCTTGTTGTGCCGGGCAGCACCGTTTTTTATTTAATTGGGTTTGGTTTGTTCCTCTTAATGGGAGATGCTGAACACAGATCTCTCTTTATTTCATTGTATAGCCTTAAACTGGACAAAATTCAGGAATTGGCTTTTATATCAATAAAGATATCATTTGTTAAAATGTCACAAGTGTCTATTTCTTTCTCTCTTCAGGAATTAAACAAGATAACAAAAAAGTCAGTTTTTTAAAAAAATAAAATATTTTACGCTTTTTAAAAAATGTCAGATGCTGCTGTTCTTCAGTTACCTAAGTCAAAGACAATAATGACATTTTCTTATCAATGGTGAACAATGTGTCATATATTAATATAATGGTTGAGTCTATACTGACAGTTGCCTTAGAAATTATATGATGACCTTTGTATAAAAGATGAGCTTGGCTGGTTATGTTTGTTTTGGGCCTTTGAACAGTATCTTTTCTTATATTTCCAGGATTTTTTTCTGACCAACAAATAATGAAATATTATATTGCATTTCCTAGACAAAGACTATTTAATAAATTCAGTTTACTGTTTGTTATTTTATAATCCTTGTATACCATCAACAAAAAAGTACTCCAACAGCTGTTTTCTCCCAAATGCTATTATTAAACACAGAACTGAAGCATTTTTCTGTCCATTAAGAATGTGAACAACAAAAATATAAGTTATTCTGAAATTTATGAGTCACCAGGATTTCATGCAAGTGGATGTGTACAATATCATGTCACACAGATAAGATATTGGGTGGATTGGTTGGTAGATTTAAAGAAAGTTGGTTGACATTTTACTCATTTCCAAGAAATTTTACACATATTTTCTCATGTTGGATTCACCCACTATTCATATGTCATTGTTTTATGGCTATGTAAATTGCTTAGAAGTTCATGGTCTGAATTTTAAGATAAATTTGATACATTGTCTGAGAACTAGGCAAATCAAAATTAATGTTCCCTCCCTTTAGACTTCAGAAGTCATTTTCCTCCCAGTTCAGATTATGATGGACAAGTGTGAAGAAAGTCAGTCATATCTCTCAAACAGTTGTCTAGAAAAGGACTTTTCGTTCAAGCACTACAGTTTCCTCTTACTCACAGTTTCCTTGTAATTACTGATGTAATAACAATGGCATATTTCCAGATTTTATCATCAATTTATTTAAATGTAGCTTTTGTTGGCAGATCAGAAAGTACCAACTATAATTTCTAGGGCAGTGAATACATTGTTAGTGTATTCATTTTTTTTATATTTGTTTGCATTTACAATGTTTTATATGCAAGTTTTTTTAAAAAAAATCTTATATGGATTTCAAGTCAAAGTACAGCAAAGAACAAAATGTATCATAATGCAAATCATTATCGCCATTGTCATCCTTGTCATTATTATGTCAGATAAATTATAGCACGGCAGATTAAAAGTCACAGCTCTTTAAAATAACTAATTAAAAATGATTCTCCTAACACTAAGAATATTGTTAAGGAAGTACCTAGTGGATATCTTTGGGGTAACATGCCACACTTGTTCTTGTTGTTGTTGATCAGCAGATAGCAGGAGATACATTCAAGAGGCTTAAAGCAGATCATAAAGAGAAAAACAGAAAACAGGGCAGTTGAAATGAGAATTCCTTCAAGGATTTGGGTCCCATGCCTTTTAGAAGATTAAAGGCAAACTAGCTTAGAAGCAAAGATACAGACATTTCACTTTGAAAGATTGGGATGCTCTGTGGCCATAAGGATCAGAATCCTGTCACATGACCCCAGGAGAAAAAATGGCTTTGGTTTAAGGAGTTGCTGAAAAATTCTGGAGGTGTTCCCAGGCATTCTGAAGTATCTTTCCCCCTTGGAACAGGAAGCAACTGTCCAGCCCTGTTCCAGGTTGTCAGCTGACCTGGGTTTAGATTTACTGCAGATATTTCCCTTTAATCAGGAACGGTCAAAGAAGGGAAAAGAGAATGAAACTCATGGCAATCCCATGGTGAACCTGCAAAATAGATGCATGAGGTTAGTCATCAACTTACAACCACAATTGAGCCCAAGATTTATGTTGGTAAGTGAGAAGTTTGTTAAGTGAGTTTTGCCCCATTTTACGACTCTTCTCACCACATTTCTTTAGTGAATCACTGCAGTTCTTAAATTAGTAACACATTTTTTTTAAATTCCATTTATATCCCGCCCTTCTCCGAAGACTCAGGGCGGCTTACAAGCTTAGCAGTAGCCTTCATTCTATGTATATGCCTGCTTATTAGGGCTTTCACACACACCCCAAGCGGCATTATTACAAAGTCAGCTTAATTGCCCCCAACAATCTGGGTCCTCATTTTACCTACCTCGGAAGGATGGAAGGCTGAGTCAACCTTGAGCCTGGTGGGATGCGAACCTGCACTAATTGCAGGCAGCTGGTGTTACTTAAGGAGGCATTAGCCCACTGCTCCACCAAGGCTCTCTGTTAAGTGAATCCAGTTTCCCATTGATTTTGATCGCCAGACGGTTGCAAAAGGGGATCACATGACCCTGGGACACTGCAACAGGTCATAAATGTGAGTCAGTTGTCAAGCATCCAAATGTAAATCATGTCTAATGGTTGTTTTCCTGCTTGTCTTGGCATTCTTTTATGTTTTTGTTCATTAATGTTTTTTTTATTTTTGTAGCTATTTACAGTATGTTTGATGGTTTCTATATTGTGATATGATTCTAATTGTTATTTTGCTTGCAAGCCACCCAAAGTCACTTTTTGTGAGATGCATGGCTATATAAATGTGCTGAATAAAACAAATAAATGTCCCAGCTTCCCTCTCCTCTTTTCTGAAGCATCTCCACAGATGATATGAAACAGAAGGTCTAAATATTAAATCTTTTGAATGCTAGAAAGACAGGGACTGCATGAGCACAAGAAAACCCCTTTTTACAGGAGAAAGGTCCAAATCATTTTAAAAATTAGAAAGCTGTACTTGAAAGATGTTAGAAGCTATATTAAAAGTTAGAAAGCTCCAACTAGAGTGGTTATTAGAAATGAAATTTACAATGTTCAATATACTTACTGTTTATTTTAAAAGCAATATCCAATTTCTGCATTTCAAATTTATTCCCTGCTATTTTTATTAGCTAAAATAATTTGTCCTCACTTTTATATGTCAATCAAACACAGCTGAAATTCTCTATAATCATGCAAGCATAGGTTGTTATGAAACTACTGTTGCTAGGATACATCCATTAGTTTATCTTCACATTGCACTGGTGTATCAATTAAGAAAGAAACATTCCTGTTAATTCTATAGGTCCTTACACATATTACTTCCTTTATCTTGAAGTGACATTTTTCTATCCTGCTTTCGTTTTCCAATATATCAAAAAATTATTGTGAAATTTTTGCATTTGATTTACAAGATCATGATGTTATTCAGTCCTTGCACTGATTTTTTTTGTCTGCTGGTTACATACTGGTTATTTCTCACTGATGGAAAAAGAAAACAAATGAAAACAAAAATTGTTTACTGTAAGGCTGCACACATGACTAGCCTCAATCTATAAATATTCTTGGTTAGTTTCTGGAGTTCCATAACAACCTTGGGGCATAAATGATTTATGATGATCATGCTCCAACATAAGCAAATTTCAAATAGAAATACTTCCTGAATACAAACTTACAAATACAGTTGTTGTTGTTTTAAAAAAGTAGTAAACGTGCATATAAATGTAAGTCATAATATGTCAACTGGATAAACAATTATATTAAAATCCACAAAATCAGATTAGAAATATCTAAGAGCTACATGTCTATGGAGATTCTCAGTCATCCAGGTCATGGTTGCCTTTGGATGAAGTCCAGTTGTCCTTTGAAAAAGCCCCTTGGGGATATCTAAGAACTCCTTTAAGAAGAGATTGTGGCATATTGTGTAGACAATGAAACAATATTTACAGCAGAGGCATTCAATGAAATAAAATTAGATTTATCTGATAGTAATAGGTAGAAGTAAAGGAGGGGCAAAGACCAGGAGCTCAACTAAAAATTAGATTGACTGATGAGAGTCAACCTAAAATGAGCAGTTATCATACACATGATCCAGGATTTCATTTTTTTTCTCCACTGCAGGAGCAGTGTCTTTGCTCAAACAGGATATTTCAATATCTCCTCTTAGCAATAGCTATTGAGAGGGCAATAAATCAGACTTAAGGAAAGCTCAACCGAATTTGGGGACTTTTATATTGTTAAGGGAACTAGCTGAATATATTCAAGGGAAAACTGACCGGCTGTTTGTATGTCCATGTCCATTCTTAAAAATGGCTGATGCATTGCAGTTAATGAAAGTCCACTGAATTTTAATTTCTCATGAAGTGTCTGGCTCAAGAAAGACTTAAAGTTAGCAATCAAGGTTAGAGGAGCTAAATCAAGAGAAATGTTTAGTGCTAAAGATTAATGTCTGTTTAATTTTCCACAATTCCCCAGAATCATGCTACACCAGAGGAACTGGGGGAAATTATACAAATCAGATGTTTAATGCTTAGGAGGAGATTTATTCTAATTGTTTTCTGCTGAAACCTTCCCTATCAAACAAGCACTGCCATTGTCCGAGTTTGCAACAGATCAGCAGACTCTTTGACAATGGATCCTTCTACTGAAGTTAATCCTGCCTGCACATCTTGTGTTCCTTCAAGATGCCCACAGCACAACTGGCTGCATTTGGATTGAGGGGTACTTGAAAACATCCTTTGCTTGAGTTTGAAAAAAACTAAACAGTATCAATGCTAATATGATATTTAGGTGGAAGACATCCAGAAAATTCCAGGATACACTGGAAAATCAAACATCATCTTGGAATAAAATACTTCCATATTGGTACTAAGAACACTATTTGGATTTATTAATGTAGTTATCATGAGTCAAACGTAACCTGAAGAGATCTTTCTGTTTATCTTTCTTTTGGCAGTAACTGATCAGGAAAGATCTTTTGCTATGCCAAATACGGAGGAAGATACTGCCAAGAGAGTTTCATTGTGGCTTATGGAAGATCTCATTAAAACATAATGAAGATCCATGAGGAACTATGTATTCAATAGTATACTTTTCAATTTTGGCAGCAGTTTTCTCAACAATATGTTTTCCAAGGGTTTTAAATCTCTCCCTCTTCCTCTTTCTCTTTCTAATCAAAGTTGTGTGTTGCACTTACTTTTAAAAAATACATAAAATTCCAAGAGGCAGGACTTTTTTCTGCCTTTTATCATCATTATCACCACTGTAGTATACTTATTTTGTTCATTCACTCATAAATGAATATAAAATGTAATGAAGATCCATGTAGAATTGTGTATTCAATAGTGAACCTATCCAATTTTGCCAGCAGTTTTTTCAACAATATGTTTTCTAAAGATTTAAAATCTCTCTCACACACACACATACGCACTCTCTCACTCTCATTCTCACTCTCTCACTCTCACTTTCACTCTTTCTCTCTTTAAAGTTGAGTGTTGCACTTACTTTTTAAAAATATACAAAATATACAAAATTTTTATGCTTTTTATCATATTATCATTCATTCATTCATTCATTCATTCATTCATTCATTCATTCATTCATTCATTCATTCATTCATTCATGCATTCATTCATGCATCTTGATTGTCATCCATCTCACCTACTTATGACAGCATCAGGTTCTTTGCACAGATATTTGTTTCTTTTTCTAGGACTTTCTGAAATGATTGTGAATGTCATCACATCGCCATTCCAGGAAGTACCTTGGAAAACAACATCTTCCAAAAGCATAAAACAGCTGCAATGGTGCCAGTTTGCTTTTTCATTTAAACCTAGACAAGATCTCTTGGAATTCATGTATGCTTTTGAACCACCTATTTTGGTACTTGCTCATATTCATTCCACCATATATTTTCTGTGAGCAAAACATCAAACTCATTCCATCAGGATACATGATATTCTTTTCTGTCTCTAATTTACATTTCAATTATATGTGATTCAGTTGTGTTTTTAAGATGATTCTGAATTTTTTAAAAGCCCACATCCAACATCAGTTTTCTAAAATCTCGTGCTTTTTCTGCATTTGAAAGCAAACTCTGTTGAAAATACTCATATCTCTGTAAAAAAAAACACCAGAGAGCTCACCTGTATCAGAAATATAATTTAAAAATAATATAAAATAGTACAAGGTGGAACTTAGCCTTCAGAAGGATACATCTCTTTTTCCCAAAGTAGCCCACTGCATATTCTTGACAATGTTTTTTCTGCATACTTTGCTAATTTCACTTTCCCTGTTGCTAAGGGAAACAGGCCTCCTTTTCTTGTTATGTTGAGTGTTGTGATATAGTAAGAAAAGACATCATTTAAATAGGCTAGAAACAGACTGTAAACATTTCCAGTTCATGGTGCTTATCAGTACCAATAGACCATGGACAATGTGATACTATGAAGAAAAACACCAACTTCTACCATCAGCTTTATTTTCAGTAATGCCTTTGGAATGCACGTGGACCACACCTTCATTCTTAGAAAATAAAAGTAGGACAGTTTCTACCTGGAAGTGTATCCATTTACCAAGAAAAACTAGATTTTTTTAGACAGCCTGCAGGAGTGAGAGGAAGGGGTCAGTTTGCCTTCTGGTAAATAGGTGAATTGTATGTGGTTGCTCTACCAGGGCTGCCATTTTGTAAATTGGCAATCAACGTGTTTGATTTCAAAATTCCATACCAGCAAATTAGCCTAAAAAGATTGGCTACCTCTGGTACAGTCAGTTATCAGAGCTATGTTTCCTAATAATTGAGAAAATATAGATTAGATAGCAAAATTGGCCCAAAATATTTTACTCCCTAAAGTATAATCTAAGATTTCTCCCATGGACCCAGCCAATATAAAGAGTGATGAAAATAAGATATTTGGTTGATGGTATATTAGGTGAAATCCAGAAGTATAAGAACCTGGCAATTGTGAAACCAAACTAAAAGACAGAGTCCTGAGCTAACTGTTTAGCTACCTCATGGAATTCTCCAAAGGTTTAGCAGTTGGAAGTTACCGATATTTATACATAGTATTATTAATTATTTTAGGAAATGTTTCTCATCAATGTCAATAGCAGTCCTGAAGCCTACTGTTGATTGACTGATTGACTGATGGATTATGCGTCATCAAATTGGTTCTGGTTCTTCAGGCATTCTAATTCCACATTCATTGCTGCTGGAATTGAACTTGTGAACCTGCCTTTCTGTGACCATCTTCTTTTTTTCTCTTTCCTTCTACTCTTCCTAGCATTTTACACTTTGCCTGAGAGCTATTTCTTTGCATAATGTGATAATTTCAGAGTAGTCATTTATAGCTTGGGGAAAACTATTTTCACTTATTTTTTTGACCCATTTCTTTGTTTTTCTTTTGGACTATTTATGGTTTTTTCAGGATTCTTTTCCGACACCAGTGTTCAAAAGTGTTAACCTTCTTTTCTTGCTTCTTCAAAGTCCAACTTTTGTTCCCATAGAGGCTGGCAGCTAGTTGGCATGGATAAGCCAGAACTTGCAGTCTGTCGGAACCATCGGTCAAATATATAGCATGTCTCCGGTTTCTATATCTCAGTTATTGCAAACGTATCATGGCTGATGTTCACGAACAAGTGTTTGAGAATTAGTGTGGGTGTGTGATTGTTATACTTTGACTAAAAGAAAAAAGAAAACAATGGACTGTGATTAAAAGAAAAAGAACATCAAAGGAAAAACCATTTCATTCACAGTTCTGATCTTTTGTAGATGTAGACACAGCATAGTATCAGAATAGCATTTTCATAGAACTTTCTGAAATGATTGTGAATGTCATCACATCGCCATTCCAGGAAGTACCTTGGAAAACAACATCTTCCAAAAGCATAAAACAGCTGCACAGAGTTCTAGTCTGTGGCATATTTCTAAACAATATAAACATTTTTTATTGTTGATAACCATTCTTAAGGCAGAAACTATCGGCCACTTCAGTATCTTAATTGTTAATGCTAGGACTCACTTGGTTTTCTTTGTACTTAATTTTACTCTCATTTTTTCACTGTGATCCTTGATTTTCTTTACCACAGCTTATAGATCTTTTGCATGTTCAGAGTTCTGTCATTAGCAAAATGCAGGTTATTGATGTTTCTTTCTCTAATTTTAAACTCTTATTCCACTCCATCGCCTCATAATATATATTCAGATATAGGTTGAATAAATAATGAGCATATACAGCATTGTCTCCCTTCTCTGCTAACTTGAAGCCAGTCTGTTTTGTCATGTTCCATCTCAACTATGACTTACTGACCTATACATAGGTTTCACATGAGGATTATAAAATGCTTTCAGATTACCATTTTCCTAAGCACATTCCATAGCCTTATTTGACTGAAATAATCAAAGATCCTACTTTAATTAGTGAAGCACATATTGACTTAATGTTGATACTCTTTGGCTTTCTCAATTATCCAGCATGTACTAGCAATAATGCCTCCTGTTCCTAGGCTTTTTTTAAAAAGCCATATTAAACATCTGGTATTTCACTTTCCATATAAGGCTATAATCTGCATTGGGTGATGATTATAGCATTATTTTACTAGAATGTGAAAATTAAACACTCTGTGAGGCCTTCTTTTTTTGTATTGGCATGTAGACTAACTTCTTTCAATCTGTTGGCTATTTTCCAGATTTGCTGGTATAGTTTGTTTAGATATTTACAGATTCTTCTTCTGTTGTGATTTATATTTCTATATATATGCCATATTTTTGTATATATTCCTATAGCCTCCTGACTTGTTAATGATTAGAGTGCTAACTTTATCTTTTACCAGAAGTTCTTGTAGAGAATATCTTCCAAGATATTTTGAATGTTGATATCTATAGAATTATCTATAGAATTATATCTATAGATATCTATAGAAATATACTATAGTATAGTAGTATTCAATATATTCCTTACATTTTTCTTTGATATTCTTGGAATCATTTCCTACCTGTTCATTAGCAGCTACCTTTATTATAAGATCACAGTACAAGAATTCTGCAATCTTTCCACTCCTACCTTGAGTTTCACCTCAAGAAACTATAGAGTTTGTTAGCTGAGAAGCAAGGGAGATATGTGTTAAATGCTTGTTAACTATTTAGATTACCTTGCTAGGTAACACAAATATGAGCTGTCACTGTTGTGACTACTGCCTGTCGATGGCCTTCGGTTAGGCTGAAACAGGAAATAAAGATTTGTCCCATGTTTGGGGCCTAGCAAGGTAATCTAAATAGTTAACAAGCATTTAACACATATCTCCCTTGCTTCTCAGCTAACAAAGTGAGATAGAGCTTGTGGCCTAGAGGTAAAAACAACTGCCTAATGTGTAATCAGCCCAGGTTCGAATCTCAGAAGGGTATGGCTGACTGATGAAAACAAATAAGTTTGAAATGCATATCAGTCTCCCTTTAATTCTTTGTTAGCAATCTAAAAAAAAATTACACAAATATGAGCTGTCACTGTTGTGACTACTGCCTGTCCATGGCCTTCGGTTAGGCTGAAACAGGAAATAAAGATTTGTCCCATGTTTGGGGCCTAGCAAGTAATCTAAATAGTTAACAAGCATTTTATATATATATATATATATATATATATATATATATATATATATATATATATATATATATATATATATATATATATATATATATATATATATATATATATATATATATATATATATATATATATAATGTTTTCTGAGGTTTTCGCGGGTGTTTATATGTGGATCTTCGGTCATTCGGGTTTCCTCCCGCGTAGAACTAAAGGTGTAGGTGCAACGTTTCGACGGAATCCCATCCGTCATCATCAGGCTGGTGGCTTTAGCTTCCTTCTTCAGGGAGAAACATGTGGCTGTTTGTTCCTCTTTTTTAAACTGCCAGAGGGGGTGTGTTCTGTGGGTGGAGGTGTGCTCTGATTGGGTGGGGGACCAAGTGTGTTCTGATTGGGTGGGAGTGTGTTTTGAATGGTGGGTGTGTTCTGATTGGGTGGGGGTGTGTTCTGAGTGGATGGGCTGGTCTCAGCTGCCAGCTCCAGACCTGAGCTGGTGAGTTGTGCTGCTTTTGTTCGGCTTCGTGTTTGTGGTGGTGCCATGTTTTTATAGTGGGTGTCAGTTTGCTTATTGTGTGGTTTGGAGGGGTTTAAAGTGGCTGATGTTGCAGCTGTAGTTAGGTTTTTGTTTTGTGGTTGTGCCTCGTTATCATTGTGGGTTCGGATTTGCTTTTTGAATGGTTGTGTGGTGGTGATGTCATGTGATGTTATCATGAGTTTGGGTCTGGTATCATTCTTGGTGGTTGGGACTCGTCTATCAATCAAGGCGGGTTTCCAAATGGCTGGTAAGCGAGAGGTATCATCTCGTTTGTTAATGCTGTGGGGGCGTTTTTCTATCTCAATGGCTTCTCTGATTATTCTGTTGTTAAAATGTTCAATTTTGGCGATAGTTTTGGTTTTTTTAAAATCAATTTCATGTCCCGTGGCTTCAAAGTGTTGGACCAGGGATGAAGTTTGTTCTCCCTTTCTGAGTGAGTTTTTGTGCTCTTCAATGCGTGCACTTATTCTTCTGTTGGTCTGTCCGATGTATGTGGTGGGGCAGGTGGTGCATGGGATTTCGTAAAAAGAGGAACAAACAGCCACATGCTTCTCCCAGAAGAAGGAAGCTAAAGCCACCAGCCTGATGATGATGGATGGGATTCCGTCGAAACGTTGCACCTACACCTTTAGTTCTACGCGGGAGGAAACCCAAATGACCGAAGATCCATATATATATATATATATATATATATATATATATATATATATATACACATAACTATTTAGTTATGTGTATATATATATACACATAACTATTTAGTTAACAGAGCGAGAGGGACCTTGTGGCTTAGAGGCAAATAACACTGCCTTGTATGCAATCAGCCCAGGTTCGAATCTCAGAAGGGTATAGCTGACTGATGACGACTAAGGAGTCAGAAATACATCTCAGTTTCCCTTTAATTCTTTGTTAGTAATTTACACACACACACACACACACACACACACACACATATATATATATATATATATATATATATATATATATATATATATATATATATATATATGTGTGTGTGTGTGTGTGTGTGTGTGTGTGTGTGTGTGTGTGTGTGTGTGTGTGTGTGTAAATTTTAGATTGCTAACAAAGAATTAAAGGAAGACTGATATGCATTTCAAACTTATTTGTTTTCATCAGTCAGCCATACCCTTCTGAGATTCGAACCTGGACTGATTGCACATTAGGCAGTTGTTTTAACCTCTAGGCCACAGGCGCTCACTCTGTTATGCCTATATAGTGGTATAGGCAACAGGTAGGGACGCGGTGGCTCAGTGGGTTAGGACACTGAGCTTGTCGATCAGAAGGTCAGCAGTTTGGCAGGTCAAATCCTGAGTGCCACGTAACAGAGTGAGCGCCTGTTACTCATCCCAGCTTCTGCCAACCTAGCAGTTCGAAAGCATGTAAAATGCAAGTAGAAAAATAGGGACCGCTACTGTGGGAAGGTAACAGTGTTCCGTGCGCCTTTGGCATCTAGTCATGCTGGCCACATGACCACGGAGACATCCTCGGACAAGTGCTGGCTCTTCGGCTTTGAAACGGAGATGAGCACCGGCCCCTAGATTTGGAAACGACTAGCACGCATGTGCGGGGGAACATTTACATTTACCTTATAGGCAACAGAGGCCTCATCTGAGTTCAGCAGAGATGGCAAGATATAGCTACTTTTACCAAAATGATGTGGCAACACACTACAAACTTATCCCATTGGGGTTTATGTGCCATACTGCAGCACACATAGGAAAGAGACAGAGCTTGCATCACAAATCTGCAATGCTGCTTGTATCATCTGGGCCCCTTTGCCCCTCCTGTAGATAATTTTGCTTGAGTTCAGGCTTTACTTGCATGCCAATTAAGTCCATTAACCTCTGACTGTATCTAGACAAAGGTTTACCAGCAGAGGATCCTGGAGTTTGCTCATGTTTTTTCCACACATATTTTCTACATGAGGGAAACCTTCTGGTAAGGAATGTCTTGCTCCTAATGGTATTGCTGTGTAAATTCTAAACCTATGTCAAATATACACCTGGATTAAAGCAGATGTAAAATATGGATTACAGGCATGCATCCAATTGGTTTTGAAAAAAATAATAACTTCATGTGCAAGTTTACTCTATTTTAAGATGCACTTTCTTCTGTACAAATTACTAATATACTGTATACGTTTTCAGCTAAAGGAAAGTCCATGTGCCAAATAGCCATATTATACTAGCTGAAAGCTAATTATAAACAGCTCTTCATTTGAATGAGAAAGAAATATTTGGAGAAGCTGCAGAACATGAATCAGTGTACAGGGAAAATAAGTTTATAAGCAAATCAAATCAATTTCTAATTAGTTATTTCCTAATTTGGCATATTTTCGCAAAGTGCACTAAGATGACCCAAAGGCATGAAACCATTACATCCAGAAGGCAAGCACATACGGTAGTGCTAGGCTAGCTATTAGTGCCAAGATCTGCATCTAAACAAATGATCTGTAAACAGGCAGTCCATGGCATCACCACTCCTGCCTGACCACACAGATGCAACTCTTCAAAGCAAGTGCTAAAGACTAGTTGCAGCTGTTTCCACTTGAATAAAGTCTGTGTGGTCCTATTGCTTGAACTAAGACATATATTCTAAGATGGAAAGTAGAGATCTTCTGTGGGAATTCATTTCTATTCTAACAGCTAATTCTGTCTCAAGACAAACAAAAACCTTCAGAAGATAGAAGGAAAAGCTATGACTAAAAGTAATCCTGGCTTGGTCAGTCTCACCTGGCAGATTTATTAACTTTTTTTTATTTTTTTTCCTCCTCTGAAACTGGTCCAATGTTTCTAAATATGGAATAAGATTTGTAAAATAAAGTTGATTATCATTGGTAGGCAGCAAAAAGAAACTCTTTGGTCCCCAGGATGTGAACACTAAATTATACATGATATATTCAAATTGTTTTGGATCTTTAGAAAAAGTG
Source organism: Vipera berus (assembly GCF_964194415.1). NCBI lineage: Eukaryota > Metazoa > Chordata > Lepidosauria > Squamata > Viperidae > Vipera > Vipera berus. The sequence continues at coordinate 190,479,360 of NC_138204.1, forward strand.
CTCACCATACTGAATAAATAGTTTGTATATGTAGAAGGATATCTAGGATACATATCTTCTCCAGTTCTGATTCTTTCAGAACTGCAATTATTCTGCATGTCATGAATTGAACCCCTTCTTTCTTCAGCATCATGAAATGAATTAGGAACTTACAGTTTAAAGCATTTTTCTTCTATTGGTGGATAGAACTGCAGGTAGCTATACATCCTAAGACAGCATGCTACTGTAGTTGAGGTGGAGAATGCCATACTATCATGACCACTGTTAAACCATAGTTTATTTGTTACTCTGATCAGCTTCTGTAATAGAATGAGAAAAAAAGAAGCCCTCTTTTTCTTCACCTAAGGGAGCAAAATATATTAAAGAGCCTCAAAAAATAATGGCATATGTACAATGACACGTTGGCTCAGTGGGTTAGGATGCTGAGCTTGTCGATCAGAAGGTTGGCAGTTTGGCGGGTCGAATCCCGAGTGCCGTGTAGCAGAGTGAGCGCCTGTTACTCGTCCCAGCTTCTGCCAACCTAGCAGTTCGAAAGCACGTAAAAATACAAGTAGAAAAATAGGGACCACTACAGTGGGAAGGTAACAGCGTTCCGTGCACCTTTGGTGTTTAGTCATGCCGGCCACATGATCATGGAGATGTCCTCGGACAAGCGCTGGCTCTTCGGCTTTGAAACGGAGATGAGCACCGGCCCCTAGAATTGGAAACGACTAGCACGCATGACAGAAATGCCCAGAAGGTAGATATGACAAATTGGACAGTAAATGAAGGCATCTCCAAGACCCAGTTTTTCAAAGAAAATAATGAAGAGAAGGCAACTTGATTTTCAATCTATTCAATGGTTCATATCAAAGCCCACTTATTCACTCATATTATAAACTGAGGCTCTGTTGAGACTATAAGGAGACTCCTGGTAGATCGGCTCAAGAGCCCATCTAATCCAACATTTCATTACAGGAAACTCATAGAAAGGTGACATATTTATTCTATTCTGTCCCCTCAGCATCTAGTATTTATGGCATGCTATGCTTAAGCAGGTAGTAAACAGCTATCTAGACTGGTAGCTATTCAAGGAGCCTTCAGAGTTTAAATTGATGATTCACGATGGTCCCATGAAAATCAACAAAAAGAAAAGAGAAAATAAAATTTCACCTCTGAAAAAGGAAAACTGATATTGCAGTCATCAATGTTCATATGACATATAGATAGAAAGTTAACTAAATTTCAACAGTAAATTATTTTTAAGTGTCTGAAGATATTGCAAAATGAAAAAAAAACAGGTTAAGGATTCTTTCATAAAATTTGTGTGAAAATTCCCCTGTTTTCCTTCTTTTTCCAACCTTGAATTATTGAAGATTTTATATTTACCCTTTAAAAAATGGAAAATTCACATCCAGTTTCTCTGGCAGCTTGTGACTAATTCTACATTTAAAAAAAAAATCTAATCTTGAACAGGCCAAAAATAGATCAGCAGTGACCTTTGAAAACCATAAACTCTAAGATAATTAGTCATGGTTACATTTTTCCAAGCCCCGGAGGTCACATTATAATTCCACCTTTTACCTTTTGCATATGGTGAAACAGAGTAAAAAAAAAAGATATCTCTTGTTACTTTTACTTTGGTAAAACCTTTATAATGCTGCCCATTTAACAGTGGTAATACCTAGATGTATAAGATAATAAATTACTCCATTTCCACTTACTATTTTCCCTTATGTGTTTCAATTTCATTTCAGGTATTTACTTAAAAGCAACACATACCTATTAACTTGTAAAAAACATTTTATATCAAAATCCAAAAATATTACTATTATTTAATATGTATAAAGGTAAAGGTAAAAGTTCCCCTGCACATGCGTGTTAGTTGTTTCCAACTCTAGGGGCCGGTGCTCATCTCCGTTTCAAAGCCGAAGAGCCAGCGCTTGTCCGAGGACGTCTCCGTGGTCATGTGGCCGGCATGACTAGACGCCAAAGGCGCATGGAATGCTGTTACCTTCCCACCGTAGTGGTCCCTATTTTTCTACTTGCATTTTTACGTGCTTTTGAACTGCTAGGTTGGCAGAAGCTGGGACGAGTAACAGGCGTTCACTCTGTTAGGCGGCACTCGGGATTCGATCGGCCAAATTGCCAAGCTTCTGATCGAGAAGCTCAGCATCCTAACCCACTGAGCCACCGCATCCCTACTTAATATGTATAGCATCATCTAAACAACACATGTTCATTTGGACAGTTTAAATTACCATTTCTTGTCCCAAGAAGCTTACAGCAGAAATATCAGTTCTGCATTTATAGGCATTTGCAAAACCCAACCTTTCCTTCAGATGATACAAGTAGCATTACACTAAAACAAAATCAGCTGTGCCCTTTCATATGTATGCAACATAATGACACAATGCACAAAAGGGGCAAATTATGCTAAGACTACTTTCTTCTGTCTCTCTCCCTCCCCTTTCCACCCTCATGGATACTTCCATCTGTATTCTTAAATATATTCTGTGCTTTAAAAAAATTTTTTTTTGCCAAACTCAAATTAGCCGACTGGATAATTATTTTAATCCAAGGAAACAGGGTTTTTCTCCGTATGAAAGAATTAATGTTGCAATAATTCAGCCCTTGGAATACTGAGGCTCAATAATACAATTATTTATTGAACTCTAGAAAGCATTGAAATTAACTTTTGTTGAAAACCATTTCTTATTAGTAGCATCATGTATAAACAAAATAACTATACAACTATATTACAAGACAGTATATTATAAAGAAGAAACCTATTATCCATCCATCTATGCATACATCTATCTATCCACTTATGTATCTATGTAGCTGATTGTATGATGAAAGAAAAACCTACAGAATAAAAGGAGAAAAAGAAAAAAGGGGTGATATTTTTATAGTACCAATGATCAAAAACACACCACATCTAGAAAGGAGGAGGAGGAGTAGGGGAGGGGAAGGAGGAGAAGGAGAAGGAGAAGGAGAAGGAGAAGGAGAAATGTTTAAATAAATACTGGCCACCCTTACCAAAATCTACCAGAACTCATGTATAATAATAATAATAATAATAATAATAATAATAATAATAATAATAATAATAATAATAATAATAATAAGAATAAGAATAAGAATAAGAAGAAGAAGAAGAAGAAGAAGAAGAAGAAGAAGAAGAAGAAGAAGAAGAAGAAGAAGAAGAAGAAGAAGAAGAAGAAGAAGTTGGAAGGGACCTTGGAGGTCATCTAGTCCAACCCCCTACTCAGGCAGGAAACCCTATACCATTTCAGGCAAATGGCTGTCCAGTCTCTTCTTAAAAACTTCCAGTGTTGGAGCATTCACCATTTCTGGAGGCAGGTTGTTCCACTGGTTAATTGTTCTAACTGTCAGGAAGTTTCTCCTTAGTTCTAGGTTGCTTCTCTCCTTGACTAGTTTCCATCCATTGCTTCTTGTCCTGCTTTCAGGTGCTTTGGAGAATAGCTTGACTCCCTCTTCTTTGTGGCAGCCCCTGAGATATTGGAACACTGCTATCATGTCACCCCTCACCCTTCTCTTCGTTAAACTACACATACCCAATTCCAGCAACTGTACCCTATATGTTTGTCCTGTGGCTATCCTGAAAGGATACAAATTTAAATTCATAAGTCTACATTTTCATTCTTCTTGTATCATTACTATAAGGTAAAGGAATGACATTTAATAGGTAACAATGCAGTATTCTGCTTTTAGGAAGCAAAATCAAATAGGTAATTTCTGATTCCCCTTCATGGATTACTGCCTTGTCGTGGCGAAGGGGCTTGCGTAATTCAATGAAGCTATGAGCTATGCCGTGCAGGGCCACCCAAGACGGACAGGTCATAGCAGAGAGTTCTGACAAAACGTGATCCACTGGAGAAGGAAATGGCAACCCACTCCAGTATCTTTGCCATGAAAACCCTATGGACAGTACCAAAAGGCAAAACGATATGACGCTGGAAGATGAGCCCCTCAGGTCGGAAGGCGTCCAATATGCTACTGGGGAAGAGCAGAGGGCTAGTACTAGTAGCGCCAGAAAGAATGAAGCGACTGGGCCAAAGCCGAAAGGACGCTCAGCTGTGGATATGTCTGGTAGTGAAAGGAAAGTCCGATGCTGTAAAGATTTTTTCTCCATAGGAACCTGGAATGTAAGATCCATGAATCAAGGAAAGCTGGACGTGGTCAAACAAGAGATGACAAGACTGAACATTGACATCTTAGGTATCAGCGAACTAAAATGGACAGGAATGGGTGAATTTAATTCAGATGACCATCAGGTATACTACTGCGGGCAAGAATCCCTCAGAAGAAATGGAGTAGCCTTCATAGTCAATAAAAGAGTAGGAAAAGCAATACTGGGATACAATCCTCAAAATGACAGAATGATCTCAGTTCGAATCCAAGGCAAACCATTCAATATCACAGTAGTCCAAGTCTATGCCCCAACCACCGGTGCTGAAGAGGATGAAATTGACCGGTTCTATGAAGCCCTACAGCACCTTATAGAACTAACACCAAAAAATGATGTCCTTATCATCATGGGGGATTGGAATGCTAAAGTAGGAAGCCAAAAGATAACCGGAATAACAGGCAAGTTTGGCCTTGGAGTACAAAATGAAGCAGGGCACAGGCTGATAGAATTTTGTCAAGAGAATACGATGGTCATAGCAAACACCCTTTTCCAACAACCCAAGAGTCGGCTCTACACATGGACATCACCAGACGGTCAACACAGAAATCAGATTGACTATGTACTCTGCAGCCAAAGATGGAGAAGCTCTATACAGTCAATAAAAACAAGACCAGGAGCTGACTGTGGCTCAGACCATGAGCTTCTTGTTGCAAAGTTTAAGCTTAAACTGAAGAAAGTAGGGAAAAGCGCTAGGCCAGTCAGGTATGAATTAAATCATATCCCTGTTGAATATACAGTAGAGGTGACAAATAGATTTAAGGAATTAGATCTGATAGACAGGGTGCCTGAAGAACTATGGACAGAGGTTCGCAACATTGTACAAGAGGTAGCAACCAAAACCATCCCAAAGAAAAAGAAATGCAAGAAAGCAAAATGGCTGTCTGAGGAAGCTTTGCAAATAGCTGAGGAAAGGAGGGAAGCAAAAGGCAAGGGAGAAAAAGAAAGATACGCCCAATTGAATGCAGAATTCCAGAGAATAGCTAGAAGAGATAAGAATGACTTCTTAAATGAACAGTGCAAAGAAATAGAAGAAAACAATAGAATAGGGAGGACCAGAGATCTTTTCAAGAAAATTGGAGAGATGAAGGGAACGTTCAATGCAAAAATGGGCATGATAAAGGACCAAAATGGCAGGGACCTAACAGAGGCAGAAGAGATTAAGAAGAGATGGCAAAATTACACAGAAGAACTATACAAGAATGAGCTTAACGTCCCTGATAATCACAATGAGGTGGTCACTGACCTCGAGCCAGACATCCTAGAATGTGAAGTGAAGTGGGCCTTAGAAAAACTGAGCAACAACAAAGCTAGTGGAGGTGACAGTATTCCAGCTGAGCTATTCAAAATCTTAAAAGACGATGCAGTAAAAGTGCTACACTCAATTTGCCAGCAAATTTGGAAAACTCAACAGTGGCCACAGGATTGGAAAAGATCAGTTTACATTCCAATTCCAAAGAAAGGCAGTGCCAAAGAATGTTCAAACTATCGCACCATTGCACTCATTTCTCATGCTAGTAAAGTTATGCTTAAAATCCTACAAGCTAGACTCCAGCAGTATGTGGATCGAGAACTACCAGAAGTACAGGCAGGATTTCGAAGAGGCAGAGGAACTAGAGATCAAATTGCCAACATACGCTGGATCATGGAAAAAGCTAGAGAGTTCCAGAAAAACATCTACTTCTGCTTCATTGACTATGCTAAAGCCTTTGATTGTGTGGATCATAACAAACTGTGGCAAGTTCTTAAAGAGATGGGAGTACCAGAACATCTTATTTGTCTCTTGAGAAACCTATATGCGGGCCAAGAAGTAACAGTGAGAACTGGACACGGAACCACTGATTGGTTCAAAATTGGGAAAGGAGTCCGGCAAGGCTGTATACTGTCGCCTTGCCTATTTAACTTATATGCAGAGTACATCATGAGAAAGGCAGGGCTAGATGAATCAAAAGTTGGAATTAAGATTGCTGGAAGAAATATCAACAACCTAAGATATGCAGATGATACCACTCTAATGGCAGAAAGTGAAGAGGAACTGAAGAGTCTCTTGTTGCGAGTGAAGAAGGAGAGTGCAAAAGTTGGGTTGAAACTAAACATTAAGAAAACTAAGATCATGGCATCCGGCCCTCTTAATTCCTGGCAAATAGATGGGGAAGAAATGGAGGTAGTGACAGATTTTATTTTCCTGGGCTCCAAGATCACTGCAGATGGGGACTGTAGTCAAGAAATTAAAAGACGCTTGCTCCTAGGGAGGAAAGCCATGGCAAATCTAGACAGCACACTAAAAAGCAGAGACATCACCCTGTCAACAAAAGTGCGTATAGTCAAGGCTATGGTCTTCCCAGTTGCAATGTATGGCAGTGAAAGTTGGACCATAAGAAAGGCTGAGCGCAAAAGAATTGAGGCCTTTGAACTCTGGTGCTGGAGAAGACTCCTGCGAGTCCCTTGGACTGCAAGGCGATCAAACCGGTCAGTCCTAGAGGAGATCAACCCTGACTGCTCTTTAGAAGGCCAGATCCTGAAGCTAAAACTCAAATACTTTGGCCACCTAATGAGGAGGAAGGACTCACTGGAGAAGAGCCTAATGCTGGGAAAGATTGAGGGCAATAGAAGAAGGGGACGACAGAGAATGAGGTGGCTGGATGGAGTCACTGAAGCAGTAGGCGTGAGCTTAACTGGACTCCAGAAGATGGTAGAGGACAGGAAGGCCTGGAGGAACATTGTCCATAGGGTCGCGATGGGTCGGACACGACTTCGCAACTAACAACAACAACAATTTCTGATTTAGTAATAGTCCAAATACTTCTGAAAAAAGATCTCATATGCTATTACAAGTTGAATATCGTAGTACTGTATGGTGCATACTCCACTTTCAACAACATGTCCAGTATTGGGAATTATACTAAAAGAATGATTGTTACAAAGTGAGACAGATTCAGAAAAATCAACAAGCATGAACAGAGAGCTAGCAAGTAACTACTTATAAAGACTGAAGTAATTAGTAATATTTAACCTTTAGAAAGAAGGCTGAGATGAATTATTGTAGCACTCTTCAAATATCTGAAAAAAGGTCATGCCAGAATGTGTAGACTTGTTTTGTCTTCCTGCAGAGGGTGCAGTCCAGAAGAATGATTGATGAGTGGGAAGCTTTCAAAATTGAATAAATAAAATTAACAAATGATTAAATTACAGGAAGGTAGTTTCTGAATATCAGAAAAAACATACCTAAGGAACTATGGTGGCATGGTGGTTAGAATGCAGTATTGCAGGCTAATTCTGCCCACAGCCAGGAGTTCGATCCTGAATGGTTCAAGGTTGACTCAATCTTCCATTCTTCCAAGGTTGATAAAATGAGGACCCAGATTGTTGGGGGGCAATATGCTGACACTGTAAATCACTCTGGCAGTGCTATAAAGCACTACAGAGTAATACTGTATATAAATCTAAATGCTATTGCTAAGAACCATCAGTCTGAGTGGTCTTAATTTGCACTGTATGAGGGAAAGGTGGACCTCATTTATTTATCTATTTATCAGAATTGTATAATGAAAGTGACTCTGGATGACATACAGCACATAATAAATAAATAAATTAGAACAGTTACAATTAAAAAATAGCTATACACACCAGACAAGAGACAATAATATTAACTACAGTAAGAAAACCATTGCAAATTTTATCCTGTCCCCTGGGAGCCCCAAGACTGATAACATAGACAGATTCAGTCGAATTTTGAAAGGTTTGGCCCAAAGACCCACTCTATGATTCTCTAATGGATTTTGAAAACTGTATTTGCTCAGATCAAAGAAGCTCGCACAATTTTACCCTGCAATATCTTATTTATTTAAACTTTAGATTCTACATGATGAGGAGTGGGAATGCAATGTCTGCTACAAAACCTCAGCAAGACTTTTCATTAATGGGTTCATGCTGCTATTAAGCAAAGCCAAGGAATTGTTCTCCTTCTGTTGGTTCACTGGATCTGTATTGTTATAATAGAAATGTAAAGCCACTGATATTCTTGTACCTGTTAGCTTATGTTGTGTAACAAAGGTAATTTTTTATACTTAGATGTATTTTCCCCATTTTATTTATTTGTGTGTGCATGTGTGTGTACATTTGCTGAATAAATCTATACTTAGAATAATGGAATAATAGGGCTGGAAGGGACCTTGGAGGTCTAGTCCACCCCTTTGTCCAAGGCAAGGTTCCTTATATGATCCTAGTAACAGTAACAGAGTTGGAAGGGATCTTGGAGGCCATCTAGTCCAGACATGTCAAACACAAGGCCCGGGGCCCGGATCCGGCCCGCGAAGTGGTTACATGTGGCCCGCGAAGCCATCCTGGAAACAGTGAGGGAACGGCCCCCACTGCCTTGGCCCTGGCCCAGAGACCCTCCTCCTGCCAGAGACCCTCAGATCTGTCCCACTCCTGCCCAGGCCCCCATAGGCACCCTTGATGCGAACGATGCAGAGCTGGCCACGCCCACCCAGTAGGCCATACGCACTCTAGCCACACCCACCCAGTAGGCCATGCCCACCCAGGCCACACCTACCCGGTCCCCTGAGGGCAACCGCAATGCTGATGCGGCCCTCAATGAAATTGAGTTTGACACCCCTGATCTAGTCCAACCTCCTGTTTTTGCAGGACAACTATACTATTTCTGATAGATGACTGTCTTCTTAAAAGCCTCCAGTGTTGGGGCACCCACAATTTCTGAAGGCAAGCCATTCTACAGGTTAATTGTTCTCACTGTTAGGAAATTTCTCCTTAGTTCTAGGTTCTCTATTTGTTTAGTTTCCATCCATTGTTTCATCCATCCTGAACAAATAGTTTCTTGAAAATCTCCAGTGATGGTGCACTTAAAATGCTGGGAGACAAGCTATTCCACTGATTAATTGTTCTCGGTGTCAGGAAATTCCTCCTTTTTTCCAGGATGAATCTCCCTCTGAGAAGCTTCCACCCATTGCTTTTTGTCCTGCCCTAAGGTGTTATGGAGAATAAATCAATGCTCTCTTCTCTGTGACAGAGGAAGCATCAGAAGACTGATATCATATCCCTTCCCAAGCCTTCTCTTCATTAAGTTAAGCATACCTACTGGTAGTTTCCTTATAAACAATAATTCTCTGGAAAACTGAAATCTCAATATCTAATATATTTCAATATATTTTCAGAGAACCAGCCTTTCATTCCCTGATTAGGGATTATTTGTATAATAATTTTGTGCTCAGTTATAAAAGAAATCATTAAAAAAAATCTGGGAATGGGGCCTCGGCAACCTATTCTAACTTTGATTTAATCTGATCCTTGACTTAGTTTTGAATGATCAGAATGACATGAATATAATTCAGGAAAATAAGAAAACTTTAAGAAGTCCCTAAGAAATAAGGATGGAGGAAAAGACTGTTTAGTTTTTAATTAGAGAAAATTTGTGTAATTTGCACTTTGGGGAACAATATATAAACCAATATATTAAGCTGTTTCTTGTGTGTTATTTTTTCCAAATCAGCCCCTTTTCCAGATTAAAAACAGACATGCATACAACAGTACATATAAATTGCATATCTTTGGACAAATATTGTAGTATACCCAGGGCTTTTTTTCTCATAGAACGCTCAGAATGGAGTTCTGGCACCTTTTTTGGATGTATGACGTATGTGAGTTCCGGCACCTTTTTCTTTTACAAAAAAAGCACTGAGTATACCTTCTGACCAAAAGTGGAGAAATTAGATGAAAATGGTGTAAGACTGATTCAAGCTTATGTAGAGATTGAAATATGGTTCTGTGAAGTTCCAATCTTAAACTGCTCTTGCATTGTCAGTCTCTATCACATGCTTCCCAAAGGCGTTCATTCACTGACTGCTGTTTGAAAGATCATTTTGGTCTAGCAAAAGATAACCTTTCAATTGATTAGAGTAGAACTGGAAGGGACTTTGGAGTCTTCTAGTCCAACCCCCTACTCAAGCAGGAGACCCTATACAATTTGAGACAAGTAGCTGTCCAGTCTTTTCTTAAAAACCTCCAGTGATGAAGAACTTACAACTTATGACGGCAAGATGTTCCACTAGTTAATTGTCCTCACTGTTAGGAAGTTTCTCCTTAATTCAGGTTGCTTCTCTCCTTGATTAGTTTCCATCCATTGTTTCTTCTCTTGCTTTCAGGTGTTTTAGAAAATAAGTTGACTCCCTCTTCTCTCTTAATGCTAAGCATCTGTATGTTAAAGATGATTGAGGATTTCTCTGAGTTTTTATTTTTTAGTGAACTGGTTTACTTTTTCCTTCTAGGGATAAAATACAAATAAAGACATTTCAATTTTACATACATATTCACACTTTAAAACACACTAAGGACCAAACATGTCTGAAATGGGCTAAGTTGATATGTTGTTCAGTCTTTATACATAAGCAAGCTTGAAGGTCTTATCTGGAAGTTGTGTCATGGCAACTGGACTTCTTTTCTTTTTGGTCTGAACTGTTTTACTACTTTCCTAAGTAGCTATTTCAATCTGAGCAAGTTGGTTAGAGGGGCCCTATATACTGTATGTCTTCCAGGTGGTTTCATTTCCCACTTTAATGATCAACTTAGGAGAAAGGATTTAGGATAACAGCTTTTAATTACCCTCTGCCTATTCATTTGATGAGTCCATTCATATTAGATGAGAAATTAAACCATCCTAGAGGACACAATAGCAATAGCAATAGAATTTAGACTTATATACCGCTTTGTAGTGCTTTATAGCCCCCTCTAAGAGGTTTATAGAATCACCATATTGCCCCTAACAATCTGGATACTCATTTTACTGACCTTGGAAGAACAGAAAGCTGAGTCAAACTTGAGCTGGTCAGGACTGGACTCTGCAGTGGGCAGAGTTAGCCTGCAATACAGTGTTCTAATCACTGCACCCCCATGGCTCCTGCATAACTAAACAACTTGCTGAAACTGAAGAAGCAACTTGGATAAGCAGCAAAACAAAAAAATCTAGTTGCCATGACTCAACTTCCAGAGAATCGTCATTGACATAAAAGTCTTAAATAGCATTTTGTTGTTGTTGTTGTTGTTAGCTGCGAAGTCATGTCCGACCCATCGCGACCCCATGGACAACGTTCCTCCAGGCCTTCCTGTCCTCTACCATCTGCTGGAGTCCATTTAAGCTCACGCCTACTGCTTCAGTGACTCCATCCAGCCACCTCATTCTCTGTCGTCCCCTTCTTCTCTTGCCCTCAATCTTTCCCAGCATTAGGCTCTTCTCCAGTGAGTCCTTCCTTCTCATTAGGTGGCCAAAGTATTTGAGTTTTAGCTTCAGGATCTGGCCTTCTAAAGAGCAGTCAGGGTTGATCTCCTCTAGGACTGACCGGTTTGATCACCTTGCAGTCCAAGGGATTCACAGGAGTCTTCTCCAGCACCATAGTTCAAAGGCATCAATTCTTTGGTGCTCAGCCTTTCTTATGGTCCAGCTCTCACTGCCATACATTGCAACTGGGAAGACCATAGCCTTGACTATATGCACTTTTGTTGACAGGGTGATGTCTCTGCTTTTTAGTGTGCTGTCTAGATTTGCCATGGCTTTCCTCCCCAGGAGCAAGCGTCTTTTAATTTCTTGGCTACAGTCCCCATCTGCAGTGATCTTGGATCCCAGGAAAATAAAATCTGTCACTACCTCCATTTCTTCCACATCTATTTGCCAGGAATTGAGAGGGCCAGATGCCATGATCTAACCCTGCCTTTCTCATGATGTGCTCTGCATATAAGTTAAATAGGCAGGGTGACAGTATACAGCCTTGCCGGACTCCTTTCCCAATTTTGAACCAATCAGTGGTTCCATGTCCAGTTCTCACTGTTGCTTCTTGGCACACATATAGGTTTCTCAAGAGACAAATAAGATGGTCTGGCATGCCCATCTCTTTAAGAACTTGCCACAGTTTGTTATGATCCACACAATCAAAGGCTTTAGCATAGTCAATGAAGCAGAAGTAGATGTTTTTCTGGAACTCTCTAGCTTTCTCCATGATCCAGCGTATGTTGGCAATTTGATCTCTAGTTCCTCTGCCTCTTCAAAATCCTGCCTGCACTTCTGGTAGTTCTCGATCCACATACTGCTGGAGTCTAGCTTGTAGGATTTTAAGCATAACTTTATTAGCATGTGAAATGAGTGCAATGGTGCGATGGTTTGAACATTCTTTGGCACTTCCTTTCTTTGGAATTGGAATGTAAACTGATCTTTTCCAATCCTGTGGCCACTGTTGAGTTTTCCAAATTTGCTGGCAAATTGAGTGTAGCACTTTTACTGCATCGTCTTTTAAGATTTTGAATAGCTCAGCTGGAATACTGTCACCTCCACTAGCTTTGTTGTTGCTCAGTTTTTTTAAGGCCAACTTCACTTCACATTCTAGGATGTCTGGCTCGAGGTCAGTGACCACCTCATTGTGATTATCAGGGACGTTAAGCTCATTCTTGTATAGTTCTTCTGTGTAATTTTGCCATCTCTTCTTAATCTCTTCTGCCTCTGTTAGGTCCCTGTCATTTTGGTCTTTTATCATGCCCATTTTTGCATGAAATGTTCTCTTTATCTCTCCAATTTTCTTGAAAAGATCTCTGGTCCTCCCTATTCTATTCTTTTCTTCTATTTTTTTGCACTGTTCATTTAAGAAGGCATTCTTATCTCTTCTAGCTATTCTCTGGAATTCTGCATTCAATTGGGCATATCTTTCTTTTTCTCCGTTGCCTTTTGCTTGCCTCCTTTCCTCAGCTATTTGCAAAGCTTCCTCAGACAGCCATTTTGCTTTCTTGCATTTCTTTTTCTTTGGGATGGTTTTAGTTGCTACCTCTTGTACAATGTTGCAAACCTCTGTCCATAGTTCTTCAGGCACTCTATCAGATCTTATTCCTTAAATCTATTTGTCACCTCTACTGTATATTCAACAGGGATATGATTTAATTCATACCTGACTGGCCTAGTGCTTTTCCCTACTTTCTTCAGTTTAAGCCTATACTTTGCAATGAGAAGCTCATGGTCTGAGCCACAGTCAGCTCCTGGTCTTGTTTTTACTGACTGTATAGAGCTTCTCCATCTTTGGCTGCAGAGCATATAGTCAATCTGATTTCTGTGTTGACCGTCTGGTGATGTCCAGATGGACATGAAATGTAAGTGTATCTTCTGGTTCACAAAAATCATTATGCTGGCATCATTACAACAACATAGCAACTAAAACATTCACTGTTTATCAACAATTAACAACTTAGAATTTTTCTGTGTTCTGTATTTGTAATGAAGACTATTATTCAGCCACTTGTTCTTTACTATAATAAACTCCTATATCAAATTTAATACTTGAAAATACTTTTCTAAAGACAAAGCCTATTCTTCCCAAGAACCATCTTAGCCAGGTATTGGAGAAATGTGCAACCCCAACATGTGATAACATATCTTTAATTTCTCTCTAGCAGAACAGGGTTATTTCTTCTTTGCCACAGCTGCCTTCTGCTATTATTAGTGGTAAAGATGAGAGTTATTTAAATAAAGAACAGAATAATTGGTTTTAATCACCACAACATGCATTTTACATGACATCAACTACTGTATATAAGTTTTAGCTAGACAGCCAGTATTAGAAAACCAACAAATGGGTTAGAGAAATGTAATAATTTTGAAAAGGGAGACATTAAATATATGGAATAATACAACAACATTTTAGAGTCTGCTCAGATTTAAGATTGTTATGATCTTAAACAAGGATGGTTCGTATCCATTGCCCTCACAAAAGATTTCTCCTAAAATTTCACATCACAAGGAAAGTTGGTCTTATGGCACATCTGACTTACTTTGATAAATTCTATTGCATTGATTTAGAAAGCATTTTTAATATAATCACCACTGCCCATGATTCATTGCTGTTTTATAACTTGTGTCAATTCATCTTGGACAGAACAGATTTGATTGTGGACATGACTAGCATGTTCCTTAAGAGAAATCAGGTAGATCAGCTTGTTTCTTTGGAGTAGGAGAATAGCTGGAAAAAATATTGTTAAAATGCCCAGTATAGTTGGTCATTGTCCATCCCTTTCTTTCTTGACAACATCATTACTTGAGTTATCTCTTGAGTTATAGTGTTTGTACAAGGAAAACAAGATGGATGTTTAACTCTCACCTCCCCCATAGGAAGATTTTTCAATCTCTTTTGATGAAAATTTCTAGGATGTTCAGACCAGTTTTATTCACAAAGTTGTGCTGTTGCAGCACCCTGTGGTCATGTTATTATGATTTCTGATACTTCCTGCCAGATTCCCACCTGTAAAGACAATGGGGAAATCAGCAAGAAGTCTGGGTCATGCTTTGCTGTGATTCTACATAAAGTGTAGGCCAAACATGGAGAATGTGCTGATTTATCTGGAGAAACAAATATTCCAACATGGTCAGTTATATATCACTTTAAGTCAGGGAAAAAGAAATGAAAGTGTTAGAGTAATCTTGAAGGGTGGCAGACCAATCAGAAACGTCATTAAAATCCTTCATTAAATGAATATTTCCCTTGCTATGCATCTTTCTCCTTTAGCAAATTGATGCTTTCTTCTATAATAGTCAATGCAAATTGCTAGTAATACCATTCATGAAAATGTATGTAGGCCAAACATGGAGAATGTGCTGATTTATCTGGAGAAACAAATATTCCAACATGGTCAGTTATATATCACTTTAAGTCAGGGAAAAAGAAATGAAAGTGTTAGAGTAATCTTGAAGGGTGGCAGACCAATCAGAAACGTCATTAAAATCCTTCATTAAATGAATATTTCCCTTGCTATGCATCTTTCTTCTTTAGCAAATTGATGCTTTCTTCTATAATAGTCAATGCAAATTGCTAGTAATACCATTCATGAAAATGTAATGTTTATTCTGGTCACATCAGATTGCATTACCTTTCTCTCAAAGGAAGATCCAACAAATTCCAGAGTTGTCTAGCTAACAGAGGAATATTAACAAGTTCAGTGGAAGAAAGATTCAAAGGTTTGAGAAGAAATCAAAAACATTTAGAAAGAATTTTTGTTTTGTTTTGTTTGCATGCTTGCTGTGTTTGGTCAGTGTACATGTATTGGCAATATGTGTAGAAAGAAATGAATGAGCCAAAGGGAGCGAAAAGTTCACAACTACTCTGTACAAAATGCAGAAATGTAAACTGTGGACTATACAACACAATGCTAATTTATGAAAAGTAGTAAAGATAGATATGTCCCAGATGCCCCTTTGTCTCTATACTCATTCAAATTCCCCTGTTTTATCATTCTTGCATAACTATTGCTACCACTACAGCAGGGTGCATGGAAATTTTGGCCAAGCACCAGAGTATTTAGCACAGTTTAAATATGTTCCAGCTTAAGCTCCTGAACAGAAAATAACAGCTGACATATAACCTTTTTGAAAAAAATAGAATATTGCCACTGAGAATAATCATATTTATTCTTGAAAAGTCCAGTGCATAGAAGCTTTAGATGCCTGATAACTAATGCATATAACAGACTGTTGTTGCAAATAATATGACAATATGAATGTCCAGTAGGAACCAAAGAAAGTATGCAGATTAATACAGCCTGCCCAAACCTAAAAATGGATCTGTTTTTCTGTACTATAAACTAAGCATGTGGGTGAAAGCTTGATGAAGCACAGAAATGCCTTTTATAATATACAGTCCCTGGATAACAGGGTTAGCTTTTGCAGAATGTCTCATGCAAACTATTATTCACTAGAAAGGAGAGGTGTGCAAAAAATCTAGTTATCTGATGCAGAGGTATGGGAACTGATAGATGAGCAGTTGGCAAATAACCTCAGATCAAAGCATTAATCTGAGTCCAATAGACAACAGCCATTAAAGAATCTGGATAATTTACTCATTTACAATTCTATGAAAACTTTCTTAAACCCCATTAAGTCAATATGAGTTTGTAGCTCTAGTAACATCCCACAAGAAAAAAATCAAGTAAATTCTAACATAGGTTCTCTAAATAAATGTTCTTCATTTAATTTGTAAAAAGTTCTACATAAATTTTGGGAATATAAACTGGACTACTGGAGAAATTCTTCTCCAATACCTATATTTAATTTGTGTGTTCAAAACCCAGAAAGAAATCCCTTTTTTTGGATGTTTTATACATTATCTAGTCTAATATGAAATAGATTCATCTATCACTAGAACTGTCATAATACTTTTTAAAATTTATTTATTTTTAACATAATCACCTTAATATTAGGTAAATAGCATGTTGTCTGGGTTAGTATTTAAAAAACAATCAATGACAATTTCTATAATTCTATAGTCCATATTATGGCTTTGCTTGATTTCGTCTTCTTCCAATAATATTCTCTTTTGCCCACCTTAAATTAATACAGTTCTTATTATTTGAATAAATGACAATTAAATATAAATATTCTGCTCATGTTTCTGCAAATAATAACCACATCAATATAAAATTTATTTTCTGATTAATCATCTTGGTTGCCTTGTCATAGATCCTTTTTTTACAAAATTCTTATTTAATACTCAAAGCATTTTTACTGGTTAAGATTTTCTCAAAATTAGTTACAGTTAAGTATTTAAATCTTTTTTCTCATACAAGCCATCCCAACATTTTTACATTTCTCATATCTTAAAAAAAGAAAAAGAAAAAAAAGAAAAACAGAGAAAAATTTCTTTTACATAAACCATCCCAGCATTTTTATATTTCTCATATCAAACAACAAAATAGAAAAGAAAAAAAAGAAAAAATACTATATTACTTGAGGGGTTCATCTCTCTTAAACTAATCTTCATTTATATCCAAATTCTTTCTATTTCTTTAATCATATTCAAACAAATGTTTAATTTTTAAATATTCCGTCTGGTAAATCTAGTTTCTTAATTCTCACTTTAGCCTTTTTTTTTTTGCCAAACATCTTTCCTGATCAACATGCTTCGCTGAATCAAAGAATCTTCCCATAATCCTGAAAATGTTGTTGCAGGTATAAAAGGCAAGACAGGTAAGATGTTTTTATAGGAAGATTTCGCCCCTTCGTATTCATTGAGAATCTTTTCCTTTCTTTCCTTCTTGATTTTATTTATCATTTTTTGTCTCTCAAGTTCTTGTAGTTCTCCTGACAGAATTTATTTTGTCAAATCTTTTTTCTTGTCCTCAAACTTATTTTGTAATCTTAGAGTGTTAGGTTATCTTTTCTATATCCAGTATTTTAGAACTGTTATAATACTTTTTATTACTTTACTCCATCAGTTCTGAAGTTATTGTGACCCTGTAATGCTATAGTATGTGTTTGTACATATTATTTTAAGACTAGACTAGACTAGACTAGACTAGACTTGACTAGACTAGACTAGAACAGAACAGAACAGAACAGAACAGAACAGAACAGAACAGAACAGAACAGAACAGAATAGAATAGAATAGAATAGAATAGAATAGAATAGAATAGAATTCTTTGTTGGCCAAGTGTGATTGGACACACAGGGAATTTGTCTCCAGTGCATAAGCTCTCAGTGTACATACAAACTACAAACATACAGTGTACATACAAACATAAGCTCTCAGTGTACGTACAAACTATAAACATACAGTGTACATACAAACATAAGTTCTCAGTGTACATACAAAAGCTCTCAGTATTCATACAAACAACAAAGTGATAAATCATAAGATACAATCATAAATCATAATATACAAGCAACAAAGTGATAAATCATAAGATGCTAATAGGCTAGGTAATAGGAAAAATGAGAAGGATAATTAGGTGTTTAGGGGAGTGATGGTATCACAAAATAGTTTATGTCCAGGATGTAAGGCGTCTGTAGATATAATAATAATAGTTTGTATAATAATTTGTGTGCATAAAAGCATACTATTAAAAGTGTACATCTTTACATTTCTTTGTAAAAATATTTGAAAAAAATGTATTAAAATATGCAGATCATGCCTGCCATCTTAACTGTACTGATGTCCCTCTTTCAGTGGAAGTGACACTGAGTTGGTTACCTGTAGTCAGTCCTAGAAGGCATAATTGTTGCAAGTGATTGTTAAATACAACTATTGTGTGTAGTTATATATGACATATTGTGCATGGTTGTATAATAACTATTGTGTGGAATAGTATTGTGTAAGTGATTGTTGAATACAACTGTATATTATAAGAGATTAGTCAAGGAAAAAAACACAATCTTCATTAAACCCAGGTCTACTAACATAGATAGCAACACGATCTTTTGCATGTGGGTGAAGAAATTGGTCTGCTTTGCACCACAGATTATTTTAAGTGACAAATACATAGAAAAATTTATTTCAACTGAAAAAAATAAATTATTTTGAAAACATAGTGGTGAATTATCTTTAAAGGTGATTTGTTTGGAACAAAATGAACACTGGTATTTATATTGATATAATTCCTTCCTTCCCAGTTATACAAATACAGTAAAGCACTATTTAGCAGCAACTTTCTGATTTCTCTGTAGATGTTTTTCTCCTTATTAGATTTAATTAACTCTAAGTCAGAGCTGCCAATTAAACTGTCATTTTAATTGAGAATTAAAGTTCATGGGTCAAATGCCAACACAACTTTCATTAAAATGGATCTGCCCTGGTTCTATTTCTTCTAAATGTTATTTTATAGCTGATATTTAATTTAACTTTATAGCTTACATCTTGCGCATTTTATTTTTTTTAAAAAAATAAACCATGAAATTAAAAAAAAAGAATCCTTCTAAATATTGCAAATATTTTAAAGCTCCAGGTTATTAAGGCATTGTCAATATTATATTAGTTGGATATTTCTGAAGTTGCTCTTATTCAGATTTCTTAGAGTTTGCAGAGTCTGGTCAAGATTTACAACGGACCCTCTTTCTGTATGATTTATTTTCCAGAATTAATTGTTGGTCAGCACAGGGCACAGCCTTGTAACTGTGGAGAAAATAGGACCGCAAAAGCCCAGATAATTTTGCATGAATGAAAATGTTTTTATTACTCAAATTATACAAAATTGACAGGTACCATTATTACCAACAAATTAAAATTGCCATCGATGACTACAATCCCAACTAGCTACCTCTGCATTAATGATGCTGGGTGACTTAGAAGTAAAAAAGAAAAACCAGCATATATCCAAGGAAAACCCAACCAAAACCAGAAAGCTATCTCAGTACCAGAAGAACTCTCACCCATACCTACTGCACCCTATTTATGGAAAACAATCAATTTTTAATCCTTCCCTAAAATGAGAGCTCTCTGTTGCTTAGCAACTTCCATAGTAATAGTAAGTTAGTTAGAGCCACTTGGGCAGTTAGGTGAAAGCAGGAGATCAGAATCGCCTCTATGTGATTGTGGCAGAAAGACATAAGCTGCTTGATCAAAATTGTTGTACAGGGAGCACAGTTGAGCCCAAAATTTCTGTTGCTAAGTGAAACATTTGTTAAATGAATTTTGCCCCATTTTGTGACCTTTCTTGCCACAGTTGTTAAGTGAATCACTGTAGTTGTTAAGTTAGAAATGTGGTTGTTAATTGAATCTGGGTTACCCATTGATTTTATTTTATTTTATTTTATTTTGCTTGTCAGAAGGTTGCAAAGGGTGATCATGTGACCCCGGGACACTGCAACTGTCATAAATATGAGTCAGTTGCCAAGCATCTGAATTTTGGTCACATGACCATGGGGACATTACAACTGTCATGTGAAAAACTGTCATAAGTCACTTTTTCAGTGCAATTGTAACTTTGAATGGTCACTAAATGAACTATTGTAAGTTGAGAACTACTGGTATGACAATATATATTTCATTGTTTTAATATTGCCAGATTTATATGGACTGATGAGTTTACATATTTATTAGGCTGATGAATTTACTTTGCAGTGGCCTTCTCATACAATAAAAGTTATGGCATTAAAGCATACCAGTACAAAAAGCATTTCCATATTTTTCTATTAAAAAAAAATCAGGCAAGACTTTCTATTCTGAAATCTGAAAAACTCAAACCAAGGAACAGTGGCAAACAAGATTAAAGAGATCAACATAACAAATGCTGCCTGTTTTTTTCTTGGAATCTTTCTATGAATATGTCTAATATCTGACCTGAGTAAAAGAATGTAGAAGAAAAGCTGAAAGATGTGGGTTAGAACAATGTTTCTCTAACTTGTGCATTAGGACGGTATTTCTCAAACCTAGCAACTTTAAGAAGTGGACTTCAATACCAAAATCACTTCAGCTCCCATGTTGAGAACTTATGTCCTCACATCTTAAAATTGCAAAGTTTGATTAATACTAAATTATAGCTTTCTTCTAGGAAGAAGTTAACAAGTCAGTTATAAAATGAAAATGGTTTTAAACACAAATATAGTGCAGCCCCAAGCCAGGCTAGTGACATTGCTGAAACAGGATTCCAGATTTCCCATTTTCCCTGCCCTTCATTTAGGAGAACTCATCAAACCACACAAATGTGTTAACACGTAGTTGCTTAAATCAGTTCCAGGGATTCATATCTGGATTCCGTAAAACAGCTTGGAACTAGCTTGTCCATTTACACCATAATAGCTGCATTGCAATTATACCCTGTTGTGTATCTTCATTTAAAAGTTATTTAGGCAAAACCCAAACACCCACAAAAAATTATAACAGAACAGGAACAACAACAAATCCAAGACTCACCTACTTTAATAATGGTGCTTTATCACTGCTCTGCATCCATTACCCATTTTATCATGTGTAGATCAGGGGAAAGTTTCCTGATCTATAGCTTATGGCATGAAAGATACTTGTGTCTCCAAACAATGACATCTATTAGCCTTTTTAATAACTTTACCAGAACAGAAACTGATGTCAGTCTTTTCTCATGTGTTTAATTTCAGAACAGTAAAACCAGACAAGGTTTCCTGTAGAAAATCTGGAAGTAAGCAGCTGGGGGAAAAATATGAAGAGCTTTCTCCAACATAAGCATGACCCTGATGTCTCAAAGAATTTATGATTATATGAATGTACATTTTTGGACTGTGCCTTTGAACAATTCATAGAGTTAAGGTATCTTAATGGAAACAGGGACAGTTACATAGAAACAATTGTATCTTTCGCTTTGATAACTGTCCTCAGTGAGGACTGTTTTTTCTCTTGCCAAACCACATTTAAAAGTCATTTTGGAAGGACTACCAGGCTTGTTAGGTAGAGAAAGATGGAGGATTTTCTGTCTGAACTCTGCAACCAGGTAAGCCCCAGCAACAAAGCTGACATCTAAAAATAATGCACAGTGGAAGACGTCATGCAGAACAGATCACAGTGTGACAGAAGCATTAATAGCAAAAAAAAGAAGAAGGAATCCCAGCAGGTTTGAAGTTTGAGGTTCGGCACCAATGTTTTCAAAAGCAGACATATTGATATGTCCTTTGAGTCATTTCAATGTATAACTTCCAGTTTTCTGGAACAGTTTTCTAGACTCTCTAAGCCTTTTTTCCATTTCTGGTTTTGTTGCAATTTGACAAATTCTGTGCGTTGTAATATATTTATAAAGTGGAACACAAGAACAACCCTGGTCCTATCCCAACCCTTGATCTCTTTTTTTAATTTATTTTTTTATAATTTTCAGAAAATCTGTTCAGTCTGTTTGGGTAAAATCAGAAGAAAAAAAATAAAGCTTTTCTATCAGAAGATGGAGAAGGCTGGAGATGTTTATCTCGGAAGACCTACTGCTGGCCAGATATAGACTAAAGTGGTCAGGATCCTCTCATATTGTGTGAATGTTAAGGCACTAGGTTAGAAAACAGGAAATTGTTAAGTTCTATTCCCATCTTAGGCATGAAAGCTAGCTGGATGACGCTGAACACAACTCACCTCAAAGGGTTGTGGTTGTGGAGAAAAGAAGAGTATTATGTATCTTCACCACCTTGAGTTATTTATAAAAATAAAAAAGATGGGATTAAAAATGGAATGGAATATAAAATAATAAATGTAATTCAGTGTAAGAAATAAAAGGTGGTGGTGAGCACAAAGAGAAAGAAGGAAACAAAAACAAAGTGATCAATGATACTGATTAGAGATAGAAGAAAGCTTAATGTTAACCATCAATCTCTTCAACACTCCAACCTACCAGCTTAAAGGAGCGCTAACTAAAATTAAAATATATTGCTATATGTACAGTATGTTTCTAAAACAATGATGCTTTTTACTCCTGTTATGAAATTATTAGTTTCTAGATAATTCAGGCTAGTCTAGTCTAGTCTAGTTTCTCTTCTCTATGGTAAACATAATGTTCTTCCAGTGCCATTCTGCATTATGAGAAGAACTAAGTCTTGGAATCCTAAATTATTTTGCTAGGAAGATGCAGTCGCTTCCTCCAAAAAATGAATCTTGTGAATAATGTGTGAGTAGAAGTCCCAAAGGTGATTTTTCAAGAGGCAATTGGACTTTCTTGTTTTTCTTTGAAGACATTTCATTTCTCATTGAAGAAGCTTCTTTAGCTCTGACTGAATAGTAGGGAATGGAAGGATTTATATTTGTTGTGGGCAGCTGGTCGTTTGGATTCTTTTAGAGAGTCACTGAGGCCACTTGGAGGTTTATCTGTGTCCTCAAGGTCACCTGAATGGTGCAAATGGGTGTGCAGCCTTCTTGGAACTGATGAAAGGACTGTGTTGTAGACTGGAGATAGATGATGTCATATCCCTCCCCCTCTGTTGAAAGAAGGCTGTTCAATTTTGATCTAATCCAGTCAGAGGTGAAGAAACTTCTTGGATGAGAAGCAAAACATCTTCAAAGAAAAACTAGAAAGTCCAGTTGCTTCTTGAAAAAGCACCTTTGGAACAACCATGACATGGATAATGTTTGAGTAGTATTTTTCCAAGTGTTGAAAAAATCTTTCCCCCTCTTTCTACTTCTCTCTTTCAAATAGACCTACCTGTGTGGGTAGAAATGACATGATCATATAATTAATGGACATAAGCCAAGCATTTCCTTTGAAAAATGAATTAAATGGCTTGGGTACTATCTGTTCTTGAATATTTGGATTCAAGTACAATTCTTGAATCTAAATCCATTTTTCTGTGTGATGCACTCAATTATGCCAGGTACGTGACTGTTCCTTGATAGAGAATCAGTATTAGTGGGAGTCATCACAGAGGATAGATTAATTGGCTCCAACAGTGGAAGTTTAAGAAGAGCAGGCAGGGACATGGCATTCAAAAGGAAGAACACATTTTGTTCTGAGCAGGCACATCCCGTCTAACTGCTGTGGAGCAGTAGGTGGTATTATGTGCCCATATAGCCCAGAAGCTTCCATATCTCTCTGTTCGAATAATTTCATTCCTTACCACCCACAAGACAGGCATGCAACTTAATAGCACAAGCTGTCCCTATATGTGCAATGTGGCTTATTTAAAGGTGCCTTAAGCACCTAAACAAATTGATAGCTTTGCTTATAAGGAACTGTCTGTGACTCACTATACCCATCCAACCCACTGGCCTTGTGTCTGAGATAGAGTTTTGCTTTTTTGTTTTCCTTCGGCTTATAACTCTTCAAGCTAAAATACAGTAAAACAGATAGGAGGAGCAAATAGAAAGTTATCCTTTTTTATGGACAGAGGTTTTCAATAATGGTGTGAGAAAAGGTGGAAATAAATAGGTGACATTTGTCCAGTCACTAACCTGGACAAGGGTTCACTCTTGATTTCTGTTTGCTGTGCATTTAGCATCTTTATAATGCCATTAATTGGCTAAGTGTATTTGCCTTTTTATTAATCTATCCTTAGTACAGAAGAAGATTACAAGTAGACTGCAATTTATGGCTTAGGTTGCATACTATTTCAATTCATATATTGGCATTTGTACACACAGATGCTACAATCGTATCACTCTCTGAACAAGTCCTGAGATCTTCAGCAACCACTCTGCCAGCACTTGAAGGCAATTCTAGGATCAGTCCTAGAGTCTACTGAAAGCAGCTGCCAATCCTTTCTGATTAGCTGCTCGATGGGAATATTAAACTACATATGAATAAAGGGTAATAGAAGTAAAGATGCCTGTAATGGAAAAGGGGAAAATTTGAGCATTCAAAGGATCACACAAGAGTCAAAGTCTAAACGTTTATGTATGATAATGAAACCAATGGTCCAAAGAGATGGTAGGTTCCTCTTGATTGTTGGCACAGAGACAGATACTTTAATTTGAATTCTTACATAGAACAAAGGTCAGGTTTGATAATTTAAGCAACCTCCTCCCTCTCTCTCCCTCTCTCTCCCATTCCATTAATTCAACTAAAGAATCTAATACACATCTTCCTTTAATTAAATTAGAGGGAATTGCTTCCTGGAATTATTAATATGACTTATTGAACTGCCAGGTTACCAGTCAGTCAGCTAACTTACAGATAAACCAGAACCTGGTTCAGAAAAAAATATGCTTATATAAAAGAGAGAGAGGGAGAGGGAGAGAAAAGAAGAAGAAGAAGAAGAAGAAGAAGAAGAAGAAGAAGAAGAAGAAGAAGAAGAAGAAGAAGAAGAAGAAGAAGAAGAAGAAATTTCTCTAAGTTTGGATTTAAATGGATAATAATAATAATATAATAATATATATAAAGTTGGAAGGGACCTTGGAGGTCATCTAGTCCAACCCCCTGCTCAGGTAGGAAACCCTATACCATTTCAGGCAAATGGCTGTCCAGTCTTTTCTTAAAAACCTTCAGTGTTGGAGCATTCACCACCTCAATTTCATAATTGCTTTTTGTTAGCATTAAAGAGTGACTAGCTATGCAAACAGGGCAAAATCAATTGTTTTAAAGAACACACTTTTTAAAATTAGAAAAGTTGTATAATTCACACCTATGCTAGTTTTTCCCCATAAATGACAAAGGAAAAGATACAATCCAGTATATATTTTGTTGAGTTGAGCTCATCTCCTTGTGACTTCATAGATGTTTCCGTGTAGTTTCTTTGGCCATAAAGCCAAATTGGTATGTCATTGTCTTTGGGAGAGACGGTCTTTTTATACCGTTCAGTGGAGCCAATAGTTTTAGTATTCTGGCATTTGGTAGAGACCCAATTTGGTGTACTGATGGGATGCCATCCAAGTATTACCCAAGCCCAATTGCACTTAAAATGTACCAGACAAGATTTCCCTGGTGGCTCCACCTTCTGAGATTAGATGTGAAACTACAGGTAGATCTCAATTCATGACCATTCTTTTAACGACCAGAGTTAACTATAGTGCTGAGAAAAGTGACTCATCATGACCTACAATTGTCACAGCGTCCCTGTGGTCATGTGATCAAAATTTGCACACTTGTCAACCAGTAGGTGTTTGCAACAGTTGCAGCATCCCAGGCTCACATTTATGACCTTCCAAGAGGATGTTCAACAAACAAAGTCAATGAGAAAGGTTGGATTCACTTAATAACCGCATAATTTATTTAACAACCATAGTGATTCACTTAATGACTATGGCAAATAAAGTCACAACATTGGACACAAGTCACTTAATGACTACATCACTTAACAACAGAGGTTTTGGTCCCAACTGTCATACATTGAGGATTACCTGTGTGGTTGTTTTATTATAGAGTGGATCCTAGCCAGAGTATGACTATAGAGCAATGTGTAGCATCTGTATTTGTTGTTGGCAGTTTTCCCCAAAAGAGAACCAGTGAGAAGAGAAATGTTGGCATTAAAAATAAATGTGATGAAAATGAGTACTCCTCATTATTTCAGTTAAGATGTTATGTTGATGGATACAGTCTTGGCCAGGTGGCTTCTAATGTTTACCTCTCTCCAGAAACCTCTATTTGCACACCTTAAAACATTTGCTGCATCTGAAATAGGATTTATACCCACCATTTGTAACAGTGTTCACCAGTGTAATATCTGTCAATCCTGGCTTTAGATTTCACTCAAACTAGAGGTGTGCAACAGAGCTTCTTTTGTGCCTCTCATTCTTGCCTTTTCTGCCAATCTTCTCATCTTGGTGTGGCTACACAGCATATCAATAGTGTTTTCAGCACTGTCAAGGTTTACAAAGCACTGTGACTCAATTAATCAGCCCCCCTGAATAGTGCCTCTCATGCCCCCATATTTCATATGAAATTCATTTGAAAGCTTTGTATTCAAAGTTCGCAAAGGTTATCCTTTTATTCAGAGTGTGTATCTCCAAAGGCTCTAATCAACTTGTCTACTGTTTTTTTCAAACTTCACTTACTACTGTACCAGTCATTTTGAATTATTGAGCTCAGAGACCTTTATTCACTGTGCCAGAAATGATTGATTCTATATGCTGCACAATAAGAAGCCTTCATTTATAATTATGGATGGGTAGAGTGGGTATTGAGAGATACATATCTGCTCTTGTCAGATGTAGATTAGAACAGTCCAAAGCCACAAAAAAAATAAAGCAAATCCGGACAATCTACACCAGAGGTTGTCATTGTGCAACAAAATGCTCAAGTGTAGCTATTCTGTAACACAGCTCAGATCTCACATAATCTTTAAGAGACTTAATAATAAGTTAGTATACTAATTAGCAGAGACAGGAGCCAACAACCATGATTAATACCAAATGCCCAGCAGATTATTATGCTGCTGAACCTCAAGTAAATCTTTTAATAGTAAGAATGTACAATTAATTGCCCTTCAGATACATATAACCTTGCTCTTTTGTGTGCAAAACGAAGGAAAAAAGAGGAAATGCTCACTTAGAAAGAAGCTAGTCCTTTGGAAGGTTGCAGCTGTTTTTCTTGGATGCATGTGGTTTCACAATGAGCAACAGTTTCAAATAGATACCCAAGATTTAATTCAAGAGAGGAGTCAACTTACAGTAGAATTTCATTTTCATATCATGCTTAGCTTTGATATCTATGGATGAACTGATCAAGAAATGTTTTTCTGGGCATGTACAGAGAGTATTCTCAATCCATCCAAGGTAAACAGAATTATTTTGAATATCTCCTAAGAAGCTCCAGCCCAGTAAGGAACCATCTACTTTACCTGGAGAATATTCCAGACACAGCCTCTTATAGATGAGTTTCAGGCTGATGAACTGGAAAATCACCCTCCCACCCTCCCCACACACTTGTAATCCTACAGAGCTAGTGCCAGTCAGTGTTGACAAACCTGAGCAATATACAGCTGTTTCCTAAGTGAGTGGGAGTGGTTTTCAGCCAAATACTGAATATACTACCTCTCTTTTTAGCAACAAACAGCTTGTCAATGTTAAATTAATGAAAAGGGAAATAATATTTCCTTTTGTTTCACATGGACAGCTTTCCATAAAATTTCCTGATTCTGTTCTGGCACAAACTAATCAGATTGCATCCCAAATTTAGCAGACTACTATGAGAGTTAACAAGGGTTGCATTCATGTAGCCTGCTGCTCCTGTGTGACAATACCTGCCATTGTATCATGACAAAGAACTCTGAGAATATGAAGAAAAGGCAAGGCTGCTCAGCTCATCGGTTCCTTATCAAGCTGAAAAGAGGACATAAATCCTATGCATAAAATAGACAATAACAAATCAGCAAGTACATTTATAACTAGACAGACAAATATAGAAAAGCAGTATATTTTCATATACTATTGTACAGTTATTTTTCTCATTTCTCAAAATAACTAGAAAGATTGAAACCCTTATTATTATGGCATCAGCCAAGTAGAAGCTCTATGTTTAGATGCAAAATACACATTGCTGAAATGTAGCAATCAGAAACTACTATTAGATCTATCTGGGCTTTCTAGAAACTCTGGCTAGCCATTGTAGGAAGGAAATTGGTGGACTCTGATCCAGCAGTGTTGTCCTTCATTTCTTAACTGCATTCCTGAAGAATAGTGATAGCTGGTATAAATACAATAGTTTGATATTTTGTTTAATTTTCTCACCAATGCATTCTTCAAGAATTGCTCTTTTTGTTGCACTTTGCTGGGATATTAAAATGTTGCACAATTGAGTTTGGAATGCATTTTTTAGCCAGAGATCAGCCTTAGACTACACTAGGGGGTGTCAAACTGCCGGCCCATGAGCTGGTTGCCATGGCCACCCCAGCTCCGGCAATGCAAAAAAAAGGTGTGATACGTCGCAACACATCATGTGACACAGCGAGTTTGACACCCATGGACTAGACAATGGAGGTGGTGCAATTAATAGGACCTGACCAGCAAGTGTTCTAAACAAACCATGTGGTGAACTCGTCATCAGGCAGCTGCCAACTTCAATTGTACCTCTTCATGCCATAGAAAGGCTAATGTTATATTATGTTAGGAATGTAGGTATACCAAATAAACATAGGCACATAGTCTGGGGCTTCTGTACCATTGCCACAATTCAATGCCTTGGGTCTTATAGCTCAACTCAAAATTATAAAATTTATTGTGATACATAGAAAAACATTAAAAAGATGGTGAGCTTTCATATTAGTATTAAAATGAAATAAAATCAAATTTAATTTCATAAATCCAGAGCGCTGGAAGAGGTCATTTAGGGCACGGAATTCAATTCCCTGGTTAAAGCAGGAATCCAAATGAAAGAATCTCTGATCTTCACTTTGAACATTCACTATGAAAGTGAGGCATCACCTCTCTGGATCATTGATTTCACTACTGAAAGGATCTTTCTGCTATGCTAATCATTTATAGACTTGTGCATTTCATTTTTGTTTCTTAAGTGAAGAATGCAGCATCTACATCTGTTATATTTCATCTTCACTTTAATTTTAAAAGCCTGTTAAACTGAAGATGGTAATATGGAAAAATAAATTTCACCGCATCCTTCCACCCACATCTGGGAGCATTGGAGGATAGTACGTTTCATGGGTAGGACAATGTGAGAGCAAGCATTTCCATTCCAGTGATCCTGGGTAGCAACATATGTCTCCCCTCCCCCATGCTGCTTTTTGCCCAATAGGTATCATTCAATACCTTTAATTAAAGGAAAAACAGAACAATAGCTCTGTAATAGATGTAATATAACATGTAGTTTGGCCCTAAGTCACGCAAATTATTAGCAAAGTAAATTGGCACATTTTCTGTAAGGCAGAAAACTGCCTTAAGCTCTTAGTTATTAAATATTGGAGACCAGACTAATAAAATGTTTTTTTTTTCTTGATTGCTATTTCCACTAATTTATTTGAATAAGAAATAGGCTGAAATATGTAGCATAACTAAAATAGACCAGGTATTCTTTTTTAACACTTCCATGAACTATCTGCAAATGAAGCAGTAAAACTTTCAGAAACAAATGACCCGTTTTAGGTTTCCTTTTATTTGCCTGCTATTCCAATTGTAAAAGAAGTCTATTAAAAACTCATACTCTGTGACTTGGGGTATTAAATCCAACCTACAAAAATAAATGAAGAAATAGCATTCTTTTAAAAATATAAATAAATTCGTTTGACTATGACCTTGACAAAGGAACCTAGGACTTATAAATATCAGTTCTCTCTGGCATATTTTTTTTTATTATCAGAAATTATGTCCTTGGTAAGAAAAATAAAACCATACCGCTTGAAGTTGCATAAGGTTGGTAACAGACATACATACTGAGAACAACAAAGAGTTTTGTAAAAGACTAACAGATTTACTAGAGGATAAGCTCTCTTGAATTTGTGCCCAATTTGTGAGATGCCAGAAGTGTTATTCTCAGCAGACAGATAGATTGATATACTTGGGTAAAGAGCAGAAAAATGCAAATGGAAGGGCCACAAGAAAACAATGACAGAAAAAGGCATTCAGCTGGTGAAACCTCTATGAACAACTTAAATACATATTTAAATTTATGCATAACCACGATGATAGCTAATATGACATAATGCTAATTTAACACCAGTAGTGGAGGGAAGCCATTGTCTTGATTGCCGCCTCATTTAGGCATCAAATTTATGTCTTATCCAAATCATTATGTGTCTTACTGAACAAAGGAAGTCCTGAACATAACTGTCCTTGAAAAGCTTGGCTTCAATTCATTCAATCTCAGTTCATTCAGCAAAAAGTGTTAATCAATGCCTGTATGTATTTTAGATTCTTCCCACACAATAAAGAACCAGCCACAGTCAAGATTTCAGTAACATATATAACTATCACCAGTGCTTTTTTTCTTAAAAAAAAAAAAAAAAAAGGTGCCGGAACTCAGAGGTGCTGTCACTGGGAGCGATGCCAGTGTCTTGCTATGGCATCACTGCCCATCCTTTGCACCCCTGCCCCTGCAGCTCAGAGCCACATGCCACAGAGGTTCCCCTCTCCACAGCCACCATGGGGATTCCCCTCCCCACAGTTGCCACGCTGCGGCCCATGCTGACCCCCTACCCAGAGCTGCTCCGAACCCCGACCCAAAGCTGTGTTCCTTGTGGCAATGGTCTCCGGCGCCAAACAGCTGATGGCCTCCGGCACCGGCACTCATTTACTTACCACCCCATCACTTCCAAATGCAGTAAGTGAGTGAGCAAGCAAGTGGTGTTTGGAAGCGTTTGGAAGCAATGGGACAGTAAGTGAGTGAGTGAATGAGCAAATGGTGTTCGGAAGCGTCGGGGCAGTAAGTGAGTGTGTGAATGAGCAAATGGCGTTTGGAAGCGACGGGGCAGTAAGTGAGTGAGTGAATGAGCAAATGGCGTTTGGAAGCGACAGGGCAGTAAGTGAGTGAGCGAGCAAGAGGCCTTTGAAAGAGATGGAGTGAGTGGGGGAGAGACTGAACGAGGTGCCTTTGAAAGAGATGGAAGAATGAGTGAGAGTGACTGGAGGCTTTTGTGAGCAAAGTGTGAGTGAGTGGGGAGGCTTTTGCAAGCAAAGGGTGAGAGAAAAAGGGAAAAGTGAGGGGGAGAAGGGAAAACGAAAAGGCACTGACTTCTGACTTCCTCTGTTACAGGAGTAGAAGGAAGCATTAACATTGAACCTCAACTTTTTGCTTTTCTATAATATTATAAACTAGCCATTTCTATCACAATAAATGAATCTAACCAATGAAACCCAAAATACCCCCCGTTTTTTTTAGTCAAGTTTTTGACACCTTGTTAAGCACTGCTGGTGCTTGAATATTGTCATGTTCTAAAAGTGGTACAGTTTCTGAAAAGGTTGAAAAGCCCTGATGTAAATGCAGCCTAAATTGTTTATTGCCATTTTATTTGCAAATAATATCTATCTTACTTATGGTGTAGTTGGGTAGCAGGGAGGGGTGCAAAGTTCCTGTCTTCGCTGCAGACAACTTGCCTGTGCAACATTTGCCAGCCGGGTCTTTTGGCGCACTCAGCAGCAATTCCTATTGGCTTTCGAAAGCCAATAGGCCAGGCGTAGGCAACCTTGGCTCTTTTATGACTCGTGGACTTCAACTCCCAGAAGATGTTATATAACATAACATCAACTGGAAGATGTTAAACTGTCCTTCTGTTTCTTTCCTTCCCAAAAATTGTGTTAATGAGTCCTCTCTAAGCTCTACTGATCAGCTTGTCCTGGATTGTTTTGCTGCAAAATACAATGGTTTGCAAGTTGCAGTTGAGACAGCCCATCTCATTTTAGATATATCACATATAATTGAAGATTGTTATTAGTTGTGTGTGCACGTTCAGCAAGTGTGATGTATTTGTGCTGGCATTTCTAGGCCTCTTTCCAATCACATCCAGAAAAATTTGTAACAAACATTGGAATTCTCAAGGCCGTGTTTGGTATTTCCCAGCAATCTGTTACTGGAAGGAAAAAGCAATCCCTGCTGTGTTACTGATCCCAAAGGAGCATTTGCATGTATGCAGGTATCCTTAGGGTGCCATAGTTATGGATGAAAAATATTTGTTGCAAAGTTGGCATTTTTGGATGTAATACAGATATTTTGGACTTATTTTTGTTTCTTTGCATGTTTGATATTTTTAAAAAGGCATATGCTACTGACTATGCTTATGCACATATGTAACATCTTTTTTTATTATTTTAATTCCATTTATATCCCACCCTTCTCCGAAGACTCAGGGCGGCTTACAAGCTTAGCAGTAGCCTTCATTCTATGTATATGCCTGCTTATTAGGGCTTTCACACACACACACCCAAGCGGCATTATTACATTATTTTGCTAGGATACATGACCACTGCTTGTCCAAAATGTGAAAAGTGAAAGATTGTGAATAACAAAATTTTAATGTACACATAATACCACCAGAAATTATTTTAGCCTTTTTAATAAATGTTGTTATTGATGTTAAGCTCACCAGGGAAAACATCATATATTGTTATGTATATACTAGGTTAATTATTTAAAGACTGATGTGCAACATAACTAGATTCTAAATAATCTATTTTTCAAAACACACAACAGTCCAAACAGTAAAAGTAAAGTCCAAATTAAGAATATTTCATTCTTAAGAATTGTTTAATTTAAAGTGGTTTAGTTGTAATAGATGATTCAAAATAGTTTTCAAGAGTATTTACAAAAGTTATTATTTTTTTCTAGCATCAGCTAAATTAGACATATTACATTGAGAAAAATGTTTCTTATTTCTTTCCTGTTACCTTTGATTTTATTGCAGAGATGTTAACATAAGAAATAGATTATTTTGTTATCTAATTTTACCTTCCAAAAGACAGAAGCAGGTGAAAAATGTGAGGTTCTTTCCTGTTGGCTTATTTGAATTAGCTGTTTTAGATTCTAAAAGTTTAGTTCCTAAAGAAGTAACCTTGTAAATAATTTTAATGTCCTCCTCTAGTGCAGGGTAGGCAACCTTGGCTCTTTTATGACTCAAGGACTTCAACTCCCAGAATTCCTGAGCCAGCATGGCTCAGCTTGGAAACCTCTCTCTTTCCTCTCAGCATGGCTGGCTCAGGATTTCTGGGAGTTGAAGTCCACAAGTCATAAAAAAGAGCCAAGATTGCCTATCCCTGCAATAGGCTTTCGAAAAAAAGGTGCCGGAACGCCGTTCTGAGTGTTCTATGAGAAAAAAAAGCCCTGACTATCACTGATACATTTAATTACTAGTTTCTTAAGAATTCCACTCCAAATACTTTTACATTTCTTTTGATATATCCAACTACCATTTCAATGTAATAAAGTAGGCACAAACATGCTGTTATATAGAAACAGTTAAATTAAATGCACACAAACATGTGTACCCATTATCTTTCATTCCAAATTAGTCAGGATCATCTGCATGAAACAGTACATGTGCATTCACACCCCCAACTAAATCATCTCTAACATCACTACAGATATTTCTTGTACATTAATACATGAAAACATTAAGAAGACATCAAATATCCTCATTTTATTCCTGCTCAGTGTTGAACCATTCATTAAACATTCCATTTAGTTTCATGTATTCTTTACTTCTATTAGATTTTGCTGTTATGAGCAACCAATTTTCATTTCCCTATTTATATAAAATATTTCATTATTTAACCCTGTTTACTTTATCACATGCTTTTTAAGGGAACAGAACAATGAAAAATACATATAATTCATAATTTATAGTTTTATTTCTATGTACCATAGTCCTCAATTTTCTTAAAAGAAATCACTTCAAGTAAGGGAAAGCTCTTTGTGATTTATTCCCAGGACAAATTAAAATTAATTATGTACTGTTAATAGATTGATGCAAGGAACAATGTTGTTCTCTGACAACTTTTGTTATACTGATATCTTCCAGAATAATGGATATATTGGTCAAAGAATGTTTGCAAATTCTGGAAGTTGTAATAGGGGTTTTTAAGATTTATTTTATTGTATATTGTATATTGTATATTTTATTTATTTATTTATTTTATTAGGCTTCCTCATATTCCCTGGCTTTTCATCACTAATATTCATAATAGTCTCTTTAATCTAGTAGCCACTAGATGGCAGCAAAGAAGTACTAAACACTCCAATATATTGCTGCCATCTAGCAGTCATCTAAGTCACTGCAGCCTAAAACTGGCAGTTCTACATATGGCTATTTAGTAAGAAAGAAAAGTAATGTAAAGTGAATCTTCTTGTTACTAATTTTTCTTTTTAACCTACTTTAATCATCTTAGGGTTGTTTCAGTAATATGAATTTACAAAGGATGCAGCAGAAACGTCTTGGCAAAATCAAAAATGTCAAAATGGCAGTCATGATCAGGGATTCAAAGGCCTAATAAAAAAGAATATACATAGCTTATATATTCAGAATTCAAAGTTATGCTGGTTTTTGAATTTACATTTACATGCATAGCAAACAGACAAGACTTTGCATGGATGTGGATGCCATCTTGACCTTTTTGACTTTCCTGAGGTGCCCCCAGATATGAGAAATCTCTCCTGCTATTTTGAGGTTTTTTCCTTTCCCCACCCATGTTATCCTACTATTAAGATAATCTCTGAACAGCATTACTGCCTTTGAAATATTTAATTAATATTGCAAGATTTTTCAGTAATTATTTAGGCTACCCAATTCTTCTATTTCAAAATCAAAGAAAGTAGACAAAAATAAAAAGCAAGCAAATGTGCTCTTGCGGAATTTGCTGCTAAATCTATGAGCTCAAAGTTGAACTAGTGGCAGCTGGCAGCAGAATGAACCACTGTTGGGTGCATTCCTTTCATACCAAGGGGATCTGAGTTTCTTATTAAATAAGTAGATAATAGCGTTAGTCTATATACAATAGCAATAGTCCCCATAGCAGTATAATAAAACATAACTTAGGAATTACTTTCTTCAGTTTATAAGAAAAGATAGGATTCCCTTCAAGAGCAAGGATCAGGCCTAACATAAAGATGCAATTTATTATGTTTTTAAATTTATATTGCCACCTACTCAGAACTCTCAACAGAAAAAAGACACAGCCAAAGTAGAGGTATTAAAATCATCTAAGTTTGATGAGTAAATCATTTCCTTAGAAGTAATGTTTTAGGGCCTTTAAAAAGGTAATCAGGGTCCTCAATTCTGCAGAAGGAAGATTACAGAGGGAGTGTATAAAATTTTCTTGCAGTCAGTTTATGAATTCTGTCCACATAGATATAGTTGGAAATGGCTGATAATCCCCCCCCCCAAATAATTGGAGTTGTTAGAGTCTTATGCTAGACTAGGTAGATTTCAAGGAAATCCATCTATGTAAGAAAGATGTAAGTAGAAAGTATAAGATCATGATGCTAGTTAACAGAAGTCTTAGAGAATGACATTTGGTTAAGTGGCAGAGGTGCAAGTAACCGTCATTAGGGTAAAGGGAGAGAGAAAAAGCGAAAATAAAGCGATCAGTTCTGGATTACAAAAATGGACAATCAGCAGATGTGAACAAAGAAGTAGTGTCTACTATACAGGGTCATAAAAAGGGAAATATATCTTGTTGCTGCTATTCACTCTGCACACCTTGTTAAAGAACTTCCCTTCTTTATCTCAAAGAGAGCAGAGAGAAGAAGGGAGTTAGAGCAAAAACATGTAAACCAACCAGGAGCAAGAAAGGAAGTCTTTCTCTAAAGGCAGAATCATGGTCTACAGATTATTCCAGATACTCCCCTGATTATTATGGGAAAAATAGCAATGAGAGACAGGCAGGATTGGGTTTCAGCAGATGGAAATCATTAGGATAGCAAGTATTTTCCACATATTGCTTTCTGTACCACTAACATTCTATATGCACACAAGAAATGATACCAAGGAAGAAGGATGAAAGAATAATACAATGATTAAAGTAAGTGAAGGAATTATTGAGGTTAAATAAATAGATAAAAACTTGTTGATTAGATGAAGTTTGCTTTCCTCTTCCAAAATATGTAACACATTCATACTAAGCTGATGGAGTAAGCCCTGATTTCAACCAACGTCATTGACAAAGGCCAGCATGCCAAGCTTTTATCGGAGGATGGCTTGTCCAAGAATTATCCCAGTTTATAAATTCCTTAGCATCCACAAATTTGAATTCTTTCCAGACAGGAATTAAGGAAGATTGCCTTTTTTAAATACATAGTGCATGATTCTTTAGGTACTGTGATATGCTAAGGCCAACCTGTTATGATATATTTTGTCTCACTTGAACTTTGTTTCCTAATACCACCATGAGTCCATTATTATCCCACCAAGCCAATTAAATGATATCATCAACTGAGATTTATTCAATGCTTTTTAAAAAGAACATGGTAAATGTTATGTACGTAAGCTGAGGTAATTCACGGACAGCTCCATTACAGCTGAGTTTGACAGCTCGACTGGCAGCAACAGCGGGGGAGCGTGTGATTGGTCAGCTGCGTACGGCGGGAAAATTCCTCTGTTAGGATTGGGCATTGGGCTGGCAGCCAGAGTATATAAGGAGCTCTGGCACACACTGTCTTTGTCCAGTCCCAGCTGAATAAAGCCTGTTCTTGGATATCCGCATCAGCTGTTCCTTCGGTCCGAGCGCCCGACATTACAGTAAACAAATTAGCAGCAATACCTATCCAAAAATATGTCTTCTTCCAGGGTGACACAAATGCATTGGGCAACTATTGCTACAAATAAAATGTTTAGCTCTATAGTCTGGGTTTCATGTTTAGGATTCTTACAGTTCTATTTCCTAATAAATAGCTTTTAAAGCAACACTTTTCTTCTCTCCTACTGCATTTAGCTCAGTCAGAAATAAATAAATAAATAAATAAATAAATAAATAAATAAATAAATAAATAAATAAATAAATAAATATGCCAGATGTCATGAGGCCAATAAGCAGGTGGGCCGAAGCTTCTGTACCAATTCAAACTGGCACAACATCAAACCTGGTGGGTATAACCTTTAATTCAGTGGTTCCCTGGCACCAGATCCAGCACCATCTGCTTAACTTTGCTAAGCTGTGCTTGTTTCTGTGTAGAGACAGTGCCAACAATGCAAACTGTCTCTTACATGTGCGGGGAATCATCAGTGCAAGTAGGGTTTGTTTTTTTCCCTTCCAAACCCATATGGTGGCATCTGTAAATGTACACTGTCAGCATCACTCTTCCTAAGTCAGAATGAGTGCATGGAAAGCTGGAAGAAGGAGCTGGGTGTTCATATTTTCCTGGACTCTGTTCTGCTGTGTCTTGAGGGCAGAAAGAATGCATGGCACTCAAAAGCAGACTAGCTTTGCTAACGGCAAAGAAACAAGGGAATCCCTTTGGCTGATGGCTATGGAAACAGGCACAGACCGTTTGGTAAATTTTCTTTTAAGTTGCAACTTCAAAACAAGTCTGATATGCCAATGGTAGCAAAGAATTTTTTTTGCCAGGGATTCTGCTGAGAGATTTGGGCATTGTGCTCCCAGTTGACTTCTAAGCAGCACAAATACGTCAACATCAACAACTGTCCATAAATCCATAAAAACCCATGCCTGAAAAAGAATGTACAATTCTAGAAGGACCCAAAGCAGTAATTAATATGGGAAAAAAGAAGTTACATCTGGGGAATTCATATTGAAAAAGCCTGCATGAGGAATATTAACATTAGAAAGAACATCAGAGAGATTTGCATTAAAAAAAGGTTCTCTGGCAATTTATGTTAACACCTACATAAATTACAGGAACATGTGTACAAACGCTCCATATGTTAGGAGGAGTGCAAATGCAAACGTTATGATTTTTTCTACTATTTTTTTTAAAACCTGCATGATCCAAAGCTATCCAATTAATATGGACCATTATATGGGCCAAATCCATGTATCTCTAGTAGAATCATCTATTGCAGTGTTTCTCAACCTGAGCCATTTTAAGATGGGTGGACTTCAACTCCCAGAATTCCCCAGCCAGCATGGCCGAACAGGGAATTCTGGGAGCTGACGTCCACCCATCTTAAAATGGTTCAGGTTGAGAAACACTGATCTATTGAATCTGGTGAATCTTGAATGATGCCTCACCAGCAGAGACAATGGGAAATCAAGTTTGCCCTAAGCACCTCTTTTTAAAAAGAAAGTACAGACTTCTTTTTGTTATGTGAACCTGGTAAATGGTCCTCAGTGTCTTGCCCTATTACTAAGATACCAGAGATGCTGGCACATTAGAATGGAATCTAAGAATGCTAAAGATTTTGATTGGTCAGCATTTTATGCAAATAGATCTCTTTTGCACCTCCAGAATTAATATGCATTTATTTCAGACTTCATACTACTCTAAAGTTTGCAACACTGGACTTAGTTTAAATACATGGATTTTTAGACAATATATATCCAATATCAATATGAATCAACATGAAACTTCAATCAGGCTGATATGGGAATCTTTATGGCTGAATACAATTAAAACTGATATGGAATAGATTGTTCTGTCCAATGTATATTTCCTATATTCAGAAATCAACAGATGAGATTAGGATATGGGAAGAAGATATCATTTATTATATTTTAGGAGAATGTGATAAATTATCTAAATTGTTTATACTTGTGATGTTTATATTTGTGATAATTATATATTTTTCTTTTTCTTTACTATAGTTTTATTTTTTCTTTATTTTCTATTTTTATTTTTTCTTGACCTTTTTAATTTTTCTTTTATTCATTTTTAGTTTGTTTTGAATTTTTTTATTTTTATAATTGCAATTTTTAATAAAACTATTACAAAAAAAATAAACAGAGAGATTAACTCAATGAGTTAAACTTTCTTCCTTCCTCTCTGCCTTTCTCTCTCCCCCTCATAGCTGTTAAAGAAGGCAATCAATATAACATATACATACATTTATCAGTAGTGGTATTCAAAGGGAATTTAATCATGGAGTGAACCTTCATTTGATAAAATAATGTTGCAGATATAGACACGATTCATTCCATATGAAATGTTAAATAATATAACATCAATAAAATTGACAACCCAAGGCAAAAATTATATATATATATGTTAAATGCTTGTTAAATATATATATATAGTAAAGGTTCCCCTGCGCATGCGTGCTAGTCGTTTCCGACTCTAGGGGCCGGTGCTCATCTCCTTTTCAAAGCCGAAGAGCCAGTGCTTGTCCGAGGACGTCTCCGTGGTCATGTGGCCGGCATGACTAGATGCCAAAGGCGCACGGAAAGCTGTTATCTTCCCACCGTAGTGGTCCCTATTTTTCTACTTGCATTTTTACGTGCTTTCGAAATGCTAAGTTGGCAGAAGTTGGGACGAGTAACAGGCGCTCACTCTGTTACGCGGCACCCGGGATTCGACCCGCCAAACTGCCGACCTTCTGATTGACAAGCTCAGCGTCCTAACCCACTGAGGCACCGCATCCCTATGTGTGTATATATATATATATATATATATATATATATATATATATATATATATATATATATATATATATATATATATATATATAAAATGTGTGTGTGTGTGTGTGTGTGTGTGTAAAACTACTGGCAAGAAGATATCATAGAATTATAGGACTGGAAGGGACCTTGCAGGTTTTCAAGCCCAGTGCCCAAGGCTGGATTCTTTATACCATCTATCTCACAGACTTGGGTGTCCTGACTTTTCTGGAAAATCTCCAGCAATGGAGTACCCACAACTCTTGGGGAGACAATTTATTCCATTGGTTAATTGGTCTCACTGTCAGGAAATTTTTCCTTAGTTCCATATTGGATCTCTTTTAATGAGCTTTTACCCATTGCTTCTTGTCCTGCCCTCAGGTGCTTTGAATAATAATTCAACTCCCTCATCTCTGTGATTGTCCCTCAAAAACTGGAAGATAGCTATCAGGTCACCCCTAATCCTTCTCTTCATTAGGCTAGACATACTCAGTTTCCTTAACCGTTCATTGTAGAATTTAGCCTCCAGAAACCTTAGTATCTTTTTTTGCTCTTCTCTGCACTCTTTCTAAGATCTCAGCAACTTTTTTTTCACTGTGGCAACCAAAATTAGATGCAGTAATCCAGGGTGGCCTCAGTATATTATAGAGCGATACTATCAGTTGTCATGACCTTGATATTATCTGTCTGTTGATGCAGCCTAGCATTTCATTGGCTGTTTTGGCAGCTGCCACAGACTGCTGGTTCATTCTTAAATGATGGTTGATCAGGACACCTAGATCCAGTGCTTTTTTTTGTCATAGAACACACTGGAATGGAGTCCCGGCACCTTTTTTTTTTAATGGATTTTCCAAAGTTTTAAAAGTAACTTTTGAAAATTTGATGTTTGGTCCACATGGACTTGAAACACCCTGTTGAGCATAGCAGGTCAGCAGCAAAATCATTAAAATGGTGCATCCGGGCTGCTTGTGTGTAGAGTCCAATGTATGTGTACTTCGTCCGTGCTGGTTGTAATGACACTGCTCGGTTTGTAGCCCTGCTTGGCTTGTGATTGGTTGTGTGGTCACGCACTGAGTGCTTACTGAAGACAGCGACCGTTATGTTTCGTTATACAACTGACAAAAAAAGCACTGCCTAGATCCCTTTCACAGTTACAAATGTTCAGCCAAGTACCACTATTTTACCTGTGCATTTGGGGGGTTTTGCCCAAGTGCAGGATCTTACTTTCTCACCATTGAACTGCATCTTATCTTAATGTTCACTGAAGAGTTGGGTGGCTAATAAATGTAAATAAATAAATACACATCACAGGGAAGTTTTAATTTATTCTTAAATATCTTACATACAGTGTAAAAACGCACAATTGTAAGAATCTAGTTCACCACCTGGCTTGCTGTTATATGAGAACATTTCCACGACACACATACCTCATTTCCTGTCTTCATGTTTTTACTGATAACATGCTCTAATAGTCAAATTTTTGTGTGTGTGCTGCTCTGTGACCATAATAAAGACTGAACTGAATTTAATAATCAAGTGTTTTACTATCTTGCTGTTTATTTCTGTAACAAATACTGGATAGGTGCAGATGGTATAGTTGGCTATTATACCGGTAGTCTCATGTGGCAAAAACTAGTAGATTATGCTAAATTATTATTCCCTAGATATGGTGACACACATAAAAACAAAACAAAAGTAAATATGGAAAGTAATTTAGGTTCAAACCAAAATTTAAATAATTATAGCAACATCAATAACCTGCACTCTGCTGATGACATTATTCTGTTAATTGAAAATGCAGTAAAATATTAACTCTGGGATTAACTGTTCAAGAGGAATTCAAGCAATTCCACCCAACCAAATGTATAATGAGTTTAATATACAGAACTCATTTTTATTTCTTTTCATAGCATTATAGTTTCTACAAACAATAGAAACTACAAGAAGTCT
This sequence comes from Vipera berus, assembly GCF_964194415.1. Lineage (NCBI taxonomy): Eukaryota > Metazoa > Chordata > Lepidosauria > Squamata > Viperidae > Vipera > Vipera berus. The sequence goes on from NC_138204.1 coordinate 190,520,617, forward strand.
GTAATGATACTTAGAGCATAATTTCAATAAATCTGACAATTATTCTGTAAGGTAAGCCTACAATATTTCAGTCCTTCTAAATTGTATGAAAAGCACACTTCATTATTTCTTTCATATTTCAATGATATAAAAAAGTTTAGTAAAAATAAATTCTGAATAGGTTGGTGAGATAAAGTCTAATGCAGTAAAGCATGTTGCAAATTTTTTAATACACAAAAGCACTTTTTTGACCCAACATTTAGATTCAAAAATAATAAGTGTCCATTCTATTCACATTCACAAGTAAAGAGAAACTCAGTTCAGTCAACATTTGTTTTGACCAGCAGGTATTACTCTCAGTTTATTTCACATACTTGATATTATAATTGATATTAGGAAATAGCATTTTTGTTTAAGGAATGATTATTTGCAAATACTCCCTCTTGTGATCAAAGGTAGAAAATCAGTAGGATCTTTTCCTATTTTATAAGCATCAGGATGTAACTAATCGACATTCTGTTTTCCAGATAAAAGTTTGCTTCCTAATAAGATTTTTGACACACTGGTTTGACTATTCCATTTCTTTATATAGAGAAAATCTCTAGAAGACACATCAGGACAATATTATAAATCAGGGGTGTTCTTATGAAAATAACAATATAAATGGATATTTTTTTTATCTAATGTTAGTAGAAATGGGAGAATCTACCAATTTAAATATATTGTACTGCACTTCTGCTTCCTGAGATTTATGTTATTGTACCTGTACATCTCTATCTGTATTTTCTATAATAGGTGCATTGTGTGTATGTTTGCCTAATATGAATTTTGGCAAATATTTTTTATCTGTAATAAAGATATTGTGTATATATGTAGAGAAAATTATATACATGTTCCTTTATTTATACATTCTTGTATTTATTTTTATTAGAGAATGGCTTCAAAATTTTTGAAAAATAATTAATAATAAAGGGAGAAATTATTGTTTTCTTTTCAGAAGAATGAAATAGGCTGACAAATTAGTCTCCCATCTCTGTACCAAATAAGGCTTACTGATGTAAATGCAAAAGAAAGCTAAGATCTTTACATTCCCATCTTTCAAAGTGATGTTGAAATGTTGACTAAGCATTCCACATGGCTTTTTTTTTTGGCATTCCATACCTGGATAGAATTGCAAAATTAAAATAGAACATGAACTCACAATAGCAGATGTCAAAATTGCAGTCAAAAATTAATAGTTAAGACAGCATGAACACTTTTAAATTACAGATGGAAAGGACAAGCTAGCTTCTGACCAATCAGTTAAAAGTAGCTTTTAACAATCGGGACTTTGGAATCCATTTAAAAACAATCAATACATGAACAAGGAGAAATCTCACAACAGAACTCCAGAGGAAACGCCTGGTGAATAAATTTGAAGATAGCTAGCAGCAAAAGAAAATTCCTTCTCTTTCTGTAGCCAAATTCTCAATGAATATTCAGTATAAAAATCCAATATAGCATAGTTCCACCATTCAATTCACATTTATGGCCATGTTAATGTAATCCCCTTGCTTTCTTGTTTTGTTTGTTTTGTCTCTTTTTTTCTTTATCATTTTGTACGTTGTATTTTTACTGTATTTGCCCTGTACACCGCCCTGAGTCCTTCGGGAGAAGGGCGGTATAGAAATTAAATTATTATTATTATTATTATTATTATTATTATTATTATTATTATTATTATTATTATTATTATTATTATTATTATTATTATTATTATTATTATTATTATTATTATTATTATTATTATTATTATTTCCTGATAAAGAGAAGAACACCATTTATTTCAATTTATTTTCCTATATTGGCATATCTAGGTCTTAGTAGGATTTTCAATATCTGAGAACATCCATTTGACACTTGACAGTGAGCAAAGGTAAATATCTGAATGAATTAGTATTTTCAAGGGACCATGTATTTGTTCATTTATTTGTTCATTCAAAACTGGATAACATTTTGATTATCACATGCATTAACACCTCAATTTAATCTCTTGGTGTTTCTAATAAGTATATGTGTTCAAGTGTGCACGTATGTGTGTTTAAAATGGTTTCATGGTCTTTCTTCTCAAATCTTTCAAATTGCTGCTGAAAAGTTAAAAGCAACAGCAGATTTTCCTATAGTACAGTTTTATTCAATTTTGCTCAGAGGAATTGACTCAAAGATTAAAAAATTGATGGACCTGTTGTTTTGCTTTCTGAACTAAGTTCAGCTTAGAAAGATACAAAAAAGTTATTGAATGTGACATTATCAATATCAGACATCTCAGTAATTCCTGTTCAAATCCATTGAATAAATCACAGTGTTTACATCAATATATTTTTTTCTCATACAAATGATTTCTTAACTGAGAACTGGCTCATTGATTTATAAGCTACAAATAACCAGGATGTGACTATCTGTATCTACAACAAAATATAATAGTAGAGGTGCCTGTGACTTGCCAGAAAAAATGAACATCATTTTATAGCATTATTCATGGTGAAAGATTGTTTAGATTTTTTCACCTGTTTACATTTTATTGTATTGGTCCAATGAATGAAGCAAACCCTAAATTGATTGTTTGCACCTGATATAATTTTTTTTCTTACACGAATAATTTGGGAATATATAGGCAAAGGGGAAGTTTAGGAGAGCTGCATATTCTCACACATCACTTCATGGCTAATTCTATCATTTGCTACAGCAGTATAACCATTTTTTTTTAAAAAAAAGACTAATTGATATAATATGGTATGAAATGCTTACAAAGGCTAGGGAAATACTGTAAACCAATCCATTAATAAATTGTGCTGCAGTTATCAGGAATATAAGATTGATTCATATATTTATTCATTAAATTTATATTCTACTTCTTCAGGATCTCAAGGTGGTGTACATACTACAGCCTTCTCCAATTTTCCCCATAATATTCTGGGTAGTTGATTAGTCTGTAGACTAATTAAAATTCACTCAGTGACCTTCAGTGACTCAAGCTGGATTTGAATTTTCCCAGGCCTAGCCCATCATCAATACCACACTGTCTCAAGTAACACATTCTCAGTATTTCATACAGTAGTTAAGCATGTGGCAATAGCACTTCTAATCAAAAAGAGATTGGAAGAGACAAAGATAGGAGAAAAAAATGAAGGTGAGGTAACTGGTTAAGTCACCGATTGCAGTTCCATCATTATGGGTAGAAAGGGAACAATTCAGTTAAAAAATATAAGAGAGTGGAAAAGAACACAACTAACACATGTTAATTAATGGAGACCATAAAAGGGGGCAAAGTAGTTTTTGCCTTTAAAGTTCTAACCATACATAGTCAAATGTGAATGTACTAATTGCCTCTGTCAAATAAGCATGGAGATGGTATGACATCGTGTGCTAAATCAGTGTATTATACTGAGCTATGTTAGCTATTTCCGATACAAGTGATCATTTGATGCACAATGTATAGAGCAGTAAAAAACAAATTAACCTCTCTGAACACATTAATAAAGTATACTTCTTTATTTTTCTTAACTCTGGGACATCAAGAGAAGATTTTTTGGAAATTGTTATAATCAGAACAACTCCAAAAAATTAACTGTATTGTTCAAAAGTCTGTGTCCTTGACTCTTTGTCAGAGAAAGGCTAATTAAATGTTGATAAGTAGCACATATCATTTCTGCACATGTCAGTACTTTAGTACTAGGCCTATCAGATACTGTACTTTCTATTTTTGACTATTAGGGTAACTTCATGAGCAGAGAGAGCAGTTATTGATGTTTCTTCTTCCAATTATAAAATCATCTCCATCCAAAGAGTGATAATAACTAAACATTTTTTCAGGTGCCCAGCTGTAGTAGCTAAAGCTGGCAAGGCAGAAAGCTACAATTTTCAGCTCAATCATTATACAACCATGGAACAGATGTTTCCAACACTCCTAACTAGAAAGAGGTCAAAAGATCTATTGCTTTGAAAAGGAAGGAAGAAAGGGCCTAGAATTTAAATCCCTCAGTTGACCAATGTAGAGAACTTGATTCCTATGTTCTGCAGTTGTCAGATCTCCTGCCTTATTTCTTCATTGCATAAGTTATTTATTTATCTGTGTTAAGTCTGTTACCTACTGTTGCTACAGAATGCAGCATAAAATTTCAGGAGAGCTGAAATGGAATTTTGTATCTTAGAAAGAAGTCTGATACCAGTACAATGCATAAGAACCATTCTTTTCTTGAATTAACCTTGTTTTTTTAAAAAAAATAGGAACTAATGTTACATTATTTAATATAGTTCTCCATTGATCTATCAGAACAGGACATTCAGACCTGTCCCAAAGATCACATAAAACATATTTTCAAATTCATCCACTTTCTTCAGTTTTCTAAAAAAAAAAAAAAGTGATCTAGGAACCACATATAATTCTTCCAGAACTTTTAATTCCCAAGGAGCTTCAGGAATAGGTGTTTAAATTTGGTATACTGCCTAGAAATTCTCTGAGGCAAAGCAAACTTTTTCTTTTTAATTCTGAAAGATTTTAGAAACAGTTTCTTCACATCTGATAGATCCAAAGAATCAATATTATAAGGGCTCATATTTACCACAAAAACAAAAACTTATGTACTGTTTTTAAACTGACTAGACCATTGTGCAAGCTTTTCGTGGTAAATGCATCAAACTTATGTAAGTTTTGCAGTCTTAAGTGCAGCTACTGAAATTAAAACTTGCACAAATGGAGATTCCCCAATACTTGCCAGGTCTTTAATGGGAACCAATAATAACTTTTGTTCATCTCAAATACAAACCACATTTTCAAACTCCTTATGTCGGACAGTGGCTAAAAGTAGAATATATGTTCAAATGTTTAACCTAAAATTAATAGTGTTAAACCTGTGTTTCCTTGAAAAGTATACATAATTTACACAGTGAAAATTTCACAGAATGTTCCTGCCAAAAGAGTGTATTCAGTACTTTGCACGTTTGTTTAAAATAATATGATTCAATAAAATGGGAATGCCTCCTTGTTTAAGATTTAGTTTTATAATCTTTGAAACTAACAAGATATGTAAAGTAGTAATTTGTGTAACTCCAAAAAGGAAGAAAAAATAAATTGCCCCCAGGAAGTTAGCAAGAGATATGGATTCAATAAATATTGCATTCAATAATAATTAAAAATAAAAGCAAAACTGTGGGGTATCTTAGAATTTAAACGAAAAAGAAATGCTTCATCATTACCAATAATTTTATGTCCAGATAACCTAGCATTTGTTTAGTCTGCAGACTGTAAAATTTGTAAAACTAGAGTGCTTCAATAAGTCCATTTATCAAATAACAATAACTAAAATTCAGCCCCCATTTGGAAGGAAATTAATACTCCCTTATTACCCAATGCATCTTACTATACACAAAATTATTCTGGGCAAAGCTGTTGATGATATAGCATTAATATGCAACATTCCAAGGGCTGTGACTGGTAGCTCCTTCAGCTAAAATTCTACCCAATATAATCCGCTATGTGAAAAGCAGCCCATTGGTATGCCCAATGCTCTATCCAATGCAATGTATTTCATTCCCAGCATTATCACAATATTATTCACTGATAGATTTTGGGGGGGATTGTTTATCACAAATCAACCCTTCATCATGTGGATCACAAGATGAGAGCAAAGATACAGTATGCACCTAAGCTTATATAGATAAGTCTTTTTGAAAAGCTGGAATTTGAGAAAGACGTTTTACTGTGTGAATCAGTGTGTGGAATATAAATTATTCCTGGAACATTATGGGAGGAGATGAAGCAAGGAGCAAAGTTTCTCCAGGAACAGCCCCATTGGAAGGGAATTCCTCTCCACATTCTATTCAATATACAGTAGCTTAGTCCCTTCACTTTAATTTTCAATTACATGCCTTGAAGAAGGGATGAACTAGTCAGTTTCAGAGCTTGCATTTTATTGGTCCACTATTCAATCTTTCAACCACTAGATAGAGCATTTGATTATCAGTGTATAAGTCAACCATATAATGATGCACATAAACACTCAATAAAAAGCAAATATACCAACCCAAAGAATTTTCAGTTGCCAATCCATAGTTTCTGTATAGCTAGGAACAATATAATCCATGTCAGGAACATAACTGATGAACCCATTGACAAAGGAGAAGGACACCAGAGATCATCACAGCTGAAAGAAGACTGAGGGGCAGTCAAAGAGATTAGAGATTAAATTGACAAACTCCTGTAGGAAAGTAGCAGAACCAATAGGACTGATGGGAAGACTTGCATATGGTTGCCTACGCTTGGCAATATCTTGGGGCAGAATATTGGGACAAGTAACCCTTGCAGGCTATAGCATCTCAGGTTTCAGACTGCCTTACTGCCTTACTGTGGAGAGAAAGTGATAGCTTGCATTTATCTTGCCTTTCCCGTGTTGAGGCAAGAAGATTGTGTGGTTTGCTGCTAGTCAATAGCATATGATCTAAAAGAAATCTAAACAAGATCAATCCTACTAAGTACTTAAAAGGGAGAACAATGGAAAATAACAGGCCTGGGAAGTCAAAATACTATATTGGAAGAAGACAAGCTTGAGTTGATGAAGTCTTTAACTTAACTTTCAGGGGGGAGGGGTGTATTTGGATGCATTTATTCATATGAGCGTATACAATCTTTGAATTTAATTACTAAGAGAAAAGCATTCAAAATTTTCATTTAAAACATTTATGCCATTCTTTATTCCTGTTTGCCACAAAAACGGCTGTTGAAATTTTATGTATGGATCCTATTAAAACTCTATGGGTGAAGGAATCCACCCTGAATTTCTTCTCCCAGTTTAATCTGGATTTTTTAAAAAAAAAATCTGGAGATTTTCAAGACCTCTTATATTTAACATATTTTTAAAGACAATTGAAATATTGTTCCAAGTGAGGGCATGGAACAAAGGACAAAGATTAAATTGAGTATAGAATAACAAAATGCACCTAGCATCAACATAATGGCTACAGAACTGGCTAAAATTGGGGTTTCAAATCATATTATCTCTCCCAATTCAGAACTAGACTCAACTAGTACTGTTTTAATGCTATAAAGCTTCCTTAAGGCACGGTTGCTTAATATTGAAAGGTGCATCATTTACACAACCTTAATTTTATGCTGGGCTATGAAAAATGTTACAAGAAAAATTTTAAGAAACTTCTTAACTGCCTCTAGAATCTTGACAATACCTTCCTAGCGCTTTTAAACTGACACAATTTTTTTCTCTGCACTAAGTAAAATATTTTCCCCTATACTCATAAAAATTTCTGCTACTATATTCAGATTTTAGTTTGGTTTTTTTTCCCCCTCCAGGACATTTGTAGATTTTCTTATAATGGCTGCTTTAGTCTCTGCTGCTCTTAAATGAATACTGGTTTTAATTGATGGTTGGCTGCTTTGTTTTTGATTTGACATTTATGGATCTTATTTGCATATGTGTGTGGTTTATTTAATTGAAAGTCAGTGTTAATATCCATTCTTAGGGATATCTAATGCATCTGGAAGAAAAAAATAAATAAATAATGAAAGAAAGAAAGAAAGAAAGAAAGAAAGAAAGAAAGAAAGAAAGAAAGAAAGAAAGAAAGAAAGAAGGAAGGAAGGAAGGAAGGAAGGAAGGAAGGAAGGAAGGAAGGAAGGAAGGAAGGAAGGAAAGAAAGAAAGAAAGAAAGAAAGAAAGAAAGAAAGAAAGAAAGAAAGAAAGAAAGAAAGAACAAGTTCTCAAAGATCTCAAGTTGGATCAATAGAGCTTCAGGCCTGAAGCTGCTTATTGCAGATCAAAAACCAGACATCTTCCAAATAAACCATCCGTGTATATCAGTAGTGGGATTCAAACATGTGAACAACTGGTTCTCTGTGATGATGCCATTCTGGCCTTAGGCAACAAAAAATTAGCTACCGGTTCTGCCAAACTGGTGCAAACTGGCTGAATCCCACCACTAGTGTATATGTGTTTCGAGGAAGATTTGGAATCACCACTGTATAGTACTTACTCTCCTATATAAATCACTGCCTTCCCCAACACCATATAAAAATAGTACAGAAACTATCCAAATACATTTCTTATATTTCTAAATTAGCCCAAACTAGACTGGTCTAGTTTAGAAATAAATAATTATTATCTTTCAGAACAAAAACAACTAAAATCCCGACTATTTATTGAAAAAACATAATTTAAAAACTTTTCTGAACCTTGGCATCTCAAATGTTCTTTTTCTACAATTCCCATCTTCTGGTCAGTGAATTCTGGAGATCCATGACCAATGAAAGCCTGGTTTGAGTATACTGGAAGAGAGTACAGTGATTTCTCATTTTAATGCTAGTGGATGTGATGGGATATAAAACCTTCTCAAACTTCCATCATTTTAGCAGAAAAGCATTCTGTAAGTTCATATTTATTGCATTTCCCAAATATAATTATATTTATATCTAACTTCTGGTATTCCATAATTACATCTGAAAATCAGATAAAAATTAGTATCAGAAGTACATCACAATTCTTGTTGTGAATGTCCCAAGATTCCATGTGTCTTATAATAAAGGAAGTTGGATTTGTGGAAAGAGTCAAAAGTCCATTTGAGAGTGCCATAGATAAATATTTTAAATTGACATCCATCATCATATGCAAATAAACATACAATTTAAAATATATTTGTTAGCACCACTTTATAATGCGTTGGTAAGACCAGATTTGGAATATTGCATCCAGTTTTGGTCACCATGATATAAAAACGATGTTGAGACTCTAGAACAGGGGCATCAAATGGCCAGCCCATGAGCCGGATACATCATGGCAAAACTGCATCCACCCCATTGCCAGCAATGGAAAAAAAGGTGTGATACGTCACGACACATCATGTGATGTTGTGAGTTTGACACCCCTGCTCTGGAAAGAATGCAGAGAAGAGCAACAAAAATGATTAGGAGATTGGAGGCTAAAACATATAAAGAACAGTTGCACAAATTGGATATGTCTAGTTTAATAAAAAGAAGGACTAGGAATAACATCATAGCAGTGTTCCAATATATAATAGGCTGCCACAAAGGAGAGGGAGTCAACCTATTTTCAAAAGTATTTAAAAGCAGGACAAGAGGGAGTCCATGGAAACTAATCAAGGAGAGAAGCAATCTAGAACTAAGCAGAAATTTCCTGACAGTTAGAACAATTAATCAGTGGAACAACCTGCCTCCAGAAGTTGTGGGTGCTCCAACTCTGAAGGTTTTTAAGAAGAGACTGAACAACCATTTGTCTGAAATGCTAAATGGTTTCTTGCCTGAGCAGGGGGTAGGACTAGATGACCTCCAAGGTCCTTTCCAACTATTTTATTCTGTTATTATTATCATATTTTTTATTATTATCATATTTTAAGTTGCGCAACATGGATTTTATGTTCCTGTGAAAAACACCTTGAAAAAAACTACAGATGCTTGAAAAACTACAAAATTTATAAAATAGAAATACCACATCCACCTAGGTCATCTAAAAGAAGTGATATAAATGGTTTGTGTGCTAAGCTTATAAATCAGCTTGCATGAAGTTTGGGTGATCCTCCGCCACCACAGCTACACTTATGGGTACTTCTCTCTGAAACATGATACAAATGGATACTGGACTAAATATTTTTTAAAAAACAAACTATTTAGGATCATTAAATTAGTTCCCTTCTATAAATGACATTCAACAGAAGTCTCTCCCCCAATTTAATTATAACAGCCGCTGCTGACCTTCACATAATGATGACAACAAGCATTTGACAAGACTACTATAAATCTTAAAGCCTGAAATTTCATGGGATGGGGAGCAAGAATTTTGAAAAAGGCTTCTATATTATATTATCCATATGCATGTCAGATTAAATGAGAAGGAATAAATTATCATGTTGGTCTGGCAACCTCTATGCAGTACAGGAATGACTATTTTGAGAATAGGATACAGGCAGTAACAAATGTGAAGTGAGATAAATATCTTTAGGACTGAAAAGTTCATCTCCATTGAAAAGTTCTTTTTTGAGAAAAAGAAAGCTGCAGGGTATTCGCTTGCTGTGGATGATAATTTGCACATTTTACACAGTGCTATCCCTTAGCAAATGTGTAGTTACTATGGCAACCATCATATCATATGATCTGAATGCTATTTCTAAGATTTAAAAAAAAGCAACTTCTCAAAGGAGCATTTCCTGAAAATACTTAAGAGAGAGATTGCAAGGCACACATATTTTCTGTCTATCAACAACCATTTAATCCTCCTATTTTATTCTCTGATGCTGAGTGATAGTTGCTTATATACAACTGAGATGCATCATATTAGATTGGCATTACATAAAATAAACTGGATGGGGTCCACATGGTATCTGCATCCCAATCTAGACATGAGTATACTAAACCCAACGGCTAAATGGTATGTATCTTTCCAACCTTTAAAAAAAGTTGGGTGGTGTTTTTTTTTGGTACATACAAAGCTTTCAATATAATCTTGCTGCTTTTTTTTAAGTGGCATGTTCTCTCTTTCAATATCATAAAGAGCAGGTTCAGAGTTGATTAGCATTTGGATAGAAAAGCATCAAGAAATCCCAGAGCTGCAGAATGCATTGGAAACTCAGTAAACATATCCAGAAGAATCCAACAGGAAAACAACTGAATATGGATAAGAATCTTTATTAAGGATTGCTCTGGGCAAAACAAAGGGGTTTTTCTTATTACACCTGCAGATTTCTATCTGATCGACTTGTTAAAGAAAATCCATTTTCTCTTAGGAAGATCATTTGAAAGGCTGCTATGAGGTTTCTTCAAAGCATCTGTTGGTAAAAATCTCTTGGATCTGCTCTGAGATGGATTTCATCTGTACAGGTCATGTCAAAAGGGTCATTCCAGATGCCTTTAAGGAGGCAGTGATCTCTCCCCTCCTCAAGAAACTATTCCTAGAACTGACTATTGAATAAACTTGGACTTTTTCCAACTTTCCTTTTTGGAAATAATTGTGGAAAAGGTAATCAGATAGCACTTTCAGGGACTGTGGAAGAAATAGATTATCTGATCCATAAATGTATTTATATTTATCAGGTCTTAGGTCTTGACACAGTACTGATGACATTGATCATGTTTGTGCATGACTTGTAGAAGCAATGTGGTGGCTCATCTGAGTAGGAGACTGAGCTGACAACTTGTAAGCCCCAGTTTGAAGCCCAAGTGCTGCTATGTGATGGGGTGAGCTCCCTTCATTCCAGCTTCTGCCAACCTAACAGTTTGAAAGCATGCAAACTCAAGTAGATCAGTAGGTACCACTTTGGTGGGCTAATTTCACCACAGAAGTGCTTAGGTGCTTCTGACATAGAAGTATAGCATAGCATAGCACAGCGCAGCGCAGTATATAGTTAGTATAGTATAGTATAGTATAGTATAGTATAGTATAGTATAGTATAGTATAGTATAGTGTAGTGTAGTGTAGTGTAGTGTAGTGTAGTGTAGTGTAGTGTAGTGTAGTGTAGTGTAGCGTAGTGTAGCGTAGCGTAGCGTAGCGTAGCGTAGCATCATGTATGGTATGGTATGGTATGGTATGGTATGGTATGGCATGGCATGGCACGGCACAGCACAGCACAGCACAGCACAGCACAGCACAGCACAGCACAGCATAGCATAGCATAGCATATACAATATTGAATGATATCCAATCTCACCCTACAACTGTCCAAGTGATGGGAGCAACAAACTCAGGTTCAAAACTAACAATTCTGGCTATGGACTTTGAGACCTTGTGGATCAGGAAACTTTCCCTCTCTAATTGTGAATGGGATTGTACTCTCTCAGACAGTCCTGATGTACAGTCTGAGAGTTCTCCAGACTTACAGCCTGTGCTTGAAAAACATGTGGCATTTATGGCTTAGAGAGCTTTTGCACAAAGCTATCTTGTGTACCAGTTGTGTTCATAGTCATTTTAATGCTCTGATCATTTCTCATCCATATTACTGCCATGCACTATACAGGGGACTGCTCTTGAAGACCACTCAGAAGGCACAGACGGTCCAGAATGCATTGATATTTATAATTATGGCTACAATTTGGCACGTCCATCTGCCCTGTCATGAATTGTACTTGTTACCAATAGGCTTCTGGATAAAATTCAGAGTCCATGCTATCACCTTAAAAGCTCATCATGGCTTTGGGCTTGATTATTTGCTGGATATTCCATCCCCAATTATCTCAGTTTGTCTGTTGGCATGCTCTTGTCCTGTCTCTTAAGCAATTTATGTTTTAGGGCCCAGGGACAGTACCTGCCCTATTGTACAGTATTCCCCACCCTATGATTCAGATGGCCATGATCTGCCTGCATTTCAAAAGTCCTTGAAAATCTGGTTTCTCTCCCCAGGATTGATTCAGGAGGATCTATAAGCCTGTTCCAATTGGCCCTTTCAATTGTTGGATTTCCTCTGCCACAACAAGTTCATTTTATTATATTTTATTATTATTTCTTAGTGATACTGTTGGTTTAATTGTATGCCACCTTAAGTCCTTTGTTGGGTGGGTGATAACAGTAAATTGACTAAATAAATAAATATTGTTGTCAACAATATTAGATTAAAGGAGAAGAGGAAAATGACACAGTTCAGCAAAAGATACCTTTCGTATCGAGACAATGGGAAGCAATGGAATGTGACCTGGTCATGAATAAGTTAAATCCAATTGATTTCAATAGAATGAAGTAATGATTAATTTAGTCTGCTCTGTGCCTGTTGGGTTCAATGGATAAATATGAACACTTGCTGATAAGCATAAATTATAGAATGAACCATATTAAATTTGAGTAATGAGTCAGCCTTGAGACTGCAATGGAAGGATAAAATGTCATAACAGGTCTAAGTATCAGATTAGTTTTAAGGTGTTCCAAGTCCAAATTTTACTAAGCATCATAGCTTGCTAGGTAGCTTTAGACATGTTTCCTTTTCTCCCTTTCTTAAATAAATTGATCTTATAGGCTTGTTTTAAGGGACAAAAAACTCCTTGAAGAATGAATGTGCTGCTAATATAACATTTATAACAATTACACATTTTTTCTGTTACTATATATACATGAGCATGTTTTCTAACGTGTATGTACACACAAATACGAGAGTGAGAGCATTTTGCAATATGTAGTTTAGCACAATCTTGTCTTGCAGCAAAAGAGATAATTTGGTTTTGTTCCAGCTATCCTTTCAAAACTTATTGCTGTCCTAAACTAGATTGTAACTGCAATCTACTGTACAGCCTCAATAATATTGATAGAGATAAAACCGGTGAAGGTAAATAGAACTAGTAGTACTTAACTTTTTCTTGAAAACAAGGTGCATTAGTAAATATACAAGCCAAAACTGAAATGAAAATATATCCTCGGATAAACAATAACAAAAGGCATTTTCAACATTTACCATCCCAGTCCCAAAGATGCTTTTTTTCAAAAGACAACTGGATTTTCTTTCCTTTTGCTTGAAGGCATTTTGCTTCTCATCCAAGAAGCTTCTTCAGATCTTCTTGGATAAGAAGTGAAACATGTTCAAGCAAAAACAAAGTCCAATTGTCTTTTGGAAAAAGCACTTTGAGGACAACCATGACTTAGATGATTGAGAATCCCCATAAACATTTACCATTACCATCAGCCCCTGATTAAAATCATAAATAAAAGAAGCATATGAACGTTCAGAAGACTTCAGAATCAGACATTTCTAATCCTGAAATCCTTTATAGTTACATACATCTGCACCAATATATGCAGATATTTGTGATTATATGTGTGTATTTTTTTTATTTTTTTTATTTTTTATTTTAATCCCATTTATATCCTGCCCTTCTCCGAAGACTCAGGGCGGCTTACAATCTAAGCACAAATCAATGTGCTTAGCAATATTAGACAAAGGGAAGTTAATAAAGCTAGTTAGATTTCCAGTATGCCCACAGCTGTACACCTATCATGTACAAGAGCTGAAAGACCTCCATGAAAACTGTTGAAAATTGTGATTTTTCCCATATCAATGGATAGAAATATGTTATCAGTTCTGCAAATAGAACTCTCATTTGAATATAGTTGGTTTTCTGTATGATTGGCCCTATGGGTACCAGTGCCAAAATGAAAGACAGTATTTGTATAGTTTTCTCTACATTCTGATAATTCCCAGATATGTTGGGAATGCAACTCCCAAAATTCCCAGTCTGGATGAGACCAGAGTCTCATTACATAACAAAGCAGAGAACCCTCATATTCTTGCATCTTGTGATTATAATTAATCAATATTGTGATGCATGAACAGTGAAAATATACCCAAGATTCCATTCTAAAGGTTTTGTTATTGATTGTTTTTATAGGGAGAGATGGGAGAGTTGAAAGCTGACAAAGTTCATCATGTTCTATTTCATAATTGCCATGGGATTCTTTCAGAAGATGAGGTGGAATGTCAATCATTTTTAACTGTTTCTATATTTTAGAACAAGGCTTTTCAACCAGTGATATGGGTACCACCTGTGGTACATTGGCACCTGGCAGGTGGTACATGACCATCCTAGAAAAGTGGTAGCGGGAGAGGGGAATGAGCTGAACCAGTGGCAGCAGCGCACAAGCCTGAGTGAGAGATGGCTAGAGCTGCAGGGCTGTCAGGGCTCAGCGGAAGCCCCAGGATCAGCGCTTCTTTGGGGCTGTCAGGGCTTAGTGGAAGCACCAGGATCAGTGCCAGGTTCCAGCTGGAGTTTGGCACTGATCCTGGCACATCTGCTGAGCCCAGAAAAAGCAATGATCAGCTGGAATGTTGCAGCATCTCCAGAGTCTTGTGATTTACATTCAGGTGCTTGGCAACTGATTCATATTTATGACGGTCACAGTGTCCCAGAGTCATGTGAAGTGACCAAAACCTTCTGGAACCACCCAGCAGATGGGGGGAATAAAAACCAAACACCTCCTCACCCCACCCCTGCTGCCAATCCTCAACAGACATGCTCACAACAATGAAAACCTCGGACAGGAGGAAGAGCGCCGCCAGGCGGGCAGGAAGGTGTCTTGCTCGGCTGTGGCTTGGGGGGCACTTTTTTCAGTGCCGTTGTAACTTCAAACAGTCACTAAGAGAACTGTTGTAAGTTGAGGACTACCTGTACTTCATCACTTTTTTCCTTTTTTTTGTCATCAAGTTTTTGACACCTTGCTAGGCGACTGGTGGTACTCGGATGTTGCCATATCCTAAAAGTGGTACAATGGGTGAAAAGGTTGAAAAGCCTTGTTTTAGAACGCACATTTTATTTTCTTGCTCTATTTTCAGATATGAGTTTGAAGGTTCTGATACATTGAAAAAAATCCTAGTTTTTGTGGAACTGTTTTCTTTAAATGGCTGGAGTGACCAAGGAATGCCTTTTAAACTACAAGAATACTTTTATATTCATCTGACTGACTGCCTTCCTACTTGCCTGTTGTTTATGGAACGCAAAATTCCATTTCTTGAAGAATTAGTGTTTTCATCCATTCCTTAAAAATGTCTGCTGCCTAGATAGCATTCTTGGTTTTGAATTATTTTTAATAATTTCTGAATTCCCCCCAAAATAGTCAAATGTCTATTTGAACTGCAGAAATGTTTCCTCTTATTTTTTTTCCTACAGATATTTTCTCAGACAGGTTCCATAGAACTGTATTAAACTTGTGTAAATTAAGTGGAATTCATTCCCATTCTCGAACCAATCTTAATTTCTCACTAGTGATAAAACAGGATTTCTTACTCCAGATAAATTGCAGGCTGCCTTAGCAGTTCAGAACAGACTCTGTAGCACCAATGATATTATCTTCCACTTCTGCATCTTCTGCATTCTCTAATGGTGGATTTTGCCCTAAGACTAGATAGAAGGACAATGAAGAAGGACATAGAGAATGAAGTGGTAATTAATATAATTATCTCTTCATTTAGCCTGCCATTATAATGTCTGTGGAGATTATCAGTCATCCAGTTTATTGTTGTCCCAAATGTGCTTTTTCAAAAGGCAACTTTTTGTTTTCCCTTGAAGACATTTCACTTCTCATCCAAGAAGCTGCTTCAGATCTGAATTGAAGAAGTTTGAACTGAAGAATATTCTTGGGTGAGAAGCAAAACGTCTTCAAGGAAAAACAAAGAAAACTTGCCTTTTGAAAAAACGCCTTTGGGATTGCCATTATTATATATTGAAGGGGGTGCGATGACTCAGCAGTTAAAGATGCTGAGCTTGTTAGCTGGAAAGCTGACAACTCTGGTTCAAGATGCATGCATGTCTCAAACCAGAGCTAAGGGCAAGCTCCCATTACTTGCCCCAGCTCCTGCCCACGTAGTAGTTCAAAAGCATGAAAACACAAGTAGTTAAATAATTTTGTGGGAAGGTAACAGCATTCCGGGTGCCTTGGTGCCTTGGTGTATAGTCATGCAGGCCACATAACCACAGAAATGTCCACATACAATGCTGGCTGCATTGACTAAGAAACAGAGATGAGCACCACCCCTAGAACTGGACACGATTGGACAGGTGAAACCTTCATCTTTATCTTTATTATATATTGATGCATCATGGACAGCTTCATAATGGCAGGCTCTTCCCTTCCACAGGTTTTTACTTTTCTATATATTCATACCATAAAATTATTTATATATGCTACCTTTCTATACTCTCTTCTGTAACACACATCCATGCTGGCTTAATATACCAGTCCATTAAGAAAAGCACTGCCTAATAATGAAAGAGAAATTTTCATTATTTCCTGCAGTGCCTAATTATGACACCAAACTGTTGGCTGTGCCCTGATATTTTGGGGAAATATTTTATTGAATAATCTGATTTTAACTCAATTGTTTTTATGGCCCCAAATTCTTGCTGGTGAATGAATCCATTTTTAAGAGAATAAAATTTAGTTAATTTAGCCACTTATTAAACATAGAACTGGAATGGAATAGTTGATACAACTGTAGAAGTAATGAAAGGGTTTGATGCATGCCAATAGATCTGCCTATCAAAGCAAAGGGCAATTTTTGGGTTCATGATGTCAGCTGGCCTCACCAAAGAGTGGGATTATTTTTTAAGCTTGAGTCACTATTGGACTTAGCAAAAAGAGCAGGACAGATGCCATTTGGGGACAGAAGGACATTTGGCTTCATTAAAAAAATAGCATAGATAGGCTTCAGATATATGCACAATAATGCCAGAGTTTCAATGTACAGCCTAACCTTCTTCAAAAAATTAGACTATTTGAGAAGATGATCTTTAATCTGACCTTTTCTTAAAGGGTGGGATGGCTTCAGTACATGATGGGGTGATGGTGGTTTGACACTATTAGTTAATTTCCCCCACTGGTACTGCCCACTTAATCTTTCCACTCTTCCTTCCCTGCATCCAGAGAATCAGGATCTCATCTTATCATTAATTCACAACCAGGTTTTCATGTTTGTTTAATGGTACCAGTGAGGCATCTGTTATTGGAAATCTTGCAGCATCTTATTGAAGTGATTCTGTAATTCTTCAAAGGCACTGTATGGTCCCCATATATCCAAGGCTTGGCAGCACCCTTCTCCTTCAATATTATCCTCAGAGAGGCCATATGAATAATGCCACAACTGTCTTCAGTTCAAGATGGAAAATGAAATGAGACACTCTCCCCTTTCATCTTGATCAATTAAATTTTAATATGTTACAAGATGAGATAGCAGCAGGTTGCACTATTCAGCTTAATAAGCCTGTTCAAAATTCCACAATAAGTTGTGGGTGAGAGCTGGAAGAGAGAAGCACATCCAACTAAAGGATGCAGAATGATTTTCTTTTCAAACCTCCTTTGCCATTATATGGCATTTTGTTTTGCACAAGGCTGTGTTATGAGAGGCATGCTATAAAAATGCAAAGATGTTGTCAGTAATTAGGGGGCTGGGTGGCCCACAAATCTTCTCAATTACACTCTTGTTTCCTTGCCAGATCTCCATGTTCTCTTCTGAAAGAATGTTTTGTTGGTGTTTTCACAGCCTTTGCATGCAGAATGAATAAAGGATGCCCCACCCAGCTTTCCCATTTTACAGGCTTTATTATAAAGATTTATCATTTTACATGTTTAGATATTTTGCACTGGAAGAAATCTGGAAGGCTTGTTTTGATGTGTAATTAGTTGCTAGTTCATCAGCCCACCATTTGAACTTGGGCCTGGTCCTAGAATAATTACTTTTAAGAAAAGAAGTGACTGTTTTCATTCATTTGGTTTACTATAATGTAATAAATAGCTATGCAAGATCAGATGAAAAGATTATCTAGTCCAGCATTATGCTCCTAGATGGGCCAAAAATGTGCCCTAGGAAGCCCTCAAGCAGTAACAGTGTGGTGATGACAGTAGCACCCTCTCATTCATAATATTAATTCCATAGGTAAAGGTAAAGTTTCCCCCGCACATGTGTGCTAGTCGTTTCCAACTCTAGGGGCCAGTGCTCATCTCCGTTTCAAAGCTGAAGAGCCAGCGCTTGTCCGAGGATGTCTCCGTGGTCATGTGGCCAGCATGACTAGATGCCAAAGGCGCACGGAACGCTGTTACCTTCCCACCGTAGTGGTCCCTATTTTTCTACTTGCATTTTTATGTGCTTTCGAACTGCTAGGTTGGCAGAAGCTGGGACGAGTAACAGGCACTCACTCTGTTATGCGGCACTTGGGATTCGACCCGCCAAACTGCCAACCTTCTGATCGACAAGCTCAGCATCCTAACCCACTGAGCCACCGCGTCCCTTATTAATTCCATAACTTTAAACAAATATATATCTTTGTTGCTGATAGCCAATGAAAACCTTACCCTCCATGCATTTGTCTAATCCTCTTTTAAAGTTATATAAGTTGATGGCCACCTCCACATCAATTATAAATTGTTTGAAATATTTTTTTTCCAGCATTCCACATCAATGGATGAACTTCAGAATGCAGTACTGTAAGAAGCTATATATATTGTTATATGATTCTGTTTTTGCCTAAGGCATGTCTTTCAACATAAATTCAAACATATTGTAACTTGTGTCACCCCTTGATAATTTAGTCCACCCTTTTCTGCAGCTTTGTTTTTGAGATGTAGAGACTAAAAATATAAATAGTACTCCAACTTTAGAAAACGAAGAACTGAAAAAATGAAGTTTCTTACTGGTTCTGAAAATTGGAATATGTCCTTTATTTAGCACATCAGCTCCTGATAACATGCAACTTCATATAACCTGCCACTATATCTGTTTATGGTAGTACAAAGCAATGCTATTCAGGATGTGGTTTAAGGAGTTCCCAGTCAAATGCTCCTAGTGCCTTAAGGATTTCACATAATTTGAGCCACTTTGGGAAAGTGACTGGGTTTGCAGGGGTAGTGTTAAAAGTTTTAAGAGACTGAGATTGCAGTATGCAATCTCAAAGAGCTCCCTGTCTTATGGTTAGAGGGAACAATCTTCAAAATAGATACAAGCATTTTCTGAATTGCAATGTTGTCAAGCATCTGAGCTTATACGCTTCACTCCCAAGGCCTCGAAGTGACTCGGGTTCAGACATGTTTCAAATTATAGGTGATGTTTCTTGCAACTGCCTTAACATGACCATTGACAAGTCCTGTAACTGTTTTCCTAAGTCATAAAAGCATTAGTTGTCATGATTAAATTGAAAAGAAAAAAACCCTGCTTTTCTTCAAGAGTCCTATACCAGGAATGATAGTTGAGTTCAAAGACAGCCTGTATCTGTTGAATTCAAAGAAAACTGCTGTTTTGACAGGAGAAATGGGATATCTACATATCAGTGTCATACCATTAAACATGTCAGGTGCTGTTAGACCATTTCATTCATTCAAGTGCTTTTCCTTTTATTGCCTGTCCTATAACAAGATTATGGAAATAATTTGACAATACTCGAGCTGTAGCTACAGATACTAGTTCAAAGTAAATAACAGAAGCATTTTATCAGAATGGCTGTCATTTTCCAGTTGAGGGAGACAAGTGTTTCTTAAATATATTTTCTCTCTATCTGTATGCCCTAGGTGAGCCATTTCTAATTTACTTACATTGATAGGTGGCAGTCCTAACACACATTAACAGATGAAAAGTATAGTAATTTTGGGACAGCAGTTTGCAAAAAGAGACGAAATGGATTGTTTGAGATTGCAGCCTAGTAAGAATAGTTTTTTCAGGAGATTATTGGAAAATGTTAGTTATGCAGTAATTTGATATATAAAATACACCTTAAGCAAAACTAATTGAGGGTAGGAAAAATTCCTATAGAACCCCCCACTGGTAAAATTCTGTTTAGATGATGTTAGATGATTAGCCAATTCCTCAGTCTATTGGTCACTCACCATATCTACAAAATGCCACTTTGGGGGATGTGGAAGTTTTATTAAAGTTTAGGAATATATTTGGAGGAATGGTTTATTGTAGTGTTTCTCAACTTTGACAACTTTAAGATGGGTGACTTCAACTCCCAGAATTCTCCAGCCAGCTTAAAGTTGCTAAGGTTGAGAAACACTAGTTTAATTACATCTTTCCTTGATCCAGTATCCACCAGATGTGCAATCATGTTCCCCAAGAAAGGTTGGAGATAATCCAAGACATTTGGAGGGCACCAAACTAGAGAAATTTGGCATTAGCATTATGGGAAGAATAATTTTGGTTCCATGAAAAACATGTACAATTTCTACATATTCAATTTTAAAAAATCTTTATTCATGGCATATGTAAAGGCACTAATTGACATTATAGAGGAACAGGATGATGGACTTACTAAGAAAAACACACAAAGATGTGTTATTCTATTTAAAGCCCTGCATGTGACTCTGTTAATTGAACTGAAGGCTTGCACTTATGATATTATAGATTGTACCAGTCTGCGAGTCTTACATAAACATAAGAATTATGTAGAATAGCATTTTCAAACCAGATACATTTGAGGCATATTGTGATTTGGCACAGTGGGCTGGAAGTCCAGTTTGGGAAAGAAGAACATAGGAAAGAAAGGAGTGGTAGAGTATTAGGTAGTACAGATAGTCCTCAGCTTACAACTGTTCATTTAGTGACCATTCAAAGTTACAACAGCAGTGAAAACAAGTGACTTATGACCATATTTCGCACTTATGGACTGAATGCTATTATGAAATGGGCACCTTAGAAGCAGCTTCATAGCCTTAAGACAGTGGTGGGATTCAGCCAGTTCTCACCAGTTTGGCAGAACTGGTAGCTAATTTTTTGTTGTCCAGTCCCAGAACGGACTTCCGGAAGTGGCATCCACACAGAGAACTAGTTGTTCACATATTTGAATCCCACCACTGCCTAAGACCCAGATTATTGAAGTTGAAACCTGCAGGAACTGAATTCTAGCATTGTTAGTGGGTGTGTGGGTATTTTAATGATATTTTAATGATAATGATATTTTCTATATACAGGAGACCTTGAACTAAAATCCAGCATTCTATTCTATTCTAAGGAAATTCTAGAAAAAAGAAGTGAAACTGGTCAAAATCCTACTCAGTAACAATTCACCCTAAAGAAATTATTGCTCTAGAAGTGTGCACAAAATTCTCTGATGTTTCTATGAGCAGAGAAATTGAGGCAAATTCTTCAACAGTGTCTCAAAGAATTCAGCATTTTACATTAAGATCCATTCAATATTTTTCTGCTCGTTGGGTGTGTTTTTTTTTTTGAGAGGAATTAAGTGTAGAAAGGCTGGCACAAATTGTAAGTTATGCTGGCAGCCTCATCACCATTTTGCATCCTCTATAATACTCTGGACTTAACATTGTTTCATGACATTGTGTGTTAGCTATTAACAAGAGGGAAAGAAGGAACAGTGATTACCACCAGCAAAAGGGAAAGTAATTAGAGATAATCTGGGTTTTGTTTTTTTTAAGAAATGAGAACAAGAGAGATCTTGGAATTGTCAGACGGATGCTAATAGGCAAAAGGATGTGTATGTATACCCCATACAATGGGAAGCCAAGCTAACAAGAAAAAGAAAATTCTCTAAATTGGATGGCTACTCCAAATCAAAAACTTTCCTGTGGTCCCACGTACAGGCAAGCCAGTTGGCATGATGAGATGAAGCTGAGCAGAATGGAGTTCTCCTTATTAAATCAAGTTCTAATACACATAGAAGTGGTTGCTACATGCCTGGAAAGAATGGAAATGAATAGGTGACACAGTTATTAAATGCTTATTATTCAAGTACTGGTACAAAGAACAAACTGACAACCAGGCAACAAAATCCTGTCTTTTAGATGTGCAGACACGGATCCAATTGACTTTGCAGAAAGCTTGCATGCTACTAAACTTTAAACCACTTGACCACTTTTCTCATGTCTAAAAGAAACAGAAAATAAATGGGCAATTTGAGCAAAAGTTTTTTTTCTTTTAAGAAAGTGTGGCCTCTTCTACAAAAGAATACTTTCACACATACTATCAAAAATGCGCAAAAAGTATCCTTGTTATGGAGCCCATATATACTAATGAGCTTTCCCCAATCTGGTGCCTTCCAAATGGATTGGACTTCAACTTCCATTATTCCTAGTCAAGCTGGCCTTTGATTAGAATGATAAGAATTGACATGTCTAGATAGAATCTAGTTGGGAAATATGATCTTACACTTTTCATTCTTTTTAACAAGCATTTTGCAGAATGGCAGATTTATGTCTGGCATTCAGTTCAACCCTCACATGCTTATTCATTATCTGTAGGGCTGACCTTTTATTCTTAAGAGCCCAAGGTGAGGGGGAGTCCTTTTCCATTTTGCCTTGGCATCAACCCTATGAAATAGGTCAGGTTGACAGATACTGAACATCATGTCTGAATTGGGATTGGTTTTGCCTTCTCTTCCTTAGAGCTCAGAAGCCTGGCAACTCAACCAACGTACCTAACAATTTCTTTGTCTTTATTACTTTGATTCATTTTAGCCATGCTCCAAGTCATGTATTTCCCACCATCATCACCCTCCCTTCCCATAACAATTCTAAAACCTTGGCGATTCTCATTTTTGTGGTCTTTTTGTTGAAATAGGTCTCAGGAATAACTGATCATTTTGCAACAATGAAATTCTTTAAAGGATCCAATAGCCAAGTCTTTTAAAGGGAAAAGGTAGCAGTTCACAACAGAACAAGGTAAAATGCTGGCAAAACAAGCATACGACTTTTAAATCTCATTCTTTGTAACTTAACTAGAGAATAAACAGCACCGCTATTATTCCATTATCTAACAATATAATGAACCTAAGTACCTCTTTCATTACCCTAGTCAATAGGAAAGGAACCAATGTGACTCAGCTTTAATTGAAATTTGAAGCATAACTCTTAATGAAGAGTAAATATCCTCTTGTGCCCAAAGTAATGATCTTCTCATGGCTTTCACTGTGAGGAGATAGACATGTATTGATGCTTGCATTAAAAACCATCCAATGAAGGCTGCAGACAAAGGTGAAAAAGCTGTAAGGATGCATTGCTTTTTTTTTTTACTAATGCAATCTTATACATGCCTGTATTCCCCTGGAGCTGAGGTAGCTTTACTCTCAGGTAAACGAATACAAGAGCAGCCCAAAGGGAATGTAGGATAGATCTCATCTGTCTTGTTTAAAAATAAAGCAGGTGCTTTTTCCATTGCCTTGGCCATGAATGCCAGTTGGGTGACCTTGGGCCACTCCCTCTCTCCCAGCCCAACCCAGTTCCCAGGGTTGTCGTTATTGTGTGGAAACTAGGAGTTGGAAGGTGGATATGCTTGCCATCTTAAGACATTTGTAAAAATAGCAAAGGTGGGGTACAAATAAATTAAAAAACAAGGGTGCCCAAGCCTTGCCATTCTCCAATTATCCTGAATTTCCAGCAGGAAACATATAATGTTTCCCCCAAAATAAGACCCGGTTTTATATATTTTTTGCCTTCAAAAGAGGCACCAGGTATTATTTTCAGGGAATGTCTTACCCACTTATTTAGAACCGCCACACCTAGGCCTCACACGCCCCGACACCTGTCATGCTGCTGCCCAAGTTCTTCTGTGGCTTCTTGCGGCTGCACACCATGTGGTGTATTGGTGCATCATGCTGGTGCCACCGCTCATGGCAAGAGGCCACTTGGCACGTTGCACCATGGCATGCATGAGTGGCAGCACCGGTGCAATGCATCATGCAGCCTCCTGCCACAAGCAGTGGCACTGGCATGATGTGTCACACAACATCCTGCCATGAGTGGTGGCACCAGTGCGAGCAGCACGATGAGCAATGCAGTGTCCTGCCATGAACGGCGGCATCAGCACAATGCGGCACATGGCGTGTGGCTGCAAGTGGCCACAGAACTCAGACAGTGGCGTGATAGGTGTCAAGGCATGGGAGGCCTGGCTGCAGCAGTCCTAAGGTCAGTGGGTGTGGAGCATGTGGGGCAGCTCCACCCCCCCACACCCCTGCCCTATCTGGATTTTTATGCATGTGCCTCGTCCCCAAACTAGGGCTTATTTTGGGGGTAGGGCTTATATTAAGCACACACATAAAAATCAAGCTAGGGCTTATTATGGGGATAGGTCTTATTTTGAGGGAAACACGGTATCTACCATGAGTCACCCTACCTATTTGATGGGTGTTTCCCCCACAGTTCCTTTTTTCACAGAAAAGCCACAGAGGTTAATAGCAATTGGGGAAGATTTTTATTTTCTGTCCAAATCAATAATGCATACATTTGTGTTTTCTTTTTGTCAAAGAACACCCATCCCAAATTTAAAGGAGTGTAGCTGCAAAGTATTTTACTGAACCTAAATATATCTCTTCCAGGAAAAAAAGTCTGCCTGCAAAGTTCAGTTATGACTGGCTGGGGAAGGAGCCAAAGTCCACAAGTCTTAAAATTGTCAGGTTTGGACACCCTAGACAATATGGTACATCTAATTCTTAATACATAAGAATGTAACATTTATAGCTAAGCTAACTTTCTGTCAGACTCCATCTTTTAATAAAAGGTTCATTCCTTCATTTCCATGGTAAAATGTAGTACATTTGCAAACAAAGTATTTTATAGATGGGGAACAATACTTTCAATATCTTTGCAAGGTTCTTGGCATCTTATTTTCACCAGCTGTGATTTTCAAAAATATTAAATAAAAGTATTAGAATGTGTTTTGCACTTCGATATTCTCTTTTCTTCATTTTTAAAATACTCATTTCATTCAACCACAGTAAAAGGCTATTTAATTTGAATTGCATTGTGAATTTAGTCATATGGAAATGTGATAGCCTTAAGTATATGGCATTCAGCTCATTTTGTGTGTTTCCGGCATAGTTTCTTCATAATTAAAGTGTCACAAAAACAAATTTGTAACAAGAATGATGAAATTTATTCAGAACATTTCTCTGCAGAAACAACTTTGGCTCACATAATATCATTTTATGCTAGCGGTCCACAGTCCTTTTATCTTTCTGTTTTTCTCTTTCTCTTTTTTCCTATTGTTAAAGATTGAGCCCTCTGTGAGATGCTATTGTCTACACTTCTTTTGAAGTTTATGAGGGAATATTTGACAGCCATTTACCAGAATTCTAAAAGCAACAACAAAAAGGTAGCTTGTGGAATTTTGTGGAATATAATTTTAAAACCCACTATGAAAAGGTGTATTACTGGTAAAAGTAATAGGACTAAATCAGAATATTAAATATCTTTTAAATGGTGTAGAGAAAAATATTTTAGAAATGTCTACACTTTGTTCAGAAACTAAAACATAAATGGAAAATTACTAACTTTATACCAGGTTGTAAATCTCTTATGGCTTTTTTTTTAAGAACCGATAAGCTCTCCCTATTATGAAAGGGTTTTGATTTTGAACCTTGGAAAGCACAGGATTTCTGTGATAAAGATGCTGAGTTCGGCACTGGAATATAGGAACAATGCACAATTGAAGCCTTGCCTCTTTTTAATCTGCATGGTACTTTGTAGTGCAAGAATTGAGCTTTTAATCACACTGGCATTGCCACCATCCTGAGTTTTGACTTTAAAAATACCAAACTAATGACAATATTAACAGGAAAAAAATGCTTGATGTGGAGAACATTGGCGTGTTCATGTATGCAAGCAATTTAATTATTTCTCCTTTTTATAGAATGGGGTGCAGGAATTACATGGGTTCTGTAGCATCTCAGGTATAACAGTTATTTTTATACCTGATTATCTGCACAGTTCTTTGATGGGTTGCAGAGTAGTGGCTTTTCAATCTGAAATAATGAATGATCTAGGCCAGCTTATAGCATTTTTGTTTTTAGTGAAGATCCCTATTGAGTATTACAATACATGTTCTTCCCATTCCAGTTATCTATCTATATTTCATTCAATGAATTCCAGCAATGCCTTTTCTTTCTAAGCGATTTCTTTTAATGCTCCAGTCCTGAAATGGAACAAGTTGAGAATTTCAATATGGGAGCCAAAAACAGTAGAAGATTCCATGCTCTAGAATAGGAGGTAGGATTTTTTTTTCTCCAATCAAATGCTACAGTTCTCAGGAGAAAATTAATTATGGGCTGATTACTGGTGAAACAACTTAAGGAGCTTTAGGTTCAGAGTCAAAAAAAGGAGATATGATAGAACTTTTTTTATCTGATTGATATTCATTTTCCTGCCTCTTTGGAGGTTATCTATCTGAATGATTTATATTATTATCTATGGCAAGGTAAGGTCAGTGGTGTTGATATTAGTGATGTTTCACCCAACAACATTGGTTGCATAATACTATAAAACAGAGGTCCCCAACCCCCAGTCCATGGACCAGCACCAGTCCATGCCATGCCATGCAAAAAAACTGTGGTCCTCAGAAAAACCACTGAAATAAAAGATGCTGCAAAACTTAAAGTAAATCCATGAATGAATTCAGATCACTTTATGGCTGCACAAGGTGATGCAGTTTTTCTGTTTAGTGCACTGTCTAAGAAAAATATTATGAGACATGACATGCCACTCAGTGAGAACAGATAAGCTTAGCTCAGCTAAGAAAAAGGTGGAAAGGGACAAAAGAAAGTACACCCAATACGTCATTCAACATTGTTTAATATCTCAGAGTCCTGCCTCACCAGTACCTTGCTTAAATGCTTCTTAATTCTCACCTCAGCTTGCTCAAAATTAAAATTTGTCTTTATATGATGGCCGAACAGCAGCCAAACAAAAAGCAGTTAACAAAGGAACAGGCTACCATAAACACATATAAGTTAACTTTCATCAAAGAAATCAAGAAAAATAAAGCTGAATCTACTATTTTTTTTATTTTACAAAAGTTTTATTTTATTCTCATTATTCCCTGCAGCCTCTGTGTTAGCAAGGAAGTGTAACAAGAAGTCATTTTTATCATTGCTGGACAGTTTCTCCCTTGGAGAAGCTTATACTTTATAATCAGTAAACATTGGTAGAGGCATCAATTATGCATATGTAAAACAAATTTCCCAAGGAACAAATTATACAGTATTTTTTTCTTAATTTTCAGTTATAGCTGGTGACCCAACACACATCATTTTGTCAAGACTGCTAATCCCTGCTTCTTGAGTTCTTGGAACCTTCTTAAGATGTCATTGCTAATATTATTAAGGATACATTGTCTAGTTTTGAGGAAAAAGGACTGCATTATATATGGGTATTTTTTATCTATGAGTGGATTGCCTTAGATGTAGATTTGGTATGGACAAATGTACTGAAATATAGAACTCATTTCTACAGAATACAGTGGCTGGTTGTTATTGTTGTTTTTTTTTAAAAAAGATATATAAACATACAGAGGTACTTCGGTACTCAACTGCTTTGAAACTCATTGAATTTGGTATTCAACACATTTTGAGATGAAAATTTTGTCCCGGTACTCATTGTTTGTTTGGTACTCAACGCACAAGCTAGAAGTTCTTGGTGTCAGCTGCCTTATGACTCATTGTTGTTGTTGTTGTTAGCTGCGAAGTCGTGTCCGACCCATCGCGACCCTATGGACAACATTCCTCCAGGACTTCCTGTCCTCTACCATCTTCTGGAGTCCATTTAAGCTCACGCCTACTGCTTCATTGTATTATATGACTCATTGTATTATACCAAATGGGAAAAAATGTTTGGTACTTATAGTTTTTGGTATTCATCACATCTCCTGGAACCAACTGAGTACTGAGGTACCACTATATTGGAAACATATATGTACTTGAATAGTTTAAAACTTTTAACTCCTGAGCTTTGCAGTTGGCATTTTCTCATTGTAGAAACTCTCACCCCATTCTGCCTTCTAAATCTCCCCTTCCCAGCTAAAGTCAGAGAGGGATGTTTCTCTTATAACCAAAAGGCAAAGACAAGCATGGAGAAGATGTTCCATACATGTTTTGCTCAGAGGAGGGAGCTCTAGAGTATTCTGGGAATTATCAGGTAAGCAATGGAGAGGAAATAACAGAACGGCCTGTTATGAAAAATGTTCATGAAGGTTGAGGGATAAAACTGGTGACCTGACAGAAGAGCTCCTATTCAGCTTTCCCCAGTCTGGCATTTTCAAGCAGAGATGCAAAAACTAGAACTACAAAACCAACATGGTCAAAAGTTTTGCAAACCTAAGTCTTTACACTGAGAAGGTTCAGCTCCAAAATATATAAATAAATCATAATGTACAATGTCTCTAAATAAATAAGGAGCATTTTCTTTCATCATTGAATAAACTCCTATATCTGGGATTAGAATTAAGAATCTTTAAATGAAGCTCTTATGATTTAGGAGCTACCTGGCATTATTTCATTGTTGCCCCTTTAAATCAGAACAATGAAAATAAAATAATATAAACCCATTTTAGACAAAAAATTGAGAAAGGAACACACACACACACACATATTCAAGCATAATAGCAATCCTCAACACAACAAGCCCTGAAATTCAATTATTTCATCAGCACTTTCAAACATAAACAATAAAATAAGCACACATTAATCAAAGATATTGATCAGCTTCAAATGACAGCCTGTGTGAATACATAATTGCATCATAAATCAATCACCCCTTGTATGAAGTTACAAATTCAATACTGTATGGAAGAAGCAGCAATTATGTTTCTAAATGTTGGACTAGGAATGGAAATGATTTGGGGTCAAACAGCCTGTTACAAAGAAATTACTTATGCCATAACAGTCTCCTAAGACAAACTACAGTTCATCTTCTTCCTTCTATCACAAAATCTAGCACACTCAATGCCTTTATATGATAGGCCGCTTTGTACAGTATGCCTTTGGGTAAGAGGTGTTTCAGCCTCAGTGCCTACATTAAAAGATTGTTTCCAAAGCATTATTATTTTGTGAAAAATATTGACATATTAGTTGTGTTTGTAGAACTGGAACTTAAAGGGAAAATATTGTTTGGACATTTTAACAATAGGTGCCTTGTAGAATAGCATGTCTTTAGGCAAATCAATTTTAGCATTATGTAATCCACACCTATCCTGCATGGAAAATGTTGACCAGCTTTATAAAGAGCCACAGTTAGCAATGGGAAGAGAATCATATTTGGAAGTGCATTGTGGTGTGGACATGCCCCTTGACTGAAGAACAAAAGTCAAGGCATGAAGCAGTGCATTGATAGGAACATGAGTAGTTGGTATGGAGAGAGACAATGAATGGAGCTTAATTAGATTACCTTATCTCTTACCTCTAATTTCTTTCATTTATTACTTACTCCCTATCTGAGTTCTGCATAACTTTGCTTAAACTGAAAAGAATCCATCTGTTAGGTGGATATGTATGAGTGTGTGTTTGTTTATACCCCCAGCAAGATCAGATTTAAGTAATGCTTGTTCAATAAATACATTTTCTAATTGGCTGTAAGGTATCCAAGCAGCACTGCCCAGGTGCATAGATCCAAATATCAATATTTTTTTCCCCAAGATGGTCCTTGGAGAGAAAACCACTACACTGTAGGCTAGACTGAGATGTATAAAAACATGTTGGATAAAGGCAATGAGAAACCACTTCTATACAGTTGCCAATAAAACTCTATGGACATATCCATAAAGCCATCAATAACTTACCTTTCAAGTCAAGAATATATTAAATGTAGGTGTAAGGGGATTCACTAGTTGATGTCCCACTGAATATTTGGAAGCCAAGATAATGATTTGTATAATTTATTCTATTATTAAGCCAAAATAATTACCAAGGTAACTTGCAAAGTCCAAAAATTTAATAGTCCTTCAAAATTAGATACTTGGAAAGGAATGAAGAAATGAAAATTTTACAGAAATGCAATGAACAGTCCATTTTATTAGACTGTCCTTATTCTCTTCTGATCCTTCTCTTCTCCTGTCTTCATTTTTATTTTCCTTGAAATCAAACTTATCTTCTTCTCCACTCATATTTAGACCAAGTGGTTCTTCAGAAAGCTCTTATGAAAGATGGGGAAGGGCATCACTAGGATATGGATGATAGAATTCATCAAACTTTTCCCTTTTCTGTATAACAGTTCATCTTTCCTGCACAAATGTGTGATAGACAGGTAAAAACCTATTGGAAAACTGTAGGTGTACACATAGAAATAAATATTTGGTAATATTCTAACAATAAAATAGAGGTAGTTCTTGACTTATGTCTACAATTTGGACCAGAATTTCCATTGTTTAGCAAGGTTGTTGTTAAGTAAGTCATAGCCAATTTTATGATCTTTTTTGCTACTGTTAAAGAGAATCACAGCAGTTGTTAAGTGGATCACACAAGTATTAAATAAATCCAACTTCCTTCATTGACTTTGCTTGTTGGAAGCTATTTGGGAAGACTGCAAATGGCAATCACATGGCTCCAAGACACTGCAAATATTGTGCCAATTGCCAAGCACCAAGAGTTGCTAAACAAATGGTTGTAAGTTGACTATAAATAATACTTTGTTTTCTGATCTTATGAATTTTATGGACTTTGTGGAAGTTTACTATACCTGCTGCTTGGCTCTCATTATGATTTTCTAGTTCCTATTTTAGTTTACATTAATGAACTTCAGGGTAAACTCATTTCAGTAAACAAATGCCAGTTTTTTTAAATATGTATTTAGTATGTGAGCATAGTATGTATGTTTAACAAGAGCAACATTAAAAATGTTAAGCACCAGGTGAAATATGTCACTAGCTCACACCTATTGATTTTTATTTTGAAAAGTACTAATTGACAGAATTATTCAAAATCTTTTTTATTATTGTTAATTTGCATGGGCTATGCATCTGTTTATCTCTTGGTGCAAATTTTTAAATCACTGCAATCTACAATTATCTCAAATTAGGTATGGAAAGTTTCCAAGAATAAATATCCACTTGGGCTCATGTCATTTTCTATATTTTTAAAGATAACATGTTGGTGCAGAATGATGCAGAATGGGTGGCTTATTTGAAAAATAAATTTTAAGAAACTAATTTAGAAATAATTATGAACATTAATTGCACAATAACCTTATAGTTTAGCAAGAGGACAACCCAAGAACATACTACTTACTTAGGTTTGATTTTACTGAATACATTTTCTAATATTTGTTTGTTTATACATCTACAGGTGGAGCATTGTGGTATAGTTTATTGATGGCTACATTCTCTGTTCTCACGATGTATCTTATGAGACTGTCAACCTTCTAAACATGCAGTTTAATCAGTTTTCCCATTTATTTTTGCACATTAACTACAACATATTCTTCTGTGGAACAGCTATTTTCTGAATATTTTTTCCTATTTAGAATATTAATGAGGGAATATACCTCATAAACATTTTAAATAGAACAATCATTTACCAGAATTCTAAAAGCAACAACAAAAAGTAAGCTTGTGGAATTGTCAGGAATATAATTTTAAAATCTGTTATGAAAATGTGCATTACTGGTAAAGGTAATATTATTAAATTAGAATGATAAACATATTTAAATGTTTTAGGGAAAAGTATTGTAGAAATATTCAGAACTAAAAACATAGGTGGATAATTTCTAACTTTGTACCAGAGTGTTAAACTGGTGGCTTTTTAATAATAATAATAATAATAATAATAATAATAATAATAATAATAATAATAATAATAATAATAATAATAATAATAATAATAATAATAATAATGCAGATAAACTTTCTTTATTCTGAATGGAATTACTATTTTTGAACTTTGGAAAGGATAGGATTTCTCAGCATTAGAATATAAAAACAATTTGTACTAACTTATATTACAGAACCAAACTCCTATAATTGAAGCTGTCAATTCTGAGCATCTGGGGTTTCAGACAGCTGATGCTTCTACTGATGCCTCTACTTCTACCTGGGCAAGAACAACCCTATATTTGGGGCATCTTGGATTTAGCTTGGACACAGTTTCAATGCAAGAAAACAACTAAGCTCAGAGTATCAAGGACCCCTCATTTGAACCTTGAGCTGCAGTTATTCTTATTTATTGGTATACTTGAGCCTTGGTGGAGCAGTGGGCTAATGCCTCCTTAAGTAACACCAGCTGTCTGCAATTAGTGCAGGTTCGAGTCCCACCAGGCTCAAGGTTGACTCAGCCTTCCATCCTTCCGAGGTAGGTAAAATGAGGACCCAGATTGTTGGGGGCAATAAGCTGACTTTGTAAAAATGCCGCTTGGGGGGGGGGTGAAAGCCCTAATAAGCAGGCATATACATAGAATGAAGGCTATTGCTAAGCACATTGATTTGTGCTTAGATTGTAAGCCGCCCTGAGTCTTCAGAGAAGGACGGGATATAAATGGGATTAAATAAATAAATAATTTATGTTTGATTTTCTTGAGTGGTGTGATGGTCTAGTGGTGAAGATGCTTGCCTCCCATTCAGACGGTTGAGAGCTCAATTCTAGGTAGCACAGATGTTTCTCTCCTAGGAGGCAAAGGAAAAAATATATATTATGAACTCAATGTGGCATTCAGAAGGGAACCCAGCCATTAAATGCTCAGCTTCATCCAGTCACCGAATTATTTATTTTTTATTTATTTTTATTTTAATCCCATTTATATCCCGCCCTTCTCCGAAGACTCAGGGCGGCTTACAAGCTTAGCAGTAGCCTTCATTCTATGTATATGCCTGCTTTTTAGGGCTTTCACACACACCCCAAGCGGCATTATTACAAAGTCAGCTTAATTGCCCCCAACAATCTGGGTCCTCATTTTACCTACCTCAGAAGGATGGAAGGCTGAGTCAACCTTGAGCCTGGTGGCATGTGAACCTGCACTAATTGCAGGCAGCTGGTGTTACTTAAGGGAGTTCAGATTTGATTTTCTTGAATTCATTTTATATTTGTCTTTGTTCATATATCTATACGAGAAACATGTAGCAAATCCCTGGAAACCTGGTATTAAGTCAAATAAGCCATTAATAGACACAAAGAAATAAACTATATTTACTCACCATTCAAGAGTCATTATATGAGATAGGTGTCTATGTAAATGCTGTCAATAAATATATTCATACAAACATAACAGTGCAGCTTTTTCAGAACAAAGCAAATTTTAACTTCTATGCTACTATAAATTTGCTAAAAGTACTGAGGTGGCTTCCAAATCATATTACTATTCTGACCGTATGGATCAATTGGACCACTCAATTTTTTAAGCTTCAGTTAGCTGAATAAACACGGGTTGTCCTCAATTAGTAACCCGTTAGAGCAGGGGTGTCAAACTGCTGGCCTGCGGGCCGGATCCATCATGCTGAAACTGCGCCCGCCCCATTGCCAGCAATGGAAAAAAATCGTGATACATCGCAACACATCATGTGACGTTGCGAGATTGACACCCCTGCAAGAGGTATTCTGGGAAATTGCAAGAAAAGCCAAATTATGATCTATAATTATAAATAATTATAAATTATAAATAATCTCAATTATTTACTCCTTTGATCAAATTCAGCAAAACCCAAGCAGTCGTCATCATTACTGCTAAGCTTTTAAGCCGCCCTGAGTCTTCGGAGAAGGGCGGGATATAAATGGAATAAAAATAAAAATAAAAAATGAGTTAATTTGAACCATCTTCAAGGTGTCCTTGTTAACATATTAAATAATTAAAACAACTGACTTTCATGTTATTGTCTTCCTGCCATCTCCTCTAATGCTGATCACTGACAATCCATAGAAATCTAATGGGTGGCAACATATGCTCTAGACTTCTTTATAGAATATCTACAAAATGAACATTTGTCTCATGAATGAAGGCAAATATACATGTCCCAGGGATGCAGTGGCTCAGTGGGTTAGGACGCTGAGCTTGTTGATCAGAAGGTCGGCAGTTTGGCGGGTCGAATCCTGAGTGCTGCGTAACAGAGTGAGTGCCTGTTACTCGTCCCAGCTTCTGCCAACCTAGCAGTTCTAAAACACGTAAAAATGCAAGTAGAAAAATAGGGACCACTATGGTGGGAAGGTAACAGCGTTCCGTGCACCTTTGGCATCTAGTCATGCTGGCCACATGACCACGGAGACATCCTCCCAGCCACATGACCACAGAGACGTCCTCAGACAAGTGCTGGCTCTTCAGCTTTGAAATAGAGATGGAAACGATTAGCACGCATGTGTGGGGGAACCTTTACCTTTACCTATACATGTCCCAGGACTTATGCTGGAGCCCATCCTCAGGGAACCTCTCTTTACATTCTACTAGTGAGAAGTTTCCTGAGGATGGGCTTCAGCATGCATCCCAAAGCTCTGAAGACTAAACCTCTGATCCTGGTGACTGACCCAGATTGGCTCCTGAATGTCTGTTGATTGCCCCAACTTCTGAATTTCTTCCTTCACCACACATACCATATTTTCCGGCATATAAGATGACTTTTTAACCCATGAAAATCTTCTCAAAAGTTGGGGGCTCATCTTATACGCCCAATCATCTTATACGCTGGAAAATAGTACATAAATCAATCGAGCGCCCCCGTTCTTGCAAAGCAACTTCAAGCCTCCTTAGTCCAGTCCCCCCTCCAACGTGACTCTCTCTTCCCACCCCCAAGACTCTCTAAGCCCCTTCCCCTCCCCCTTGCAACG
The DNA here is from genome assembly GCF_964194415.1 of Vipera berus. Classification (NCBI taxonomy): domain Eukaryota; kingdom Metazoa; phylum Chordata; class Lepidosauria; order Squamata; family Viperidae; genus Vipera; species Vipera berus. Next base: position 190,555,565 of record NC_138204.1, read on the forward strand.
CCAGACCCCGGGAGCTCTTGCATTTATTTCAAAGGGTGGGTGGAAGGAAAAGCCCCTTTCGGCTCCAGCGTGGCTGCAAGTTGACGAGCCCGGGAAGGCACGCCCTCCCCTCTCACTGTGGAGGAAGCAGGGAAGGCTGGCATCGGGCGGGAGCCAGCAGGGCAGTCCTGCGCACGCGCGTGCTCCCCGGCTGCTAAGGAGTGCTCGGGGAGCCGTGGCAGGGGCCTCACACCCTTCCCTCTCGAGGCGGCACCGGCGGAGCTGTCCGGCGTCGGGCGGGAGCCGGCAGGGCAGTCCTGCACATGCGCGTGCTCCCCGGCTGCTAAGGAGTCCTCGGGGAGCCGTGGCAGGCGCCTCACGCCCTTCCCTCTTGAGGCAGCACCGGCGAAGCCGTCTGGTGTCGGGCGGGAACCAGCAGGGCTTTGCACCATCTGCATCAGACGGGTCTGAATCGGGCTTGTGTCGGACACTTGGCAACTGGCATGTAAGTATTTTCTGGCGTATAAGACGAAAAATCTTGAAAATCTTCTCAAAAGTCGGGGGTCGTCTTATATGCCCAGTCATCTTATACGCCGGAAAATATGGTAATTTATTTTTAAAGTCATTTTCAAGATCTTTGTTTTTGTTCATATCTTATGAGATGTTTGATATTGCTATAATTGATGGGCTTTAACTTTGTTCATTTTGCACCTGGCTACCCTAATGTCAAACATCTTAAAGACAAGGGTATCCTGCAGACACTGTTAGCATGTTGACTATTATTTTTCATTATTATTAGAACTAAAGTTCTACAAGTTCTGAGGGATGTCTTGGTGGAGCAGTGGGCTAATGCCTCCTTAAGTAACACCAGCTGCCTGATATTATTGCAGGTTCGCATCCCACCAGGCTCAAGGTTGACTCAGCCTTCCATCCTTCCGAGGTAGGTAAAATGAGGACCCAGATTGTTGGGGGCAATAAGCTGACTTTGTAATAATGCTGCTTGGGGGGGGGGCGAAAGCCCTAATAAGCAGGCATATACATAGAATGAAGGCTATTGCTAAGCACATTGATTTGTGCTTTAGATTGTAAGCCGCCCTAAGTCTTCGGAGAAGGGCGGGATATAAATGTGATTAAAAAATAAAAAAAATAAAATAAAATGTCTTGTTGTCTCTAGGCTGAAAACTGGTTGTGGATCTCTCCGGTTTAAACTCAACATCTTAACCACTACCCTGAGAGAGACACACTTAGCCTGCTTATTCATCTGGCCAGTAGTGATCAACAACCAGGATTGGTGGCATTCACGTGGATGTGAATATTAAGTACTTCCTTCCAGGGATCCTGTCACTCAAAATAGTACTGTCAAAAGCACTTGGTCCCCAGGAGAGTTAAATAATTGGACTTCATTCATTCAAAAGACTTTGAATGGCATAGTTTTTAAAATAGCACTCATAGGCAAACAAATTACTCATTGAAACTGATTTTATTTTTAATGAGTTTCCAGGGATGATAACAACCATCCTGTCTAGGCAGCAGAAGCTGATACCTCAGCCTTTTAAGGTTCAAATGACAAAAGGAAAGAGCAGGACAGAGGAGCAGAATATAAAAGGATTGATGTCAAAGTTCACCTACTGAACACCTGGATGTCAGAGACAGATATAATGATGTGCCACCTGCTTTCCTTCCTCAAGAAATATCTGCTACAAAATGCCTCCCATTGTTGGTCTCCCTACATACCTGGCAAATTAACCAAAAACCAATGCCTCACAGCCTGGAGGAAAACAATAATGACACACAAATGACCTTGCTTTGTGTCAGGAAGGCAAAACAATCTTCTTGGGAAAACCTAATTAAAAGCAATTAAGTCATAGCCAGGTGAAATGGGTAATGCTCAAGTTGTATTTGCATGACACAGCTACCCATCGTTAACTGAACTGTTGTACACTGGCTTAACCCCATTTCCTGGGTTTATGCAAACACTCTGTAAACTGAACAGTCTAAACTCACAAAACAAATAAGGCTAAAATATAGTTTTTCAAGTGCTGCTACAAATGATTACCCCCTGCTTGCATTAGCATGGTGTTGATTTAAAGAATAGAACTCAGTTGTTAAGGAGGAAAAATTGGAAAATGTAATAGAATTTACTTCCAAGCTAGGTGAGAACAAACAATCTGGCCAGAATAAGTAGTACTTTTCTCTCCTAGTGGTAATGTCTTATATCAGCTGAAGTGATGCTTTCTTGCAGTCTTGTAAACATAAGGTACATACACCAGGTTTCTCAAACCTGCCACCTTCCAGATATGTAAAACCAATGTTTCTTAACCACAGAAATGCAGAAACAGGAAGGAAAGAGTTTTTAAAGTGATCCTCTTGCAAAGAGAAAAATAAATATATCTGTAGGAACATAAAACGTAATTAAGCAGAAGTTGAATAAGGCTACAAGCTGACTGAAATGAAGCCATTCATGGGAATGATTACTCCCCAAAATTTAGTTATGAATTTTAGAATTAATTGTAATGTTGACCATATGTCCACAAAATGATAAGACCAATGCTATTATATCAGCTGCAGCAAGGCCCATTTGCCTTCTTTAACTACTCAAGCCAATACATATCAGCAAAAGATTATTTAATATGTTGCTCAAAGTCCTATTTGTATGACATAAAACATAGAATAATAGGTTGGAAGCAACCTTCTAGGCCAGGGCTTTTCAACCTTTTCACCCATTGTACCACTTTTAGGATATGGCAACATCCGAGTACCACCAGTCGCCTAGCAAGGTGTCAAAAACGTGATGACCAAAAAAAAAAAAAAGGAAAAAAGTGATGAAGTACAAGTAGTCCTCAACTTACAACAGTTTGCTTAATGACCGTTCGAAGTTACAATGAAAAAAGTGCCCTCCCTGCCTGCCCGCCCGGCAGCGCTCTTCCTCCTATCTGAGGTTTTAATTGTTGTGAGCATTTCTGTTGAGGATTGGCAGTGGGGGTCGGGAAGGGAGGGGATTGGTTTTTATTTCCCTCCCCCTCTGCTGGGTGGTTGCAGCAGGTTTTGGTCACTTCACATGACCCTGGGACACTGTGACCGTCATAAATATGAATCAGTTGCCAAGCATCTGAATGTAAATCACAAGACCCTGGAGATGCTGCAACATTCCAGCTGATTGGTGCTTCTTCTGGGCTCAGCAGAAGCGCCAGGTTAAGTGCTGAGCTCCTGCTGGAGCCTGGCACTGATCCTGGCGCTTCCACTGAGCCCTGACAGCCCCAAAGAAGTGCTAATCCTGGCGCTTCTGCTGAGCCCTGACAGCCCTGCAGCTCTAGCCATCTCTCGCTCAGGCTTGTGCACTGCTGCCACCTGTTCAGCTCATTTCCCTCCCCAGCTACCACTTTTCTAGGATGGTCGCATACCACCTGCCAGGTGCCAATGTACCACAGGTGGTACCCATACCACTGGTTGAAAAGCCCTGTTCTAGGCCTTCCAGCCCAATCCTCTGGTTGAGTAGGAGATCCTATAATGTTCTGGACAAATGGCTGTCCAGTCCCTTCTTGGAAACCTCCAGTCATGGTGCACATTCTGGAGGCAAGTTGTTCCATTGATTATTTTAAATTGCCACTGAAATTTCTCCTTAGCTCTAGGCTGAATCTCTTTTCAATGATCTTCTACCATTACTTCTCATCCAGCCCTCAGGTGCTTTGGAGAATATGTCAATCACTAAAATCAGCCTTCCGATGCTGTCATGTCCTCTGCAATGAAGTGATTCTCTCATGCATTGGATGCAACTGGGGGTGGGGGTGTCAAACCTACATATTTTGTTGCCACCCTACAATTGAGAATGTAGGCATCAGAAGAATTGCAGTCATGAGATACTATACACAGATAGATATGCACTGAGTTTTCCCATATGACTGTAGATCCTTAGGAGGTGGATTGATGATAGATAAATAAGCTGAGTGGCAACAAAATATGTAGCCAGTTACCCTGTGGCCGGCCATAAGACATCTTTTGGTAATGTAAGAGAAAATACAATATAGAATGCCTGTTTAAGGCAGCAGCCAATTGTTGTCATAATATAGAATCTGGCCCCCAAAAGGGAAAGACATTTTGTGAACTAATATATTATCTTGTATTTAATATAAAACAGAAATCCAATTTGAGGAATTCATAAAAAGCAAGTTCTTTCCTATTGAACACATTTATACACACAGTTTACTGTGCCCTTGGGTAAAAGAGTAGGAGTATGTATGTGAATTTAATAAAAATTAAGGGAATTAAATAAGTTGCATTTTCACATGAAATGTTTTATGCTCAATGTCTCAATATTTATGCAGTATGTTATTGATTTATTCTCATGTCAAAATTCAGGCTTTGTATCTTTCATTTCATCCAGTGTTTCAGGTCTGGTACCCAGGAGAATTATACACCCACATAATTTATGATGTGACAGCCATTATATAATGAAAATGGGGGTAGGGGTACTTTAAATTAAAGATAGCTACAATTTGCAATTGTAATACAGTGTAAAAAGATTATTACATGACAGTTGCATGCTGAAGGAGATCTATAATTTCAAAGTGAAGAAGGTCTACTGTGAATGTGACATGAAAGAAGCAAAATAGAAAAATCAAATCAAGTTATGAATGTATAATTTCATACCTCATAAACTCTTCTAGGCAATTATCAATTGATTTTTTAGAACAGAGCCTTTTAAAACTAGTAGAGATTGCCCCAAATACAATGCTTTGATGTAGCACAGTGTAAAACTCGATTTTATTGGTGAATTTACAAGTGTTTGTAAATCAAAGTTCTTCTTGAGTAAAATAATGTTGTTTATAACAGCCTCTCCCAGTCTGGCAATTTCCATTGTGTTTAGGAGACTTTTGAAGTTTACAGTTCAGTACACTTACCTGAAGGTTGTTATGTGTATATGTAAATGTAGGTCATGTATGAGAAACAATTGCTGTAGGACAGACATGTCAAACTCGCGACGTCACGTGATGTCATGCAATGTCTTGGGATGATTTTGCCATTGACGGCAATGGGGTGGGTGTGGCTTCTGGATGACGCGTCTAGCCTGCAGGCCGGCAGTTTGACACCCCTGCTGTAGGATATGCACAATATTGTGAGACCAATGGCAATAGCAATAGCACTTAGATGTATATACTGCTTCAGAGTGCTTTACAGTCCTCTCTAAGCAGTTTACAGGGTCCGCATATTGCCCCCAACAATCTGTGTCCTCATTTTACCATCCTTGGAAGGATAGAAAGATTGAGTCAACCTTGAGCCAGTGAGAATTGAACGGCTGGCAATTGGTAGAATTAGCCTGCAATATTGCATTCTAACCACTATGCCACCATGGTACGGTATCGTTGATGTTGTACTGGAATTTAACAGTACAAGATAGCCATTCAACCATGTGACTTTTAGCCAATCACTTTTTCTCAACTCAACAGGGTTGTTGTAAGAATAAAATGAAGTCTATTTCCAGATATGCCATACAAGGTTAATCAGAGGAAAATCAATATATTAATATAAGGGATGAAGGATACATCGATGAAGGCTTATAAATGTCACCTCATAATGAAACTCATAATGTTCATACCAATATGGTAAATATCAGAAGGCATTTGTAAAAGCATGATAATCCAAAATGGAAAGAATTCATACTTTTTCTCATCAGCCTAATGTTTAGAGAAATAGGTTCAATAAATAGAAATTATTTAATTCACATTTCCTGAACCAATATGCAAACAAAACTGTTACTTGTACTTCTCTGAATTGTGCAATGTAATTTTCCAGTCAAAATTTATGTGATTATTAGTAAAAAGAACAAACATGCATAATGACAAAAATGGCAAACCTGTGTATCTTAAGCCAAATTACGAAGAAGAAATGTATATACAAGGAGAAATGTGCCATATATATATATGTAAGAATACAAAAAAATATGAAATGTAATAGAGATTACATCAAATGAATACGCATTAGGAGAAATGAGAAACCATATTTCACAGTTTTAGCCATTTTCTCTTAATGGTGCTCAGGACTGTGTCCATCAATTATTCCTTGATTACAATGCTTCTGTTATTTTCTTTTTCCAATATATATTGTAAACATTCTTTATTTCCACTTTCCTCCTCATCAAATTTAGTTGTCAACTAAGCCCAGAAGTGCTACTGTCAGCTGGTGCTTCAATTAGCACCTTATTAACTTCCAACAGTTCTACCAGAAGCTCTGGGCTTTCCCTTTTCTTTTCTAATTCAAAATTATAAATCACATCATACTTTTAAAAGGTACCTTTCTGAGCACACCCCAGTTGGGCCAACTATACCGGGCTATTGTTCAAACCAGTACATCTGCTTTCTCCCTTTGTAAAGGAAGCACATGAAACATACCAATTAATTCTTTCAAAGCATGTTTCCATGTCAAAAAAATATTACATAAAATGGACAAGCCACCTTCATAATATCACCAGGAAATTATGAATGGAAAAATAATCTACATTTAAAATAACAGGGAAGCTTACATTTTGTTTCATTTCTAGACTCAACAGCCAAGCTCAATTTTTCTCTTTGTTTATGTGTTCCCTATTAAAAAGGAATGAGTAGATCTTTAGATATGAAGAAGCTCCTCTATATCAGTAGGTTAGTCCTATTTTAACCAAAATTAACAGAATAGCAATCAATCTAAACCATAAATAAATCCACATTTACAGCGAACAGTTTTCAGATAAAACAATTATCAACAATTGTACTCTATGTTCAGTTAACAATACAATATTTTCTTTCCACAAAACACTCCTGATTTCTGTTTCTTTTGCTTTTATATATATATATATATAAAGCTACCCCTTCATGGATTACTGCCTTGTTGTGGCGAAGGGGCTTGCGTAATTCAATGAAGCTATAAGGCTATGCCGTGCAGGGCCACCCAAGACGGAAAGGTCATAGCAGAGAGTTCTGACAAAACGTGATCCACTGGAAAAGGAAATGGCAACCCACTCCAGTATCCTTGCCATGAAAACCCTATGGACAGTACCAAAAGGCAAAACGATATGACGCTGGAAGATGAGCCCCTCAGGTCGGAAGGCGTCCAATATGCTACTGGGGAAGAGCAGAGGGCTAGTACTAGTAGCGCCAGAAAGAATGAAGCGACTGGGCCAAAGCCGAAAGGACGCTCAGCTGTGGATATGTCTGGTGGTGAAAGGAAAGTCCGATGCTGTAAAGATTTATTCTCCATAGGAACCTGGAATGTAAGATCCATGAATCAACGAAAGCTGGACGTGGTCAAACAAGAGATGACAAGACTAAACATTGACATCTTAGGTATCAGCGAACTAAAATGGACAGGAATGGGTGAATTTAATTCAGATGACCATCAGGTATACTACTGCGGGCAAGAATCCCTCAGAAGAAATGGAGTAGCCTTCATAGTCAATAAAAAAATAGGAAAAGCAATACTGGGATACAATCCCCAAAATGACAGAATGATCTCCAAGGCAAACCATTCAATATCACAGTAGTCCAAGTCTATGCCCCAACCACCGGTGCTGAAGAGGATGAAATTGACCGGTTCTATGAAGCCCTACAGCACCTTATAGAACTAACACCCAAAATGATGTGCTTATCATCATGGGGGATTGGAATGCTAAAGTAGGAAGCCAAAAGATAACCGGAATAACAGGCAAGTTTGGCCTTGGAGTACAAAATGAAGCAGGGCACAGGCTGATAGAATTTTGTCAAGAGAACACGATGGTCATAGCAAACACTCTTTTCCAACAACCCAAGAGACGGCTTTACACATGGACATCACCAGACGGTCAACACAGAAATCAGATTGACTATATGCTCTGCAGCCAAAGATGGAGAAGCTCTATACAGTCAGTAAAAACAAGACCAGGAGCTGACTGTGGCTCAGACCATGAGCTTCTTGTTGCAAAGTTTAGGCTTAAATTAAAGAAAGTAGGGAAAAGCGCTAGGCCAGTCAGGTATGAATTAAATCATATCCCTGTTGAATATACAGTAGAGGTGACAAATAGATTTAAGGAATTAGATCTGATAGACAGAGTGCCTGAAGAACTATGGACAGAGGTTCGCAACATTGTACAACAGGTAGCAACCAAAACCATCCTAAAGAAAAAGAAATGTAAGAAAGCAAAATGGCTGTCTGAGGAAGCTTTGCAAATAGCTGAGGAAAGGAGGGAAGCGAAAGGCAAGGGAGAAAAAGAAAGATATGCCCAATTAAATGCAGAATTCCAAAGAATAGCTAGAAGAGATAAGAATGCCTTCTTAAATGAACAATGCAAAGAAATAGAAGAAAACAATAGAATAGGGAGGACCAGAGATCTTTTCAAGAAAATTGGAGAGATGAAAGGAACATTTCATGCAAAAATGGGCATGATAAAGGACCAAAATGGCAGGGACCTAACAGAGGCAGAAGAGATTAAGAAGAGGTGGCAAAATTACACAGAAGAACTATACAAGAATGAGCTTAACGTCCCTGATAATCACGAGGTGGTCACTGACCTCGAGCCAGACATCCTAGAATGTGAAGTGAAGTGGGCCTTAGAAAAGCTGAGCAACAACAAAGCTAGTGGAGGTGACAGTATTCCAGCTGAGCTATTCAAAATCTTAAAAGACGATGCAGTAAAAGTGCTACACTCAATTTGCCAGCAAATCTGGAAAACTCAACAGTGGCCACAGGATTGGAAAAGATCAGTTTACATTCCAATTACAAAGAAAGGCAGTGCCAAAGAATGTTCAAACTATCGCACCATTGCACTCATTTCTCATGCTAGTAAAGTTATGCTTAAAATTCTACAAGCTAGACTCCAGCAGTATGTGGATCGAGAACTACCAGAAGTACAAGCAGGATTTCGAAGAGGCAGAGGAACTAGAGATCAAATTGCTAACATACGCTGGATCATGGAGAAAGCTAGAGAGTTCCAGAAAAACATCTACTTCTGCTTCATTGACTATGCTAAAGCCTTTGATTGTGTGGATCATAACAAACTCTGGCAAGTCCTTAAAGAGATGGGCATACCAGACCATCTTATTTGTCTCTTGAGAAATCTATATGCGGGCCAAGAAGCAACAGTGAGAACTGGACACGGAACTACAGTACTGATTGGTTCAAAATTGGGAAAGGAGTCCGGCAAGGCTGTATACTGTCGCCTTGCCTATTTAACTTATATGCAGAGCACATCATGAGAAAGGCAGGGCTAGATTAATCAAAAGTTGGAATTAAGATTGCCGGAAGAAACATCAACAACCTAAGATATGCAGATGATACCACTCTAATGGCAGAAAGTGAAGAAGAACTAAAGAGCCTCTTGTTGCGGGTGAAGAAGGAGAGTGCAAAATTTGGGTTGAAACTAAACATTAAGAAAACCAAGATCATGGTATCTGGCCCTCTCAATTCCTGGCAAATAGATGGGGAAGAAATGGAGGTAGTGACAGATTTTATTTTCCTGGGATCCAAGATCACTGCAGATGGGGACTGTAGCCAAGAAATTAAAAGACGCTTGCTCCTCGGGAGGAAAGCCATGACAAATCTAGACAGCACACTAAAAAGCAGAGACATCACCCTGTCAACAAAAGTGCATATAGTCAAGGCTATGGTCTTCCCAGTTGCAATGTATGGCAGTGAAAGCTGGACCATAAGAAAGGCTGAGCGCCAAAGAATTGAAGCCTTTGAACTATGGTGCTGGAGAAGACTCCTGCGAGTTCCTTGGACTGCAAGGCGATCAAACCGGTCAGTCCTAGAGGAGATCAACCCTGACTGCTCTTTAGAAGGCCAGATCCTGAAGCTAAAACTCAAATACTTTGGCCACTTAATGAGAAGGAAGGACTCACTGGAGAAGAGCCTAATGCTGGGAAAGATTGAGGGCAATAGAAGAAGGGGACGACAGAGAATGAGGTGGCTGGATGGAGTCATTGAAGCAGTAGGCGTGAGCTTAAATGGACTCCAGAAGATGGTAGAGGACAGGAAGGCCTGGAGGAACATTGTCCATAGGGTCGCGATGGGTCGGACACGACTTCGCAACTAACAACAACAACAAAATATAAAGCTAAAATTGCTACAGATGTTACTGTTGCAGGACTTTCCTACAATAACATGAAGGCTTATTAAAGGGCCTTGAATTATATTTGCCTCTGCATGAATCTTTTGCTCACAGGCTCTAGGGATATTCTAAGTATTGACCCAGTCTTCTCACATGGTGTAGCAATATGTCATGAGAAGCCCTGAAGAAGTGGGTATTACATTATTATATTTATGCAGAAAGAAAAGGAAATGGGATCAATGTAATAAATTCCTTTTAAAGGACTTGCCTCTTTAGCCAGTCTTTTCACCCTATTTACAGGAAGTGTTCCATGTTATGTAGCCTCTGACCCACAAACTGCTTTCCTCAATTAGCAGATTCCTGCCTTCTTCTCTGCCTCCCTTCCCTACAAGTCTTCTGAAGGAATGGAGATGCTTGGTGCTACTACAGATTTCCTCAGCAGCATATAAATCTCATTAAAACATTAAAGGGGCTTTGAATCATCCAATTTGGATTTCTGAATCAAATAGTCACATTGGGTCAATCCAATTCAGAAAGTTGATTTGAGTCAGAAATGAAGCCTTTCTGTATATGTAAAACAAACAAACAAACATCAAATCATAGGATTGGCTCAGAAAACTGATTCAATTTAACCATTCAAGTTAATTCTGATTTAGAAAGTCAATTCTGATTTAGAAAGTCAGTACGATTCAAATATTCAATCAAATCAACTTTGAATGTAATCATCTGAGAAGGCTCATGTGTAGCCCTCTCAGAAAACATCTTAATTAGGTCCCCCTCAACCTTAGTAGTGCTATTAAATATGGAGAGCAACCTTATAAGTGAAGACCCCAGAAATAATAAGGAGATTCCAGAGAATAGCAGCAGTTATATTAACTTTAATAGAAATAATAGCAAAGGCATATATTTTAAACTGTTTGAGGTTATTCATGATAACTCCTGGGCTGGATATTCAGAGGGATTCCTTGCACAGATACATATCCATCATCCTGCTCTTTTTGCAGAAGGCAGGACAGGAGTAAGTAGTAGTAAAGAAAGAAAAGTAGAGGCAGAGATAAAAGGAAATATCGAGTTTAAACCATTTTAAGCCTCTCTGTACCTTTCAGTTTTTGCAACTCATCTTGGACTCCAGCCTATCTGTCAGCCGTGCAATCCCTGCACCAATTCATATATTGCCTTTTCTTCTTTAAGAGAAATGACTAGCACGCATGTGCGGGGGAACCTTTACCTTTATGAAGGGCTTTGCATTTCTAAATATGCTCTACTATATGACCAAGACAAGGTCAAGAAAATTTTGCTGATGATATAATGACATCAACAGAGTCAACAGAATTATAATCAAGAGAATTGCAGAAGAAGTGGTGTTCTGAAAGTCAGAGGTTTAAGCAAACAAATATTTGATCTTGACTAGGAAACCCCTCAGTATGAATCTCATATGAGAAACTGGAACCAGTTACCAATTCTTCTTGTAAGCAAACCCATCGGAATCTTTTGAGGCTGAAATTTAGAACAAGTATTTAAAGAAAAGAATACAATTATCGTAAACAAACAAGTGTAGATAAAGGAAAAGAAAGTATGAAAAAAGAGGAAGAGGAGAAGGAGAATGTGGCAATTTTCATTGGACTTTGGTGTTTGCTTTTTCTTTTTTAGTGCTAAAACTAAGGTGATACTCAAATAAAGACACCAGATTTAATTAAGTAAGTATAATGATAGTTTTCTTACAGAGTAGCAGATATATAATACCGTAATTAGGAGCTCAGAAGGGTTTTGTTTTGCAGGTCATAGATAGATAGATAGATAGATAACCTTTATTGTCATTTTTTACTGTGGGCAATTGGCACATACTAAAAATGAAATTTAGTTGCTTACATAACACACATTTAAATATACTATATACAACATATGTATAGACCTACACCCTTACATATAAGTAACATATAAACATCACTGCTGCACTGCGTTCTAGTCAATCCACAGAAATACTATGAGCGTGTATGTGATTTCAGATGTGATTCGAACCATATATTCAATTGATTAGCAATACTTTAATTGGATTTTTTCCTTTGCTCATTAGTCACACCCTAAATGTACCAATATGCCAAGCAATCCAGTATAAACATGAATGCAAATACACATGGTGCACATTAGGAAGCAACTGAATTGTTCATCACTGCATGCTTCTCATTCTCTGAGCACATTATTATTTACTTCATGGACAAATAAAATAATGATAATAATAATAATGCCCCAGTGAGGCAGAATCTTGAGAGGGTTGTGGGTTCGTATGCTCTGAGAAGCATGAGAGTTATGCTAGAGGTTCAACCATATTGGACAGGACTCACCACAGAAGTCAGATGAACAATGTATCTCCCATAAAAAATATGGTGAGATGTCATTTACGGAAATCCATACCAGCTTGGTTGTGCTCAGGTCAATAAGGACTGCATTACATGTTAGAGTTCCTGGACATCTGGTGACAAATGGACTATTAGACTCAGAACTGTTGTCTGAGCAACCAGGGCAGCAGCTGTAGGACTACTGAAACAAAAGTTGTTTACCTGTTGGAAATATATGAAAATTTATAACAAAGAAATAATAATCTGCTATTAAAATCAAATCCAATGAGAAGAGGATATCTGAAAAGAGTGCACCAGTTCTGGAAAGACCAATATCCAGAATCAGAAATATTTAAAAAAACAACAAAAAAAACAGAGGCTAGCAAATCAACATCAAGAATCTGGATAAAGACAATTTCTACAAATTCTTGGGCATCTTTCAAGCCTACAACATCAAGCACACTGAAGTCAAGAAGAAAGTTATAAATGAATACATTGTGAGAATGAAGATGTTCTTAAAGTCCAAACTCAATGGAGAAAATACCATAAGGCAATTAAAGGTAAAGGTAAAAGGTAAAGGTTCCCCCGCACATGCGTGCTAGTCGTTTCCGACTCTAGGGGCCGGTGCTCATCTCCGTTTCAAAGCCGAAGAGCCAGCGCTTGTCCGAGGACGTCTCCGTGGTCATGTGGCCGGCATGACTAGACGCCAAAGGCGCACGGAACGCTGTTACCTTCCCACCGTAGTGGTCCCTATTTTTCTACTTGCCTTTTTACGTGCTTTCGAACTGCTAGGTTGGCAGAAGCTGGGACGAGTAACAGGCGCTCACTCTGTTACGCGGCACTCGGGATTAATCTTGGCCAATTCCAGTTATTAAACACACAGCTGAAATAGCAGACTGGGCTCAAGCAGAACTAAAATCTCAGGATAGGAAGACCAGAAAAATAATGACAATGAATCATGCCCTTCATCTATGTAGCAGCATTGACAGACTCTACTTACCAAAAAGCATAGTTTAAGAAGAACGTGGCCAGTATATCAGATAGTTGAAGAATTAAAAAGGGCTTTGGAAGAATATCTGAAGAACATCGAACAAGATGCATTGAAGCTGATATACCACAAAGGCTTACTATATACCAGAGACACCAAACTAGCTTACAAAAAGAACAAATAAAGAATGGAAAAAAGACATGGACATTACATGGCCAACACACACACAGAGACACAGACACACACACACACAGACACACACACACAAACACACACACACACAAACCATCTAGCAGACAAAGCAGATAATAATAAGACCTGGCAATGGCTAACAAGAATTTAATTTAATTTAATTTAATAATTTAATTTAATAATATTTCTATACCGCCCTTCTCCCTGAGGACTCAGGGCGGTTCACAGGGCAAGAATAAAATACAAAGTTACAAATATTAAAAGAAAATTAAATAATTGCCCGATTTTAAAACAATTGATGTATTACAATTATAAAACCCCAAAGATAATATTAAGAATACAAGAATAAAAAAACCCACCAATCCCCCATCAGGCTAGGCTGGCTTGTACAAACAAAAACGTCTTGAGATCGCGACGAAAGGAGCGCAGATCGGGCGCCATCCGGAGCTCTACCGGTAACTGATTCCATAGTTCCGGAGCACCCACAGAGAAGGATCTCCCCCTGGGGGCCACCAATTGACATTCTCTGATCGGTGGCACCCTGAGGAGACCCTCTCTGTGGGAACGCACAGGGCGCAGGGAGATTGATGCCGGCAGCAGGTGTTCCCTGAGGTACTCCGGCCCCCTGCCATGTAGGGCTTTGAACACCATTACTAGTACCTTGAATCTCACCCGGAAGGCAACTGGTAACCAATGCAGCTCACGGAGCAAATGTGTAACGTGGGAGTATCGGGAGACTCCCAACACAACTCTCGTGGCTGCATTCTGTACCAGTTGGAGCTTCCGGGTGGTCCTCAAGGGCAGCCCCATGTAGAGAGCGTTGCAGTAGTCCAGACGAGAGGTCACGAGCGCATGAGTGACCGTGCATAAATCATCCCGGCTTAGATAGGGCCGCAACTGGCGCACCAGGCGAACCTGGGCGAAAGCCCCCCTAGTCACAGCTCCTATATGGTCTTCCAAGGTGAGCCGTGAATCTAGGAGGACTAATTCTGGCTGCACAACACCAAGCCTTAAGAAGAAATGCATACAAAGCCAGAACTGAGAAGGCAGCAATAGACTGCAAATGTCACTACTACAAAGAAGCAGAAGAAACTGTCGTCCATCTAATCAGCTGCTGCAAAGATTGCCCAGACTAACACAAACAACAGTATGACAAGCCACAAAATAGATAGAATAACAGAAAACAAAGAAACTAAAGTGCTCTGGGACTTTAGAATTCAAACAGACAAGCACTTGCCAAATTTAACAATTGTTGATTTAAAAAAGACAAAAAAAAGATAGTGGACACGGCAGTATCTGGAGACAATAGACTACAAGAGAAAGAATTGGAGAAAATCACAAAATGCAAAGACCTGCAAATAGAAGTAGAATGACTGTGGCAAAAGAAATCAAAGAAATCAATACTTATATAGGCACCTTGGATGCAATTGCAAAACATCTGGAACACTGTTTGAACCCTTGATTTTTGCCATTGGCATAAGTTAATTATGAAAATAGCTTTACTGGAACAGCTTACATTCTGCATACCTTTAATCATCATCAGACAACATTCTGCCTATCCCAGGTCCTTGGGAAGAACTCAATAGGTGAATAAAAAGGCCAAATCCAGTCAAAACATCAGGTTGACTGTGCAGTCAACCATAATAATAATATAAGCATTTAAAAGGAGGACACTTGCTCTTGGCTGAAAAATGTATAACAGTAGAGAACCCTCTCAGGAAAAGCTCTGACAACAAGGACTTTTACCTTACTGACAGCCCATCACAGTTTGCTGTGCTTCTCTTAGGAATTGAAATGGCAAAAGTTCAGGCTGTTAAAGGAGAGATTGATGGGTGCTGTCAGGCTCTACCCATCAGCGTGCTGTTATGGCAGGAATGAGCTACCATCCCTTGGGTCTTACCCCTTCACAACACAGGCACCATCCCTTTCAATGAGAACATAATGTCCTCTTGCCACTCCCTACCTCCTTCCCCCATCAAGAAGCAGCCTGCTTTAAAGGCCACACACTCAGAGCTCAAAGTAAGACATTGGATAAGCTCATTTCTGACAAAGCCCAATCTTCAGTAATGCTACTGCTTCTAGAAGCTGGTGGCCAGCAGAACAAGGTACCTATTTTTCAAGGACTGACAAAGACCATTGCCCTCCTTCTGATTCAAGAAACCATAAAAAAGGGCCTTGAAACTGTACTTCAACCATGTAATCCAGATGGACACAAGCCCTAATCTCATCACCACCTTTGATGTGAGATACATTTTTAATTAAAATATACAAATAAATTAGTTTGTGCATGTTATGCAAGTGGGTGTCGGTTGTCTGTTCTTTTGATGATACATAAGTGGCCAGCCACACTGGGAATAGATTCAAAATAAAGTGAAAGGTTTTCTCTGCTTTACCATTCACTTACAGAACTTGACAGCACAAAATATGGTAATGGCTGCTAGTCTTATATCTCTTATGAAAAAGATTAGATAAATTCATGGAAGATCCGACAAACCCTATTATATGATAGAACTAGAATCATTCAGATTCAGAAACAATATATTACTTTTGGGGTTTTATATTCTTGTCCTTGCAGGCTTATTGAATTTTTCTCTAATGGAAACAGAAAACTGAGTTAGTTAAACCTATGACTAGATGTTTCAGCTGCTTTTTAAAAGGAAGAACAATCCACTCAAGAAGGAAATTGTATACCGAAATGTTAATTCACCAATAACATGAATAGGAAGAGACAAATCAGATGGAGATTAAAAAGGTGCTCCAGTGTTCCAGCTATAAGCTGCTAACGTCAAGGGGCAGAAACAGTCTCAAGTTATAATTGTATTAAACAGTACTGTATTGAGATCACCCTTCAACTTTTTCTTAGAACTTTAGAAATTCTTTTGCTGTTATTGAATTGGATATAAAAAAGTCCAAGGGAAAAAAATGCTTCACATCTTTCTCTGGATTTTGAGTGAAAAGTGAGAAGCTAGGATGGCCCAAATGATATAATTTGCATCATAGCAGGATAATTGCAGATAGCCCTTGGCCTTTCCATAGCTAAAGTAAACTCAGCCTATCCATGAACATTTTATTGATTTTTTTTCTCAACATTTGTCTTTGCAAAAGTTTTCTCCCCATCAAACCATATGAAAAGAATTGGAATAATGCAAAGGAATGTTCAGGACCATATTCTTGTCATATGCCCACCTGTACCTAATCACAGCATGAACATGTTCTAATAATTTTTTTCTGCCATGATATTCTGCCAAATTTCTCATTTCCTCTCCAGTCCATGAGCCAGAAAACTTAATCCACCTTTACCTATACCAGCATTAAGTAAGCTCACTACAGATCTTAATCTGAGTTTCCAAAAGCAGCCTCAAGGTATATAAAATCTGTTCGGCTTTGTCACCTTATACTTTGGAAATATAGGTGTCTGGCAATAATGTAGCAGTGACAATAGATGAAGGATAGGGCTCAGGAATAGGGGCAACATATCTCCTATTGGTATAGTTTCCTGGTAACTGAAGAAGATTAATAGCATTCATCTCAACAGTGGGAAAAGGCCATATCATTACATCTGTCACTCTTTGACATTCTTGAGGTTGGAGGTAGCTCAGATTAAGTTTAAACTTGAAAAAGTTAAAACCAGTGTCCTCTTCTTGTTATCATGCAGATACTGTATGGTTAAGTGGACAGGATATTTAATTCTTCTTGCTCCTAAACCCAGAGTAATGATTCTGGCTGGCTGGCTGGCTGAGTTTTTCTACAGTCTACTCTCTGGATATTTGGAGTGTCTTATTCCATGTAAAAAGAATGAGATTTTGAAAGATACAAATAAGTCTTGCATAGCAAGAATTCCATAGCTCCCTAAGTTAATTAAAGGCTAATTTTCCAGCAAGTTGACAACAATGGTAGGGATTTGTGATCAGAATGGTGGCTGATGCCAGCAGCCAATGAGAAGGCCTGTGCTATTATTCAACCTTTCTCCTACATTAATTAATTACCTTCACCACTGTACTACTTAGAAGTGGGACAGCAGTGAAAATGGTAGTTAAAAAAGGAAAAATATACATTATTAGCAGTCACTTTGTGATAGTTATTGCTTCTGTGACCTTGTTGTTCTCAAACCCTGAGTGTCTGCATTCCTGTAGTGTTGCTTTAAAAAAAAGCTATCTAGAGAAAACTATCCTCACCCTAGGCTTCCCCGGGGGCTCAAATGGAGCCCTCGGGGGTCTAAAACGACCCTTTCAGATACTTTCCCACCGGACCGAGAGACCCCCCCCCAGTATTCCCTCTTCCCCCCATCTATCCCCAACTCAAAGCTGAAAGTTTACTTCTTATATTTCATTTTCTGGAATGCTTATTCCATTGTATCCTTGTGCTATTTTCCTGGAGTTAAATTGGGGCATGCTGAAAGAGATTCAAAGATGACGATGAGATCTCTCGCCTTCCTCCTGAACTGCTCCTACACTCGGCTCTTACTGAGAGCCAGAAAAAACTCTCTACAGCCACAGAATGGCCATCCAGTTGTTTGCAGCTCAGGGACAGCAGTTCTGTAGAACAGTTAGTGAACAAATGGGCGATTGCGGCTGGCTGGCTGGCCGCTAATCACTTTGCCTCTATAATATTTATACCTCTGGATTTTGTCTTCCCAAAATTTTTCGGCAGCTCCCAGAGCCGCGAATGAGCAGAATGTTAATTAAAGGTTAGCTGTTTTCCAGAAATGTGTCCATGTGCGGAAACACAATTTTGGAATAGCCCATTTATTTTTCCACAACTTATGGGCAAGACAAAATAGCTATTGTTATGTATATCCACCCAGGCTAGAAAAGCACCTTCGAATAATAATAATAATAAACTTACAATCAGACTGTTTCTTTTGTTGGATATTAATAATAAGAACAAGTGAAAGATCCTAGGTGTGATGCTTTTCATGCTGGCAGAGTGAATAGTTGTGGTTAAAGAGAAACAAAACAAATTTTCTACCTCCTGGGATATCCTCTCAGGAACCACAGGAATGTAGCATTAAAATATCCCTCCCTGTAATAAATTTGGGAATTAATTTTCATCTTCTCTCGAGATTTTTTATCCCCCTCTGGCATTCCTCTGAAATAAAAGGGAATATCCAACACAGAGTGAGATAAACATGATTCTATTGCAGAGGACTATTGATTTGTAGAATTGAATCCTCATTAAATGAAAATTCTCACTCTGCTTTCCAGGGTGCAGAGCAATATTTCTCAACCTAGGCAACTTAAAGATATGTGGACTTCAACTCTCAGAATTTTCTAGCCATCATAATGTTGCCTAGGTTGAGAATCACTGATGTAGAGGCTGGATGCTTAGCATGGATGGGCTTCATGTTGCATGATGGAGCTGTTTGTAGCATCCTCTTTTACAGGAAGGGTTAGAACCTTGTTTAAGAGAATTCCAAACTCCCAGAATTTCCAGCCAGCATGGGAATTTGGGGAGTTGAAGTCCACTCCTCTTAAACTTGCCAAGGTTGAGAAACACTGGGTTAGAAAGAGGGATGACCTGCACTTGATTTGTTGTGGCAAGGACTGGTGACCACCATAACTACCAAAGGTAAGGACAGAGTCTTGGGAGTCACACCTAACACTTTTGAAGGACATAAGTTGGGGTGGATCATAAACTGGATATTTTAACTACAGCTTTAAGCTTCCCTCATTATTGATTATAGCAAAGACCTGACTCAGAGCAAAGAGGAATATTCCCCTTCAAACTACTATTTGATTCAGCTATTTTACAGTTTACTAACTTTGTATATTTTAAATCACACTCTATGCAATGTAACCAAGTGACTGAGCTGGACTAATTCTAATCTAAACACTGGAATGACAGACTTGGAGCTACCTAGTATTATATCAAACTGTCATTCTTGAAGTATTTTTTGTATTTTGGGTGAGTGCTGATGATAGAAGAGGAAAAAGAAAATAAAGGAAAGAATGTGCAGTGTTGATACTTCTTTTGTCTCAAAGAACAACAAAAGTATACAAAATATGGAAAAAAGACGCTTTGGAGACATATTCTGGATATTTCTCCTCCATATCCAAATGTCATAAAAGCCATACAGTGGAAACCATGGAAAAATAAAGTTTTTCTATAGAATAAAAAACTTTTATAAAATTCACCTTTCAGTTAAGAGCGAACTGAACAATTAGAAGAAAAAGGGCCATGTTACTGTTTTTTTTTAACTTTGTTTAAAAAATAAAGTGATGGAGATTGCAAATAGACATCACTTTTTTGAGGGGAGACTTTTATTTCACAGAACCTAAAGGCATAATTTCAAAACTATATTTTATATGAAATAAATTATGGTGAATCTACCTCAAGGCTAAAAGAAATCTAGGACCTATATTTAGACAAGGATTTAGATAACAGTCTTTGGCAAGATTAGAGATTGTTATCAGCATCTATACATGATATATATATATATATCTTAAAAAAATTATTGGTGGCATCGAAGTCTAAAAAAAGTCTCACATATTTTTTCCCCTAAATATTCAGTAAGTTGATGGGGAAGCTGTAAATTGGGGGGATTGTTATTTCACCTCTGGTGAGAATGTGATAAAGATTTAGATTAATGACATGTCACTTATAACTCAACATGAGATTAAATTCTTTCCAGGATCAGATGCTACATATGTTTGACACTTAGAACAAAAGAACGTGAAGCATAAAACTAGCAAGTTTCCATTTTGAACAGCTAGATTAGTTATTCCTAAATAATAAAAGTATATAAATCATGTGATGGATGGCACAGTAAGATCTGTTTTCTAGGTTGGCTTGAGAAAGTTTATGAAAAAAATTGATTTTTTTTTTCTAAAAAGAAGAGTGGGATTTCATTGTTTGTATCAGAGATAAGCATCTCAGCAACAGCTTACATCAAAAATTTTGAGCAAGTTAATCTGTAACAAGTTCAGTGTAACTTTTCATGATTTAAAATAAATAAATAAAGGGAATAAGGGAAGAAAAAGCTTATGTAAGCATCACCTTTGGAGTCTCTTAAGTATTTGCCAGCAGATGTACAAGGGAATCTGCAGTTGAGTCAGTAACATTTAGTGATTCATTGCTTTACAACTTGAACATGTGTGAGATATTTGCTATTTACACCAAGCAACAAACGCAGATGCTCCAGCAAATAATGTTTGAACTTTAATGTGTGTTAAAAATTAAATTAAAATTTTGTACTGACCTTTTAGAGGGAAAACTGAATTTTTGTAAGTGATATAAATAACGCACATTTGAATGTATTTATTCTATGCGTACAATAAATCACTTGTCAGTTAGAGATGGAAAATATAAGTTTTTTATATGGTATTCCAATTTATTGGAAATTTTCCTTAGCTTGTAAGTTGTTTTTTGGCACTGGGAAATTTCCATTCTATTTCTGAAATTGTAAGAACAGAAACAAAAAACAGAAAACAAAGATGAAACTTCTCAAGGTGAGAGATATTAGGGAGATCATTCAACTCACCACCTGTGCAGTTATATCCAGAAAACGAAGTGTTACCTTGATTCAGTGATACCGGAGTATCCTTATTTATCCATTTATTTGATTTATACCTCACTTTCCCAAATTGCAGAATCCCATGGAGAGCAATTATTTGAAGCTTATTTTTATGTTGTCAAGAGATTCTTTTATTGTTCTTGCTGTCTTACCAACAGCTGCACTAAGGAATTCATTTATTCTATCAGCTTCATGATAACCTTGAGCCTTGGTGGAGCAGTGGGCTAATGCCTCCTTAAGTAACACCAGCTGCCTGCAATTAGTGCAGGTTCGCGTCCCACCAGGCTCAAGGTTGACTCAGCCTTCCATCCTTCCGAGGTAGGTAAAATGAGGACCCAGATTGTTGGGGGCAATTAAGCTGACTTTGTAATAATGCCGCTTGGGGGTGTGTGTGAAAGCCCTAATAAGCAGGCATATACATAGAATGAAGGCTACTGCTAAGCTTGTAAGCCGCCCTGAGTCTTCGGAGAAGGGCGGGATATAAATGGAATTAAAATAAAAAAAATAAAATAAAAATAACCTAGTGACAAGTTACATTTTTAGGTTTGCAGTGGTAGGATACAGATATAAGATTGTAAAGCCTGGTCATGGGGTGTTTTCTTTACTCTTGATGATTATTCAAGTTTGGGATATCTTAACAGGTCATGTGCCATTTCATTTCATTTTTTTGTGCCTTCAATTCAGTGTTTATATCTGCCCAGTGCCTGCATTTTTCTTGACCTGTTTTTCTAAGTGATTTGCCACTGCCTACTTCCTAGGGCTGAGAGAGTAACTGTCATCCAGCTTCGTGCCCAGGGTAGAAGTAGAACTCAGAGTCACCTAGTTTCTAGCCTTGTGCCTTAACAACTGCACCAAATTGTCTCTCACTTTTAATATTGGTCTTGCAAAACATATCTGTATATTTATTGGCCGTACTGCCTGGGTGGCATCATCCAGCCGGCTGCTGAAATTTTGGTAATTTTAGTTTCCTTTTTGGAGGTGCGAGGTTGGGAAAACTGACAAGGATGGAATGGGAAATATATCCAAAAACCCAGATATGAGGAATGTGCCCTTTGGGGGCCTAGTCTCATTTGGGCCAGGTGGCCTCTAACAAGGTGCTTCTTTCTTTTGGTGGAAGCCAACGTTCAGGAGCCCACCTGGTGAGCCTGTCCATGCAGTTCTTATGTAGCTGTCCCATGTTCTTCCATCAGGAAATTCTAAAAACATTTAAGTCAGTGTTGACTTCTGGTGACTGCCTGAACAAGTCCCTGCAGTTTTCTTGGCAATATTCTGGAAGTGGTTTGTTTTGCCTGGTTTACCACCAGGCTAGAAACTAGATTTCTAGGCCCATGTTAGGGATGAAAACCAGGGAAGACTTTTGAGCAGTCACTCTCCCTCAGCATGACATACCTCACAGGGTGTTGTTGTAGGGGAAAAAAATAGGAGGAATAAATATTAGGTATGTTTGTCACCTTGAGTTATTTATAAAAATAATAAAAGTAGAATTAAAAGAAAGGGTTAAAAGGAAGTGACTGGCCCAAGGTCCCACAGCTGGCTTTGTACCTAAAGCAGGACTATAACTCACAGTCTCCCAGTTTCTAGTCTGCTGCTTTAACCACTATTCCAAAGTGGCTCTTTAACTATAGCTATGTTTTAAAATAAAGTGAAACATTTAATCACCAATGTACAAATCCTGTAGCTTAATAACATTTTGGGATGGATAGTAAATGTGCTTACCCAACAGAGGAAAATTGCTGCTTCATTTTATTTGTAATTGGTCGCAATAAAGTTTAAACACAGAATTCCCATCCCCATCTCCAGTTTAAAAGATAGGCAAGGTTTAAAAAAAGCAATTCCTTAGGCTCAACTTTTAAACACAGACAATCTGACAAAATGTGCAGTTTTTAAAGCTGCTTCCCTGGCTGTCATACAAGAAGCCTTTTTATAAATGTGGACAGAGATGCCACCGGTCCCTCATCAAAGCAAGGCTGTTTGTAACAACTGTCTCAAGAGTTCTCACTGGCTTAATGAGCTGGTAGCTGCCTGTGCTGGAAAGACAGGCAATCATATGTGTCTTTATCTGTTCATTAATCTTCACTATTCTCAAGCTGCTGTTCTCTGGCAATTCTTTATGTTTGTGCTGCCTGGTCTCTCCCACAAATGACACAAGTTGTGATAAATAAAATACAGGCGTTCCAGGGCTCGGCTGTATCCTCATTAAAGACTAATAATGAATCTAAAATTTAAGGCAATACCCTGAGAGGAGATTTCAACATAATAGGGCAGTTTTGTCTTTCCCATGTGTCACTTGAGAATTCAGTATCTTCCGAAACCTGATCTGCAGAGATGTATTCACTTTGACAATGTATTTGTCAGAGAGCTTCCATTAACAAAGCTAAGGCACATTCATTTAGACACAGCTTCTATTTGGCCTTCTTTTATGATAAGAAGCTTGGTTAAACTACACTTTTCCTCTAGAACCTATGTAGAACTCCATTTTGAATTTCCTTGGCAAAACCTAATGCAGATGCTGATACATGGCTAAAAATGGAGCTTTGATTACTTTCATTAACCACAATTTCCTTATCTGAGTGTATAATATTGGTTATGCACAACATCATATCATTGTGAAAACATTGTTTGATATACAATGGTGGTCCAAGACCAGGGGTTTACTGCATTTCCCAGTCTGGTGCCAGAATGCATTGAGCTGCATTGTCTAACATCTATGAACATATTAGCTGTGGCTTGAGAATACTACTGTCCATTGAATCTAGAGGGCACCTGGTTGAAGAAAATTACACTTGGCTGATCTTAAAAACGTAAGCAGACTTATTCCTGGTTACTATTTGTATTGGAGACTATCAGGAAATATCACATCGTGGATTAGATGTAAGTAGATGATTTGTCCAACTCAGGCCTTTAAGTTCTTCTAATATGCAATATCCATCATTGCAATCATTGAGTTCTTACTACTGGTTGTCCTCTTCTTCCCCGTTTGTCATTCTTCTCCAGATTTGAAGTCATACTTTTGTTAGAATTAAAATATATCACTTTTGAATCTGGTGTACTCTATTGGGTGATGTCCATGTACGTGGATATCATTTTGGTGTTTGTAGACTGTGTTAAATATGAAACAATAATTACATTGGTATAAACTGGCAAGTCATTCTCCTGCTTAATTTTAATCTCCTATGCCTATTTCTAGTTGAACTACTTTTTCCTCTTCATTCTTTCTAACTTTGCATTCCAGTTTTCATTCACAAGACATTGCCAACCTTTTGCCTCAGTGGTTAGAGCATAAACTTGGATAGTCATTATGTTGCTTGCAGTTTTCAACAAAGTCTAATTGACCTTATTCAGTCATTGTTTACATTGTAAAAAAGCATTGTCCTTTCTATATCCTTCCTATGAAAGCAATGCTGTCCCTTCTTGTTTTTCATGTCCGAAATAGTAAACAGTATGATCTTCTGAAAGTGTCTAACTCTATCTGTTTCAATTCACTAATAACTAAGAAATCAATGTAGTTGATTCATTCATGCTTCTTACATTCCATGTCTCCACTACAATTTTATTTTTGCAGCTTTGATTTTCTTTTCCTGCATAGAAAGAAATCAATCACTAGATTTCCCATAGATTTTAATTTAGCCACTCATAAGCACTATTAGTATTCCCAAATATGCTCAGCTACTCTGGAGTAGCATGTTGACTACCTTCTGATTTGAGAGGCCCATCATCTGGGATTATATCATCGATCACTTTATTTTCATCTTTATTCTTGAATCCAGAGATTTTTTTTTAAAGTAGAAAGTACACAATGTGTTAGTGAGAATAATAATCCTGTATTTTTAACAATGATATATAGTCTTTCAATTAATTTGCAAATAGAATGTAGTACAATTATGTAGTAATTCCAACATTTTGCACATGTATGTTCTTAGGAAATGCCTAGCTACTTGTTTAATCCCAGTAATTAGAGAGCAGAGTCGCTGTTGCTTCCAAAAACTGGCAAAAGCCATTATTGATATTTACAGAATTGGAAACTATTAAAATAAATAAATGGTGCCTACAGTATAGCTGTTCAGAATTATGTATTCTTATTCATTTAAGCACGTGACAAAGTAATGCCGAGACATCTGTTTGAGGGATACTAGCACCTAACATTTTGGCTGTCTCCTCACCAATTTGGATTATTAATAAACATGAGGAGAAGCTGTTGTTCAGTGAGGTATAATGATGTGCCATGTGAATTTTTTTCCCCTCTTCTCAGGAAAAAAAGAATATCCATAAAATGCATTTACTATACAAATATCAAATATTGGATCCATTAATAAGATTTGCATTAAAAATGTTCCTATCCAACTGCAGTCTAATCATACAAACTCACAGACTTTCTAGTAGGGGGATAGACTCAAGATCCAGTGAAGTTCTAGAACGTCTTTACAAAGCCTTACTAAGACCACACTTGGAATACCACAACCAGTTCTGGTCACAATACAAAATGGGTGTTGAGACTCTGGAAAGAGTGCAGAGAAGAGCAACAAAAATGATTAGGAGGCTGGAGGTTAAAACATATGAAGAATGGTTACAGGAACTGGGTATGTCTAGTCTAATGAAAGGAAGGACCAGGGGGACATGATAGCACTGTTCCAATTTTTGAGGGACTACTACAAAGACAAGGGGTCAAACAATTTTACAAAGCACCAAATCACAAGACAAGAAACAATGGTTAGAAACTAACCAAGGAGAGAAGCAACCTAGAACTAAGGAGAAATTTCCTAAAGGTGAGGGCAATTAACCAATGGAATAGCTTGCTTTCAGAGGTTGTAGGTGCTCCATTACAGAAGGCTTTCAAAAACAGATTGGACAATAATTTGTCTGAAATGAAATTGGGTCTCCTGTTCAAGCAGGGGGTTGGATTAGAAGATGTCCAAGGTCCCTTCCATCTCTATTAGTCTATGTGCTATGTTCTAGACCGAACTAGTAAATAAACATCCCTCCTTGACCCCTCAAAGTGACCAATTACGTACATAATTCCCATAAATTGACTTACAAAAGGAAGAGATTGTGCAGGGTGATTACAGACCGATTACAGACCCATAAAAGTGGACCCTTCAGTAAATTCACTGCTACATTGGGAGGGGAACATTTGCCAGTCAACTGATTTATTAGAATGAATTAAATAGTTCATTCTGTATAATAGCAGCAGAATTTACTACCAACATATCAGAAAAACATTTCCAGTACCACTTTTTTTTCCTTTTTTCAAAGTATTATCATTTGCTTAGTCATAACATGATTGTGCAAATCTCCATATATACTCCACACCTTTTCACTTTAAGTTTGGAATAATCAGCATTCTCTCATTTAGCTTGTAGATAGAACTAAGAAGTATTGTAGTCCCATGCTAAGAAACTAAGTCCAACCGAAACCTTATTTATTAAACTTCCTAATTCTGATCAATGATTAGGCTCATGTTAGCACCCCAAGGCTATTTGAATGGTTAGTGTAAGCATTTGTGGACCTCATCATAATCTTTCTATCCAATATTTCTGAACAGAAAAAGACCAATTAAACAATTTATTCATATATATTTTAAAATATTTCTTTGGAATGAAGGTTATGAAGAGGACAGTCATGATATAGCATAACTGGAATAACACCTTGCAATAAAGTATAAAGAAACTCTGTTGCTTTCGGTATCAAAAATATTTCAGAGCCAGTATTGAGAAGAGACGAAAACTGTTTTAAAGCTATGGTACATTTTATATTTCTTGCTGATATTGCATGATATGATTAAAATATATTTTTCATCCTTATGTTAATGAAGCAGTGTTCTAATTAAAATCAACACTGAGTGAACTTTCTATTTACATGCTTTCAGTTAGCCCAAGAGGAAGGAACTTTGCTTCAGAGCATATGTGAATCTAGTGTTTCTATCATCCAGGTGCCATTTCTGACAGAACACATGTGCTCTGAACAGTTGGCAATGAACAAAAAAGATGACTGCTGATACCCAGCTATAGAGGAGTCAGGAGGATGCTGAAAATAAATTTGCACCAAAGTGGCAACGAAATGGGAAGGACTTTTTCTGAGCAGAGATTCAATGTAGCTATCCTATAGATATGTTGAAATTAAAAATGAGTAATCTCTTCTTTCAACTTCTCTTGACAATGTGAATGTTTTATTCCTTACTAAGGTGAAACTTTCCATAAAAAAGATGTAGTAGAACATGAGTCAATGGTAGCTTGATGTTGCCCTTTCTGTGAGTCCATTTTGCATAGTACCCATCTCATTTTTACTAGAGGATTTGGAATAAATTTTCCTAGTTCTTGATTCTGGTTTTTCTCACAAACAGCAATATTCAAACATTGTTTAATTTGGTGTTAGGAAATACATTCAAATACATATATCACACATCTCTGATATCTTCTTGGTTTTGGTTTACTGTAACTATTGCTCTAATACAGGGATGTCAAACTGCCCACCTGCGAGTCGGTTGCATCATGCGGGAGCCGTGCCCACCCCAGCTTCGGCAATGCAAAAAAAGTTGCTCTAACAGAATCCCCAGTTGTTGTTTTTTTTTCTAAAAGAAACTTTTAACTCAAAGTAGCCTGTATGTTTTTTTACATAATATTAAAATCAGTGATTGTGTTCTACAAAAAAGAAACTTTAAAAATATTCCTATTGAAGTGGAATATAAGTATGTCATTTGCTATCCTATCAAAAACAAAAATATATGAAATGTAGTTTTGATACATTGGTCCTACAAAGAGGAAACTCTTAAAATGGTGTAGTAAGACACTCGCTTCCCAGCAAATCAATTTAATTTGCAAAGCAAAATATGTTACAGGTAATCCTCAACTTACCACCAGACATTTAGTGACCATTAGAAGATATGATGGACCTCCCCAGTGTTACATATGACCTGGTTTTGAAGTCCCAATGGCTGCTTCCCCATGGTCACATGATCACATTTGGGTGCTTGGCAACTGGTGTGCATTTACAGCTGTTTGTAGCATCCTGTAATCACATGGTGATTTACAACAGTTTTTGCTTGAAATTGACATTTGCCTCCACTTTGCCAACAGCAGCATTCATTTAATGGCCCCTGCAAAAAAAAGGTCATAAAATGGGCTGCAGGCACATGATGACCCACAACTGGCCTGACTTAAGACCATAATTCTGTACTCAGTTACAATTGTAAGTCAAGGACCACCTGTATATACAGTTTTGAATCCACAAAATATTGTGCATGACACACATACCATTTAGAGCATGCGCACACACACACATACACACAGAAGAGCAACAAAGATGATCAGAGGACTGGAGACTAAAAAATATAAAGAACGGTTGCTGGAATTGGGTATGTCTAGTTTAATGAATGTTGGAGATAAGAATTAAGAATGTGCCCGATCACTCCCACAACAATTAGTGAAACCTGGAAGTAATAGAAATATGTCTACAGATATCACAGATTATATTGGTTTGTGTTTGAGTCATATCTGTAATTTGTATTTTTTGCCAAGCTCTAAGGAAATCAAATTCTTTTCACCCACATACTAACACTAATGAGTGTAGAAAATTGTTTTCTGGAATGTAATATTTCCAGTTTTAAAAAGAAATGAGGAAAAAGATCAGGTTTAGCCAATAAACTACATTTTGAAAAGGAGAAGAACCTCATCAGCATCCATAAGGCTGGCTGAGACAGTCTCAAGTGTATTATTAATTTCTGAGTTGCAGGAACTTATTCCCATTTTGTTCACTTTCATGATAAGCAGCTTTTCATGGCTGAAGTCAACAAGACTAATGTTTTTTCTAGAATAAATCTTCAAAAACAATTTGGCTAATTTCCATCCTTTTCCAGACCTAGGTCGTCTTCTTCAGAAAGGTTAAGATAAAAGAAAGCATAACATGCCAATAAAAATACTAATATAGCTGCAAGGACAAGGGTGACTTCCTGTAATAAAAAGAAAACAAAGTTAGGCATCATTTTAAGTTAAGTAAGTGCTGATATTTAAATTTATAAATATAAACATTATAATCAGTAATAGCCAAATGGTTTTTAATACAGACCATAATCCAGCAATTTAAAGTAGTGCATTGGATGTTTTTGTTTTTAATCTCATACCCAAGAGAATCAGAACACATGGCGCTATCTACCTGGATAGGAGATCATGAGGAAATTTAAGGGATATAGATTGCAGTAATATTTTTTTTAATAAACAATCCAGAAAGAAGGCAATGGCAAACCATTTCTGTATTGCTGTCAAGTTAACTATCTGTAGATCTACATAAATGAGGGAGTTTTTGTTTTCACTTTTAACTTCAGGGTCTCTACCTTAACACAATTTTATTTTGAAACAGCTACCTTTTGCCAATATTTTCTAGGCTGAAGCTATGAACTTTGTTAGGAAAGCTGGAACATTGGTTAGTAGCCCTTGAAAATACAGTGAGTGATGGGGGATTTGAGGTGTTATAGTTCAGCACAAAGCTATTTCAGATTATGGCTTCCACCCTGTTCTAGACTAGACATATCATAAACACACCTGAAATATTTCACAGAGATCTGGAGAAACATGTCAGATGGGGAATTTAGTTCGTCTTGCCACAATCTTAATGTAACTCATTTCTCACCTTCCTCTGGACACACAATTTGTCAGAGGATGCTGTTTTAAACTGAAATAAAAGCTCTTATTATTGCCAGTCTTTATGGTAGCAAGGGGCATTTTTGACTGGAATCAGGAACACTCTCATTGTGGTTTCAGTCTTGCTTAAGGTCTACAGAGAGGTTATATATAGCAGTTATATTAGAGGTCAACAATATTTTCCATTGGTGGACACCACTGTGATTTCACATATGCATACATATAAGAGGCTATGTGGTGTACTGGTTACAACACTAGACTGGAATGAGTAGAACCAAGTTCTATTTCTCATTTAGGCATGGAAACCAGCTGGATGACTTTAGAACAATCAATCCCACTTAGGCTTAGAGTCAAAAAAAGATCTAGGTATTCATCCTGCAGGATGTCTATGGAGATTCTCAGTCATCCAGGTCATGGTTGTCCCCAAGGTACTTTTTCAAGAATATATACATACATATGGTAGTTTTGATTAGGTAATTATTTAGCCTAGAAAGTTTCCTACTGAAAAAAGTTTGCAATCAAATTATTTTAATTTGTGAGGGGCAGAATTCACAGAAGACTTTAGGGTCATTTAATATTTCATGCCATCCAGTCATAAAAGTATATAGCTCTTTAAATGCTTTCAGCTTTAAAAAGCAACTTGCCTACTGCATATGCAAACAACTGAAATCCATAAAAGGTACGTAAAACTTGTTGAAATATATGAGTTTTATGCAGAGTATAATTATCGCTTGGGTCTCAAATTTGCAACATGTACTACTAGAGAAGACACAATATACATTTTTAAATAAAATAAAATATCATGTTAACAATAAAGCTTTAGATAAAGTAACAAGAGACTACAGAGAAAAGAGATAAATGGGATTTGGAAGCAGATTTCTTCTGCATTACATAGATCAGAATGGACTGAACGATTTTCCCAAGGCAATGATTTTCTTTTCATGATCATTAAAAAAATAACCAAACTTAAAAGGAGAAATGTTGTTCTAAAGAGTTAAATTTCCTGTCAACCTCAGAGAATGGGGAGATCTACTGGCTGATCTGATATGTTCTTCTGGAACATATTTTATTCACATTTAGAAGAATCCATGTCATATTTTTGCAATATTTTAGATGCATAAATTCAGTATATATCCTTTACATACTTTTCAGTTATAGCTTTCTTGGGTTAAGGTTTCTCTGTGGATTATCATTCTGCAGATAGCCCAAATTTTCTTTTCCAGACAAATCATTTGACTCATGAACTCTTAAAAAAACCACCCTATTTATATTATTGGTATTCTTCTACTCCCAATCTCCATATTTTTGTAAAAAATATAAGGTTGTTTTAAGCTTCCGTACCATCTTCTGGTTTCATCTAATAGAATTAAAAACATAGATCATCTCCAAAATTATTCTAGGAAACCAAACAGGAAGCTACTCATAAATCTAAACTAAAAAATGCAGTGGTAGTCTAGAATTGGATTTATTTTATTCATATTCCTATGTCTGTTTCAATGGCAGATTCATCTAGCACCTCAAGAAATCACAATGCATGAATGGCACACAACCGCAAGCTTCTTCTGCTCAGGAGCAGATAATGAGATCCTACCATCTCCCTGGATATTATACTTTCTACTGTGCCTGCTTTTCCTATTTCATTTTTCCTGGTAGCTAGCTTTCTCCCTAGGCTAAACTAGCTCCAAAATTGGACCCAACTGATTAATGGCTTGGTTGTTATGTATTTCTCTCATTATATTAAACCTCACCAAAATCCCATCGTGCACTGAACTCATCTGAAAATTATAGGAAATGCCATTCCTTTTCCACTTGTGTTTTTAAACTGAATCCTAGAAGCTTATCAGACTTTCTTAGTAAAAAAAATAGCAATGCTATACAAAATTGTCTTAAAATCAGCTTGTTTATCCCTGTTGACCTCACCTCGTAGCATGCCCCCCCTTGCTTTCTGTACCTTTATATTTTATTTTTTCTCTCTATGGCTACTTCATAATTTCCTTCTTTCTCTAAGCTATCTTTTTAAATCTTGAAACCATAAATCACAAACTTATTTTTCTGTTTTTTTCAGCAAAGTCCATAAGGGTTTTCCAGTTACTAATAAATATTATTGATCTTTCTCTAATCAAATAAGTTAATTTTGCCATCTCTGCTAGTTCTGTCATCTTCACAGACCCAACCATCCAACATGTATTTCAGAGTCTTTCCATTTTTGCACATATAACAGTTTCACAGCAGTAATCTTATGTAAATATAATTTCTCATGGTTCTTTTCTAACTGACTGTTATTAATCCAGCAAATAAAAAGTTTTTGTTTTATTCACTGTTGATTGCTAAAATTCTTTGTATCATTATATGTAATTGCACCCCAAAATTTCTGCCTTTTTTATAAGTCCACTAGGGGTGATAAAATGTCTCTTCATGTTATCTACATTTCCAACTTAAATCTAAAGTACCTTTACATGGTCTAGACAATTTTTCTGGAGTCATATACCAATGGTACAACTTGGTTCAAAAATTATCTTTTAAGTTATAACATAATATAAATGTTAATCCTTTTACCCACATATTTTCATAGTGTTCAATCAATAAGTTATGTTCACTCAGTCCATCTTATCATACAGTCTTTCACTTGTTGTTCTTCCATTTCAAATTTCAATAAAGGTTTATACATATGAGCGCAATTATATATTTTCTGTTCTCAGATGTTAGCAGTAAATCTTAACCATTTAATGTTTCCTATGAAGTTTCGCTGAGCTTGTCGATCAGAAGGTGGGCAGTTTGGCGGTTCGAATCCCGAGTGCCGCATAACAGAGTGAGTGCCTGTTACTTGTCCCGGTTTCTGCCATCCTAGCAGTTCAAAAGCACGTAAAAATGCAAGTAGAAAAATAGGGACCACTATGGTGGGAAGGTAACAGCGCTCCGTGCACCTTTGGCGTCTAGTCATGCCAGCCACATGACCACGGAGACGTCCTCGGACAAGCGCTGGCTCTTTGGCTTTGAAATGGAGATGAGCACCGGCCCCTAGAGTCGGAAACGACTAGCACGCATGTGCGGGGGAACCTTTACCTTTACCTTTATGAAGTTTCCTAAGGATGTTCCTGATCCTTTGCAACAGCCTTTGTCAAGCTGATATCCTCTAGTTATAGAAATTATGGGAGAAGTTCAACACTGTTGGAGGAAAATACCCAAACGTTTCTCAGATCACTGGATAATGTTAAGCATTCTTAGAAGTTTAAGAAAATCTATTGGCTGATCTCCCATATCACATTAAGCCATGGTTACTCAACCACAGCTTTCGCTATAAATTACAAGTATCTGGGTTTAGCCAACATATTATGCAAAAAATAAACAAAGTACATTTGGGCTTAATTCAATATGTAGATAAAGTCATTATGTTAAAGGAGATTAGGTGTTTAACAAAGTATATTGTCAGACATCGCATGAAACTGAGGTCCTGTTCACTTCTAAACTTGGAGAAATTATGAATGATGGCCATGGTTTGGATGCAGGTGTGATTTTTGTTAAATAGCTAAAAACAATACCCATGAAAATAGCATTTTAATACTGAAACTATCAACACATGAATAGCTTGTAATATGTATCAAAAAGCATATAAATACAGCAATCAAACAGTCATCCTTCTTCAGGAAGAATAAAAAATAGTGGATATTTATTGCTCACAAGTTGCTACATTGACATTATCAACACAGATAAAAATCACTCTTTGGGGAAATTAACCAAGTATTAAATGGCAATGACTAAATGAAACTTTTTTATTTTCAAGCCTACATTAAAATGGCAGGCAATCAAAATATACCAGAGTAAACTAATTAACATGCTAGAGATGAAATCAAAAGTACCACACAGGGGTTGATTTAGAAAAGTTAAGGGCCCTACTCTTAGGGGGGAAAAAACAAAACTTTTGCAAACTTTTGCAAACCTACTTCAAGCTCCAGGGAAAGCAGGAGATCCAGGCAGTTCAAATGGGTATAAAGATTTATTGTAAGCTTAAGCTTAAGCTCTCTACAAGAATCTGAACTGCTAATGGTCAAAGCAATTTGGTGGTAGATAAGGAATTCACTATGGGCTGGACTTAGATCTTTTGTGAGCACAAAGGGACTCATGACTGATTACCCATTTGACCCCTCCTTTGGGCTTAGCCTGGTCATCTCTTACACCTACATTCCTAATGGCAATCCAATCACCACAGTAAACAAAGTAAATGTTGAAAGAATGTTTTATTGAGTATTTTCTGAGACGTAATGAATGTAATGTATTGTTCCATTTTGAACAATAACAGATCATCCAACCTAGTAATAGCTGGCATTTCCTTTCTTTATGAAATTGTTCTCATCCTTTATTTGTCTGTTTCTATACTACCTACAGGTTGTTCTTTCCAATGTAATGAAATCTACCGGTAAGTATAAATGGTTTATTGGACCTGCATACCATCTTTATATTCGTCACCACATAGCTAACAAGAGCCTGTGCAATACTTGCTCTGTGAACATTTGTTGGGGTTGAATGCAAAGCTCTCCTAAACTAGCAAACTGATTTTAGGATTTTAATACCATATTTACAGGTAGTCCTCAATTTACAATAATTTGCTTAGTGATCATTTAAAGTTACAACAGCACTGAAATAAGTGACTTATGACCATTTTTCACACTTATGACCATTGCAGCGTCGTGGTCACATGATTTATATTGGATGGTTGACAACTGACTCACATTTATGACGGTTGCAGTTTCTCAGGTTCATGTGAACACCTTTTGCAACCTTCTGACAAGCAAAGTCAATGGGAAAACCAATTCTGAAACATATCACAAAATTGATAAGCATCCTTGTTTTAAAGTAGCTTATGAGCTATAGTAGATCAAATAAATATTGTCCCAAGTAATATGATCAAAGGCCTGGAGATTAAAACATATGAGGAACGGCTGTAGGACTTGGATTTAGCTAGTCTAAGAAAAGAAGAAATTGGGGTGACATGATAGCAGTATTCCAGTATTTGAGAGGCTGCCACAAAGGTCAAATATTCTCCAAAGCACCAGAAGGCAGGACAAGAAATGGTTGATTAGAAACTGATCAAAGAGAGAAGCAACCTGGAATTAAGGAGAAATTTCCTAACAGTGAGGACAATTTTCCAGTGGAACAGTTTGCCTTCAGAAATTGTGGGTGCTCCATCACTGGTGGTTTTTAAGAAGAGACTGGACAGTCACTTGTCTGAGATGGTTCTCCTGCTTCAGTAGGGGGCTGGACTAGAAGACCTCCAAGGTTCTGTTCTATTCTATTCTATTCTATTCTATTCTATTCTATTCATTAGATTTTGGCATTCAGTTTAATTAGCAGTGCCATAAACTAATTCTCAACCAAAACATCAATGTCATAAACAATCTCTAAAGAACAATATTCATCCAACAGTTTTTTTCTGGTTAAAAAATCCTCTATATTTATTAGATGATGATGTAAATATATACTAAAAGGTAAAGGTAAAGGTTCCCCCGCACATGCGTGCTAGTCGTTTCCGACTCTAGGGGCCGGTGCTCATCTCCGTTTCAAAGCTGAAGAGCCAGTGCTTGTCCGAGGACGTCTCCATGGTCCTGTGGCCGGCATGACTAGATGCCAAAGGCACACGGAACGCTGTTACCTTCCCACCGCAGTGGTCCATATTTTTCTACTTGCATTTTTACGTGCTTTTGAACTGCTAGGTTGGCAGAAGCTGGGATGAGTAACAGGAACTCACTCTGTTACACGGCACTCGGGATTCGACCCACCAAACTGTTGACCTTCTGATGGACAAGCTCAGCATCCTAACCCACTGCGTCCCTAAATATATACTACCCATACCTTTATGCCTGGTGCAGTTTTTTTGGCCTCTGCTTTCAGTTTTGCTGCTTTTAACATTGGTTTGTTTTTCTTATAATCTTGTTTTCCTGTTAAAGAAGGGGAAAAATGTATTATTGAATATCCTCCAGAGAAATGAGAGACAATTGTTAAATGACTGTGGCATACCCAGAAGAAGAGGGAGTTGCTATCTTTAATAGCCACAGAGAACTAGTATGGAGTTGGTAGCTCAATGACACTGAGACGTTTGCTTAAAAGGGGGTTACATGGTTAAATGATATGAACAATTTATTATTTTGTGCTTGGGATGGTCATGTACAAGTGATTATTCTAAAACCCTGCTGCCATAACATACCACATTGTCATACTAAATCCAGTATATGCACACAGAAAGAGAAACAGGCATACAAACAGAGCAATTATTTAATGAAAAAAATCACACAATAGTCAAAATGTATATAATGTTTCCATACAGTGAGGTTAATTCATTAAATTACATTTTGAGGTCACCTAATTTCTTAATAACTTTGGGTCACTTACAATTAAAGAACAACATATATAGAAAAAAATTACAGCAGACTGGAAGTATCTACGATACCAATAAAAAACCTCAAAACCATGGATAGACCACAATCACTCTTTTTCCAAGACCCATGGAAACAACCAAGTTGTCATTAGGATGGGAGTCAAACAAATCTTGGGCAGGGGTAATATAACTCCACAGTAGGGGAGAGCAACTATGGTAATTTTATGACTTGTGGACTTCAACTCCCAGAATTCCTGAACCAACCATTCATCCAGAGAATAGCATGCTTTCTCATGAAAAAGTCTACTCTTTGGAAATAACTGTATTGTATATAAAAGATGATTATCCCTATTCCCATATTCAGTCCTTAAAATAAGATGCATTCCTCCTTAGTAATGATAGGTTTTGTCAACTTTGAAATAATGTCAACTGCATTATAGCAGTTTGCTTCTCTGCCTTAGCAGAGTCAGATTAGTTGAAAGCTACACTTTATAAGGTTGTTGTTTAGGGTACAATCATAGGCAAATATATTGAAAATAAGTACCATGCCACGTATTTGTTAGACTCAAGTTTTTATGAAACTATTACCATTTGGGGCAAGAAATGGGATAGTAAAAGGTATATGAAAAATCTATTTCATAATATGTTTTGATGCTGCATAGAGCCATTTGTCATTAAAAAAAAGATTTTCCCATGAATCTACTCTTCAGAATTCTTACATTTTTAAAAAATTGTGCCCTACTCCACAAATTTAAATGTCATTTCTGCAAATCTACCCTATCAAATGCTAGTGTGCGGTGTTTTTCCTGATTGCTAGTTCCTTTCTCTTCAGCCTTTTTTTAAAAAACAGCTTGAACTTCTGGTATCTCCCTTTTTACCTAGGGCTGTAATTTATTTTGGCTGTTCCTAAGCATTATTTTGCTAGCATATGAAATGAAGGATATCGTGTGATAGTTTTCAATCTGTTATGTCTCCTTTCTTTGATATAGATATATAGGTTAACCTGTTCTAAACTGTTCACAGTTGGCTGTTCTTCAGATTTGCTGGCATACTTTGGTTAGAGTCTTTTAGTAGTCATTCTTAACAATTTCCTTGATTTAATTCCACAGTTCCTTTGGATCTCCATCAATGAAAAAATAATTGAATTTGCAGAAACTGGCAGTTAGTCCAAAGCCATAGTGTCCAGTTATCTTTTCTCATTATTTCCAACTGGCATTCCAGTCTCCAGACACAACAAGGACAACTAGTTTATTACTTATTTAGTATATGATGAAAGCATGTCAAAAGTTGAGTAAGCATATATACACAAAACGCAGCATGATCAAAGGCCTCATAACTGGATGTCCAATTCAGCTATCCTGGTGTTGCTTTGTGCAGATCTTCTAGGGAACTGGAGAACACACATTGCGGGCAAACTTGCACAATATGTTTAATAGTTTGCATATCAGCACCACAACTGCAATAAGGACAACAAGCTGGTATGTTCTTTCAATGCCATATTGAACTTAACCATTAAACCTGTCAGCCTCTCATGCTTCAGTGATTGAAGCATAAACATGAACTCAGTAACCATCTTATGAAAGGGTAGTCCATCAGGTGTAAATTATATTATTTCACCATTGATCCCATCTAAGTACTCTACTTGTTATATCTTTCCTATAAAAGCAACACTATTCCTTCTTTCTTCTTTGTATCCCAAGTAGTAAACAGTATGATTTTCTCAATGAAAGTTTCCAAATGCAGTCCATTTCAATTCACTAATGCCCAATATGCCAATGGGTAGCTGATTCATTTTATCTTTCACTGTCTGAGCTTTCCCGTGTTCATGCTTCTTACATTCCACATCCCTACAGTAATTCTATCTCTGCAGCTTCTGATGTTCTTTTCCCGCATAGCATCATCAGCAACTAGATACTCCAAAAGCTTTTCTCTAGCTGTGTTATAAATACCACAAGTTCCTCTGCTGCTCTTCAGTAGTGCCATCCAATGATATTGTTGGATGATATCATGTAGCAGCATATTGTCAGCCAGCTTACCTGGCCTATCTATGTGGTTTTTCCTATTATCACTAAAGATCATCCATTTTCAACATCTTCCTTTACCTGCTTCTCAGTATAGATGCCTACTTGCTTTATTGGATCAACTGGGATAACTTTCACACCTTGGATCAGTCTGGGAGTTCTTGGCCATTCTTCCAGAAATTCATTGCTCATCCCTCCCAGGAAGACCATCACCATGAGAATCACGTAGCATCGCAAGATTTGAGGGGGACCTGCTTTTTAATGAACTTTAATTTTGTTGTCAAGAAGCCCATGGTTTAAATACTTAGTTTAAGTTATTGTTTTAGTTCACATTTTTTAGATACAGGTTTTTAAGCCTTCTTGAAATCAATGTTTAGTTTGAAGGGCAACATATACTGTAAACATTATAATAAATTAAAAAATAAATAACTGCCACCTGGTTTATCATCATCCTGATCTGCATATCTATAATCATCAAGAATTATTTTTCTCTTTCACGAAATAAAGACATTATTAGGAGGGCTATTTGAATCAGCCTTACAGCAATATACCTTCTTTTTCCATTAAGTAGAAAGATATAAAACAAAGTACCTTCTTCTTCCAATAAATCATTCATCTTCAAAGCAATTATGCAGTGCAAAGCAATGATATATAGGAATCATTTCTGCAGCAATAAATTTAAATGCAGATAAAAATAGTTTGGGCTGAAGCACAAGGTTAAAGGACAATTACGTGCATTGGATGCACATCAGATCCATCTGAGAAGTAATACAAGATTTTAATCGGTATCATTATGTCTTAAGAAGAATCAGTTGCTTTCAAGAAGAGGTTATTGATGTGCTGCATAACTATGTCCAAGTATCCCGAAAGAGTCCATTAATCAGGGCAACATATCAGTAAGTGGTTTCAGGAATTCTACTGAAATAAATTTTATGTTCTCTATTATTATTTCTTAAATCTGACTGTCAATCAATTTATAATTGGCAATATATGCAGACTGAATTTAAAGTCAGTGTTAACAACCTGAATCTACATTTACTGCAAACGTAGTTATTAAGAACTGAAAACCACCTTTACTGTAAACAATCTATTTTTACAACGAATCTACAGCTGATAAATCTCAAAAATAAAGCATCTGTGATTAAGTTTCTCAGTCTCCTTTCTAAGTATTAAAATCAGAAGAGAATACATAGGAGAGAATACAAGTTTGAATCAACTGTGTGTAAAAATTTACAAGGGATAATAAAAGATAAAAGAAAAATAGTAATTTCCTTTAAATAATTGACCCATTCATTTTTTAAAAAAAATCCAAGATAGCCACCTGTATGGTAAAACTACCAGATGAATCCAAAAGATTGCAAACTGAAATATTCAGCTTATACCACCAATTCAAACTCCTTTGAAAGTTCTTCAAACAATACATTTGCTAGATCAGTGTTTCTCACTTGATGATCTGCAGAGGTATCCAACTAAATTTGTGATCCTTTTCATTCACCTTAGCTAATCAGATAAATGGAAGTGATAGTAGTTAAATGTATAGGTAGTCCTTGAGTTGTAACCATAATGGAGAGCCTACCCATGGTCATTTAGGATCTTAGGTTGATGTGTTTTTATAACTTTTTTGTAGTGTTTGTTAAGTGAATGCCAAAGTCGTTAAGCAAATCCCTAGTTGCTTATGGGCCAGTTTTGTAAAAAAAAAAAAACTGGCAAAATTGTCATAAATCATGCTCATGTGATTGTGAGCCACTGCAAATGGCCATAAATATGGCCTGGTTGATAGTTCCAAAAGTGCTGTCATGGGACTGCAAGTGAGGGGTCACCATCAGAACTTCTAATCTGGGTTGCAAGTACCTTGCCAAGTAGATCCATCGGAACTTTGAATGGTGGCTAAGTAACCAGTCACAAGTTAAGGACTACCAGTGTATAACTACTAAACCACATGCTATTATGTTGTCTAGAACAATAACAGATAACCTCACCTCTCAAACCATGCTTCAATCAGTAGTTCCCCTGAATTTTCCATTCCCTCATCTCCTCCAGTGTGCACTGGCTAGACTGCAAAACTATCAAAGCCACACACTGCTAAATCAAGTAGAAATAGAAAAATAGGATCTGTCTAGCTGCATATGATACTGAGTCAGCTTCAACTCTTTTAAGTGTGAACAGGGACATCCAGAAGAGGAATCAAAAAAGTTAAAATGGTGACAATGACAAGCTTTTCTGGTTAGTCATTTTTTCTCATTCATTTTTGTTAATTAATTTATATAAATATTTGCAATTTTGTCTATATAAAGGTAAAGGTTCCCCCGCACATGCGTGCTAGTCGTTTCCGACTCTAGGGGCCGGTGCTCATCTTCGTTTCAAAGCCAAAGAGCCAGCACTTGTCCAAGGACGTCTCCGTGGTCATGTGGCCGGCATGACTAGACGCCAAAGGCGCACGGAACGCTGTTACCTTCCCACGGTAATGGTCCCTATTTTTCTACTTGCATTTTTACGTGCTTTTGAACTGCTAGATTGGCAGAAGCTGGGACGAGTAACAGGCGCTCACTCTGTTACGCGGCACTCGGGATTCGACCCGCCAAACTGCCGACCATCTGATCAACAAGCTCAGCGTCCTAACCCACTGAGCCACCGTGTCCCTTATATAGACATGTTCAAATACAAACACATACAACAAATTTGAAGAATTGCACGTTTTGAATGATAAATGCATTTTGATTCAAGTACTAATTCAAAATGGGCTTTCAAATGCTTTGTTGGTTTTTAATCTGCTGATCGCTGCCCAGACTTGCAACTGGTCAACTATATAAATGAATATAATAAATAAATGCAAACTAAGCATACTCTGTCCACCCCATATGTTGCACAGTTAAGGAATATAATCAAGGGCAAATACTTCCATCGCTGACTGGAATCACTCTCAAATTTTCACTTATTAGCTTGCTATGATTATTCACATTGTGGTCTCTCTATGTAGGGACTAAACCTGTTCTACATTTTAGCCAGAGTCGCTACATCAGTCTACTCTTGAAATATCCTAGAATTTTATTTGGCTTATGACTGCCTTAAGTAATTACCTAAAACTACTTTATCAGGATGCTTTTTCTCCTTTACATCTTACCAAGTCTTCCACTTTGTGCTTTGTGTTAAACTGCAATCCAAGCATAACTAGCCAATTAACATCTGGTGACTGTTTAATGAAAATGTAAGCTTCAGGACTTCCTTGGTTTACACTTGAGCTTCTGCCTTGGTCCAGCCCAGTCTTTTTGATACTCATCTTCATTATTATCCTCAGCCAAAGCTGCTCCTTGCTTGTATTTGTAAGTATAAAAATTAATGCATTCCTATTTCTTGAGTATCATAAAGTATATACCGGTATGTGGAAGCACATTATGCTATCAGACTCTCTTTCATAGAAAATACAGCTGGTTCAAATTCAAAAACATTTCTTTTCACCTGCAAACGGACTTGCTTCTAACTTGTTCCTCAATTCATTGTCTTTTATGGGTGCCTGTAAATATCTAATCGTCTTTCATTCAAAAACAAAACTAATTTCAGTTCTTTAACTCTCACATGCATGTCCAAGATAATTCCTCCTGGGATGATTACCAAGTTCTATTCATTGCTCAATCTCCCAAACAAAATCCATAAATTTATTGCCCATTTATACAGACCACACCAATTATGTCACAATTAAATTACAAACAAGAAAGAGTCAAAATATTTGAAATAAGAAATGTACAATCTAAATTTAATTACACAAAGTATCTGAAAATGAGTTATTTACAGCATGCCAAAAACTGACATACAGTAAAAGAAATCAACATTACAGATTTAAAACTCCTTTCAGCACTTTTTCTCCAATTTACCGTATATCTGCCAAGAAACTGCTGTCCTGAATATTTTTGTGCTTGTATCACAATAATAAAAAATACACAGTTTCCTACCCAGTGCAGCTTACACTGTCTAATATTTAATTTTTATTAAGGACTTTTAAAAAAATCTCATGATTTTTGTACATTAAGCAGTCCTGTTACAATCCTTTAAGTTTTCTATGTATCTTGTCCTGTGAGGTAAATCATTTTATCTTTTTTTAACCTTTTATTAAATGGATATAATCCTGCCACTCCAGAAAACAAAATAAACACACATATGGTGCTGGAATAGAAGATAATGTAGCACCAATGCTCAGTCAGCTTTTGTGTTTCCAGCAATGGGAGGTCAGCTGTTACTTCTTTGTCTCTAAATGTTAGGGATAATTTGATACCTACAACACCAATTCCTACTTACTAATTTATTCAGTGTGCACTTCCCTTTTAAGTGTGGTTTAATTTGCAGATCTCTTTGCTAAAATAGTGGGGGGGGGGTTTCTGGTTTTATTTTCAATGTCTCTCTTTCATGAAACACATCAAAGTTGAAAGCAATCACATTTTTATCCATGGTGCACCACATTCTTGCTGTCTGAATTTATTATGAGCTCTTTTCCTAGTGTAATTTTACCTAATTATTTTATTTATTGGATATGGTATCGTTAAAAGTATTCACAGTACACAACACAAATTTACAGAGAAGGAGGTAATCTAAAAAGACACATTTCTGAATTTATCATTACTGTAGAAAATATATCCTGCATTCCCAATATATAGTTATATGCCCTTAATATTTGACGTATATTTTTAAAAAGAAAAAATGTTTAAATTATATTTAATGGGTTTGGGGTAGTTTGTATCACTGCCAGGCTATCAAATAAATTCTTCTTTCCTATTTGGTTTAGTGAGTGAAACAAGGTTTATCATTTACAAAAAAGATATTATACTAGAAATTATTGATGCCTTAACAGCAATTTACCAGAAAATAATCCATCCATAGTTGCTATCATATCCCATTATACTCTCCATACAACTTCCTATTTATGCATTTATTAATTTTGTGTCCTGCCACAATCATGAATAGATTCTCAGTGGCTCATAACATTTAACAGTGTGATATTGCATAATAATAAAAATCAAAAATACAAAAACATATAACCCAAACCAACATCTTCTATCAACTCTCGACCACTATTTTTTTATTTTTTTTATTTTAATCCCATTTATATCCCGCCCTTCTCCGAAGACTCAGGGCGGCTTACAATCTAAGCACAAATCAAATGTGCTTAGCAATAGCCTTCATTCTATGTATATGCCTGCTTATTAGGGCTTTCGCCCCCCCCCAAGCGGCATTATTACAAAGTCAGCTTATTGCCCCCAACAATCTGGGTCCTCATTTTACCTACCTCGGAAGGATGGAAGGCTGAGTCAACCTTGAGCCTGGTGGGATGCGAACCTGCACTAATTGCAGGCAGCTGGTGTTACTTAAGGAGGCATTAGCCCACTGCTCCACCAAGGCTATGAGAAGACAACTAAAGTTGGGGCTAATTGAACAACTTGTTTTTTTGTTTGTTTCCAGAACAAGTGGACATAAAGCATTGGGTTACAGTTGTAATTGTTATTTAATAAGAATGCTTAGTAAAAACTGGAGTCATTTTTAGAAACAAGGATGATATTAGAGATGAGTGTTTTGCATCACAACTTTCTATTTTTCAAAAAGAAAAAAAGGGAAAATGAAGAAGGCCTGTGTGAAATTAAATCATAATAGGGCAGAAAATTATGTAGGTATCAATATAGGTTTCTATGCCCACCATATGGGAGTCTCAATGCCATGAAGTTGATAAACATATTTGCATGGAAGGGAATTCAACATTTGATGTTTGTGCTAAATATATGGGATTGTCCTAGATATGGACAACTTCAACTGACCCTCATATAAGAAACATTATGCTATTTTGCAGTTAATTGACATGTTAATTATAATCTATTTTCACATTTATCTATGCTGACATGAATACCTTTACATTAAAATGAAATGAGTTGTCCAAGAAGAGTTGATACATAAATCATATTTTGGGAAGTTTTCTCAGGACTCTGATAGAGAAAGCATTGACTCTGATAGAGAAAGCATTGACTGCCTCCCGAAGTGGTGAATGCTCCAACACTGGAAGTTTTTAAGAAGAGACTGGACAGCCATTTGTCTGAAATGGTATAGGGTTTCCTGCCC
Source organism: Vipera berus (assembly GCF_964194415.1). Lineage (NCBI taxonomy): Eukaryota > Metazoa > Chordata > Lepidosauria > Squamata > Viperidae > Vipera > Vipera berus. The sequence continues at coordinate 190,599,744 of NC_138204.1, forward strand.
GAGCAGAGGGGTTGGACTAGATGACCTCCAAGGTCCCTTCCAACATCATCATCATCATCATCATCATCATCATCATCATCATCATCATCATCATCATCATCATTATTGCATCAGGTCCCTGTTTTCCTCTGGCTAATACCATAGGGCTAGGCACTATTACAAAGCATTCTTGGGAAACCTATGGAGATGGGATGTTAATATATTCACAAAGCTAATTGTGTTAGTAATATGAAACTTCACACTTCAAATAAAAGGACTCCAGCTACACTAGCATTTAAATTAATAGCAAACCTATCAAACTATAACTTCATCAGCAATATCACAGTGCCCTTTTTATTGGATCTTACTATTAACACCCATAGATATGTGGAGATTTTTCCTTTATAAAAGAGGAAGAGAGATTTGCTTTAATACAGTTTCAATTGCTGTGATTAAAGATGTTTTTGGAGTCTATTGCTAACTGAAACATTTTGATATGCATTGAATATAGTCAGAGCGTAAGTACTTCAAGTGTGCATGAACCTCCTTCCCAGCGCACAGCCCTTTTCTTTCTTTCTTTTTTTTATTCAGGTTTAATGGTAGCTCAAATCATTGGCCATTTCTCAATCTTGAGAGATGGAACAGCTTGACACTAATAATACATTTGCAAAGGACACATCATCATTTAACACAACATTAAGTGCTCAGGAACAACTTTTTTTAATAGCAGGCACAAGGCATTCTGAGCTCAGGGCTGACATATCATTACATTTTATGCCACAAAGATAATCCAGCCAGTCATTCATGAGAGGTAAATTAATTTTCAAGTAACTGTATTTCAGCTTTAAGCCAACAAGAAGGATGCATTAAAGTGAATAAGTTTCTTTTATGCTATCACCAAGGGTTTCTTTCCCTGAATAAAAGCCTTTCTTGGGTATAGCAATATGTATACCTTCAATTAGTTCCTTTCCCCCTGCAGTTTCAGCTGAGAGATCTGCTTGCACAAGTTAAGCTGTAATTTTAAATCCATAAAGCAATCCTTTTCTATATGCTATATATATTCCCCAAACTGATATCTCCCAGTTTTGGTACTGGGAATTCTGGGAGCTGTTCGCTCTAATATATTTGAAGAGCATCAGATTGGAAAAGTTGTACAAATACAGACAGCCAAATTGATACAAAGTACATGCAAATCAAAGCAAACTATCATGGATCATACTCATCTAAATCTTTTCCTGAGGGCCAAGTATGTCTGCTGCTAGCGTGGAGATTCTGCAAGGCAATCACACTTGTATCCATGCTTAAAGATAGCACCTGACATACAAACATTCATTTAACAACAGTGCTGAAACAAGGGATTTATGGCCCATTCACAAAACTACACTTGTTGCATCACCTCTACGGTCACATAATCGAAATTTGAGAGCTTGGCAACTGACTTGCATTTACAATGGTTAAAGCATCCCTACTTAGGGCCTTGCCAACAAGCAAACTTAATGGGGAAAGCTGGATTTGCTTAATGATATGACTGACTTAATAACTGTGTGATTCATTTAATGATAGCGGTAAAAATGGTTGTAAAATCAGGTCCAGTCATGTGATGACTTGTTTTAATGACTGCATTGCTTAGTAACCAAAATTTTGGTACCAACTGTGATTATAAGTCAAGGACTACCTGTAACTCCTGTTCTATATACTGCATACTAAAAGAGAGCAAGAGGGAAAAGAGGTCCAAAAGGCCCACGAATATCATCATTGTGTATACTATGTGAAGCTTTCCACCATTTTCTGCATTCAAGCAGTTTTAAATATTGGGCTTATTTCTTTCTGTTTACATGTGACTTCCTGACAGTTAGAACAATTAACCAGTGGAACAACCTGCCTCCAGAAGCTGTGAATGCTCCAACACTGGAAGTTTTTAAGAAGAGACTGGACAGCCATTTGTCTGAAATGGTATAGGGTTTCCTGCCTGAGCAGGGGGTTGGACTAGATGACCTCGAAGGTCCCTTCCAACATTATTATTATTATTATTATTATTATTATTATTATTATTATTATTATTATTATTATTATTATTATTATTATTTTGTAATGGGAGAAGAAGTGAGAGATGATGCCTAGGAAACAGTCAAATAAGAGACAGCATAGCCTGCAGCTGGGTAGTGGGTGGGCCAAGAGGTTCAGATTGGACCCTAATGACTCAAGCTGCGAAGGAGAATTGTACTTTTAGATTTGCAAGGTTCTGTTAATGCAGTTTTACAATAAAGTAGATTTAGTTTGTCATGTTTCCTGATGCACCCTAGTCTACTGAGTTAAGTCCAATAGGCTTTGCACAGTCATGGCTGCCATTCTGATATGACACCTCCAGAGACACCCATTTCCTATTTTATGATCGGTAGTCTTTGTGGCCAGCTCAAATAAATCAGCTCTCTGAATGAAGGCTCCTATATCATATTATATGCCCCTGTATTTTGGTATCAATTACCATTATAATCCATTTCTAGTTGGATTCAGAAACAAAAACAAGATATTGAGTGTAGGTGGCACTTAACTGGAGAAATATTGCTAATATTTTCCCAAAGAAGTTTCACTGAGCTCATATGAAATACATTTACTCTCGCATCTATTTTATCTCATGCTAAATTTACTGTGAGGAATAATAGAAAAGAAGAATTGTAGAATTACAGTACATGAGGCCATTTCAGCAAAGCCTAATATACAGCTCAATACAAAAATTCAAATGGAAGCATTGTAGACTAATGGCTATCTAGCTTCTGCCTAAAGACATCTGTTTCTTGTCCTCACATATTAAGGAACTTTTTTTCTGCAGCTACATTGGCTTCCACAGCTGTCCTCCATATTTTTTCCTCTTCACTGGGATTGTTTGGCTTTGTGCTTACAGATTTTTTTCCCTCTCACTGCAAACTACTATATCATCTCAATCTTTCTGAATCACTCATAATTTCTGCACTATATCATCTTCAGGGAACTTGTAATTCTAAAATACTTTCTTTCAAAATAAATGTCAGTTGACAGGTCTTAACAGTTCAACCATAAAATAAATGACACTAATATCAGTTTACATAAAAGAATAGAGGCTGTACATACTTATAACCAGATGGAGCATGAGCAGAACAATGCAAAACAATGTCTCCAACTGTATGGAGAAATATTAACTAAAATATCAGTCAAGAAAGGAACTGCAGCTTTGGACTGTGAGAATGATTTGTACTGGACATGTTTAAAAAAAACACAGAATAAGCAAGTGTTGAAAATGATGGATGGAATGCTACCTTTGCAAATTTTAACGTATCTCAGATCATGGAAAAGTGACAGCCATGAAAATGTCAGTGTGTGCAGAATGCAGAATAAAATTTAAATATTACTCCACATCTGTTTATCTAGGTGTTAAATGCCACTCCAAAGCCTTTCTGTTTAACTATTGGGGCTTTAGACTTCAGTAGGGGAAGGGATTTTCAACAAAAAATTGTCAGAAAGCCACTGGGAAATATCTACCTATAAATTCTTTCCATTTAATATAGAGCACACATGGCACAGCCAAGAAGATGTGATGGAATGAAGTCAAGGAACAATCTTCAACTACTGATTCCAGCAATTTTAACAAGTTGTTTTCTTTCCATGGGGGCTATTTTGCCTCGCCCATTTGTAATTTTAAATTATTCCACTGTTTATTAATTTTCGTTTTGGCTGACCTCAAATTTATACTGGGCTGGTTTGGTTGGCTGGAACAAGTTTAATCATTTCAAGAGATTTTACAGTATCTGTTAAGAAGATATTTTTGGTCTTTAACCTCCAGAAGAACTTCTGAACTGCACAAAATGATAATTTTACTCAGAATTATAAAATATAATGGTTATAAGAAAAAGGTCCAATGTAAGGAATCCACTACTAATTGATTCCTGACATCCTGCCTCAAAGACTTTAGCTAAATGTCCATCACCTTTGAAGGCCATCTCTTCCATTGCTAAACAGCTCTGATCATTACAAATTCTTCCACTGTCCATCTGAAACATACTTCCTTGTAATGTAAATATGTTTCTCAGCCAGTTCTCCATAAATGCTGAACAAGTCTGCCCTGTCTTCCACATGAACTGCCTTTCAATACTGAAAGACAATTATAATGTCTTTTTCTTTAAGTTGAATATATTCAATACCCCCAACCATTCATCCTAAGTTTTTTCCTTCCTGGCCCTTCATCATCTTTTATTTCCATTTATTCAAGTTGTGAATTTTCAAATGTGTTGTTCAGATGGATACAGTGTTCTTTATATATTTTTATTAATTTTTGCAGATATAAAGATTAAAAAAACTAAAGCAAACTAAAGAAAATATAAAGTAAAAGAAAGAAAAAATATTTTTTTTTAAAAAAAGAGGGAAAAGTAAAGAAATTGTAAACAATAAAAAAGAAAAACAAGAAAATTATTTAAAGAAATTACATTCCCCATCAAAGCAAGTACAATTTCAGAACTTATCTTCTCTAATATTGTGATAAAAGTTATCTTCTTCTCATATCTCATCTCTGATCCAATTTTAAAGCCTCATCATTTAGTCCTAATCAGCAAAAGTCCTGAGTTACCAGCAATAACCTCTACATTTTAACCTTAATCAAATAGCCAACTTTAATTTACTTTGTTTTATTTTTAACACTATAACACTATCACTTTTTCTTAAAATACAAAAAAAAAAACACCTCTTCTTCCTATAAACAAATTGTTAAAACCTGGTCATTCAGTCCTGGTCAAGAAAAATCCATTAATTGCCATTAGAAAGAATACATCTCTATTTCAAACTTGATCAGATAAGTCAACTTTAAACGCCTTCCTTTTGTGTTCAGAAATTTAGAAGGAAATCTATAGTCTCTTTAAATACTGTCCCAAAAGTTGACTTGTTTTCATTTTCTCTTTGATTCTGCTCAAAAACTCCATCATTAATTTAAGATGTGTATTTTGTAAGTCCAAGATAAGAAAGTTGTTCAAGTATCTCTTTTAGTTATTAAGAAATCATTCGGTTTGTAAATGCAGTGTAACATCTTTCTCCATTTCATTCTTGTAACTTGACATTTTTAAATCCACATCCAAAACAGCCTGCCTCTCAATTGTATCCTCTCCTCTTTTAAATCCATTTTTTATGGTAGCAGATAATCTTAAGAGAAATTTTAAGTGCATTTGTTTCCAAATATCCTTGAATTCTTCCAAAGTTAAAATATTTTCTCCATTCCGCATTAGTGGGTTTCTATAGTTCTTACTCATTGTCTTTAGTATTCAGCTTTCAAAGTCTCCTCTTATCAGGTTTTCTCTAATCCACATTTTCCACAGGAAGATTTCTTATACTTGGATTCGAAATATTCATATATTTTAATGGGATTTTAAACAAGCGACAGGAAGGATTCTTTTAATTAATTTCAAAATCATATTTCCAATTCATCTGTCTCCTTAGTTTATATATAAGTTTCCAAAATCAGTGTTAAGGCTACCCTTTTGCTTCAGGTTAAACTTACATGAAACTTCTTTCACTGAGAATTGAAGGAAAGTAATCTAGTGCAATAAAACTTGTCACTTTGAAGATTTTTAAAATCTAAAAAGCAATTAACAAGCAATTTCCAGAAGTGATTAAGAAAAGAAATGGGCAAACCCAGCATCCGTCTGAAGACTCCAAATCATGGCTTGGACAAAGCTAACTTTTCTTGGCTCTCAGAATTCTAATATCCACCAGAGACCATTGTGTTATGGCCTTCTTTGTGGAAAACCTCTGTATGGCTCACTTGTGGGAGATCCAGATCCTCACCATATCCAGAGAGGAATTTTGAGGTGCTGATCCATTCACCAGCTCCTTTGTTCTGCTCTACTGAAAGCAGAGCTATCTTCAATCCACCATTGCTTCTCCAGAAGTCCAAAACTGGATGAGGTATTCTATATGTAGTCTGACCAACATAGAATAAAGAAGAAAATTGTTTTCTCTGATCTTGACATTATAGAGGTTAGTGCTTGCTTTTATAGGAATTATATTCTTAAAATTGTAATAGTTATAAGGTGCTTAATTTCACTACTGTTTAACGAACATAAAAATTCTGCTGCTGAAAAACTTCATTGATGAGCTTTGTTGCTGAATTGTGAGCTTTATTGTTTCATGAGTTTTGTTGCTGAAAAACTGAGCAAGTTAATTAAATTTTATTATTAGAGCAAATCTAATTTAACTTTTAGGGGAAAACAGTGGCAGATAAAAGTCCCATTTCATCTAAACATTTTCATTTTTGCTTCTAAAAATGGTTCAAGAAATGCATCTTTTAAATTTTAGTTCTGCCAACAGATAGATGGGAAGCTGACTATAGTGCACATCTTCAGGATGTGAAAAGAGAAAAATTCAATGAGACAAAATTCATGTTCATTTGAAACAGTAAGCATAATAAAGAAAACAACATTAATGGATTTGCTTGCTGTGGTTTCAGAAATACCCAGGAAAAGCTCTGATTTAGTTCAGTGGGAAATAGAAGTTGAAATTAACAAACAAGAATCACCTTTGAGGTTTTTTCAGTGAAATACTAATTAATTCAAACAAATTGTAGGGAAGATTTGTTTTCTCCTCCAGATTCAGCACTATATTATGCCTTTTTCCATTTGATTTCTATTCCTTTCATAGTATGAAAGTATAGTTTTTTGGTGTTGAAGCCTGATTTATTTTAGTATAAGGATGCCACCATATGGCGCATGGTACCAAGAAGTACAACCGCCCCTTAAACAGAACCAAAATAGATTTTGGTAGAACAAATCCAAACAATCCATCCAAGAAGGGAGATTATTACATCCATTTCAGACCAACTGCCGGGATTCTGAAAAAGGAGGAGTCAAAGCAAATTACGCAAAACCAGTTGGAACCCTAAGATGTAACTTTTCATCCAGGAACTTCTTAACCAGAAACTTGCAAGTGGGGGTCTCAAAGATGTTCCTAGGAAACCATCTCCCTCAACACAGAGACTCCCATTCCTCAACAAAACAAAAAAACATGACCAAAACTACAGAAGTCTAGCACCTGGACAAAATCAGCTCTCCAGCTATGTTTATATATGAGTTTAAAATCCTGACTTATACAGTCATAATGGAAGCTTCTTGTTTGCTTATGTAGGTCCATGCAGGCAAACAAACCAGCTGAAAGAACACAGTCTGAAGTTTAAAATTGGGAATATAGTTTATTTTTGAGTTGTGGTGGCACAGTGTTTAGAATGCAATATTGCAGGCTAACTCACTGCTCACTCTAGGAGTTTGATTCTGAATGGCTCAAGGTTGACATATCCTTCCATCCTTCCGAGGTCGGTAAAATGAAGACCCAGATTGTTGGGGGCCACATGCTGACTCTGTAAACTGCTTAGACAGGGCTGTAAAGCACTGTGAAGTGGTATATAAGTCTAAGTGCTATTGCTATCACGATTTAAACTAGAGTTTGTTACTGGATTTGCAATTCTTCCTCTCCCACAGGTAAAACATTGTGATGATACTCCATGGGCTGACAACTTTGTTTGGGGGTTATAATCACAAGGCAATATTTAATCAGCTATCATGATGCTTTGAAGATATTCCTCACTTTCATTTTCATAGCACGACAATTGCTGACAAATTTCAACTATTGAAGCTTTCATTTCTGCCATGGGAGGAACTCATCTTGTACAAAACTTCCAACATTAGTAGAACATTTCTGTGAAAATTCCTTGACAACAATTTTCTTTTGAAAGATCCACCAATTGACCTTAATCAGTTCGACCTTTTTCACATAAAACTTGTCAGTTGTGTCATGGGTCATCCATGTTGTCCTGGATCACCTAAAGAAGCTCTTTCCAATTCACCATCTTCATCTGGCCCAGTGATACACTTAAAACAACATAATCAATACTATAAACAATTTGCATTCGGCAGTGAATTTCAATTGGTGAGACTCTTTCGGCACTCAAAAATCAATCATGGTAGGTTGCTTAAACCATACCAATGAGTACTTATTGCAAGCTTCCATTTCAGAAACAACAGCAACACAACTTTTTCTTACAGCAATTGTTCACTAACTGAAGTAAAAAAAAAGATGCTAAGGAACATGTCAGAGCTTCTAGCATGTCAGTACTGCCATCTGTTGATGATTTATAATATGGGAGGCATTACTTCACATTCAGCCCTTATACACAGAATTTCCACAGATGAAAAATAATTAAATGTAACTATAAGATCAATATATTGTAAAAATATTTCCCTCACAACCCAATATTAAATAAATAAATCTCATATTTTTTATTTGTTTAATAAAAATTTTATTTTGCACAATTGCAAAACTTTCTAGGCTTGAAAACCAATGTATCCTCTGTGTGTGTGTGTGTGTGTCTGTGTATGTGTGTGTGTGTGTGTGTGTGTGTGTGTGTGTGAGAGAGAGAGAGAGAGAGAGAGAGAGAGAGAGAAGAGAGAGATCACTTTCTGAAATTGAACCGATCAACATCAATCAAGGCAAGGCACAGAACAAAGTTTTAAAATAAAAAATAATGGAGAGAGAGAATTACACAACAATTTCCAATAAATGGATGGGATCTCTGTATATGGTATGTCAAAAGAGGGGGAGAAAAATGTAATTTACATGTGGAAATGCCAATCTCCTTATCTGAAGGCAATAGAAAGTTCTTGTAATTTCACAGATGAGAATGGAATTATTGTTAAGTTTCTCTCAGGTAGTCCACTGATATTCTTATTATAGGAAAGCTATTTGTGGATTGGAAACAAAACATTTAGTCACAATATGAACCTAAACTTATCACACCCTTATTATTACTTCCTAGCAACAATCCACTATTCTTTTATATAAACCTTTTGTTAGACACAGACAGTCCTCTCCCCAATACATTCTCCATTCCTTGCTTTCCTCTTTTCTTCCTCTCTCTTTCATACCCTCATGCAGAAAACACTGGTTATTATCTTTAATCTAGGAACTCCATCTGCATCAAACAGTAAAGTGTTTATTTTGTATCAGAAGATTCTAAATTCAATTTCTAACATTACCAAAAAGAACTAGAAAAACTCTTCTGGAAGCCTGGAAATTTCTGTCAGTGTTGAAAATAATGCATTAGGTGAATCAAGGATCTGACTCAATAAGAACATCTTTTAGTTTTTCATCAAATAATGTATTCAACTGGATAGCCCTTTTTTTACAACAGGTATTGTAGAATCCACTTTGAGGCAATATAATAATTGTTTTAGTAATAGATTTTAGATTCTTGACAACAAAGGGCATTGATGGGGAAATTTATCTTTATTCTGTGACATTAGTACAGTTTTATCAATCATTGTATTGACAAATGAACAAGAGGATGTTTTTGTTCTATAACTCAAAACTATATATTATTGTTCATAACTGTACTGAAGACACAGCCATGACACTGAGGTAGTTGACAGGTTAAAAATACAGTATTGTTATAAAGTGCTGCTTGGAAACAAGCCCATTTCTGCTGTATCATTTTGATAGATGCAGCAGTTCAAGAAATGCTTGGCAAAATTTAATCATGACTATACAGTCATTCGGCATGTATTTCTTATTTAATTCAACAAAATAAAAGTATTAATCATTCTGTTGTGAATTCTTTTGAACTACACTATTGGTCATGATGAATATAGCATCCATTCCCTTAAAATAATACGTGTATCAGAATACTGGGGCTCTTGTTTCATCAGCAGTGACGGTTTCATAAAAACATATCTTGGTTCTTTTCCTGACTTTTGACCACCGGGAACAGAAAAGGTAGATGAAGAATGAAGAAGTGTCCCAAATTCCCATTTTTTCAGATGGAAGGGACCTTGGAGGTCATCTTGTCCAACCCCCTGCTCAGGCAGGAAACCCTATACCATTTCAGACAAATGGCTGTCCAGTCTCTTCTTAAAAACTTCCAGTGTTGGAGCATTCACCACTTCTGGAGGCAGGTTGTTCCACTGATTAATTGTTCTAACTGTCAGGAAGTTTCTCCTTAGTTCTAGGTTGCTTCTCTCCTTGATTAGTTTCCATCCGTTGCTTCTTGTCCTGCCTTCGAGCACTTTGGAGAATAGCTTGACTCCTTCTTCTTTGTGGCAGCCCCTGAGATATTGGAACACTGCTATCATGTCCCCCCTAGTCCTTCTCTTCATTAAAGTAGACATACCCAATTCCAGCAGCCGTTCCTTATATGTCTTCGCCTCCAGTCCCCTAATCAACTTTGTTTCTCTTCTCTGTACTCTTTCCAGAGTCTCAACATCTTGTTTACATCGTGGTGACCAAAACTGGATGCAGTGTTCCAAGTGTGGCCTTACCAAGGCATTATAAAGTGGTATTAATACTTCATGTGATCTTGGTTCTATTCCTCTGTTAATGCAGCCTAGCACTGTGCTGGCTTTTTTGGCAGCTGCAGCACATTGCTGGCTCATATTTAAGTGATTGTCCACTAGGACTCCAAGATCCCTCTCACAGTTACAGTTACAGTTACAGTTACTACTATTGAGCAAGGTACTCCCTATACTACACCTGTACATTTGGTTTTTCTTGCCTAAATGTAGAACCTTACTTTTTTCACCAATGAATTTCATTTTGTTAGATAGCGCCCAGTGTTCTTGGTATTCTGTTTGCATAGAGCACTGCATTCAAAGACAGGGAGAAAGAGGATTCTTGTAACTCCATGCCAGTTATTCCATATACTGAAAATACTGTAACCCTGCAGATACAAGGTCCTGCTCTTAAACTGTTTTAGCCTGAATTCAAACAATCCTGTCTATGTAGTCTGCCTATAAATGAAGAATGTGAAGATTTCCGTTACAAGTAAGCACCTACTTGTAATTCACACGATATTGTGGTGCATATTTGAAAAAGCTGAGCATATCCTTTTCATCATCCTTGCAATTGCTGCCCTTTGTTGTCTTAAATACTTGCTTGCAGCCCTATATCCTTGGAAATGAGCCCAACTGAGTTTGATGTAATTATAAAAAGGATTGCAGCACTAAGTATTTTTTAATCAAACTGAGAAAACAAAAACTAACTATATTCAAATAAGAGATGTTAAAAACACCATTATTTTTATGTACAGTATAAATATTCTTGTGACAAATGGATGACAATTTCATTGTTTTAAACTGGAAATCCAGTCTAGGTTTGGTAACATTATTCAACTGGCAGTCATAAGAATGGCAGCAGAATATCATAAATATCATAAAAACCATAAAACGTAACTAGCAGCCCAATAAATGATATACCTATTTAACTGGGACAGTAGGCAGTATTTTAATCTATATCTTATGAAAATGATTTCTTATTATGAAGATGACTTATATATTTAAAAATTTGTGTAGATTATTCCATTAATGTTTACTGCATGTATTCTGAAACTTTTGCATCAATTTCCCAAGTAATTAAATCACAATATTGGTTTATGGCAAAATTGGACATCCATTGAACACTTTTTAATGATTAATTCATTCAGTGATTAATTACAATTTTCTGCCCTAAAGTTTATCAAATAATTCAATTATTAAAAATTATTAAGTGTTCCAAACTCCTCTATTGTAAAATTCCATTACAAGGGAAGTTTTCTAGAAATCTGCATCAGATACTCACAGCATTAGCATGGTATCATGCAAACCTTTTTCAGTTTGTTATATTTTTATTCTCTTATCAATAGTATATGACAATTATTTTCTCTTTTTTAGAAAACAGTCCATATTTATTATATGGGCTTAATAGTCAATCCTGTTTTTAGCAAGCATTAGGGCTATGCAAATCCTTTCAAAAGGTTCGTGCAGAAGCTCAAACACATCTCTTTGAAACACTGGTAAAACTGACTCATTAATTGAATGCACAGACAAACAGTAACAGATTATGAAGCAACTGTGCAAGTGTGGGAAAAAGATATGGCTGTTTTAATGCTCTTAAGAAAGGAAGCTTTTTTATACGTCTGCTTGTATAGCACACATCCTTTCTTTCAAAGGATTTCCACAGTTGTAGCAGTTCTCAGAGTTGTCTTTTCCACAGCTGCTCACAGAGGCAATTATCTATATTCAGTTTGTGTCTGCTGCTGAGTTAAGATGTTAGAGTGATGATACATAAACAGATATATACAAAGCCATGACACTCAGCCTACAGTGACTGGAAAGATTTATCCAAGATTTTTGCTGGTAATTTCATCGGTAAAATACGCCAAGATGTGCTTTGAAGGCCAACTTTGACAGCTTATGATCGTTTGCAAAATTACAATTCAGTTACCAGTCACCCAGAACAGTCTTCTTCAGAGCATATTGTAATTGGCTAGTGGGCATTTCTCCAACTGTCCCAGTTGCCTTGAAAGAGTAGTATCCTGAACACTTAGCATCTAGTGTTGCCATCAGGTACTTTATGTCCTTGGACCATGCTGTTCCAGCATTCGAGGCATTAGGGATTAAGACAATTTACTTCTCCAGGGTAAGCAGTGAGTGTAAACAAAATATTCTAGCCTAAAAATTCGTTATTTTTCATCATCAATGCAGATTTCACTTTATACTAATATAGATAAGTACCCCAACATCTCATGTCAATTCATGAAATATACAGTAGATATGAATGTGTTTCCAAGAGAGTAGAGAATGTTTTATTGACTGAATTTTTTGTTGCTCTTAGTCTACTTCACCATATGCACAGAGTACAGTTCTGATTTAGGAAAGCTTAATGATAGCAACTATATCAGTCTTTAAGCTAGGGAACAAGAAATTTTACTTTCATTGAATTATAGGTGCAAACTCTTGAGTGGAGTGCTAAAATCGCTTCCCCCAAATTAGACATGGTCTGATGTGTAAAGAGTGGTAAAGGGAACATCTGAACTTGAAATGCCTATCAGAAGAGAAATGGTTATAGAGTTCAAATCTATTTTCAATTTCAAAAGCTTAACAACTTATTTAAAGGCAGTAAAAAAGTTGTCAGGTTCACTGACGTTTGTGGTACCTTTTGTATGCAATATGATAATAAGCAACATGTAATAAATTCAAGGTGGGATTGGCTATCCAATGCGCAAACATGCAAATACGAAAAATCAGTTTGGGTGAAGTTTAAATACATGTTAGTACAGAAGTCACGATGACTTTTTGAACATTCATATCGATGTCTACAGAGTTTCCAATGAAATCTGACATTAAAAATGGACATCAGAAAACTTCACAGTGGCTTGAAACATTTTTCCTAGATCTCAATTCTGCTTTTCAGTTGAAAAGGTACATCTAGGAGCAAACTATGGACCACTTTCTCTTATATCCATTATTCACAGCAAACCAAAGATAAATCACACAGCAGCCATTATAACTCTATAGATTCAATCCTCTAGTTGCTGAGCTCCTGAACATGTAATGTTAGATCAAAAGAAAATGCTGTGCTCTTCTTTTCCTGCACCATTTTATTCTTTTGCTATAAAATTTAAAAAATGATTTTATAGCCCAAACAGAGAAGACAGAAAAGAGTCATAAAATATACTCTGACTTTGACTCTTTGACTGATTAATAGAAATTCATTTTAAATTTTTGTTATTTTTGTTTTTCCTTAATATTTCTTTTCTTTTTCAATTCATACTGGAATTTGAAAGATTGGCTGCATAATGAAATAATCACTCATTTTTTTTGCTGTCCTCAACAGCTTCCAAACTGCCCTTATCGGGGATTAGTTTGATTATTTTTTTACACTGAATCAGTTGTACTTTACCCCAACTGACCGTAAAATTATCCTAATACCTGAATTTCCTGATAATGCATTTTGAGGTGGCTTTTTATTAGTTATTATTAAATATTTAATTTAAATATATATTTAAATTCGATTCTGCAGTCTATATTCATTCAGATATTCATATTTACCATTTTTGTAACCCACCCATGGTATAGGCAACACTATAGAAACATAAAAACAATTCTGTTTTCCTATGAATTTTTTAAAAAGGAAAAATATTTTAATATTCACTCTGTTTTCATTAAGAAACAGTATTAGTGCAAAACTTTACATAAGATGAGATGGGATAAATGCAAAATCCAAGAAAACTTTTACCTATTTGTTTTCTGTATTGATCCATAGGTATTTTTGAAGCATCCTTTTTACCCATTTTTCTGTCTTTATGAACTCTGTAATCAAAGATTAAAACATGCTTAAGAAACTCCACGGCCATTTTATATGCATCAACATATCAAATCAAGCAATACATTATATACATACAGGGAAAATATCATATATAGAACAGAATTTAGTTACGGAGAAAATAATCCATATAAATGCCTGATTACTACCACTTAAAATTACTTTCTTGTTTTGATTCAGATCAACAAAACTTCATACTCTTCTTTTTCTCAATGATGCAAGCAACAAGTGCTAGCTTTTATGTTTTACCAGTCACCTACATCTTTCATCCTCCTTAAGAAGAAAAGCACATTTATAAAAGTCCATGACTTATTAACTCTCCTTCTCTTGTAGTGATGGGAGGCAGAAATCTTGTGAAGTTTTAAACAACAGTGTGTGTGTGTGTGTGTGTGTGTGTGTGTGTGTGTGTGTGTGTGTAATATTAGCAAATCAAGAAGGAATCAACTTGAACTGTAATATTTAGTGCCATTCGCAACCTATAAACCATAGAATATCAGATGAATGCCTGCATCAACAAGGCATTTCAACACTACTCTAAAGCACGGGTGTCAAATTCACCGCATCACGTGACGTGTTGCGACGTATCATGACTTTTTTTGCATTGCTGAAGCTGGGTGGGCATGGCCTCCATATGATGCAACCAGCCCGTGGGATGCAGTTTGACACCCCTGCTCTAATTATCTGTTAACTCTTCAAAGATACACTACAGATATTAATAAATTTTTCCCCTTTTATTTGAATTGCTTAGCATCATTAATAAACTTATTCATAAATCCTATATGGAACATTTACAATTGCCCTTGCTGATTCTGTTTGTCTGTCTGTCTACCTATACACACACATACAAAAAAAATGGAACTACAGATAAACAACATACATTCTTTTTGTTTGTTCTCTCCATATCCTACCTTCAATTCAAATATGAGGGACAAAAGAAATAAAAACAAAGACAATTAGATGAATAGATATTACATCCAGGTAAGACTGTAAAAGCTAACTTTTTTAAAAAAATGCTTATTGCAATTTAATATTTGCCACAAAACGTCAGCAATGAAAAAAATGTTTGAACTCCCAGTAAAATACTTAATGGAAGATAATGCCAATGTTATTTTTTAAAAAAAGAAGTTTGGTCTAGTAAGATGAAACACTTAGATGTGTGTGTGCTTCAAACTGTCACTGATTTTGTGGCTACCAAGACCTCTAAAACTGCTGTGACTTTTCTTTGTTCTTCAGAGCTGCTCAGTGATCATCATTCCTTTCAACTGCTTTGATAGTTAGATAGCAAACTCCCAAGAAACCCATAGAGACATTAGCACATGCAGCCACAATGTCTAATAAGACAGCTATTTGCATAAAAGATCAGCCACAATTTAAAATGTCTTGCAATAGATGTGGAAAGGGAATAACAGATCTATATTAGTGTTATGGAATTTAGTGTGCAGGGTCTCCTTGTGCTACC
The DNA here is from genome assembly GCF_964194415.1 of Vipera berus. Lineage (NCBI taxonomy): Eukaryota > Metazoa > Chordata > Lepidosauria > Squamata > Viperidae > Vipera > Vipera berus. The sequence goes on from NC_138204.1 coordinate 190,615,324, forward strand.
AAAGAGTTGCACAGATAAGGAAGGGCACTGAGAGCAGTAAAAGTCACACACAGAAATACACTGAGTTCTTAAAGCAAAAAGTATTTTACTTTGAGGTGGTGTAAAAACAAAAATGCACAGTCAAAAATAAACAGTCCAAGTCATACACAATAGCAACAGTCCAAGGAGTAATCCAAACTACAAAGTCTTCTTACCGGTCCAGAGGTCAATACACAGTTCAGGTTTACAACAGTAGTAAACCAACAGCAAAGCAAAAACAGTAACAGTAGAAAGCAGTGAATTCAGAGAGAGAGAGAAGCTACGTTCCTAGCTTCCTCTTATGGCCATGAGAACACTTACACACCCATTGGCCAATTAACTTCTTAAAGCCATAGCATTGTGGTTAATATATTTTCAACCCAACATTGTAGGCTAGCACCATATGCCTAACATTCTCCCCTTTGGGTAGAATAATATATAACTCTTACAATCTTATGCACATTCTTTCACAATTAGCATTGTGTTTCACAGCACTTTGTACCTTCGTAAAATGGTTTGCAATATTTACATCAGATGAACAATACTGTACTCTAGCTGTATTAATTTATCTTTGATACATTGTCTGACATTCAAATAACGAAGATCAGTATGTTTAGATCTTGTTCTTACTGCAGCATTATTAGCCATCTTTATCGCAGCTTGATTGTCCTCATACACAATAAATGGATCATTTACATTTAAACCCATATCTAACAATAATTGTTTGTACACTAGCAGTTCTGTACATAACACTGATAGACATGAAAATTCAGCCTCCATTGTAGACAAGCTTATGTGTTTCTGTCTAAGACTTCAACTCCCTGTTCATTGCAGCTTTCCATGATGCCTGTTCCTTTTCAGGATACATCCTGATCTCATCATAGTTAGAAGGTACTACACTAACTTGACATACTATACTTGCTTCATAGCGATCAGGTGGATGTCTGATGCGCGTTGAACGCCAAGGAATTACAGGGCTTTGAATTTCTGTCTCCTTTCCTTCCTCTGATTCCTCTTTTATCTCCCCTATCTCCTCTTCATCTTTTATATTTACAGGAGATGCATTATCATTACTAGTTACGTTATCAGAGGAGTCCTCAAACACTAGAGGATCAGTATTAACAGTTACTTGCTCTAACCTATCCCAACCAACGTGCTCAAGGAATTTTGCACTAGCACTGTTATATACATTAGTTGTGCCTCGTTCCCAGAAACGATAGGATCTATGGTTAGCTTCATAACCTACGAAGTATAATTGCCTAGCCCTATGTTGGCCTTTACTCCTGAGTTGTGCAGGAATGTGGACCCAAGCTGGGGTGCCAAACGTGTGCAGGTAATCAAGGTTTGGTCTTCTACCATGCCATATTGTATATGGTATTTTACCAGTAGAAGTATTAATAACTAAATTCAGAACATGGTTTGCACATTTTGCTGCCTCCCCCCACAGTCTATCTGTTAAGCCAGAATCTTTTAACATGGTTCTCATCATGGCTTGTAACGTTTGCCCACGTCTCTCAACAAATGCATTATGTTGAGGCCTATAAGGGGCTGAACGTTTATGCTCAATGCCAGCTGATTCTAACATATCAACAAAACGCTTATTTGTAAATTCAGTACCATTATCAGTAATTATGCACTGAACCTTTCTCTTTGTTTTTCTCTCCACGAACTTCAGCCAGTTTGCAAATTGTTGGAAAGTGTCTGCCTTTGACTTAAGCAGATAACAAAAACCATATCTAGAGTAGTGGTCCAATATACTTAAAATATAACATGACCCTCCTAAACTTGGTTTCATGGGTCCAATTAAATCAGCAAACACAACTTCCAAAGGAACAGTTGTTTTGAAGCCGTTTAACCTGTTTGCAGGAGTTACCTTGCTCTTTTCCTGATTACAGGCATTGCAATTCAAATACTTACTACATGGCTTCAGTGTAATTCCCTCTACTAACTCAACTGTTTTACGTAGTGAGTTAAAGTTCACATGCCCTAACCGCCTATGCAATAAATGTATACACTCATCATGTGGCTTCTTGTTCTCACATATTGAGTTAGCTTTAACTGTACTAACCTGGTTACTTGTGAGAACGAATAAACCATTTTTCAAATTAGCAGTTACACAGGTTCCATTCCTCTCAATAGTGCATTGCTCCCCTCTGAATGTTACCACAAACCCAACTTTAACCAATTCCCTTACAGATAACAGGTTGAATCTTAGCTTAGGTATATATAACATAGGTAACTGTTCATCAATGCATGGACAATAGGAATTACCTTCACCAGAGGCCTTCATCCTCCAACCATTGGCCAGTGAAACATATTGGTTGCTGTTTTTCATATTAACAAACCTCTTTTTCACTTTAGTAATGCATTGTGAAGCCCCACTATCAACAACCCACAATTCATTATTTCTGGATGTTGATTCACCAGAAATAGCCAAACCAATGCCCTTCTTAGCCTTCCCACTGCTATTCACATTCTGTTTTTTACCCTTTCTACAGAATTTGGCTATATGCCCTCTAGCCCCACAAGAATAACATTTCTTGACGTTGTAAGCAGTGGTGAATTGCTGCTCCTCTTGTGGCTGTATCTCTCTCAGCTGGTCTCTGTCACGCCTCCTTCTGGACTCTTCCAGCAGTCTCCCAGTAATGTTAGTCAATGTCAGTTCCTCTCTGGTCAGGACTTCCAAAGAAGAAACATATCCATCATAACTCTCATCCAAAGATGACAGAATAATGTAGACCTGATGCAACTCTGAAAAAATCAGCTCCTTTTCATGAAGCTCTTGAAAAATTGCTTTCATGTAATTTAAATGGGTCAGCATATCTCCATTCTTCTGCAGACGAGCCCTAAACAGCTTACGCGTAAGGTGTATATGTGCACCCACACTGTCACGAACATAAAGCCTTCGCAAAACATCCCAACACCTAGCAGCAGACTCCTCACCACGAATATGGACAAGCTGCTGGTCATTCAGTGTTAGTCCAATAATGCAAAGAGCTTTCTCATTGCTACGTTTAAAGTTGTCTAACTTCTTTGCATCCTCTTCGTCATCTGGATCCCAAGCAGTAGTATCTGGTGGGTTATTTACAACAGCCCATAGTCCTTCCTTGCGCAAAAGCAAGCAGCATTTTGTGGACCAGGAAACATAGTTTGTCCCATCCAACCGGGTTATCCAGGAGATGCCTGACAACAGTTCCTGTGCCATTTTACACCAAATACAAACTCAGCTAGGAATATTGTGTGTACTAACTCTCAGTACAGGCCTGGGCCCATAACCAGTGTTAAGGAATTTGTTGTGCAGGGTCTCCTTGTGCTACCAAAGAGTTGCACAGATAAGGAAGGGCACTGAGAGCAGTAAAAGTCACACACAGAAATACACTGAGTTCTTAAAGCAAAAAGTATTTTACTTTGAGGTGGTGTAAAAACAAAAATGCACAGTCAAAAATAAACAGTCCAAGTCATACACAATAGCAACAGTCCAAGGAGTAATCCAAACTACAAAGTCTTCTTACCGGTCCAGAGGTCAATACACAGTTCAGGTTTACAACAGTAGTAAACCAACAGCAAAGCAAAAACAGTAACAGTAGAAAGCAGTGAATTCAGAGAGAGAGAGAAGCTACGTTCCTAGCTTCCTCTTATGGCCATGAGAACACTTACACACCCATTGGCCAATTAACTTCTTAAAGCCATAGCATTGTGGTTAATATATTTTCAACCCAACATTGTAGGCTAGCACCATATGCCTAACAATTAGCATGTACAAAACCAAGATTGTTTTCACAATTGAATTCCCAGGGGACCAAAGCTCATCACCTTTCCCTGATTAAAAAAAATAATCCTGCAAGTTGCTATAAGCCTGTTAACTAAAATATGGATTCATAAGGAAAAGAATGTTGATTATTTATTCATCCTGTTGAGAAACAATTTTGTTCTAATCATCATACCAGCTCATGAAATATTTTACAAAGGAAACTATCTCTTCTTTATACAAATAACCCAGCTTCCTTCTTTTTTCCTTTCCTTTCTTCTTTTAAAGAAGACATGAGTTCAATCCTCTTTTCTACTGTATGAACATGAGAAAGTCCTACTGATGGCAAATACAGCAGAGGTAAATTTTTTTCATCAATCAAAATAGAGCTGGAAGGGACCTTGGAGGTCTTCTAGTCCAACTCTCTGCTCAAGCAGAAGACCTTATACAATTTGAAACAAGTAGCTGCCCAGTCTCTACTTAAAAACCTCCGGTGATGAAACACTCAGAACTTCTTTTTCTTTGTTCTGGCAGCATAAAGTGGAAATTATGGTGTCATAATTGGCTTGGGACTGAAATATTGCATCCAAATGCCTTCGCAAAGAGAAGTACCATTCCCTGCCCCACACCTGGCTTTCTAATTTCTAAGCAGCAGGGTAGAAGAGCTGGAACCCTTTTTCATAGTGAAACAGCGTAGAAGTTCAGATAGGGCACATTGTCTCCACCTTAACATTTCTAACCACTCATTTCTCATCACAATAACAAACAAACAAATAAAAAAAAGTCAATTTGTGTGCAGGAGCATTTTTAATGAAAGTGTTCTGTAGGTTTTCAACACATGAGGCCAAGAGAGATGAAAGGGTTACTAATTCAGGGTGGAGGTCCTGAAAGAATAAGCTGGTTTGTCCTCTAAGAGGTAAACTAAATAATCTTCTAAAAACATTTTAAAAGTTCACATTACCATATCTGACTGGATATCCAGTATTAGGATTTGGTCTTATTCACCTGTAGGATCTCAACTAACAAAGAGTAGTGTACTTACAAAGAACTCCCCTCCAGCTTATTTTTGTTTCTAGTTTATAAAAAAAAAACCATTTTCTGATCCCAAGCATCAAGCCTGCTTCAGGTTTATAAAGCTCTGATTTATATCATAAACTAATTTTTTACATGCATGTGGCACACACATATTGCCCCCCAATGTGAAGTTGGCCCCAACTCTCCTAACCTTCCATAAGGGACTAAAAGCCTTGGGGGCCCAAAGGGGGAACAGAATAGTGAAGGTGATTGAGTTACAACAGATCCCATTTCCCTCCACCCCATCACACAGACACAAAAAACCCTCACCCTGAGGTCTAGATACTGTACATGCATTACTTGTATGAAGCAACACCAAGATATATATTTCTAATACAGAGAGAAAGAGAGAGAAAGGCAGGCACAGACAGACACACTAAGCCTGCTGTAATTTTTGAAACAGAACATCACTTTGTAACTTTGTGGTTACGTCCAAAGCCTCATTCAAATATTTGGAAAACCAATTGATAAAATTGACAAAAGCTGGATTTCCCTCAAAGAAGAGTTCACACTGAATTTATATTTATAAATTATAACCTATAAAAGCATCATTTCTGTCTCTTAAGAACCAAAATTATTAAATGATAAAGTATCCAAAGTATTATGTGAAGCTAAAGCAATAAAACACTAAGAACTTTACCATCAACTTTAAACGTTCCAGCAGTAGCAAAACTGAATGTAGTATTTGTTCCTCCATATCACAACCCCATTTTCTGCTGAACCAACACTATTAGAAACATTCCTAGATTCCAAGTATTTGTCAATGACGTATTTGGAAATATGTTTGATTTTTTAATTGGGCAAGCACTACCCGGTCTCTGTGTGTAACAGTGCAGTAGAGGTTCATTTGACTCTTTCTGTATATCTACATTTTAAAGAAACTTATTCATAACACTATGGAATAAGGAATTCTATTTCTGAATCTACATTTAGGGGGAAAAATATTCAGGCATTGTGTACTGACGGACCTTGATAGAAATTGGCAATGCCTTGTTTATATGTAAACCATCTGTTTTGTTAAATTTGCACTGTTTTAAAATGTTTTAACCAACATTTACCAGAAGTCTTACCTGAGTAATATTGCAAGAACTCTATATTTATAGAAAATCTTATACAGTATAAGGTACAAAGTGGCAAGATTGATCAGATATAAGAGAACAAGTATTTTTATTAAAGACTAGAAACCTCCTATGAATTTTTTGTTGAAAATAGAAAAAAATGAACTGATCTTTCTTTTTTCCATTTGTATCTCTTTGCACACCTTTTGTAGCTATTTTCTTTTCCTTTATTTTTTCTCGATATTGCTTCACATTTCTTTTACTTCTGTAGTGTAAGTAATGTTATATTACTTGTGTGCTATAAGTAAAATGTGTTAGATCCTGTATCAAGCCTTAGAAATCTACCCAATTTTCATCCAGTATTAGCCAGCCATTATGTATGCACATGTACTTTTCTTCTTCAATCAACTCTCAGCAGTAATTATATCCCATCCTTAAATGAAACATGTTTAAATATATCCCTGATGACACTTTTATTAAGTTGTTTATCTCACACTTCTTACACTAGCTCAAAAAGTCTATATGAAGGATTTAGGTAATATTCCAATTTATTAGTGTAATCAAGGAATAAACTGATGAACTGCTAATCAGCAATAAAATGATTTCCATAATTATATGACCATCCTACTTAAACATAATGCTAAATATATTGGCCAGTACTTTACTTTTAAAAAAGCCTATTTCTTCCAGATTGAGTATTTTAGACATACTGTAAGTCCCATAGTGAGGACTCCCAAGCATTTAATACTGGATTGTGGCCAGTCATACATTCCCTTAATGCAGAAGGGGACAATCTGAGTTCCACAGTGGAATGAACTAAAGAAGCTTCTTGGATGAGAAGAGAAACATCTTCAGGGGGAAAAACAAAGAAAGTCCAGTTGCCTTTTGAAAAGCACCTTTGGGACACTAAGAGCTGTTGAGATTCCAATTGATCCAGTATGTCTTTAAATGTATAGTTCTAATTCCACATAGGCATTCTCTTTCCACAAAAGCCGCATTCCAGGGTTCAATTTGTGGAACACTTCATTTATTTGTACATTTCATTTTATTCATTTCTTTATTATTTATTAAATCACTAAACCATCCAATTCTAGGCATCTCTGAGCTCTGAGTAACAAAATTAAACAAGCAACAATTCCATTAATAAGAACTAAACTATATAAAACTACTAAACAAGGGAATGAATCCATCTTTTCCCATCCTCCTTCAGTTCATCAAAAGGGCCCATCCATCTATCTTAACCAAAAAATTGGGGGGAAAGCCTTTTTAAAGAATGCTTGAAGGCAGGTCAAATGGGAGCCCACACTGGTCTTTGTGGTGGATGCTATTCCAAAGAGGAGGTACAATGAGAAACATAGTGTTTCAGATAATCCCTCTGCCAATGTTGCTGTCTTAATAACTGCAGAGGAAAAGCCTACATATGTACAGAATACCAAAGAGGACTCAGGATGCACAACATCCTGGTTTAACTGGAAACATCTCCACATGTTATTGTACATGTGTACAATTTTTCTTCAGAATGTCAATTGAGACATTAGTAGGGGTAAAATTTAATCAAAATATTCAAGGTGTTCTGGTTTCTGCAGCATGTGAATACAGCTAGTTTTTATGTCACTATTTACAGTGTACTCTTTATATTCAATGAGATCTGAATGATCAATTCCAGCTCGGAATGGTCTAACATTAGGATCCTTAAAGATATATAAAGGAAACACATTTGCTTCTTTAAGCATTATAAATTAAAAGATGAAGACTGGTTACCTTTAAAAAACTAACACACACACATTCTCTTAGGCAACATATTTGAACTCACTGGTTATAAAAGACCTATTGTTTTTACATTTTAAGGAAGTTTATTTCCTAATCTCACTATCTCAGAATTCATTTATTATACAGAGAGATAGATAGATGTACATATATACATATTCACACACAGATGCAAATATACAAGCTATAAATCAAACATACCATTTTCATTCATTTATGGTTCTATATGCAGTAAATGATTAATAAGAATAATAATATCCAAAGGGACATTCTTTTTTATATAAATATTTTACTAATTTTCTAATTTTACAGTCAAATACTTAATATACAACATGCTGTCTGTGTCCATTAGTAATTCAGTGGTATATATTAACTACTTCAGTCTAGATCCAATATTACACCATCAAATGTTTCCTCTCTTCTTCTGATAATACTTACGCTAGGCAAATACATTTCTTATTGTTATTAGTAAATGTGTAATTGAGTATCAACATCTTTGTTACATTTTTCTGATAGTATCAATAATGTCAGTTTAAGATATCTTTTCTAACCAAAACATTACTTAATTGCATTTGCACTTAATATCCATATATTTAATCAGTATCCTGTTTTCTTTCTTTTTAAAAATTTTTAATTTCCCATCAGTGTTCAAAATGTCTCTATTGTTTATAATTCCAAAGTAAGTTATATTTGGGTAGCCAAAAGCTTTGCTTATTCAAACTTCTTAGCATTTTCCTGTTTCCCTTCTCATACAAAAATCTTTTTATATATATTCTAAATACAAATCTTGTCTTTCTAGTTATAATACTTCTATTTCTAGTAATTATCTATTCTCCACCATATTCAAACATCTAATTAATAATTTATTTATTTATTTATTGGGACTTATATGCCGCCCTATCTCCCGAAGGACTCAGGGCAGCTAACAACAATAAAATACAAATAGGATACAAATATTAAGAGGAAATTAAACTATACCTAGCCCCAACTAAAACCAATAAAGCGTTAAAACCATATTAAAACCCCTTATCATCAGGCCAGGTCGCCCTGTTGGAAAAGAAGTGTCTTAAGGGCACGACGGAAGGACCGGAGGTCAGGGGCCATCCGGAGCTCCACGGGGAGCTGATTCCGCAGGGCAGGTGCCCCCACAGAGAAGGCCCTCCCACTGGGGGTCGCCAGCCAACATTGTCTGGCCGACGGCACCCTGAGGAGGCCCTCTCTGTGTGAGCGCACAGGGCGATGGGAAGTCGTTCCTGGCAGCAGACAGTCCTGCAGGTATCCCAGGCCTAAGCCATGAAGGGCTTTATAGGTAAGAACCAGCACCTTAAATCTCACCCGGAGAGCAACCGGTAACCAATGTAGCTCATGCAGGAGGGGTGTAATATGGGAGTATCGGGATGCTCCCATCACAACCCGCGTGGCCGCATTCTGCACCAGCTGAAGTCTTCGGGTGGTCTTCAAGGGCAGCCCCATGTAGAGAGCATTGCAGTAATCAACAATTAGCCCCAAATTTTAAAGCCATATATGTATATTAATTCCAAGTTAATCTTGTAATTTTCTGTTTTCCCCCAAGCAATTAATTCACCACTTTTCTTTTCCTGAGAGAATGGGGTGGAAATTCCCTATCCCTCTCTCATTGGGGAGGGTGCTTTGGGTAATTTTTTCCAGGGAAAAGTCTTAGAATTGTAAAGAGAGGATAGGGTCTCTCCCAGTTTCATTCACATTGCTGGAAAGTTGCTCGTTGGTGCTTATTGTCTTGTTGTCAGCAGCTTCTGACTGGCTACACGAATGTAGCCAGTCTTTCCCCCACTGGTTTGGAGGGCTTGCTTGGATCAAATGGAAGGGCCACTGCCCTCCCATGATCAATGAGGGCCCCCTCCTTGCTTGCCGCATCTATGGGTCAACTTTCTCTCCTATCCAGGGTCCCCAGTGGGGCGAAATCAAACACAAAAGATGGAGCCAGTTCCACAGCAACGTCAAACCAGAATTGCTATATCTACAGGCATAAAAAAAAAATCATGAAATTAGTGGATCTTGTTTAATACATTTCGCTTCTTCAACTGCAGAAGATGATAAAATATTAATAAATGTTTTGATCATGAAGATAATGAAATTTTAAAAGGTAGTTCTTCATTAGAAAGAAACAAAATTAAGAATTTGTAGCTAATAAAATGAACTAAGATTTTAAGTAGTGATGCAGCAACAAATGTTATATACTGTATTTAATTACTGTAAGTGTTCAATTGTCTATATTTTGAGAGCCACTATGGCGCAGAGGTTAAGATGTTGGAATGATATCAGAGAGAATTGGGTTCTAGTTCTGTTAGGCACCAAAAACCAAGAAACACATGAAGAGTTACTTCCAAGCAGTTTCCTTAATTGTTTGTCCCCTATAGACAGACATCTATACTTACATCAGTAAAGATACACTCTGAGAATTACTAAGGAGAGCTATCTTAGCCCCTTTTCTCCCAACCAAACTATCTAAACTTTGCTATCTATTGGCCCTCTGAAATGCAGCTCCTCTCTCTTGGGAATCCAAACTACATTCCACCACAAGACCATCCTTAGTCAGTTTATTGTGGAAGAAAGGAAGGAGGAATTTATAAGTTTCTGTAGACATCACAGGAAGAATGAATAATGGAAGCTTATATACAGTACTCAGGTGACTTGGCTGCTTGGGGAGCTGCATTGGTAATCAATTGATTTCCAGATGCAAGTCAATGTGATGACTATCTTTATGATCTTTCATGGTGAAGTCCCAATTATTTGAAGAACTGCCTTTTCCTATATTCATTTGTCCATTTAATCAGTTAAAATGCAATAAACTTCCTATAGATCTTGTCCTTACGGGACTGCCACATGATGGGATCACAAAAGCAGGCATTTCCATCAGCTCCCCTCCCTCCCTGTACAAATTAGACCATCCCCATCCTTCTGAGGCCTCAGGAAAATGCTGAAGACCTATGTTATAGAGGAGAAGTGTTTTCTGTGATTTGAATATGGAGTCATAACCATTTATATTTCTTGGTGAGATTTTTTAATATATATATTTATATGAATTGCAGGCTTTCTGGGATATTTGTTATGTTTGGAGTATATTGTTAGCCATCTAGAGCCTGTGAGAATGGGTGGCAAAGTAAACAAGGGAGGCAAAGGGGAGAAGGAGGAAGAGAACACATGCTTAGACTGTGAAAATGGACAAACCATTATTCCAACTCCTATAGAAGTTCAAAATTTAGTTCAGAAAAACGGAGAAAAAAATTCCGACTTTACACAATTCAGCAATAGAATAATTGTTGAGCTGTGGAATGTCTTTCCTTAGAGATTTTCAAGATGAGGTTGAGCAATCAGCTATGTTTATTAACTTACAGAAATGCACGAAACATATAATTAATTTACAGAACTCATTTGTTCATGGAATTCATTTCCCTGAGATATTACAGTAATCAATAACTTTGATGACTTACAAAAGAGACAAATTCAACAGCAGTAACTCTATTCATGCTTATTAGGAATCTAGATAGATCAGGCCTCCCTGTTTAGAGATAGTGTTCTGATGTTTATTAGATACTGAGAGCAAACATTATAATGCCTTAACGATAAGACACCCTTCCCTGAGCCATCTTGTGTGATCACCTTTGAAAACAGGGTGATAGGCTGATACAACAAGGGAAAATTTAGTGATTCATGAATAGCCTCCAAGTTTCTGGTTTCATTAATTTAAAATATAACAGTAAAAAATTCTTGTGGGTACTTAACAGAAGGAAGTGCAAGACACTGTCACCACATTGTTTTCCTACATAGTGATTGTTACAGTCCTTACACATGTTGTATAGGACTCGTTTTTTTTTTCTTATTGGACTACTTGCTATTTTGGTTTATGTAAGATGTTTTGGAGAGCTTTATTTAGTTTGTGTACTATGGCGATGCAAAAGGTGATGTAGACAGACAGAAGACTAGTAGGGCACATACTTGAACACAAATAACAGTCAGATGATCCAATGAAAACTCCATCTCATAATACATGGACACATTTAACCACAGCTTTAGCTGAGAAGCTATGAACTTCTAGACCAAAATAAATCCAAAACTTCTAGGGAATTCTTGCAAGATGTCATTTAGACAAATTAATAATCATTAGACACATAAAAATAAACCATATTTACACAGCATTCAAAAGAGACAATTAAAAGATCAGAACATATCCTCTCCACAGCCAACACCTAAATAGGTTGGGAGCAATACCAGACAATTAATGAAGCAGAATATAATACCATAATCAAGGAACTACCAAGGAAAAAAACACACCTCCACCAATCCTGGCAAGACAAGCTACTGCATATAAACAGGGAACAAACTGACACTCATCAGCACTGATGAAGTTACCAAGTCTTTCATGAGGTTTCTTGGCTTCTTAACTTTTACATATTGTTTTTCTGTTCTAGGGCATACTAAACTTGGATTTGCTGTCTCAAATGGCAGGAAGCTAAGCTACTTTCAGCAAGTATAGAAGTCAGAGAACCATAAAAACATTATTTGAAATTACCAGTCACCATCTCTGATATTATATACATAGATATAGCCTTTCATCCTCTCAAGTAACAACACTGCCTTCATACAAATGTAAATCATTTTGTAAAGAATGCAGTTATATTTACTGATCATTTGGGATGTTTAACCTATGTGAAGTATTACATAGTCCATGTAGGATGTAAACAAACCAACTACCAATAGGAGTTAATCATTCACAAAGGAGACAACAGTTACAGAAATCAGAATTAAAAACTAGTAATCTCAAAATCTCAAAAAAAAAAAAATAGGGATGCGGTGGCTCAGTGGGTTAGGACGCTGAGCTTGTCGATCAGAAGGTCAGCAGTTTGGCGGGTTGAATCCCGAGTGCCGCGTAACAGAGTGAGCGCCTGTTACTCGTCCCAGCTTCTGCCAACCTAGCAGTTCGAAAGCACGTAAAAATGCAAGTAGAAAAATAGGGACCACTATGGTGGGAAGGTAACAACGTTCCGTGCGCCTTTGGCGTCTAGTCATGCCAGCCACATGACCATGGAGACGTCCTTGGACAAGCGCTGGCTCTTCGGCTTTGAAACAGAGATGAGCACCGGCCCCTAGAGTTGGAAACGACTAGCATGCATGTGCGGGGGAACCTTTACCTTTAATCTCAAAATAAAGAAAGTGTGAGCAGGATCTGATAGAAACAATTTTAAGATTCCTTCATCCTTCTTTGCCCCAATGTGCTCTACCGAAAACTTCAGCAAGACCAGGGATTCTCCAGAGCAACAGGAGTGGCAAGGGAAATTACATTACTTAGTCTGATTCCCGCCTCTGTTGAATCCTAGTGTTCCTAAATGGAAGGGGTGCCATCTGTTCATAGAATGACCAATCTGGATCACACTATTAGCCATAAATAAGAACATGTATTAATGGAAATGAAAATAACTGAATAAACATGTGTGCTCACATATGTGTGTAATTATATACAGAACTTGCACATCAACAACACAAATATTTTCCACTCACTAAAAATATGTTTCATAAATGTTATTCAGCTGTCCTCTTCTCTTTTGCAATGTATTATAGTATTATAGTTTTCAACATCTGCCACATAAAAAAGTAAGTATTCTTCCAAAGACTTGCTATGCCTGCAAATATGCTTAGGAAGGCTTACATCAATAATTACGCTAAACATCTGAGGATATAATTGTGCCTGTAAGGGAAGGAGGCTTCTCCTGCTGCCATATTCTGAAATCCTTCCATGAATTTTCAACTTTAATTAAATATGTGAATGATATTCTATGTAGAGCATAATGTCACTACTGTATTTCCCAATTCTTGTGTTCAAGGCAGTCAGGGTACTGGGGAATAAGAGTGACAAGAATTGAGTAAATATCAGCATATTGGATAGCGTGACTGTTTTCATTGATTTCCAGCAGATCTAACCCTGTTGTAAGGGTCTTTTCTCAGGCTGATAAACATTCTGGAAGCAGTTGCCTAAGAAAACACTAGTAAAATATTTTTGAAATATTTTATTGATTTTCTAATTTTACATTTAAGTATTTAAAAAGCAATGTGGTGGCTGAGTTAATTGATAATTCAATGACATACAAGTATCTTTAGCAAAAGTCTCAAACTACCACATTGAATATTTCCTCTCTTTTCCCCTTAGTATTTACTGTCTCATGTTTAAGCTAATACAATTCTTATTATATCAATTAAATAAAAATAAGATTCTCACATTTATCAATATTTTTTAGCTTATACATATCCTGGTTATTTTAACATTCAGTCTTTATAGACAATGTCCTAATTAGTTTTTCCCAATTTTTAGTTTCCCATTAATATTTAAATTTAACGTTTAACATTTATAATTTCCAAATTTGAAGTAACCAAAGTTCCCTTTATCACAATTCATCACAAAGTCTAATATTCAGGATACACATCTTATCTATTTGAATATATTCAATTTCTCACCATCTTACATCATCTAATTAATAATACAGTATAACATTCTTATTTTCTATTAATTTCCAAATGTCTTAATTTTAGTAACCAAAGTTTCTCTTGCTTCAACATCAAATACTTCCTCTATTTTTCTCTTAATGTCTATCTCATTTTTAAGTTAGTACAGTTCTTACTATATCAGCTAAGTAAAAACACATTTATTACATTTATCAATAGATTTTTAGCTTATATATATCTTAATTACTTTTACGTTCAACCTTTATAAACAAATCAATATTCAAATTTAACTTTTGATATTTATACTCCCGAATTTTAAATGATCAGGTTTTTTTTAATCTCAGTTCATAACAAAATCTAGTATTCAAAGTACACATCATGTATATTTGAGTATATTCTATTTTAATCCTCACTAAGTCAAAACCCCAATTTTCTTCAACATTATTCTAGCTTGCTTTCTTTGCCAACTCGCCTTCCCTATCCGTACTTTTAAGTCATCAAATAGATCTCCCTCTGTTATTATATATATTGTTTGAGATAAAAGAGGCCATCCAGTCAACATTTTTTTGTAAGGACTAAGAAATCGTCTCTCTATTTTTCCATCTCAACATATTTGTCCTGAAATGTTTACCGTATATACTTGAGTATAAGCCGAATTTTTCAGCCCACTTTTTGGGCTGAAAAAATCCACTTCGGCTTATACTCCAGTGAACAAAAAAAGAAGAACTTACCGAGGACTTGCGCGCGGCCGAGGCTTCGGTGCTTCCGGGATCGCGCGCACCTCTCCCAAGCCGCCGCCGTCCGGAGACCTGCCGAAGTTTGGGGAGGTTTGGGGAGGTGCGCGCGCACCTCCCCAAACCTCCCCAAACGTCGGCAGGTCTCCGGACCTCCGCGCCCTGCCTGCCTACTTCTTTCCGCTGCCTGGCTGCCCTACGATGTAACCCGCTTCATGATAGAGTGCGACGCCTGCAAGGACTGGTTTCATGGCAGGTAACACAAAGCGGTCATTCTCGCCTTTCCCTCGCCCCCTCGCTCCCTTTTTTTTTCCTCTCAAGCATCACTGGACTGGGCCAGGGAAATCAGAGAGAAGATGGGCGTGCAGCGTCACGGCGACGGCTGGAAGCCTCGCCCAGCTAGAGACAGAGAGGAAGGAGGGAGGGAGGGAGGGAGGGAGGGCACGCGCAGGCAGAGAGGGTTTGGTCAGGGTGGCGGCGGCGGCGGCGGCGGACACGGGGAGCTGAGGCGCCGTCCGGTAGGTAGAGGCCGTTATGGGAAGGAGGCGGGAGAAGGGACGTGTGGGGGAAGTACGGGGGCCATGTAAACGGAGTACGTGCGGCGCCGCGCGGGTCTGATAGAACTGGGCCGGCAACGGGTGCTTGTGAAGCGGCTGAGGGCTGGCTAGGAAGGGGGCGGCGGTGGCGCTGGCGTTTTGCGGGTGGGACAAGGCTCTAGAGAGAGAACATGGTGGAGGCGGAACCGACCCCGCCGCTCCCTGCAGGGGAGAGAAGCCGGGCAAGCGCTGCTCCAGTCCTCGCTCTTCTTCCCTCTCCCGATTTTGCCTTCCTCTCCAAGATAAGTTCGAGCGGTAGGGGAAAGTTAGAGCCCCTTTCTGAGGCCGCCCCTTACTTGGGATTGTTGGGCGAGAAGGCGACGTGGGCATGGAGGAGGAAGTAAGTCGCGCTTTACTCGTCACTGCGGGGCGGGGAGAAAAAAAGTTCTTGCCGGCCGGACTTGGATGGCGGCAGCGGCATCAGCTGGGAGCCGCAGCCCCGCCTAGTCCGGCTGAGCTGAACCAGCTCAACACAAAGCGATCGGGCCTTTCCTCCCCCCCTTTCCCTCCCCCCTCCCGCTCTAGGGCAGAGATCCCCTTCCTATCGCTCGGGGCCTTTCGTCTCTTTGGCTCGCCAGGGCTGGAGCGGCGAGAGCGAGCGGCAGAGGACAGATGGTGGGCTTTCCTTTCCTTTCCTTTCCTTTCCTTTCCTTTCCTTTCCTTCCCTTCCCTTTCCTTTCCTTTCCTTCCCTTCCCTTCCCGTTAGAGAGCTACCTTCGTGATTACAATGTGGAGTGGCCGACTGAGGCTGAAAGCACATTAGGTAGCACTTGAGACATGCAGGCAAATCCTGCTAAAGGGCTTTTCCCCCCCACTGGATCCGCGCTCCGCAAGCCTCTGCCGGCGGCAGGGCGCGGATCCAGCCGGCGGCAGAGGCTTGCGGAGCGCGGATCCACCCTCCGCCGGCATGCAGGCAAATCCTGCTAAAGGGCTTTTCCCCCCCACTGGATCCGCGCTCCGCAAGCCTCTGCCGCCGCCGGAGGCTGGATCCGCGCTCCGCAAGCCTCTGCCGGCGGCAGGGCGCGGATCCAGCTGGCGGCAGAGGCTTGCGGAGCGTGGATCCAGTGGGGGGGAAAAGCCCTTTAGCAGGATTTGCCTGCATGCCGGCGGAGGCTGGATCCGCACTCCGCAAGCCTCTGCCGCCGGCGGAGGCTGGATCCGCGCTCCGCAAGCCTCTGCCGGCGGCAGGGCGTGGATCCAGCCGGCGGCAAAGGCTTGCGGAGCGCGGATCCAGCCTCCGCTGGCGGCAGAGGCTTGCGGAGCGCGGATCCAGCCTCCGCCGGCATGCAGGCAAATCCTGCTAAAGGGCTTTTCCCCCCCCACTGGATCCGCGCTCCGCAAGCCTCTGCCACCGGCGAAGGCTGGATCCGCGCTCCGCAAGCCTCTGCCGGCGGCAGGGCGTGGATCCAGCCGGCGGCAGAGGCTTGTGGAGCACGGATCCAGCCTCCGCCGGCGGCAGAGGCTTGCGGAGCGCGGATCCAGCCTCCGCCGGCATGCAGGCAAATCCTGCTAAAGGGCTTTTCCCCCACACTGGATCCGCGCTCCGCAAGCCTCTGCCGCCGGCGGAGGCTGGATCCGCGCTCCGCAAGCCTCTGCCGGCGGCAGAGGCTTGTGGGGCGCGGATCCAGCCGGCGGCAGAGGCTTGTGGAGCACGGATCCAGCCTCTGCCGGCGGCAGAGGCTTGCGGAGCGCGGATCCAGCCTCCGCCGGCGGCAGAGGCTTGCGGGGCGCGGATCCAGCCGGCGGCAGAGGCTTGCGGAGCGCGGATCCAGCCGCCAGCGACAGAGGCTCGATCCGCCGTTCTGCAAGCCTCCGCCGCCGGTTAATACCCTGTATTCAGCTCTGGGAAGTGGGGGGAAGGGGGAGAGAGGGGGAGTTTGGGAGGAGGGGGAGGGGGAGCTCCACGGTGCAAAAATAAAGCCCTGCCGCTCTTCGCGTTGCTTGCCCGACTGGCTGTCACGGGACCGCACGGATCGCCTCGCTTCCACCGGCAGCTGATTCCTTCGAGTTTGGTCTCAAGCGATTTTGCATTTTCTCCAGTGCTGAAAGCCACTCGGCGGATCCCAGCCTCGGCTTATACTTGAGTCAAGAACTTTTTCCAGTTTTTGGGGGTAAAATTAGGGGTCTCGGCTTATACTCGAGTCGGCTTATACTCAAGTATATACGGTATTTTCCCTTGGGTCTGTATTTCTTCTTGATCATCAGGTTTCTTCTGGTTAGAAAGTCTTTTCCATTTTCAGTGTTGTCAGTCCCTTTTCTGAGTTTTCCATTAACTATGTTTGTTGATCAGTTGACTCTTCTATCATAGTATTTGATTGTTCCACTTCTTCTATTATATTCTGTGTAGTTGATCTTTAGTTGTAATCTAAGTTTGGGTTTGTATATCTAGGCTGACATCTTGTTCTTTTCTGTAGCTTCTTATTTCATCAGAAGCGGTAAGAATAGTTTCATAAATTGCTTTCAACATAAAGCGAATCTGTTCCTGATCTTCATCCATGTTCTAGTGGTGTGTTAAATTAAAAGCTTTATAATCAGAGAATAAAAATAATTTTGTCGCTGAGCATAGAACACAGCTGCTCTTCTCACAGCTGATATCTTCCAAGGTTGCAAAAGTTTTATCTATTGTCTGGGCTTCAAGCCAAGTCTCTTCTAGGCAATAACTAGTTGTAATATCAGGTTTAGCCACAAGATGTCGCCATACCGTTTAAGATTTTTCTTAAGTCCAAAATTTTTATAATCCTTTTTCCAATTGTACTTCTTTTTTGTAAGTAAAAACCTAAATCTTCAATAAGAATAAGAAATCTTTTAGTCCTCGAATTTTAGAAAGATAGAAATCCAGTTAAAATCCGGTTATTCTTTCAGCGTTTTAAACTCCCCTGGATAGTCAAGTTGCCACTGTTTTTAGAAGGTGGGATAGAATTTCCCTTCCCTCTCTCCACAGGAGGAAAGATACCTTGGGCAGCTTATACAGGTAGAAAAAATAGTTAGGATTGAAGAGAGGTTCAGATCTCACCTAGTCTCATCTGCGCTGCTTTATAGGTGCCGGGTGGTAAGTTTGACTTCGGCTGTCAGCAGCCTAGTGACAGGCCATATTTCTATGGCTGGTCTTTCAATTCACCGGTTTGGAGGACTGCCCCGGATTGAGCGGAAGGGCTACTGCCCTCCTGCAATCAAGCTGGGTCCCCTTCTTGCTTGTCAACCCTACAGGGTGACTTTCGACCCTCTCCAGGGTCCCTCAGCAGTATGAAATTGGACGTGGAAGACGGAGCTCACCTTCCAACATCCACGGCAGACGCGTGGCCAAACCAGAAGTCTAACACTAGTAAAATAATTAATTACCATAAAAATACCTACCTCCTTTCTGAGAAAAGCCATTAAGACTTTTTTTTAAAGTCTCGATCCTTTCGTTTTAGGAGGTAATTTGATTTTAAAAAGGAAATAGTTCTATTGGGGGAGTCCTTGTTATCCCATCCCATCCTTTTCACTTCATTTATCTTGATAGTAGATAGTAGCCTAAACAAGAAATCAAAACCATGAATCTAACACTACCTTTATTGTAAGGTTACATAACTTGCAAGTTTTAAAGCACTTCTCCTGTTTCTCACCCTTGCTTTCCAGAGAACTAGGGAGAGTCCCTTCTGAGATGCTTCCCTTGTTCCCATTCCTTCTACAGGCTGAGACATCTCTTGTCTTACTGTAGCCTAGGGAGCGTCTCCTTTTCTTCCTGTCTCCCAAGGTTATTCTCACAGACCATTACACATTGGAAGAACTTTGTCACCAAAATTTAAAAAAAAATTGTAGCCAGATTTGTTATTTCAAGCATTTACAATTAAGTTGATAGGTGATGTGGACTTAATGTATTGTCCTCCATGTTCATTAATCCAACCTGATCAGATCAATGCTGTATTCAATTCAGCATCCTGCCAATCATAAAATTCATTAGCAAAGGCATGGAGGTAACTGTTCTTTGCTAACCCCTTGCTAACAATGTTACCTCTTGCTAACAATGCTTGTTAGGAAAGGAAAAAGAGCTCCACCACCACTAACTTTTTTTACTGCCTATGAAGTGATCCAATATATAGAATAGTTGACTAGCTTGAATACCTTAACTTTTGGGTGAAATAATTACAAGATGTCTGAATGTAACTGGCTGGTCTCAGTCTAGTATGTTCTGTTCTCTACTTTGATGTACAGTCTACCCTGGCAAAATGCTAGGTGACAACATATTCAGTAGGGTGATCATATTATGTAAACAGCCTGAACACAAATAAAGAAAATAACATGTGCAATTATTATTAAAAGCTAAACTGGCAAAGCCAAGACGTCTGTCACTGTTAGATGTGGCATTCTCTATATACGAAAGTAAAAATTTCCAGAGGTAATTGGAATTCTTCTACCCTAGTGATGAAGACTATCAAAGACCACCTAGATTAGGGGTAGGCAACCTGCGGCTCTGGAGCCGCATGCGGCTTTTTCAGGTTTCTCCTGCGGCTCCCAGTTTGCAGAGAGAGAGAGACAGAGAGAGGCACTTGCACTTCCCTTCTCTCTCTCTCTCCGTGTGTGTGTGTGTGTGTGTGTGTGAAACTCCACTGTCCTCTGAGAAGCTGACAAGTTTATTGGGCGGGGCTCCTTATTGCTGCATTTCCACAGGAAGCAGGAAACAGGAAGCAGCAAAAAACAGCAGCTCTCAAGGGCAGGAGAGCCAGCCCAATGTGTGCCAGCTTGTCCAGAACAGCGTGAAGCCAGCTTGCCAGGTGAGCAGAAGATCGGAGAGAGGGAGAAAGAGGGGAGAGAGAGAGAGGGAGGGAGGGAGACGGAGGGAGAAAGAGAGAGAGAAGGGAAGTGCAAATGCCTCTCTGTCTCTGTGTGTGTGTTTCTCTCACTCACACACAAACACACAACACACAAACACACTGAGTGGGGGAAGAGGACTGGCAGACCAAGGGCAGAAAGAGAGAGGGAGGGAGAGAGAGAGAAAAAAAATATGAATATATGTGGTTGTCCTTATTGGACTTTTAGTAAAGAACATTTAATGAAATATTTTGATTTTTTTTAATTAAGAGGTGAGGAATGGGCTAATTATGCTGTACTTAAAGATGGTAGATAAGCTACTAAAATTGTTTTTACCTATTGGGATGAAGGAGAAAGGTTTTTTCCCCCTCTTTCTCTTGTCCTTTTCTGTTTTTTTCCCGCAATTTTTTTCTTTTCTATTTTTCTGTTTGTAGTTTTTATAGTTTGCACCAGCTTTTTATTCCATAAATATGAGGAGGACTCAAACAGACATTTGAGTATTTTATTTGAAAGTAACCAGCGTCTTTTTTTTTTTTGGAGTTCAAAATACTTTTGTTGCATGCAGAAATAAAAATTTGTTTTCTTTGTAGCAGTTCACTGAGTTCATAAATGCAGCACACTATAGTTTTTTTATACATAGCATAAAGGTAAAAAAACAATATATGCAGTGTTATCTTCTTTTTAGATGTCAAAAGGGTCTTGCGGCTCCCAGTGTTTTCTTTTTGGTGGGAAACGGATCCAAGTGGCTCTTTGAATGTTTTAGGTTGCATACCATTGACCTAGATCCAAAGATCATTCAACGTTCTAAAGCAGAGTTGTTACAACAATATTACTACATTTAAGATTATGCAATCTGACTTTGTTTGTACCTATCTTCCCTTCACTCTTCTCCTTCTTCCATCCCACTTACGTTCTTCAAGTCTGCTCTGGAGAGTCACCAAACCTTCCAAAGCAGAATAGGAGGAACCCAAAAAGATACAGAGGAAAGTAAAAATTATTTCACCAACAAATATAATTCTATCAGGACATGACAGGCTTTTTTAAAAATGCAGCCTATATAGGCCTCCAAAACTGCCAAAATTTAGATATAGATAGCATGAACATTTTGTAAGGATTTACAAGAACATGTTAAAATCATTCAGAACATTTTTTAAAAAAAATGATGATCCTTGAATTCTAGCTCTTGATGTCTTGTCTATTTCAAATAGGCTAATCTTTCTACAGTAGTATATTCAGCCACTGTTATGAGAAGGGAGACAGATTTTCTGCCTTTCCATTGGATCTTAATGGAACATGAGAGAGCATTACTTCAAGAAAAATTCAGCAAAAAAGGAGCATATCCTCCAGTCCCAAAGATTGCTTGGAATTCGAAGATAATTAATTTACCGTATATACTTGAGTATAAGCCGAATTTTTCAGCCCACTTTTTGGGCTGAAAAAATCCACTTCGGCTTATACTCCAGTGAACAAAAAAAAAGAACTGTCCCTTCGTTCGGGCCAGGCTGCTGAGAGAAGGGAGCGGCAGAGCCTTGCAGAGCTGGTAGAGGTGGCGGCAGTCCAGCGTTGTTTCTCCCCCTCGTGCGTGCGTGTGTGTGTCAGACCCACGGGAATGGCTGGTAGGGAAGCGGCATTCCGGCATTCCCCCCCTTCCTGTGTGTCGAGCCCACGGGGCTTGACACACAGAGAAACGCAAATGCCGGACTGCCACCACCTTTACTAGCCATTCCTGCGGGTCTGACACACACACACACACACACACACGCCGCCGGGCTCGGCTCCTCGGCAGGAGGGGCAGCCCCCGCCGCACCCCCCTCCCCTCCCGGCCCGCAGCGCCGCGCCGCTGCCGCCGCTTCCTCCAGGCAAGTCGGGGGGGCTTGCGGGGCGAAGCCACCGGCCGGGGGGCAGGCAGGGCGGGAGGGCGGCCGCGCAGCTCAGCGCCGCCCCGAAGCCACAGCCAGCCGCTGCCGCCCGCGTCCCGGCGGAGAGAGCCTGCCCTGCGGAGCGCGCTCGCTCGCTCGCCCGCTGCCTCGCCCGGGACCAGCGGCGGCGCTGCAGTCCGGCGCCGGGCGGAGCTCAGTCGCGCAGCAGCCCAGCCAGCCAGCCCGCGCCCCCCTCCCCTCCCGGCCCGCAGCGCCGCGCCGCCGCTTCCTCCGGGCAAGTCGGGGGGGCTTGCGGGGCGAAGGCACCGGCCGGGGGGCAGGCAGGGCGGGAGGGCGGCCGCGCAGCTCAGCGCCGCCCCGAAGCCACAGCCAGCCGCCGCCGCCCGCGTCCCGGCAGAGAGAGCCTGCCCTGCGGAGCGCGCTTGCTCGCTCGCCCGCTGCCTCACTCAGGACCAGCGGCGGCGCTGCAGTACGGCGCCGGGCGGAGCTCAGTCGCGCAACGCAGCCAGCCAGCCCGCCGGCGGGCGGACGGGCGGAGAGAAGCCCGGCCCGGAGGGGAGGGGGCGGAGTCGCCGGGGGTGCATCCCGGGGCCCACGTGGGCACACCGGTCCAGCCGCAACGAGCCGAGCCCGACGTCCACCCCCCCAGCCGGACTGATCTCTGCCGAAGCTGGGGGGGCAACCCGGGTGGCCGCGAATGGGCAGCCGGGCTTCCTTGCCAGGGAAGCCCCCAGGGCGCCCCCAGAGAGGGCGGGCGGGCAGGGGGGGGGTCTTCAACTCTCAGGGGGCTGCAGCCTCCTTCAGAAACCAGCCCCCACCTCAACGGAAAGAGGCCTTTTGCCCCCGAAAGGCCTTGGTCACTGAATTACAGAAAACAAAGAAACCTGTAGCTGCCCTACAGAGGAGTGGGGGGAATGAGGAGGGGAAGAGACAGATAGCGCTCCCCACTATGAAAGTCACCACGCTTTCAGTCCAGAAATAATTAAGGCACAA
The DNA here is from genome assembly GCF_964194415.1 of Vipera berus. NCBI lineage: Eukaryota > Metazoa > Chordata > Lepidosauria > Squamata > Viperidae > Vipera > Vipera berus. Next base: position 190,638,457 of record NC_138204.1, read on the forward strand.
CAGAAATCCAATTCCTTTGAATGGAAATGAGGTTGTTTCTCCCCCTCGTGCGTGTGTGTGTGTGTGTGTGTGTGTGTGTGTGTGTCAGACCCGCAGGAATGGCTAGTAAAGGTGGCGGCAGTCTGGCATTTGCGTTTCTCTGTGTGTCAAGCCCCGTGGGCTCGACACACAGGAAGGGGGGGAATGCCGGAATGCCGCTTCCCTACCAGCCATTCCCGTGGGTCTGACACACACAAGCATGCATGAGGGGGAGAAACAACGCTGGACTGCCGCCACCTCTGCCAGCCCTGCAAGCCTCTGCCGCCGAGGCTTGCAGGGCTGGCAGAGGTGGCGGCAGTCCAGCGTTGTTTCTCCCCCTCGTGTGTGTGTGTGTGTGTGTGTGTGTGTGTGTGTCAGACCCGCAGGAATGGCTAGTAAAGGTCGCAGCAGTCCGGCATTTGCGTTTCTCTGTGTGTCAAGCTCCGTGGGCCCGACACACAGGAGGGGGGGACGCCGCTTCCTTACCAGCCATTCCCGCGGGTCTGACACATGCACGCATGCATGAGGGGGGGAAACGCCGGACTGCCGCCACCTCTACCAGCCGTTCCCGCAGGTCTCACACACACACACACACACACACACACACACACACACACACGAGGGAAACGCTTGACTGCCGCCTCCCTAGCAGACCTTCCCTGCGGGATGTGCTGCCAGGAAGCCTGGCAGCCTGATGAGCGGACCCTGCGAACCGCGGCCGAGCCAGCTCCGGGATGCTGCCAGAGTCAACGAGCGGCTCGTCGTGGCACAGAATATAGATATGTTGCTAAGAAGGGGCCAAGCTTATACTTATACTCGGCTTATACTCAAGTCAATAACTTTTTTCAGTTTTTTGGGGTAAAATTAGGGGTCTCGGCTTATACTCGAGTCGGCTTATACTCAAGTATATACAGTAATTTAATAATTTAATTTCTTTCGCTATCTAATCTTATCTGGATTCGGAAATTAAGAAAGACCTGATCTACTCTATACTCAGAAGGGATGCTCCAGTATGATAAACTAGACTCAGAATTTTTTTAAAAAAATCCATGAATAGCAATAGCAAAATATTTTTGTTGTCAAAAAACCCTACATGAGCTGTGTTTGAAAGCACCATAAGCTTGAATTAAATCACAGTTTATTTTATTTATATAGAAAGGGCAAAATGTGTTTCCTTTCGTTGAGCTTTCTACAGTTCAAAAAGTTTAAGCACAGGAGGAAAGAGCACATGCCATACTATGGAAGGCTGTGCATAATTTGGGAGAATTCATTCTGATGTGAAGGCTGTATATATGTGCAGTAAAGCTCAGGTGTGGCCATATGTCAGTTCACAGAACACTTTTTCAGTTCACAACTGTTCCATGGCAACTGTCCAACTCAGAGCTGATGGATTCATTGCAGATAACAGACTGGATTGCCAGATGTGCTTTATTTTAGAAGATTATCTCTTATTCCAAAACATCACAATTCTATGGAAAACAACAGTTGCCCTTTACTCTAGGCAAAACAGCACAAGAGTCTTATTGCTAAAGCTGTTATTTGCCAAACCTGGCTATATACAAACTAGACTGATAAACAGCAACAAAGCATTTTGCTTTGAAATATGAAAGTCAAACAAGCCCATATAATACATGTTTCATGACACGAGAAAGGCCCCTTTTGCAAAGTAAAAATGAGGTAGGAAAGTAAGAGCAGCTTACACTTTCTTTGTTGTTGAAACAGACATTAAAATCCCATAGGAAGGAGAGGTGGTATTTAGAAAGGAAAATAACCACAAACATGCTCTAGCAACGTCCTCTTTTCCAGCCTGATCTCCATTGTTTGTCCGTAGCCATAAGAAGATGACCTAAACCATCCTTAGATTTTCTTATATTCTAATAGTGCTAGTTTTCCATGGTCCAATGGTAACTTTCAACACATGAAAAACAGCTTAGTTGTTTTTTTTACTCAATACATTGGGGAAAAAAATCAGATGATTACTAGTCCTTGGAACCAAAACAATACAGAGAGAGGAGGTACTGGTAGTAGGAACAGAAAAATTCACACCATTAGGCTTTGCTGATTCAGGTTTGAGTGGATATAACAGTGGGGAAAGATCCTAAAAGCCATAGCTATCTGGCCCAACATTATCAGTCTGAAATATCTCTAACAGCAAAGATCCACAATCAAAGCCCTAACCTGAAGGGAAAGCGGATTTTTATCAATACTACTGAGACAGTTATTGTTGTTGTTGTTGTTGTTAGCTGCGAAGTCGTGTCCGACCCATCGCGACCCTATGGACAACATTCCTCCAGGCCTTCCTGTCCTCTACCATCTTCTGGAGTCCATCTAAGCTCACGCCTACTGCTTCAGTGACTCCATCCAGCCACCTCATTCTCTGTTGTCCCCTTCTTCTATTGCCCTCGATCTTTCCCAGCATTAGGCTCTTCTTCAGTGAGTCCTTCTTTCTCATTAGGTGGCCAAAGTATTTGAGTTTTAGCTTCAGGATCTGGCCTTCTAAAGAGCAGTCAGGATTGATCTCCTCTAGGACTGACCAAAGAATGTTCAAACTATCGCACCATTGCACTCATTTCTCACGCTAGTAAAGTTATGCTTAAAATTCTACAAGCTAGACTCCAGCAGTATGTGGATCGAGAACTACCAGAAGTACAGGCAGGATTTCGAAGAGGCAGAGGAACTAGAGATCAAATTGCTAACATATGCTGGATCATGGAGAAAGCTAGAGAGTTCCAGAAAAACATCTACTTCTGCTTCATTGACTATGCTAAAGCCTTTGATTGTGTGGATCATAACAAACTGTGGCAAGTCCTTAAAGAGATGGGCGTACCAGACCATCTTATTTGTCTCTTGAGAAACCTATATGCGGGCCAAGAAGCAACAGTGAGAACTGGACACGGAACCACTGATTGGTTCAAAATTGGGAAAGGAGTCCGGCAAGGCTGTATACTGTCGCCTTGCCTATTTAACTTATATGCAGAGCACATCATGAGAAAGGCACGGCTAGATGAATCAAAAGTTGGAATTAAGATTGCCGGATCAAACCGGTCAGTCCTAGAGGAGATCAACCCTGACTGCTCTTTAGAAGGCCAGATCCTGAAGCTAAAACTCAAATACTTTGGCCACCTAATGAGAAGGAAGGACTCACTGGAGAAGAGCCTAATGCTGGGAAAGATTGAGGGCAATAGAAGAAGGGGACGACAGAGAATGAGGTGGCTGGATGGAGTCACTGAAGCAGTAGGCGTGAGCTTAAATGGACTCCAGAAGATGGTAGAGGACAGGAAGGCCTGGAGGAACATTGTCCATAGGGTCGCGATGGGTCGGACACGACTTCGCAACTAACAACAACAACAACAGGACTGACCGGTTTGATCGCCTTGCAGTCCAACGGACTCGCAGGAGTCTTCTCCAGCACCATAGTTCAAAGGCCTCAATTCTTTGGCGCTCAGCCTTTCTTATGGTCCAACTTTCACTGCCATACATTGCAACTGGGAAGACCATAGCCTTGACTATACGCACTTTTGTTGACAGGGTGATGTCTCTGCTTTTTAGTGTGCTGTCTAGATTTGCCATGGCTTTCCTCCCAAGGAGCAAGCGTCTTTTAATTTCTTGGCTACAGTCCCCATCTGCAGTGATCTTGGATCCCAGGAAAATAAAATCTATCACTACCTCCATTTCTTCCCCATCTATTTGCCAGAAATTGAGAGGGCCAGATGCCATGATCTTGGTTTTCTTAATGTTAAGTTTCAACCCAAGTTTTGCACTCTCCTTCTTCACCCGCAACAAGAGGCTCTTTAGTTCTTCTTCACTTTCTGCCATTAGAGTGGTATCATCTGCGTATCTAAGGTTGTTGATATTTCTTCCGGCAATCTTAATTCCAACTTTTGATTCATCTAGCCCTGCCTTTCTCATGATGTGCTCTGCATATAAGTTAAATAGGCAGGGCGACAGTATACAGCCTTGCCGGACTCCTTTCCCAATTTTGAACCAATCAGTGGTTCCATGCCCAGTTCTCACTGTTGCTTCTTGACCCACATATAGGTTTCTCAAGAGACAAATAAGATGGTCTGGTACTCCCATCTCTTTAAGAACTTGCCACAGTTTGTTATGATCTACACAATCAAAGGCTTTAGCATAGTCAATGAAGCAGAAGTAGATGTTTTTCTGGAACTCCCTAGCTTTCTCCATGATCCAGCGTATGTTGGCAATTTGATCTCTAGTTCCTCTGCCTCTTCGAAATCCTGCCTGTACTTCTGGTAGTTCTCGATCCACATACTGCTGAAGTCTAGCTTGTAGGATTTTAAGCATGACTTTACTAGCATGAGAAATGAGTGCAATGGTGCGATAGTTTGAACATTCTTTGGCACTGCCTTTCTTTGGAATTGGAATGTAAACTGATCTTTTCCAATCCTGTGGCCACTGTTGAGTTTTCCAAATTTGCTGGCAAATTTCATTTCATTTTCATTTTCATTTATTGGATTTTTATACCGCCCTTCTCCCAAAGGGCGGTATAAAGTGTAGCACTTTTACTGCATTGTCTTTTAAGATTTTGAATAGCTCAGCTGGAATACTGTCACCTCCACTAGCTTTGTTGTTGCTCAGCTTTTCTAAGGCCCACTTCAATTCACATTCTAGGATGTCTGGCTCGAGGTCAGTGACCACCTCATTGTGATTATCAGGGACGTTAAGCTCACTCTTGTATAGTTCTTCTGTGTAATTTTGCCACCTCTTCTTAATCTCTTCTGCCTCTGTTAGGTCCCTGCCATTTTGGTCCTTTATCATGCCCATTTTTGTATGAAACGTTCCCTTCATCTCTCCAATTTTCTTGAAAAGATCTCTGGTCCTCCCTATTCTATTGTTTTCTTCTATTTCTTTGCACTGTTCATTTAAGAAGGCATTCTTATCTCTTCTAGCTATTCTCTGGAATTCTGCATTCAATTGGGCGTATCTTTCTTTTTCTCCCTTGCCTTTCGCTTTCCTCCTTTCCTCAGCTATTTGCAAAGCTTCCTCAGACAGCCATTTTGCTTTCTTGCATTTCTTTTTCTTTCGGATGGTTTTGGTTGCTACCTCTTGTACAATGTCGCGAACCTCTGTCCATAGTTCTTCAGGCACTCTGTCTATCAGATCTAATTCCTTAAATCTATTTGTCACCTCTACTGTATATTCAACAGGGATATGACATAATTCATACCTCAGTGGCCTAGTGCTTTTCCCTACTTTCTTCAGTTTAAGCCTAAACTTTGCAAGGAGAAGCTCATGGTCTGAGCCACAGTCAGCTCCTGGTCTTGTTTTTACTGACTGTATAGAGCTTCTCCATCATTGGCTGCAAAGCATATAGTCAATCTGATTTCTGTGTTGACCATCTGGTGATGTCCATGTGTAGAGCCATCTCTTGGGTTGTTGGAAAAGAGTGTTTGCTATGACCATCGTATTCTCTTGACAGAATTCTATCAGCCTGTGCCCTGCTTCATTTTGCACTCCAAGGCCAAACTTGCCTGTTATTCCGGTTATCTTTTGGCTTCCTACTTTAGCATTCCAATCCCCCATGATGATAAGAACATCATTTTTTGGTGTTAGTTCTATAAGGTGCTATAGGGCTTCATAGAACTGGTCAATTTCATCCTCTTGAGCACCGGTGGTTGGGGCACAGACTTGGACTACTGTGATATTGAATGGTTTGCCTTGGATTCGAACTGAGATCATTCTGTCATTTTGAGGATTGTATCCCAGTATTGCTTTTCCTACTCTTTTATTGACTATGAAGGCTACTCCATTTCTTCTGAGGGATTCTTGCCCGCAGTAGTATACCTGATGGTCATCTGAATTAAATTCACCCATTCCTGTCCATTTTAGTTCGCTGATACCTAAGATGTCGATGTTCAGTCTTGTCATTTCTTGTTTGACCACGTCCAGCTTTCCTTGATATACTTTCCACAGTATATTTTGCCAGTAGTGCTGTGGAACATCCAGGTGCTCTTTTGCAAACTTCAAACGTGGACAGATGAAACCAAAATTGAGTTGTTTGGGGAAAAAACACAACACTATGTGTGGAGAAAAAATGGCACAGCACACCAACATCAAAACCTCATCCCCACTGTAAAACATGGCGGAGGGAGCCTCAGGGCCTGGACGGATTGTTGTCATTGATGGGAAAATGAATTCCAGAGTTTATCAGGACATTTTGCAGGAAAACGTACGACCATCTGTCCGCCAACTGAAGATCCGCAGAGGATGGGTGATGCAACAGGACAATGACCCAAAGCATACAAGTAATTCAACAAAACAATGGTTTCAACAGAACAGAATACACCTTCTGGAGTGGCCCAGTCAGAGTCCTGACCTCAACCCGATTGAAATGCTGTGGCATGACCTTATGAGAGCGATTCACACCAGACATCCCAAGAATATTGCTACACTGAAATAGTTTTGTGCAGAGGAGTGGTCCAAAATTACTGCAGATCATTGTGCAGGTCTGATCTGCAACTACAGGAAACGTTTGGTTGAGGTTATTGCTGCCAAAGGAAGGTCAACCAGTTATTAAGTCCAAAGGTTCACATACTTTTTCCACCCTGCACTGTGAATGTTTCCATCTTATCTTCAATTAAAACATGACAACAGCTAATGTTTGTGTAGTATTATTTTAAGCAGACTGTGTTTTTCTATTGTTGTGACTTACATGACGTTTAGAGCGCATTTTATGGCCAATTCATGCAAAAAACCACATAATCCCAAAGGGTTCACATACTTTTTCTTGCAACTGTATTTATTGCATAAGGTACCAGGAAAGTGCATTTGATATTGATGATGGATATATCTAACCATCAAGTACATTAGGCTTTAGTACACGATTTCTATGTCTGCTTTGGGACAATATATAACTCTGGCCTTTCAAATAGTAATTGGCAATACTGCTTAAACTGGCTGCTAGTTCTAAAATGTAAATATATATACACTGTTTAGATAGCAACATACATTTTCAGTTCTGAACTTGTTACATGGGAAACAGCTCACTTTCAATATTTTAAAATGTAGATGATCCAATAAATAGGATCATTTCATTCATGTATTCTATAAAAATGCAGAATTAAAGCACTCAAAACATGCAATGATGCACAATCCAAGTCTCCAAGGTTGCATTCAGGCCTTTTAAAAGCCTTTGATACAGCCCACTGAGACTTCCAAAAGCTACCATGTAAACTGAAGAGGTAAACTATGAAAGAAATGGCTGAAGAAATGTAGTTTCTACATTTAATTTTAATCAAACGGCACGAAATCAAAATCTAGTTTCCTTTTTTTTCTATTTTTGGAAGTGCAAGCATTCCAAGACCAAAGGCAAACTTCCCCCTGAAAAAAAGCCAAGAATCCTGGCCTTAGGACAACAGAGTCACAATAAACTACAGATTACACAGTTCAATATTCATAACCTGCTGAAGCTAGAACTGTAAAAGTTAACGATTGACTCTTCTTAGTGTGTATCACAAAGCTAACGTACAAGCTGGCATGTTTTGCTTGAGAAGTAAAATGGCAAATGCTACCACATGGAGCTGAAACAAACTGATTAAGATTTCTGCAGAACTTTTACAGTTCACGCCATTCTTCTCACCACTGTTGAACCTAATGTGATTGCTATCTCTTCATCATAAGCACTAAATTTGCTGCTAATGTGTTGAAAAATTGTTGCAGCTCTGGCTTCAATTTACAGTTTGCCAAGATCATCTGCTCTGGAAAAAGAAACAAGGCCCAGCCAAAGACAGCATGAAGTATTTGTAAACTGAACCTGTTATTAGACTCTTGGGGCATTCTTATTACAAAGAGAAAAGAATAAGCAACTATACAGCATTTATCATATGCCAACGGTTATCAGTTCAAGTTCATGGAGGTTTTTTTTTATTTTTTGTAGTTCATTTTTATTAATTTTACACATAATGTATTCTTTTTAGTGTATTTTTACTGTTCTTTCATTTTTTTATTAAATGGACTAATAAAATAAAAAATGGAATAATGGAATCACCCCAAAATAAAAAACAATACAATAACAAAGTATTGAGAATTTTCACAATGTACATTCTTAAAGATTTTTGTATCTGACTGAATTTGTGGATTTATAACAATATTCCTCAATAAAGAGTCACATTAACTCCAAGTAATCTTAACAAAAACTCATTTATTTAAAATTTAAAAATTCAATGGACACTAACATAAGAAATATTAATTCCTCTATACATATTCATTCCATGTTTGCCCTGCTCTTTATTTTTAATTTTTCATGTGTGAAGGTTACTGACCCTGGTTTTCTGCTTTTCTCAAAGTGGAGAAATATTCTAAATAGACAGGAACAAAAAAACAAACCTAGCCAAAGAAGCTCAGCCAACAATAACTACCAAATGTGTTACATATGTATATGTTAGACAGAGAAAGTATGAAATATTAGTAAAAGCAAACAAATATGATACATACGTGTGGCATTTACGTTTTCCAGTTTTGAAAAGGAATAGATACAGGCAGTGCTTTTTTTGTAAAAGAAAAAGGTGCCGGAACTCACACATGTCATACAACCCACTTTGCCTACCCTACAAGGTTCCATCCAAAAAAGGTGCCGGAACTCCGTTCTGAGTGTTCTGTGAGGAAAAAAGCCCTGGATACAGGTTTAGAAACATCAGCTAGATTTAGAAATTACTTCACTCTATCATGGTCACCACTATGAACTCATCAATTTTGAAACCCCTGACCTGTTTCTAAAAAGTACAGACAAAACTTGCTTGGGCAGTTGAATATTTGTACTGAAAAAACACATGCACAGAGGTCTTATTCTCTTTTAAAAGCCCAAATCTCATTATCTCTGCACCTCTAAGGCATTGCTCATGTTTAAATTCATTGTTTTCCTCTTTAGGGTCTCACAATATGATCCTTTTGGCTTGGCATATATAAATACAGAGTAACAATATTGAGTCTCCTTGTTCTACTTTGATTTTAAATTTTTATTTCTCATTGGCTTCCAATGAAATGTTCCCAGATTTCACCAAGCAACAGCAGTTCCCTTTACAATTTGCCACCAGGCTGATTTTTAATATGCTTGCATACATTTAGATAGCAGAACAGCTGCCAACGCAAGCTTGGATTCAGTAGTATAACAGCTATTTACAGGCACAATTTTCTTAGTATCAAGGGGAGTTTAGTGACACTACTTCTCATACTCGTGACTGTATTACAAGATATAGTATAAAGGTAAAAATGTGAGCCTGCTCCTTCCTGAGCCCAAAAACTGCCTAGCCCACTACCCCTACTGGCAAACTAAAAACAAAAAACTCTTGATGGATCACCCAATATCCATAAGAATATAGAACATTTTTAAAAGAGTACTTCCTGGAGCTGCAATAGCACCATTGAAAAGTATCTTTAGGAAGATGATCTAGAACAGGAGGAGATAATATACAGCTGGTTCCAAGTGCTCTGGCCTCTTCAAAAAGTGATTTTTTTCCATGACAGGTGACTGAATAGGCCAGTGGTGGCAAACCTATGGCACGCGTGCCAGAGGCAGCACTCAGAGCCCTCTCTGTGGGCACGCATGCCGTTGCCCCAGCAGAGTTCACCAGAGTAGTGAGCACGTGGTGTTTGGAAGCGACACGGCAGGAAGTGAGCGAGCAAGTGGCGTTCGCCCCCTGGGGATGCCCCAGAGATGGCAAAGGACTGGCCCCCGCCACCCTGGCCCCGGCCACGCTCACCCAGTCTGCCGTGACCACTACAGCCATGCCCCGCCCCCCCATCCCCCTGAGAGTACCACAATGCTGATGCAGCCCTGGCACTTTGCGATAAATAAGTGGGTTTTGGGTTGCAGTTTGGGCACTCGGTCTCTAAAAGGTTTGCCATCACTGGAATAGGCAATAGAGAGAAGAACCAGACTAAATTCATACAAAAAATACAGCTATACAAAAGTTCATTTGTCTTTGATTTAGCACACTGTAGAAGCCCAACTATTGAGGTTTATAGTTTAGGATGATGTATATAAACCCTTATATCACTGATTTGTCAGAAAACCATGGCTCAAAACAAAAATGTGAGATGCCATCCACTTTGGGGTCAAAGCCTGTCTAATGATTTACAAGATTATCTGTTGCTGCCATAAACAGCAAAATCGGAATCAGAATAGAGTGCAGCTAGAAGTGACCTTGGAAGTCTTCTACTCCAACCCCCTGCTCAAGCAGTAGACTCTATATCATTTCAGACAAGTGACTGTCCAGCGTCTTCTTAAAAACCTCCAGTGATGAAGCACCCACAACTTCTGATGGCAAGCTATTCCAGTGGTTGTTCAGAAGTTTCTCCTTAATTCCAGGTTGCTTCTCTCTTTGATTAGTTTCCATCCATTGTTTCTTGTCCTGCCATCTGGTTATTTGGAAAATAAACTGACCCCCTCCTCTTTGTGGCAGCCTCTCAAATTTTGGAATACTGCTATCATGTCCCCTCTAGACTAGCCAAACCCAAATCCTGCAACTGTTCTTCACGTTTTAGCCTCCAGGCCTTAGTTGCTCTTCCTTGCACTTTTTCCAAAGTCTCAACATCTTTTTTGTAATCTGCTGACCAAAACTGCAGTATTCCAGGTGTGGTCTTACTAAGGCTTTATAAAGTGGTACTAATACTTCACGTGATTTTGATTCTATGCCTCTGTTTCTACAACCAAGGATCATATTAGTTTTTTTGGCTGTTGTCACACACTGGCGACTATTTCAGTGATCATCCACTAAGCACTCCAAGGTTCCTCTCAGAGTTACTGTTTTTGAGCCAGGTTTCGCCTAACCTGTACTTGTACCTTTGGTTTTTCCTTGCCAGGTGTAAAACTTGATTTTCTCCACATTGAATTTCATTTTGTTGGATAGGGCCCATTGTTCAAGTCTGTCCAGATCTTTTTGGATCCTGAGCTTGTCTTCTGGGGTGTTGGCTATTCCTGCCAGTTTAATGTCAATATCTTTTTTTTTTAAATCCTATTTATATCCCGCCCTTCTCTGAAGACTCAGGGCGGCTTACAATCTAAGAAGCACAAATCAATGTGCTTAGCAATCTTGGATCTATATTTTCAAGGGTCCAATTAAATTGAACTTTACCATTCTAGAACTCTGCAAACATATTCTGTCAACACCGGTCCTAGCACTGATGATATTACTTAGTTTGGGTAATGAAACATCAGCAAAACAAGCAAGCTCAGAGACCACCAAAGGCCTACCATCAGTCCTAATGTCCTAATGAACAGCAAAGTGTGTAATTTGATGGGAAAGGGAGGTAATGAGAAAACAATTTAACATCTGTGATCTTCACTGTTTGACCCATTGTTATCTCTATCTGTGACTGAAAAAAAGGGATTTAGTCTCACAAACCCAATCATCCTGGCCAAAAATATCCATATTTACAGATACCAGCTCTAAGAAAATATTTTGTTATTAACATCAGCTAGTTATAAACCCAAGATCATCAGCACAAATAGAAATTAACCCCTCTGGTGTGCCCTCTCTTATCAAAATCAAGGGTAAGGGGATAGATGTGGAACAAAACTTTACAGTCCTTAAGAGAAAAAAAAAAGCAAGTCAGATAATTCCTACCTATAACCTAATCTTGGTTTGCAGATGTTTTGGGAACTATACCTTCGGTGATCCCTATTCAAGAGATATTTGCACTTCTGGAATATCCAAGCATGTAGCAAATGATTAATATATCCCATGAGTTATATCACTATTTTTCAAACTTGGCAATTTTAATATCTGTGGACTTCAACTCCCAGAATAATCTGGCAAGCAAGCTGATTGGGGAATTATGGGAGTTGTAATGTACACATCACCCAGATTGTTGGGGGCAATTAAGCTGACTTTGTAATAATGCCGCTTGGGGTGTGTGTGAAAGCCCTAATAAGCAGGCATATACATAGAATGAAGGCTACTGCAAAGCTTGTAAGCCGCCCTGAGTCTTCGGAGAAGGGCGGGATATAAATGGAATTAAAATAAATAAAAATAAATAAATAAAGTTGCCACGTTTGAAAAACACTGAGTTGCATTTTCCCAATTTCCATCATTTCTTACCATTTAGCGCTATCTACTTTGGTCACTAGATATAATCAGGATTACTTTTCCCCTCCATCCGCGGACCCAAAGTTGGGACTATCTTATTCCTGGCTAGCGATTGCTAAAATTACGGGCGAACACCGCAAAATTTCCCAAAGTAATCCGTCTTTAGGAAAGCGATCCCTCCAATTAAGCGAGGTTGGCAAGAAAACCCATATGAAAAACAATCAGAGAGATGGCAGAAGGAATAATTGCCATTTTAAATATTTTAAAAAACGTATTTCGTTTCACTTTATGGAAGACTTGACGCTAAACAAGGGAATGCAAAGATTTAAATCAGTGGAGAACTGAATCTCCTTTGCCAGTTCTTCCTCTTTCCCTCTCATTGCCCAATTGAAATTGCCCGAAATCAATATGGCGGCTCTATCTCTGTCTGAACAACTCCCCTTCCAAAGAAAATACGTATGAGCTGAGACGCTATTTAGATGGACAGCAAGTTCTAACCAATAACGACCTAAGAGCTTCTTCCCCTACCAATCAGAGAGGAAGTACGAAGTTTGACTAACGGAATGATCCGCCCTGTCTCTTCCTCGAAATGAGCTGTGATTATTGAGCTTGTTCCTTTGAGCTTGCCAGGCGTGCGCGCCCACAAAATTCTCAAGCTAAAAGGAGAGCGGTTTATTCTGCGTCCCTACCCGTTCCCCACAGCCGCCGCTCTCCCAGTCGTAGTGGTTATTGCCTCGGTACCTCTGAGTCAAGCATATCAGCTCTGCCTCCGCTGCTCTTCGGTGGCGGAGATTACGCCTCCCTCGTTAGGCGGAAACGGCCCGCCTCTCTTGGCTGCCCGCGGGAGGCGAAGGCTGCTCTAGGAGGTAGCGCCGCTGGTTGAGGAAGAGCGGCAGCCCCCATTCCCCATCTCACTTTCCTCTTCTGCTTCTAAGACCTTTTTCGGCGGTTGCCTATTGTCCGATCCGCAGATGTGTTTGATCCTCCCGTACAACCAGCCTATCAGCTGATGAGGATGGGAACTATAGTACAGATATCCTCGATTTACAACAGTTAATTTAGTGATCGTTCAAAGTTACAACGGCCCTGAAAAAAGTGACTTCTGACTGTGCTTCACACTTATGACCGTTGCAACATCCCCATGATCAAAATTTATATGTTTGGCAACTGGTTCATATTTTTGATGGTTGCAGTGTCCTGGGATCAGGGATACCCTTTTGCAACCTGACAAGGAAAGTCAATGGGGAATCCGGATTCACTGAACAACCATGTTACTAACTTAATGAATGTGACGATTCACTTAACAAATGTTTCACTTAGCAACATAAACATTGGGCTCAATTGTTCTAACTCGAGGACTACCTGTATCCAGTACTGGAGAAGTAGAGTGTTGGACTGAGTTATTACTTGGGAGTCATGAGTCACTACAGTTTGGTGTAGTGGGTATGGCACTTAGCTAGAAACCAGCAGAACCTGTGTTCAAGTTATGGCTTAGGCTGGAAGCCATCTCTGTGATCTAAGGCCAGACAATTTCTCCCAACTCTAAGGAGGCAATAGCAGGGCAATACCCTGTTTGTTGCCAAGAAAATGAGGTGTGCATCCATGAAGTCAGCAGAAGTTGGGCTTGGCAGGGTGGTGTAGCAGTGAGGGTGTTGTACCCCAGTTCAAGGGGACATTTAGATAGATAAGCATGCCCATTTTGAGCTTTTAGCCTAACCTTCATAAAGGAAAGTGTTTTGTAAGATGTGTCTAGTTGGTGAAAAAAATGGTTAAACCTCAAGAGAATAAAAAATATTTACTATGCATTGATATTTAAGTCCAGTAAATAAATGAATACTTGGCAGGCCCAAATTGAGGACTCTTGATAGGAGCAATTGTGAAATGCATTACTTGTGTAGTAACAAAAAAGCTTATGATACAAGCAGTTGTCTGCAGAGATTCCAGCAGCTGCTGTTACACGGGTTGTAGCAGCAGTGGCAGTAGCAGTCACAGCAGTAGTAAAGCTAAGTCCATTTTCTATTACCATGCAAACAAACACCAGCTTCAGTCTCCATGGCTATAGTCTTCAGGGACAACAAGCAGATTTTCACATCCTTTGGGATTGTGTCCCCAAGTACCCCCTTTATTTCCTGACATGTATATAAATATTTAAAAAACCTTCACCCTTGGAGACATTGTTATCCCAAACACAACAATCTGCCTTACATTCAGAGTTGCCCCAAACATTCTTGAAGCCTATTTTTCCCCTTTCAGCTGTGAAAACAGACAATACAATACATAAATAAAAACATGTACTCTTTTCAGAATACCTTTTGTACCTTGCTCTACTTCACGGGACTAGGTTATACTGATTGGTATAGTCATTATTTTAAAGGATATTTATGATTTCATTTCTGAAGCTCTCTGACTTCACAACTATGCTGAGCAAATTATAGATAAATATATCAAGATAAAAAAGACATTTAATTGGAAACCAAAAACCAAAAAAACTAACCAACTAAAGGGTATACATGCAACAGAGCTTTGCACATTTAGACACAACTTATGAACTCAAGTCTCTGCTTTTCTATCCATATTCTGTTAACCCGATTCAATGAAAAGATATAGTGATAATGTAAGCCTCACAGAGTCACTGTATGAGTTGCATGGCCATATAAATTTGTGTAATAAATACTGAATGACTATGAATAACTTGAAGTAGTTTATAATAATTTTATTAGGTAAGCATCTCCTCACTAGGGAACCTTCTGAAAATAAAGTTGGCCATCAGAAAAGTTGTGCACTATCACTTAAACCTCTCTCATGTTGGGAATAAGGACAAATAGCTTCATATTCCACTATCTGAAGACTGAGCCATTGAGTCTTTCTCCCCATCCCTTGCTTTCACCCTATTGATTTTATAGAATTTTACTAAATGCTGTCATCCATATAGTTGTCCGCTATCATTTTGTTGACAATGTGAGTCAATATTTCATTAAACATTGCCTTTTGGCTTTACCCTGAATTGTCTAGAGTATATGAGGTTTTTTTCATTATTTATTCAACAATGCCACTAAATTATGCATTCTTGATTTTAAAGATAATAACATATTTTGTTTACAGTTATTATTGTTCTGGCATCAACTTTTGGATTTTTATATAAAAGACAATCTTGTTTTGGAAAGGGAAATGGGAAATGACAAGTCCCAGCTCTTGCTGCCTCAGGGACATAATTATGATCACAAATACAAAAATGGAAAAATCATAAACTCCCCACAACTGAGGCTCTAGAAAGTTTCATCTCAACATGAAACTATGTTTTGATTACTACTATTGTTTGCATTGTTTATACTGTCAATGTACCAGACAGAGTAAGAATTTGTCCTACTTAATTCTTCATAGTACTTGCTTCACTGGAAGATGCATTTAATTTATTTTTTGTGTCTCCTCATGCCAGTACTTAAAAAATTGGTTTTGTAGACAAATTCAAAGCACTGACATAAACGAAAATACCATTTAGCAAACATTGAATAGGACAAATTCCTGAAGCAAGTTTATTGACAACAAAAAGCTACAATTAGTCTTCCATATAACTTTTTACCTCCAAAGGTAATATTTATATTTTTATCTCCCTTAGGAAATGAAAATCAGATTTGTTAATTTTACATTGACCTTTAACTAAAAAGATTCCAGAGTGGTTTGTTTAGATTAGTAGTAAGATAGTTTCTGCCTTCAGATATACAATCTAAAATCATGAAACAAAGAGAGAAGGAAAGAAAAAAAACTCTGGCATCAGTCTTAATTTTTATATATAAAAATTATATTTAAGCACTATAATGTCTTTTCAATCCATAGTAATTATTCTATAATTATTTGCATCCTAAGCATGTATTCATTTGTGCATGTGTATATGTTTAAAAAAATACTATGACTTTTATAAAGAAGGGTATGCAGAAATACATAGATTTTAAAGATGCCTGCTTTACTAGAGGAATGTTGTTTTTTTGTTCCGCTTTTATAGCTCTTTGTCTTTCAACCCATTTACTAACCACAATAGTAATGGTATAAAGACTATCTTTGTTTCTGTAAGTTTTAATCACATATATTTCAAGGAGTCAAGCAGAGTGTTCAAATAATGCATTTTAAAGGCCACTATGACACTATGCAGTTGTGTGTGATGAGGAGATGCTACATTTACTTTGAGAGAGAAAGAAAGGAAGAAATCTGTATTTCATTTGTTACACTACTAACTTCACTTTAGGTAATTGCATTCCGCTTTATTATTGCCCAGAGCAATAACTGATTGTTAGTTATTGAAGTCTGAAATGATTTTCTCATCTCCCAGGGGAATCTGGAGATTTACATGGTGCACAGCAGTAACTAATAGATATAATCTGGTCATAATGTAGCCAAAGAATGTGTTATTTACTTATTGAGAACATAGATGTTGAGTGCTCTAACATTTCCTCATGAATTGGGGCAGATTTTATTTATATTTGAGCACCATACATTTCCCCCCCTTTATTTTGTTTTGTTTCTTTAAAAGTAGATTTAACAGGTTTTCTACTGTTGAAAGATGCTGACACTTAATTCTGTTCTGTACTTGGGAGAAAGTTCCACTAACCTCAGTGGATCTTGCAGGATTCAATCTCAGTCGGTCATCAGGACCAGAGGTTGGTTCTTCCAAGCTTTCGGACTCATGCTAGAGCCCATCATCAGGGATCTTCTCAATCTCCACGATGTCTCCAACCACATTCTGGAGATAGAGAAGTTCCCTGAGGATGGGCTCCAGCACGAATCTGAGAGCTTGGAAAAACCAACCTCCAGTCCCAGTGATCGACTCATATTGGATCCTGAAACAG
This sequence comes from Vipera berus, assembly GCF_964194415.1. Taxonomy (NCBI): domain Eukaryota; kingdom Metazoa; phylum Chordata; class Lepidosauria; order Squamata; family Viperidae; genus Vipera; species Vipera berus. Next base: position 190,655,363 of record NC_138204.1, read on the forward strand.
AATCCTCGGACACGTATATTTGCCTTCATTCATCAGTGGGTCTTACCTCATAATAGAAGTGAAATGAACTCGATGCTATTATAAAGTGGTCTGTGTTGTAGTTCATAGATTTTAGTTGCTGTAATTGTAAATAGTAGTACAATACAATGATATTATACAAAATTTTCATTATTGGTTTTATAAGTAATTGTTTATTATTAATATCTTTATAAAATTATTGCTGAAAATATCTCCGTATAAGCTCAAGAAGTTTTAGTGCATCTATGAGACTCTAGCAAACAGCAGAAGCTTTATTCTAAGACCAAGTGCTAGTTTCACCTATTTAGTTCTTTATGTCTTTAAAAAATTGCATCGCTGTATGGTTTGGTGGCAGCAGTGCCTCAGATAGAAAGTCCATACAGAGAATGGTAAGGACAGCTGAGAAGATCATAGGAAGCTTGCTTCCTGGTATTCAGGATGCTGCTTATAAGCACTATCTATGTACTTAGAGCTCAAAGCATTGTTAGAGACCTCACACACAGTCTGTTTCTGTTACTCCCCTCTGGGAGGAGGGTTCGAAATATTTCTACCCGGACTACCCAATTCTGTAATAGCTTTGTTCCCTATGCCATCTGTTTGGTAAGCTCGCAATATTCATTTTTCTCGCCATGCACATGTATACATAACCAGAATGTTGTTTCTATGTCATATAATATATGTGGGTATATGCATGATTCTGTATTTATTTATTTTTGTTATATTTATGTAGTGTATATAAGAGGTGGTGACCCTTTGAGCTGTATACAATGAAATTTCATTTTAATGTATGCAGATTAGTGTACATTCAAAGTGACAATAAAGTTATTATTCTATTCTATTCTATTCTATTCTATTCTATTCTATTCTATTCTATTCTATTCTATTCTATTCTATTCTATTCTATTCTATTCTATTCTATTCTATTCTATTCTATTCTATTCTATTCTATTCTATTCTATTCTATTCTTTGTATTAATACCTAGCTATGATCAGGGTTGTTTCTTCCAATCAGATTTGACTCATCTGAGGAATACTTATGAGGAAGTTGCTGGGAATGCCCACTTCTGGATTCGATGGGGATCCAAAGCCATTTCTACATCCAAGCCCTGGTCCTCTGGAATGGTTTTCCCTTGGTGGTAAGAATGGATCCATGGTAGCAGCTTTCCAGAAGCTAGTTAAAACTGAATTCTTTCAGAGGGCATTTCAATGTTAGGGATCTTGCCAGGGTTCTTTTTTTATGAAATTTGCACTACTTGATTAATCAATGTTGTTACATTTTACTATGCACCTTTGAATTGCTGTACTTTTTAATTGCCATGGATCACCAAGAATTACAAGATGTGATAATATATAGGTTTGGTAAATTTATTAAATGGTGCAAATTGCACTTCATCACAAGAGTTGTATAAAATTGCTGTCTGCCTATTTGTTGAAGTGTAATTAATAGATCAACAATGCATTATTGCAGTATCTCATACAGCTTAAAGGCTGTATATCACTATTATCAAGACCTTATTAATGTTACATCATGACCCACTGATTTCGTTGTTTCAAGGATATAGTTAAAGTCTAATTTTACCTGAATCAGATGCTACAGTTTCTGAAGCTAACTTGCTTTGTTTTATATTTGTTGTTGTTGTTAGTTGCGAAGTCGTGTCCGACCCATCGCGACCCTATGGACAATGTTCCTCCAGGCCTTCCTGTCCTCTACCATCTTCTGGAGTCCATTTAAGCTCACGCCTACTGCTTCAGTGACTCCATCCAGCCACCTCATTCTCTGTCGTCCCCTTCTTCTATTGCCCTCAATCTTTCCCAGCATTAGGCTCTTCTCCAGTGAGTCCTTCCTTCTCATTAGATGGCCAAAGTATTTGAGTTTTAGCTTCAGGATCTGGCCTTCTAAAGAGCAGTCAGGGTTGATCTCCTCTAGGACTGACCGGTTTGATCGCCTTGCAGTCCAAGGGACTCGCAGGAGTCTTCTCCAGCACCATAGTTCAAAGGCTTCAATTCTTTGGCGTTCAGCCTTTCTTATGGTCCAGCTTTCACTGCCATACATTGCAACTGGGAAGACCATAGCCTTGACTATACGCACTTTTGTTGACAGGGTGATGTCTCTGCTTTTTAGTGTGCTGTCTAGATTTGCCATGGCTTTCCTCCCCAGGAGCAAGCGTCTTTTTATTTCTTGGCTACAGTCCCCATCTGCAGTGATCTTGGAGCCCAGGAAAATAAAATCTGTCACTACCTCCATTTCTTCCCCATCTATTTGCCAGGAATTGAGAGGGCCAGATGCCATGATCTTGGTTTTCTTAATGTTTAGTTTCAACCCAAGTTTTGCACTCTCCTTCTTCACTCGCAACAAGAGGCTCTTTAGTTCCTCTTCACTTTCTGCCATTAGAGTGGTATCATCTGCATATCTTAGGTTGTTGATGTTTCTTCCGGCAATCTTAATTCCAACTTTTGATTCATCTAGCCCTGCCTTTCTCATGATGTGCTCTGCATATAAGTTAAATAGGCAAGGCGACAGTATACAGCCTTGCCGGACTCCTTTCCCAATTTTGAACCAATCAGTGGTTCCGTGTCCAGTTCTCACTGTTGCTTCTTGGCCTGCATATAGGTTTCTCAAGAGACAAATAAGATGGTCTGGTATGCCCATCTCTTTAAGGACTTGCCAGAGTTTGTTATGATCCACACAATCAAAGGCTTTAGCATAGTCAATGAAGCAGAAGTAGATGTTTTTCTGGAACTCTCTAGCTTTCTCCATGATCCAGCGTATGTTAGCAATTTGATCTCTAGTTCCTCTGCCTCTTCGAAATCCTGCCTGTACTTCTGGTAGTTCTCGATCCACATACTGCTGGAGTCTAGCTTGTAGAATTTTAAGCATAACTTTACTAGCATGAGAAATGAGTGCAATGGTGCGATAGTTTGAACATTCTTTGGCACTGCCTTTCTTTGGAATTGGAATGTAAACTGATCTTTTCCAATCCTGTGGCCACTGTTGAGTTTTCCAAATTTGCTGGCAAATTGAGTGAAGCACTTTTACTGCATCGTCTTTTAAGATTTTGAATAGCTCAGCTGGAATACTGTCACCTCCACTAGCTTTGTTGTTGCTCAGCTTTTCTAAGGCCCACTTCACTTCACATTCTAGGATGTCTGGCTCGAGCTCAGTGACCACCTCATTGTGATTATCAGGGACATTAAGCTCATTCTTGTATAGTTCTTCTGTGTAATTTTGCCACCTCTTCTTAATCTCTTCTGCCTCTGTTAGGTCCCTGCCATTTTGGTCCTTTATCATGCCCATTTTTGCATGAAACGTTCCCTTCATCTCTCCAATTTTCTTGAAAAGATCTCTGGTCCTCCCTATTCTATTGTTTTTTTCTATTTCTTTGCATTGTTCATTTAAGAAGGCATTCTTATCTCTTCTAGCTATTCTTTGGAATTCTGCATTTAATTGGGCGTATCTTTCTTTTTCTCCCTTGCCTTTCACTTCCCTCCTTTCCTCAGCTATTTGCAAAGCTTCCTCAGACAGCCATTTTGCTTTCTTGCATTTCTTTTTCTTTGGGATGGTTTTGGTTGCTACCTGTTGTACAATGTTGCGAACCTCTGTCCATAGTTCTTCAGGCACTCTGTCTATCAGATCTAATTCCTTAAATCTATTTGTCACCTCTACTGTATATTCAACAGGGATATGATTTAATTCATACCTGACTGGCCTAGCGCTTTTCCCTACTTTCTTTAATTTAAGCCTAAACTTTGCAACAAGAAGCTCATGGTCTGAGCCACAGTCAGCTCCTGGTCTTGTTTTTACTGACTGTATAGAGCTTCTCCATCTTTGGCTGCAGAGCATATAGTCAATCTGATTTCTGTGTTGACCGTCTGGTGATGTCCATGTGTAAAGCCGTCTCTTGGGTTGTTGGAAAAGAGTGTTTGCTATGACCATCGTATTCTCTTGACAAAATTCTATCAGCCTGTGCCCTGCTTCATTTTGTACTCCAAGGCCAAACTTGCCTGTTATTCCAGTTATCTTTTGGCTTCCTACTTTAGCATTCCAATCTCCCATGATGATAAGGACATCATTTTTGGGTGTTAGTTCTATAAGGTGCTGTAGGGCTTCATAGAACCGGTCAATTTCATCCTCTTCAGCACTGGTGGTTGGGGCATAGACTTGGACTACTGTGATATTGAATGGTTTGCCTTGGATTCGAACTGAGATCATTCTGTCATTTTGAGGGTTGTATCCCAGTATTGCTTTTCCTACTTTTTTATTGACTATGAAGGCTACTCCATTTCTTCTGAGGGATTCTTGCCCGCAGTAGTATACCTGATGGTCGTCTGAATTAAATTCACCCATTCCTGTCCATTTTAGTTCGCTGATACCTAAGATGTCAATGTTTAGTCTTGTCATCTCTTGTTTGACCACGTCCAGCTTTCCTTGATTCATGGATCTTACATTCCAGGTTCCTATGGAGAAAGAATCTTTACAGCATCGGACTTTCCTTTCACCACCAGACATATCCACAGCTGAGCGTCCTTTCGGCTTTGGCCCAGTCGCTTCATTCTTTCTGGCGCTACTAGTACTAGCCCTCTGCTCTTCCCCAGTAGCATATTGGACGCCTTCCGACCTGAGGGGCTCATCTTCCAGCGTCATATCGTTTTGCCTTTTGGTACTGTCCATAGGGTTTTCATGGCAAAGATACTGGAGTGGGTTGCCATTTCCTTCTCCAGTGGATCACGTTTTGTCAGAACTCTCTGCTATGACCTTTCCGTCTTGGGTGGCCCTTCACGGCATAGCTCATAGCTTCATTGAATTACGCAAGCCCCTTCGCCACGACAAGGCAGTAATCCATGAAGGGGTTGTTTTATATAGATGGTACCAAGTGATTCAACTTTCTGCTCACTATTTTAATAATAAGTTTGATGAAGAATGGGAAAGAGTATGCTTATCAAATTTGTAGCTGGCCCAGAATTGGTCAGAATGTCTAATACTATAGAAGTGAGAAATAAAATTTATATATGCATTTTATAGAGGCAAATGTAGTTTTTTACTGGAACTGAAATTGAATGCAAAGGTGTATAATAATGAATTTATGGCTTGGTATTAGTACTTGTGCAGGGGTGCAATGTAGACTAGCCTCCTCATGATGCACCCTGGGCAATGTTACTGTCATGGATAAATAATCTGTACTTTCCAGCTGGTAAACCTCACAAGGATCTCTCAGTAAGAAGCAGCAGCATGAATACCAAATTAATGCTATATTCTGTTATGCCATATGAAACAAAGTAAAAGTACTTGTGCAAAACATCATGGAATCATAGTTCATTGTAATCTGAATAAGCCAGAAGTGTGATGCAGCTGCAAAGAATGCAAATAGAGTTTTAATCTATATGAATAGAGTATGGTTTCCAAATCATAGGATGTACTAATTTATTTTTATTTGATCAATCATTTAAACTTTTCAGGAGTCAAAGAAATAAAAGCTTATTCAAAGAAGGATAAACTAAATCCTATAAAGAAAGATAGGAAGGATAAGGCATGTTTATCCTTGAGAAGACAAGATAGGAAGAAGTTGAAAGTTCTTTTCAAATATCTGAGGGGATATCATAAGAGAAAAAAATCAAGATCTGTTCTCTATCATTCCAGTGTGTAGGTTTAGATTAATTAATTTAAGAAGAAAAAGTAACAGATTTCATAGAACTTTGAACAATTTAACAATGCAATCAATTGACATAAGCTAAATTATAAAATACCAATCTGGGCAATACCTAAACATGCAATAGAAAATATAAGTGTGGGATTTAAACATGATGTGACTACATATAAAGATATTCTTAGAATGGAAAGGAATGTATGGCAATTAAAGCCATTCAGTATTTTAAAAGAAGAAAGAATAGTGCAGACTTGGTTTCAGTATGGTCAGTTACAAGCTAGATGGAAGGAGGATCAGAAAATTGGTATTTCGACAATCGATGAAAATTTGGTTAAACAAATAAGAGATCAAAGTCCAGCGCATATAAGGAGGATATATAATGCACTGATAGAAATAGATTCAGAAATGGAACTTGTTAAAGATTGCATGATAAAATGGGCCCAGAATTTTCAGGAGCCCATAGCGACGGATATCTGGGAAAAACTGCCTACTATAGAAGAGTGGACTTTAAAAGTTTCAAACCTGGCGGAAATGGCAAAGATTTCAGCATATTTGAAAGAACACTCGCAACAGAGATATATTTTGGAATGGAGAAGATGGATTGATTATATTCAGAATAAATATGGGACTAGAAAGTTTCATTTAGTATATGAATAAGTATTAGTATTATATGATGTATTATTAATTAGTTATTATTATTTAGTTATTTAGTTATGTTAAGAGGAGTTAAAGTGCGATAGAATCTAAAGTGTCTTTTTTTAGTTGGTTAGCATATTTTAGCTTAAGTTGGTCAAAGTTTATACCCTGTATTCAGCTCTGGGTGGTCATGTGGCCGGCATGACTAGACGCCAAAGGCGCACGGAACGCTGTTACCTTCCCACCGTAGTGGTCCCTATTTTTCTACTTGCATTTTTTACATGCTTTCGAACTGCTAGGTTGGCAGAAGCTGGGACAAGTAACAGGCGCTCACTCTGTTACACTTAGAACTACAGGTGCCTAATTAATAAGTGACAGAAAATAAGAGGAGATGCATAGTCTGTAGTCCATACCTCTTATCTATCATTAGAACTTTTTTTGAACATGAGTATCCCATGGATAGGGGAACATAGGATGATACGAAAGAGGGCTGTTCTGATGCTTCTGCCTGGCATAATTATTTGCAAGGAAATAGCAGTCTTGGTAGTGACCAAGGACTTCTGACATTATGGCCAGCAGTACCTGAAAGTTGCCAGGAAACAGCTACAGGGAGCATGCATGTTAAAATTAAGCAGTTGAGATTGGTGTGTGCTTGGCAATCATCACAATGGCACTTTGTGTTACTGCCAAAATGAAGTCAATTACAAAGGTACAAAGAGCTATTTGGGAACTCTGCCAGCAAAAGCCCCTGATGATATCAGATGTTCAGTTTCTCCTACATCCAGATCAAAAGGATTCCATAAAACAGTGTCTAGCAATCAGAATTAAGGGGGCAGGTAAATGACCAATAAACTTATGCACATCCCAGCGCTGTCAGTGAAGTGTGCTAGATCATGTCTGTTGCAAAATATATGTTGGATAAACACTAGCATAAAGGCAGATCTGCTAAAGACACCTTTACGCTACTTCTGATATGGGATGGGGTGAGAAAAAGGGAATGACTTGAAAATGTGACATTGCATTCTAATAAAAAAAAACAGTGAACATGATGCTTAAACAAATAAAATACCAGAAGTTGGCAAATATAGACCTTCTAGTAAAGTCATTTTACTTAAACAAGATTTTTTCCCCTTCAGCCTTCATTAATTTTTTATTATGTTGTTAATCCGCTCCCTTTGGCACTATTGTGGAGTTCAATCTTTTGTCAATTTCAATGCTATGGAAATTTATGTCTACTCTTCACCTAACAGCTAATGAGTATTATAACTTGTTTGTACGCAAGGCTAAAACTGCAGGAAAAAAACCTATGTATTTTATACAGTTTTGACATACTGCTGCTGCATTTGCTGCTTCTCAAATCTATTTTTATTAATATTAAATATTCTCATTTAGAAAAAAGGAGTTTTCAAAACATATTATTCTGAAATTTTGAATATCATTCCTGTCATAATTTAGATTTTCTATGCTTAACTAAATGTTTTTTTATGCTCATACAACAAACTAGATTCATTAGCAGAGTAATCCAGGAGTCAGTTGACCAAAGCAGTTCAAAGTAGTCAAATAATTACAGATGAAGTCACCTAAATCAAGCCAGGAAGGTTCCAGCAGCTAATGTGACACATTATTCCATGATGGACTGCAGATAATGTGCACTAAAGCTGTCATGTATTGCACTCAAGTCATATATCATATTGGTTCGCTCTTCGAAGCCCACTCATGCCATTGATACAGAGGAGAGTTTTCTTTTAAAGTAGAAGAAGAGTGCAGGTTAAATTAAAATTCCTTCTTTTCCCAGGAGCACTGTCCATCTCTACTTTCACATTCATCTTTTCACTAACCTTTTTGCTTCTTCAGTTGTATCATGCACTCCTGTATCTGCAGAACTTGAAACATGCCAAAAGAAATCATATAAAATATCCTTCTCTATCTTGGTATTCTCTAGGTGTGTTGGGAGTATCATTCCCAAAATTCCAGGCAGTTCTAAAGAATGGTATTTCAGTCTACCAACATTGCATCTTCAAATTGCCATCCAGCAATTGCTGTTATGGTTTTGATCTAACAATCCTTCTCAGATTTACTCAGATGTTTCTTTCGTAGATAATATTTCTCATATATAACTCCATCTTTAGATACTGTGATTCAAATAGAATTGAGTCAAAGATACTAGTTTGTTGTCTTCTTGCAATTGCTTGAATCGTTTGAGGTTTGTTTTTTCCCCAAGATGCTTTCTCTTAAGTTGATGCATCAAACAACATGTTCATTTTGAGCTCTGGGTTCATAAATGTGAGGCATGTCAGTCCTTAAATTTAGCTGGCCCATTTCAGTTGATTTGTTAGATACATAATTTACTCTGAATTTTGAAGTCCATTCTATTTTTATCAAGTTGATTTCCTATCTAAAGAGTAACATTCTGTTATATCTGCTTTATCAGTGAGACCAGCTTTAATTTAATGAAAATGTATTTATTAAATTTATATGCTGCCCATCTCCATATCAAGTACCAATTCATTTAGAACTTCCAGTTTCAACTTTAACAAAATAAGACTAAAGTATACCTAGGGTTTTGTTTTGTAATGTACTACTAGTGACTTAACTTAATACATTGGATTGGATCCAAAGTAGAGTTATTGCATCAAAAGGATTTAAGTTAGCCTTTAACCCACCTATAATTCTGAAGCCTGCTTACCATGTGAGTGGTCACTATAAAAATACTTTTCCTGACACTGGTTGTTTATTTAATTGTCTTTGCAGACTAAATATGCATTAGTCAGTGCTGACAGTACTCTAAATAATTTATATATTGCATTACATAATTTAGATTGCAGTATCATTAAAGAATCTAAAGCTCTTCAAAATCAGTTTTTAAAATGAATTCTTCCATTGCTGTCAAAGATGTCTAAAATCCAAATTAGACCCAATAGATTAATATGATAGTCTGCAATATAAGACATCTGAGTTATAAAGGGTACATTATTATTTGCAGAAATATTAGTATTTCAGCAACAGTTAAAATGGCCATTTTCCTTTACATATAGCTAGACCCTACTTTTGAATAAAGACAACTACTTTATTATTTAAATTACCTTTTCATTAATATATATTTCTGTTATATATAGCTAGAAATTGGTGTTTTCAGTCCCAGTATATCTGATGGGTGCCAGGTAGAGAAGGCTGCCTTATGACACCAAAAAAGCTTCTGTAATCAAAGTACTTAAACCAAGCTAATCTGTTATTCCCATTAAAATACTAACTTAAAGAGGTTATCAGAACAATAGTCTGAAATTATATGATCATTTAGATACAATTTTTTTTTATTTTTTCAAGCAGATACAGGAGCTTTCTGTTGAATTAAATTAGCTTTCCATTAATTTAATGATTTTAATATACCATATATACAACGTAAAAGAATGATGCCCATTTATAAATAAAGAAATAATAAAGTTTCATCTAGTCGCTGAGGTACTAGGCTAGAAAGAAATCACCATGCAAGGTTGTTGTATGGAAAGTAGGAGGAAGGTACAGTATGTTGCATATGTTCTCCCCCTTGAGTTATTTAAAATAAAAATAAAATAACACAAGAGGGAAAATATATACAACATACCTTCCTCCTATATTCCCTACAACATACAATGTAATTTCTTTTTAGCCTAGTACCTTTAACTTTATTTATTAGATTATATATGTAATGTCAGTTTGTTCTAATATCATGTAATGGGTTTTCTCTATTTAATATTAATAAGAGTCATGTAAATACAAGTACACTTGTCCATTTTGTTTATAATGAAGGCTGACCACTGAAAACACTGGCAGCATTCTTCTGTTAGCCATCCTGCCAAGTAAACTTCTTAACCGAGTAAGTTAAGAAATTAACAAATTTGGTACACCGACATCATTAGGCTCAAAAGATACAGTAGTCTAGAACAGTGGCTGCCAGCCTTTTGGGCTCCAGGGGTCAGTTCCATGCAGGGTGGGTTTTTTGTGGACCGGGGATGTATGGTTTCATGCTGAATCCCATACAACAGAAAAGATAGATTTGAGAACAAAATGAAATATACACAGTGGTGGGATTCAAATATGTGAACAACCAGTTGCTACTTCCGGAAGTCCATTCTGGGTCTGGGCAACAAAAAATTAGCTTGCGCTTCTGCCAAAGTGGTGTGAACCAGCTGAATCCCACCACTGAATATACACATATATGGAGTCCTTGGTGCTCTCTTTTATTATCCATCTAGGTAACATCATTAGTGTTCCTGAATGTAGAGTTTGTTCCCTGTTTATATACCATATATAGTAGTTTATCCTGCCAGTGTTGGTAAGGGTATGATTTTCTTCTTCGTAGTTCCTTGATTAGCATATTGTTTTCTATTTAATTGTTTGTCTGGTATTAATCCCTGTTTATCTGGGTGTTGGCTGCTAGAGAAATATGTTCTGGTATTTTTGTTCTCGGATGTTTTATTGTCTCTTTTGAATGGTTTGTATATGTGGTTTATCTCCATATGTAACTTGATGGCTAATTTGTCTGAGTGTAAGGCTTCCAGAAATTCCCTAGCATCAAATTTCTCTTGGTCTGAGATGCTCTTTTCCCAGCTGAAACTATGATTGAGTTAGTTGTTGCATTGTGAAATTAAGGGGTTTTTATTGTATTTTCTGACTGCTAGATGCTGTGCTTGTTTTGTAAAAGAAAAAGGTGCTGGAACTCACACATGTCATACAACCCACCTTGCCTACCCTACAAGGTTCCATCCAAAAAAGTTGCCAAAACTCCGTTATGAGCATTCTATGAGAAAAAAAGCCCTGGCTAGACATGTTCATGGATGCTTCCTGGTAGTATTCTGCCTGTCTGTCCTACATAGCAGCTATTACAGTCCTTACACTGTAAATTGTAAATGATTTCTGATTTTTCTTCTTGGGCTACTGGGTCCTTAGGTTTATTTAAGATATTTTCAAAGATTTTAGTTGGTTTAGGTCCAATGGTGATGCTGTGTGGTTTTAGAAGTAAGTTATTTCTAAGATGTTTTTGACATATGGCAATATTTTGTATGGCAGTGATATATGGCATTTTTATATATTAAATTGTTACATGAACAGGGAGAAAACCCCACACTCAACAGCACTGATGATATTACCTAGTTGGTTAATGAAACATCTGTAAGCAAACAACCAAGTTTGAAGTTGTAAATTAATGATATCCAAAAGTGTTTAAGAATGTGAAGTATTTGTGACTCAAGTGTACATAAAAGGCTGCACAGTAATTTGGAATATAATAGCAATAGCAATAGCACTTACTTATATATAGCTCCATAATGGATGGCGCCCGACCTTCGCTCCTTCCGACGCGATCTGAAGACCTACTTGTTCGAACAAGCTGGCCTGGCCTGATGGGTGATGGGTTTGGATTTTAATATTGTTTTAATGTATTTTAACCTATTGTTGTTAGTTTCTGGGCACCTTGTTTAATCTCTTTTAATATTTGTATTCTTGTATTTTTATATGTTTGCCCTGTTCACTGCCCTGAGTCCTTTGGGAGAAGGGCGGTATACAAATAAAATTATTATTATTATTATTATTATTATTATTATTATTATTATTATTATTATTATTATTATTATTATTATTATTATTATTATTATTATTGCTTTAGAGCACTCTCTGAGCAGTTTACAAATGTCAGCATATTGCCCCCAACAGTCTGGGTCTCCATTTTATTGACCTTGAAAGGATGGAAGGCTGAGTCAACCTTCAGCTGGTCAGGATCGAACTCCTAACTGTGGGCAGAGTTAGCCTGCTATACTGCATTCTAACTAGGTGCAGCTGGGTAATAATGCTTCCAATTACATAGAAGCTGTTTGTTGTAGCATTGTGCTGTGTATGCGTAAATGAATCGCTCCATAAGTTACCTTTCAACATCTCTCCTCAGCCATGTTGGTTGGTACAGAAGACTGATATATTAATACTTTCAATTTAATTGCCTAATTATGGAATAAATGTTAGAGAATACACTTTATTTTGTTATTTTCTAATATATGTGTAGGGGGAATTTCTCCCTCAGAATCCTTAATGAATTACTAACTGACCCAGTCAAACAATATTTTCCTGTGAAAGAAGTTTTTGTTGTTGTTGTTTCCTTCATACAAGATTGCCTGTAGTTTTTATTATTGCAAGAACTGGCCCACTGAACGTAGCACAGAGTCGAAGGTTTCGATGAGAAGACCATGATTAATGAGTTAGCCATTAATGCCAGTAGATTGAACAACTAAAATCTGATTATATTAAAGTGCTTCCCAAACATTAGGGTCACATTAACAGTTTATTGAAACAAGCTGATAAAATTTTAAATGGTCATCTAATTCCCCAGGGCTCCTAATTGTTGCATGATATATCACTCTGTAGAGAAATCTATTACATTGTTCCAAATGAGAAAATGCAATTTACTGTACCATTAGTGAGGCGGACAAAGCATTTTAGTCCCTTGCAGAGAGAGCCTGGCCAGAAAACTATAAAATACATAGGTGCTTCCTGCACAAAACATTCTTAGCTTTCATGCATATTTGCTAAAGAGATATCACAATTAATAAAACACTATACCAAATTCATATATTTAAAACACATATACATTCAGGATTTAATTCAGGATTGGTCTATGGTATAAGGCTGAAATTACAGTGAACTCTTTTTTGGAATAAATCCTCTTGAGCATCAATAAATCAGAGTATGCATCATTTTCTTCTTTTAATTGCTGGAATATTTGAGTATCTGCCAGATTCAAAATACTAAGATTTAAAATTGCAATCCATTTTTAAGCATATATCACCCTTTCTTTCTTCAGCAATGTAATTTTGTATAAATATAAGATGAGGCAGGTCTTATGTTAAATAAAAAATTATCCAAAAATAATCAAGCCTAATTTGGGTTCATTGAGAAGAAAGTGCAGCTCAGCCTTTACAAAGGAACATTATTGTTAGGGAAAGGCAGGATTTGAATCAGTTAAACTTTAAATCATTAGTTAAACTTGTCTCCAGCTTGATCAGAAAAGACCTATTGGAATGAAATTTTGCTGGTCAAATTTATAAAACCTTGGGCAAATCAATGATTGTAACTGAGAATAAATTGTTTCTAATTTTCCAAAAAATTATTATTTTAACATTTTACATACCTTCATGCATATAATCTTATTTGTATCTATAGTTATCTGTAAGGCAACTCGTTTGGAGATTACAAATTAACATTATAGCAGGCCTGTGACTAGAATGGCAATACAGAAGCAATTACCTAACATTTTCTCTGCCCCCTCCTAAATTTTAAATTATCTTTAAGAGGGCAGACAAGATTCCTCCTACCTGTTTTAATGTCCTCCCAGAAATTTTAGATTAGGCATGTTTCCTGGTGGATTTATTTCTCTGTCTCTATAGAGTGATATAAAAATCCTGCCAAAATAGGTGCATCTGTTCTGGATAGATTACCCAAAAAAATTAGACAAGAAAAAAGAAAATAATGCAATTAGAAAGGCAGTTTGAAGACATTAATGATCTGAAAGGTTAATTTAGAAAGAGAATGTCATAATTACTTTGATGAAATATTCCTACACCTTTTTCATCCAAAACTGCATTTTACTGGAAACCACTCAGATGCCTCTGAGAAGCTCCTAAACTGAATTACAGAGTTTTATAGTCAAAACCAGTCATTTAGATCATTGTCCAATTCCTGCTTAATGCAAAAATCAAATTAAACCATCTCTATTAGATGGCTGTTTATTCTCCACTTGAACACTTCCAATGAAGAGAAACCCACCCACTGTCTGAGTAATTGTTTCATTGTCAACTGCTCTTAATGTGTTCTTTTCTATTATACATTCAGAATCTTCTTTCCAGTTGTCTATAACTCTGTGTCGTAAATTCTGAAAAAATTAAGGACAAGTTTTTACTGTCATTTGTATACATCCTTTTGGATATTTGGAGAGAGTGTTCATATTTCACACCAATTTTCTCAGGGTTATCTGTTTCTAATTTGATCATCCTCTCTTGAGAGGATTCAGGTTTTTTGCCTGAAACTCTCACCTGCTTATCAACCCACATGGTCCTGGAACTATGATAGCAACCAGGACTTCCAGAATTGTTGTCACTAAGGGATGTGGGCACATGATGTCACATTTACAACCAATTAGTGATAGTAATCCTGGTCCCAATTGCTGTTACAATCTAAAGACTGCCTGTATGGACTGCCTATAACTCTGCTATTGCTTTTTGTGTCATCTTCTTATACTCCAGTGAGTCACCTGAGTCTCTTAATTCTGTCTCCATTCCCTGAACTTAAAGAATGCTTCTGTGTTCTTTGTTTACCTCAAGATTTCTGAATATTTGCTTCAGGACCTGTTCACTGACTCTCTACAGGGAGGCAATTACTGTCTGCTTTAGAATCTTCCGTTATCAAATTGACTAGTCTGAATCTTCCTTTACTATTTTTGAAGATAGAAACAACATTGCTGTTTCCCAGTTATCCGGTACTTCACAATTTCTCCAAAATTTCTCAGTTAATACATATGTTCACACTGTCAATTTCTCCACAGTAATTCGTTTAGTCCTGGAGATGTAACAAGATTTACTCATTCAGAGAAAATAGTTTTTCCTTGACCATCATTCTTCAAGTCTCAAGTTTTAGTCTCTCTCCTCCTTCTTGCTGTTTACAACTGTCAAATGGAATACTTGTTGTTGGAAAAGACTAAATGATTATAAATACTATTCAAGAAGCTTTTAGTATTTTCCTTTATTGAGCTGCTAGTATACCATTGCTATGCCCTTTTATTTTATTTATTGTTTGAAACTTAGCTGAATAAGCTCTTTTGTTGTTAGTATGCTTCAGATCATTTTCCATTTTGCTGTCCTAATGTCATATCTACCTTTCCAAGCTACTTCTATGTAGCCTTCCTTAATTAATTGACCCTCTTTCCATCTTCCATACATGTCGTTTTTTCCTTTTCATACCTTCACTAAGCTTTTTTATGTGGCATGTATACAAGCTATATTATCTTATATATTGGTTCTTCTCTTGTTGAATTTTTTCATCTTTGGAACTATTTGCAATTGTTTTTTTAATAACTCCTTTTTAAAAAACTGCTGCCTATTTTGCATTAGTTTCTTTTGCCATGAAATGCTATTTATAATTGCACCATGTTGATTAAAATCTACTTTTCTAAACCTCAAGGGACACATTGGACTATGCTTAGCCTTAGTTCCCCTTGAGATCAAGAACTCCAAATTATATTAGCTTTGTCATTCATATAATCCAGCCTTCCACAACTTGTTGCCCTTCAAATGTACTGGATTTTGGCAAGTACAATAAATATTGAAAACATAAGATAAGAAAAGACTGATACAATGTTTATTTAGCCATGTAAAATATTACCCCTAATCACATATTTTGTATTCCAAGGATATTCCATGTAAAATGGTGTGTCTTCATCAGTACTAATTATCCAAATTTATTTACTATCACAGATCTATATGGGCAGGGAGAGGACATAGAAAAAGAAAAAGCTCATAGGTTGCCCTAGTTTAAGCACTAAACCAATGTATGTTCAGGTTGCTGCTCTGAATAGTTGAACAATTCAGTCCGATTATTTTTCCCACCAGAATACCAGTGAGATTTTCTGGCCCCATAGAATTCCCACAAGGCTGTATAGTTAAAGTATCTTTTTAGACAAGACATTTCTAAAGGAAATTCATTGAGAAGTATGTCATAATTCATATATCAAAATCACTGCAGGAAGCACAGAACTGCAGATTACTTCTATGGCAGCCTGATAATTTAAAATATCAGTTTTATGTGCAATCTATGTTTAACTTTGTTTTAGTGTAAGGCAATACCTTAGGTATAATTGGGGGCCATTTCTTCAGAGAGTGTAAATTGGTTTCTATCATAGAAGGGAAATTGGCTTTTCATCTGAAGGTGACTAAAAATGAAGGATTTTTTTATTGATAGCTGAAGTAAGTATCATCTGATAGCATCCTCTTAGCATCCTTTTAAATGTCACTGATGGCATAAATATCACAATAACATTTAATTAATGTTAAGTTGGCACATATCCAGGAAAAGCATCATAAATGTTGACATTCCAACATGTTTAGCACAAGAGTAATTCAACGGTTTAAATTAAGGGAAATCAACTTAGTTAGAATGCAGATATTCTTTTCATCTCAAATGATAACCTATATTATCATATCAAGCAATATTCTTATTCGAAAACTTTTCATTGTCCATCAACTCAGTATTGCTGTTGGAATGTCATAGAAAAGGAACCTAGAACCATGTATGGGTACCATCTCGTGCAAAAATATGAATGGGTTCCTCTTGTGTTTATGTAAGTGGGAAGATAAGAGATGGCACACAGGAATATAGCAGACATTAAATTCAACCAGCTCATACTCTAACAGAGGGGTGTGTGATTTTTATTGGCTGCAGGATTGCATCAGTTGTTGAACAGCATGAAAGGGTTGTTTAGTAAAAGGGGATAAGGTCGCATTTTTTTTAAAAAAAAAAGGCTTTGAAAAGGATTGCAGAGTATTGAAAATTTAATTGGTTAGAGTCTAAGGAATTTTATACATTCATTTTATAAAATTGGTATTCAAAAATAGCTCCCTAATTAATATATTGAGAACCAGTTTGGTGTAGTGGTTAAGAAGAAATGGCTAATTAGAAACCCCACCTTAGACATAAATCAGCTAGGTCATCTAGGTCCAATTGCTCTCTCTCAACCTTAGGAAGAAGGCAATTGCAAACCACTTCCAAAATTTTGCCAAGCAAACTACAGCAACTTGTCCACGCAGTTGCCAGGAATTAATACTAATTCAAAAGCACATACATTTGTTTTTAATGCATTAAAGTATTTTTCGGAAATAGCTCTTATGGATACCCCTGTTCTGTACCAGCCTACTACCGGCCCTGCAGAAAAGGCAGGGAGAACCCCTTTACAAGAAGGCAAAGGCTGGAACTAAGCCTGCCAAATTTATGGACACAAAAGCAAACAGAGCAAAACAAAACACGAACCATGAAACAGGAGCTATTCAAACGGTTGCCTTCAGCAAACCAGCCCTCCCACACATTCCCCTTTGAAACAGTTCAAGGCATGGCTTCTCTCTGCCTCCTTCCGAGGTGCCCCATTGCCTTCCTCTGTTTACTCCTGCTTGACTGCCTCCTGCGTCGGGTGTCCTTGAACAGGGCCAGCTGTGGGTCATCTTCATCCACACTGTCAGGCTCACACAGCTGGGTCTGCGTTGTAACCAGATGGGAGGGGCCTGGCTGAAGGCTCTGCAGAGCCTCAAGGCTATCCTTAGCAAGCTCTCCAACACCCCCCTCCTCCTCCTCTGAATCGTCCGACCCAACTGCTGAACCCACAGGCTGACCCTGAATCACAACAACCCCTGTCACCAATCTGCTCTGATGTTTTCATTTCTCATGGTAACACAATGTGCTATCTCCCAACATACAAATCTTGATTTAGAGGAAAACATCTGTACAGGAATTTTTGAATGAGAAAAACAGTGTTTAATAACTACAACACAACAACGGTGTCCCCTTTCCTTGCTTTCCCTATTAACCCTTTCTCAAAATATTCCTAATTTCTTCCTTTGTTCTGCATGCAACCTTTCCACTCCAGCTAATCTTCCTAGTCTCACTTTATTGGGTAAATCCTAAATCAGTTCAGAACCCTCCATTTCAACCTGGATTATACCCAGCCAGCTTCTGGCTGCTGTGCTTCTCTCCATTTAGGAGGCATCAGAAATGAAACCATATTTTACATTTCTTTTATTGACAAATTGGTGATTAATGTATGGTACTTCAAAGCAAAGTGCTACCTGCAGCATTCTTATTTCCTCAAGAATCTCTCTCTTGTTGAGCCCTGCAGTTTTCTGGAGTGGGTGATCAGCCCTGCTGACCAATCAAAGTGGGGCAAAAGAGAAGGAATACCAGTTTATGAAGGAGAATTTTATATGATGCAGGAGGACTCACAGGAGAGCAGCCAGCAGTAATATTGTGTATATCCTTTTTCCCATTTCCTTTTTAATCTTTTATTCCAAAGGAAATTTTCACATCAATTACATAGGTGGACAACAGAGGCAGCTTTAGTCTGAGGCAACATGACATTGTCATCTTGAGAAGTGGAACAGAAGAGGGGCAAATGTGAGCTATGGAGAATACAATCTCTGGTTATATTAGTCTTCTGCAACAAAGATAACAGTCTTGTGACATCTTAATAACTAACAACTTTATTATCACATAACAATTCATGGATCATAGTCTAGTTCATCAAATGCCTGCAGTACTGCTCAGACGGAATTGATGAATAGTAATGGCAGTTTCCAGAATTTCCCAGAGATTGTGCTCCATTTTAATTTGTCTGCATCATATAAGTATCAATTGGGTTTGGGTGTCAGTCATGGGTGTCAATAAACGTACGTTAAGCAGGAGACATGATAAATGAACCCTAATAAAAACCAAACTTCTCTAATGTTTTGTTTTTCTGAATATTTATTCCAAATCCTACAAATTCATGTTGCTTTTAATACTATTGTCATCCCTGAAATAAATCACTGTGTGTACTTCCTGTGATCTTTGAAAAGGCAATAAAACAGATTGTTTTTAATGGCTGTTCCAGCAATGAAAAATATCTTTGTTAGGTGGAAACAACAAATTGGATGCTATTTCAATTCCTTTTAATGGCGCGAGGATCTTTGCAACATGCTGTGAAAAATATTCTCTTAATGATAGGCCTGTGGCACAACTTAAGGAGTCATCAAGAAATAAATGCTTGGCTGTCTGGCTGGCAGCTTGGTGTCCCTTAATTGAAGTATTATAAGATTCTGTGAAGAATAAACCCTCTGGGGTATTATAGCTAAATGGCATGGACACCTCTGATGAGACATGTAGATGAAGACATGTCAATAGAATCTTCACCAATTTGCTGTAATAGGAGGGACTGATTAATTTCGTAACCATGGCTGCTTCTATTAGCTAACCTAAAGAATGATTTGGACTTTATTAAGCAAGATGTTTCTTTTCTTTCCAAGAGACTCCTGCACCAGAGTTATTGATTTCCAAAAGTGAAAAAATATACTGTTCTTGTAAGGATCTTAGTTTATTGTTTTGTTTGTTACATAATAATATAATAGACAAATGAATAGAAAATGAAGAATGAAAGAAATTGACAAATGACTATAAAATGAAGAAGCTAAAGTGTTCCGGGACTTTAGAATTCAAACAGACAAGCATCTGCAATACCGAAGACTTAACAATTGTTGATAAGAAAGACAAAATAATTTAGACAGTGGACATCTCTATATCTAGAGACAACAAAACAGAAAAGAAGTGAAGAAAATCACAAAATACAAATACCTGCAAATTGAAGCAGAACAACAAAAAAAGCAAACATAATAGCAATAGTGATAAGCTTGAGCAGGGTCCGTAAGATTATCTGGGGCACTAAACATCCTCTTCATGACCTGTTTTCCTTGTTACCTTCTGGGAGGAGGCTTCATGGTATCCATAGCAGAACATCCAGATTCAGCCATAGTTTCATTCCATACAGCAGTAACCTTGTGAACTATCAAGCTTCCGCCTTCCATTATATATTCAAGATGGACAGTATTTAATAATTATTTGTTGTCTATATGTAGGAGGGTGGGTCTATACATAGGTTGTATATAGTATGTTTAGGTGTGTGTCATGTATGTGTTTCACTTGGAGAGCGGGCAACTAAATTTCATTTTTGATGTGTGTCGTTGTGCCCACAGTAAAAAAATGACAATAAAGGTTATCTTGCCTTGCCTTGCCTTGCCTTGCCTTGCCTTGCCTTGCCTTGCCTTGCCTTGCCTTGCCTTGCCTTGCCTTGCCTTGCCTTGCCTTGCCTTGCCTTGCCTTGCCTTGCCTTGCCTTGCCTTGCCTTGCCTTGCCTTGCCTTGCCTTGCCTTGCCTTGCCTTGCCTTGCCTTGCCTTGCCTTGCCTTGCCTTGCCTTGCCTTGCCTTGCCTTGCCTTGCCTTGCCTTGCCTTGCCTTGCCTTGCCTTGCCTTGCCTTGCCTTGCCTTGCCTTGCCTTGCCTTGCCTTGCCTTGCCTTGCCTTGCCTTGCCTTGCCTTGCCTTGCCTTGCCTTGCCTTGCCTTGCCTTGCCTTGCCTTGCCTTGCCTTGCCTTGCCTTGCCTTGCCTTGCCTTGCCTTGCCTTGCCTTGCCTTGCCTTGCCTTGCCTTGCCTTGCCTTGCCTTGCCTTGCCTTGCCTTGCCTTGCCTTGCCTTGCCTTGCCTTGCCTTGCCTTGCCTTGCCTTGCCTTGCCTTGCCTTGCCTTGCCTTGCCTTGCCTTGCCTTGCCTTGCCTTGCCTTGCCTTGCCTTGCCTTGCCTTGCCTTGCCTTGCCTTGCCTTGCCTTGCCTTGCCTTGCCTTGCCTTGCCTTGCCTTGCCTTGCCTTGCCTTGCCTTGCCTTGCCTTGCCTTGCCTTGCCTTGCCTTGCCTTGCCTTGCCTTGCCTTGCCTTGCCTTGCCTTGCCTTGCCTTGCCTTGCCTTGCCTTGCCTTGCCTTGCCTTGCCTTGCCTTGCCTTGCCTTGCCTTGCCTTGCCTTGCCTTGCCTTGCCTTGCCTTGCCTTGCCTTGCCTTGCCTTGCCTTGCCTTGCCTTGCCTTGCCTTGCCTTGCCTTGCCTTGCCTTGCCTTGCCTTGCCTTGCCTTGCCTTGCCTTGCCTTGCCTTGCCTTGCCTTGCCTTGCCTTGCCTTGCCTTGCCTTGCCTTGCCTTGCCTTGCCTTGCCTTGCCTTGCCTTGCCTTGCCTTGCCTTGCCTTGCCTTGCCTTGCCTTGCCTTGCCTTGCCTTGCCTTGCCTTGCCTTGCCTTGCCTTGCCTTGCCTTGCCTTGCCTTGCCTTGCCTTGCCTTGCCTTGCCTTGCCTTGCCTTGCCTTGCCTTGCCTTGCCTTGCCTTGCCTTGCCTTGCCTTGCCTTATCTTGAGTGTGATTCCAAAATATCTGGAACATTACTTCAACATCATGGTCATTGACAAAATTACCATCATTACTTGCAAAAGGCCCCTTTATTTAGAACACTTTACATCAGGGGTGTCAAACTGCTGGCCTGCGGGCCAGATGCATCATAGCAAAACCACGCCCACCCATTGCCAGCAATGGCAAAAAAGTTGCAATACATCGCAACATGTTATGTGACATTGCAAGTTTGACACCTCTGCCTTACTTCCTGCGACAATATCTTTAACACTATCAAACCATAATATCTTTTGGGATACTTACTTGTCCCAGCCAATAATGATACAGAAGAAAAAAATGTCCTGGATAGAAACAAAAGTTTTAGACTCAAAATACAGATGGCACTCATTTACCATTGTCCATGGCTCCATTACCACAGTATACTTTGTCCATACTTGCTGAATAGATGAGACCCAACTTCCAGGTAAAGGTGTTCACTTATCCAATGTTTATGGTTTATTTTGTCACTATATGTATGTGCCAAATGGCTGATGGGTTTTTGTGCATATATGAAGTATTTTTTTCAGACTTTCATTTTTCTTGCTTTTGTTAGGCTAGAATGAAAGCCCCATGATTAATAAGGGCTCTCAGAAACAAATTCACTTTCCTTACTATTTCAAGAAATATTCCAATATAGCCTGAAGTCAGGGAAGTCTGCAAGGAGGGGTCAAAAAGTCAAGATGGGTAAAAAGAGGGTGGAGCTTCAGTCACGTGATTATGGCTGCCATGTTGCCTTTTTTGAGGCACATCCACAGACATTCTGCCTGAAATAAAATATCTCTAAAACTATGTAAAACTATTTTTGCTGGATTTGTCCCATGAAGGCAAAAGAGGCTTTACTCTATCTTTGTTTAAGTAGGTTAAGCAACATAAATTCCTTGTGACATTTGGCAACTCACCACATTAAATTGGCCTGCTATTCTGGATTGGGGAGGGGGGAAAGCAGTTTCATATCCTTTTACAATGAAGATGGTATTTCTTATACTGTATACATTTTTAATGTCCAAAAATGGAAATTGAAGCAGCTAAATCAAAATTATACAGCTTTATATTTTTATCTCTCCTCCCAAGCAATGAAATTGTTTTTAATATTTTAGTATAATTGCCCATGGACATCTAGCAACATTTGGTTACATATAATCAACTAATGTTTTATGTTTTAGGAATAGCTTTAATAAAACATGAATTTTCCCATGTGATCGGAGCTACATAGTCCAAAGCTTCTCTGAACAAGAGACTGCATTTTTTATGTGGAGTTCTAAACTAAAAATGGCTTTTGGTTTTTCCTTTTGTGGTAGAGAATAAGGCAACAGCCATTTCTAGTAAATGTTCACTATTCTTACATTGATCTTCAACATCAGAGTACAATTGCTACTTTTTCTTTTCTAATACATTATGTTCTAAGCCTCAACTATTTGCAGTGAACAAGAATGTCTGTGTTCCAACATGTATCAGTTTAACTAATAAAATTATTGTCAGGTTTTAGATAGCATACTTTTCAGTTTGATGGATTATTGCTCCAACTACCAGAATTCCTTGTGCATCAGCTTCATCACACAGGTTACTATTGCAGAGAGGAAATATCAAACCACCATGAGTAGTTTTACCTTAACACATATACTCCCTTTCCCTCAAACATTTGAGCTTTCGAATTGAAGTGAAAGCATCTTACCCCTCTTTCCTCATTCATGGGTTCTCATCCATAGAGCAAACTGAGGGGATGTCTCCAGATCTTCCATGGTGGGAGTGGCTTCATGCCAAGATGCTGATGTTGCTCTGATGGCACATAAGGTAAGCTGGCTATAACCCATATGGTTTGAGGTGGTGCTGAGCAGCCTGAGGACAGGCACAAACAGTAGATTCCATGTAATTGTGAAGGATGGCCTTGGCTATCAGAGTAGTCATGAAGTTTCCTACCTATACTCTTCTTCTGCTAGTTATTTCCACCACAGTGTAAAAAAGGTATATTCTAGTCCAGTGGTGGCGAACCTATGGCACGGGTGTCACAGGTGGCACACAGAGCCCTCTCTGTGGGCATGCGCGCCATCGCCCCAGTCCTAGGCCTCCAGCTGGGTTTTATAAAACCTTTTTGCTTTAGGCCTCCACTGCCATGTGCAAAAAAAAAGGTTTAATCAATCAATCAATTTCAACTTCTCGCAGAGAAAAAAAAATCTCACAAAGTCAGAATTGATTGATTGAAATTTTTAGTCCACCCAGTCTGCCATTACCACCGCAGCCACACCCACCCAATTGGCCACACCCACCCAAAGGCCACACCCACCTGGCACACAATGATACATAAGTTGGTTTTGGGTTGCAGTTTGGGCACTCGGTCTCTAAAAGGTTCGCCATCACTGTTCTAGTCCAATGCTTGTTCAAGCTCCACTTAGCTTTACATCTCTTCCTTCCAGACATCCTTCTCCAATGGAATTCACCTACAGTATATGTCAGTCCCTTTACTTAAGTCTTTCACTTTACACCACCCAACCCCCGGTCCATGGACTGGTACCAGGCCACAGCATGCCAGAAACTTGTCCTCACAAACAAACAAAGCCCCATCTGTGGGATGCAGGCAGCACACAAAACCACGCCTCCTCCGATCCATGGAAAAACCTCTCTCCACGTAACTAGTCCCTGGTGCCCAAAAGGTTGTGGACCTCTGCTCTATACCAAACCTGTTAAGCACAGAGACAATAGATAAAGCTCATTTCTGGATAAATATAAGGAGAAGCTATTTCTGAGGACCACAAAAGCATATTAGAGTTCTTCATTGATTGAACCCTTTGTGTAACAAAGGACAAATTTGTGTTTGCCAGCCTGTATGGCTAAAAGTCAAGGAAACATTGTGGTGACAATTTCCGCTAGTGTAGAAAATTCCTGGAAGTGACCCAAGCAAAGAAGAAGAAACAGACCTTTTCCAGAAGAAAAGGCCTGGGCCATTTAGTCTGCTTTCTGCCAGCAGCAGCTTCAGCAATTAGGGTTGTGATTCTATCATGTGATTCAGATTCAATTTGCAACAGCAGTGCCAGAGAGAAGACCAGTGTCACCTGTTAAATTGTCTACCAGGGCCAAATGCTTCATTGTCTATTACCTGAGCAAGACAGAAGGTGGAAAAATATAGGATTTTGTGCCTATTGAATTATATGCAGCCTATCCTGAGGTAATTAAAAGGAATAGACCAACATAGCTAATGTCATATTATTTTTGATTAACACTTTCATGTCAAAGTCCTACTAACTCCCTCATAGCAAATAAACAAGTACCTTGTTTTGTATTTTCAATGTGAGTTTTATTTTTTAATTCAAAATAATAATAATTGATATTGTAGATGATGCAGTCCAAAGCATCCAGGTAAAATTAAGTTCTTTTCACCTGAGCTGAAAAAAACATGCCCAAACTGCAAAGGAACTAAAGAACAACTCTTAATTAACAAGACAATTTTGGAAAACTACAAGAGAAGGAAGACAACTTGAATTGGATTTATGGATTGATTACAAGAAGACTTTTGACTCGCTGCCACATGATTGGATAATCAAGTGGCTAGAAATAGCAGGAGTCAGTAGAAACATAGAGAAGCTTTGTGGAAAGATCAAAAGCACAATGGAAAATGTAGCTGTTGGTCAATGGTGATAGATTGGGAGATATAAATATTAAAAGAGAAATCTTTCAGGAAGACTCACTATCACCATTACTGTTTGTCATTGCACAGATTCCTCTGACAACAATAATGAACAAGTCAAACCATAGCTATCAAACATCAAAAACACCTGCTAGGCTTGCCCACTGCCTTTACACAGATGACCTCAATAGAATTGCTACCTGGTAGTACTAAAACTGTTCATAATCAAGATGCCTTCTGGAAATAACATCAAGAGTCTTGATGAGGACTATCACTATAAATACCTGCACATCCTACTAGCACACTAAAGTCAAAAAGCACAGAATACATCATGAAATCAGAAAACACAAAGACCTGCAAGTTTAAATAAAACATCATGGCAAAAGAAAGCAAAAATAGTACCAATAGTAATAGATGCAATCCCAAAACATCTGGAATACTACCAGATGTACACCATAGGCATTGACAAAATCTACCATCAGTCAGTTGCAAAAGGCAGCTTTATTTGAAACAGTTTACATCCTGTGATTATACATTTAATACCATCAAACAACAACATCTGCCTATCCCAGATCCTTGCGAAGGGTTTGATAGGTGGACAAAAATGCCAAATCCAGTCCAAACAACTGGATGATTATGTGACCAACCATACATTTTTAGCTTTATTAATAATTACAGGTATATGTATTTTATGGTTATGCTTTATGGCCTATAGGTGGTAATAATACAGGGTTTTAAAATATATATTATTAAAGTTTAGCACAATACCCAATTTGCTTTCAGTTCTGGGTAACAACTAGCAATAAGGATTGCAGCACCCTACGTACTTTTGTGACTTAATTGTCAAAAGGGAGCAAGCAGGTCATACTGGAATATTATGACCAGTATTTACAACTGGAATACTCAGACCATACTAATTTTCATCTTGATAGAATACCGAAGTTCTTCTGAGTTTTGTGCAGTCAGAACACCTTCAATTCAGATTGTTCACTGGAAAATTCCAGATGGGGCTGCTTTACTTTGAACTCAAAACAAAATGTGTTTTTTTTTTATTTTGTGCAAATCCCTTCATTTTCCCTAGCTAGCATCTGCTTCCACAGCTGCCCACAGATAGAAAAGTTCCTCACAGAATTACTAGGGGAAAGTACAGCATCTGCAGAAGCAGTCTGGATAGTCTGGAAACAGAAAATGTTTTAAATGAATCTCTTTCATTTTACACATTGATATAAAATTAGTTGCCTTAGCAAATGGCAGGTCCTAACTGATCAGGTCTCAGTTCAGTTCTGATTAATACTTCATCAGAAGACTACCAGAGAAAACCAGGATTGTAGATAGATTGGGAACATCCCAGAAAACAAATCCTATCCTTCTTGTTGCCAAGAAATGTGCCTGGATATGTCCATGAAGTTATATCTATATGCTGGTCTATGACCATAATAAATATTTGATTTGAAGTTAGATTTTATCTTCAACAGTATTGCAATCCTTTTGGAACTTTATATTACTATGGTTCACTCTCTGTTTCCATATTGAGCTGAGATGAACAAGCAGAGAGCCCACTGATCTAAGCTTGGGCAGTCTCTTCCCACTCTTACTCAGAGGGGAGAACAAGGGGAGGAAAAGTGCTTTAAAAACAGAGACTATGCTGGTGACACTGACCCCTACATTAAAGGGCTTTTCCTGCTGAGAAGCCTATGAAATGTAATAAAATGGTAAAGAAAAAAGCCATTTCCATTTAACACCATTTTAGCTGGATTGTTAATAGAAGCAACACGGCAAAAATGTCCTTGCTCTTTATTAGCATTATAGAAGTGTAAGGCTATACTTTTACAGTGCTATTATACTTTCCTTATAAAATAGCTTTATAGCCATGTAATGTTCCTCCACCATTATAACAAGGTGATCATTGAAAGAAATGACTTGAAAAACGTTTATTAAAATATTTTAATGAGTATTACTGAGGTCTAGTGCAGGGCTTTTCAACCTTTTCACCCATTGTACTACTTTTAGGATATGGCAACATTCGAATACCACCAGTTGCCTAGCAAGGTGTCAAAAACTTGATGACCAAAAAAAAGGGAAAAAAGTGATGAAGTACAGGTAGTCCTCAACTTACAACAGTTTGCTTAGTGACTGTTTGAAGTTACAATGGCATTGAAAAAAGTCCCCCCCCAAGTCACAGCCGAGCAAGACACCTGCCTGCCTGCCCGGTGGCACTCTTCCTCCTGTCCGAGGTTTTCATTGTTGTGAGCATTTCTGTTGAGGATTGGCAGTGGGGGTGGGGTGATGTGGTGTTTGGTTTTTATTCCCCCCGTCTGCTGGGTGGTTGCAGCAGGTTTTGGTCACTTCACATGACCCTGAAACACTGTGACCGTCATAAATATGAATCGGTTGCCAAGCATCTGAATGTAAATCACAAGACCATGGAGATGCTGCAACATTCCAGTTGATCAGCGCTGGAGCCTGGCACTGATCCTGGTGCTTCTGCTGAGCCCTGACAGCCCCGAAGAAGCGCTGATCCTGGCGCTTTCACTGAGCCCTGACAGCCCTGCAGCTCCAGCCATCTCTCGCTCAGGCTTGTGCGGTACTGCCACCAGTTCAGCTCATTCCCCTCCCCCGCTACCACTTTTCTAGGATGGTCGTGTACCACCTGCCAGGTGCCAATGTACCACAGGTGGTATCCGTACCACTGGTTGAAAAGCCCTGGTCTAGTGCTATACTTCTGTAATATATTTCTACAGAATCCTTATGATTAAAAAGTAACTTAGAAACAATTTAAATTTCTAAAAACTCTTGTCAATGGGAACTTGCCAAAACTTAAGGGTTATCTGAAACAGCATAATTAGCACCAAGAATCACTTATAGTACATTCATTTGCTTTCTGGGATAGTTTCATGACATGGATATTTAGGGTATCATGCTTTACCACATAATCCATATTTTCAAGACAAAAGAGTAAATAATAATAAACTAAAGCTTTGCATAGTGCTTCTTCAAAGGGTTTCACATGAGTTATGTCAAGTGCAGTTACATTAATCTTAAAGTGGAAAATCAAAAGTCCTAAACAAAACCACAGCAAACCCATTTCTATATTGTGCCAAAAAAATTGCACAACAGTGTCCATGAAGTCATCAAGAGTCAAGCCCAACAACTTGAAGGAGGCTGCCCCTTTATATCACAATGTTACATAACAGAGAGAAGCCTAGAGCTTATCCAGGGCTTATTCATCTGAGAAAACAGTGGATAAAATTGAGACACTTAACCAAATTCATATGGCTGTAAAATAATTCTATCACAGATTCTAATCACTGTGAATTTGGACATTTGCATCTGACTGGACTTTGCAACAGGAAATAAGACTAGTTAGAAGTCATCATATGCTGATCAAAAACCAGATGATCTAAAATGGTATACTAGTGAATATTCTATAAAAATAGAAGAAATATATATATATAAAACTCTATTAAAAGCTTAAATGAATTTTTTTTCCTTAAAAAAAGCTTTACATTGATTTGCTTTTTAAAAGCCTACATTAGAGAAACTCATTTTACAAAATGATTTGGGATCATTTATATTAACATTTATTTTTAATATGATTTTTATTAAGAACTTTAATTACAATAGCAAAAACTAATACAAACTTAACTTGGAGAAAGAGAAGAGTAAGAGCAGGAAAGAAGAAAAAAGAAAAGAAAGAACATAATAAATACAAAGAAAAGAACTATATAAAAGAATTTCCAAACTTCATCACAGCAAATATAAACACATTTAATACCTTTTTATTCTTTATAAGGTTGCAAACATATCTCTTCACCTCATATCCCATTTGTTAAACAAATCTATAAAACAAACTTTTGAACCTTGATGTCAGAAAAAAGTTCACAAGGGGTTGCCAGAACATGCAAAAACCTTAATCAGATAAGCCAAACTTATATTCCTTCCTTCTAATAATCTTAATATTTAATTCAATAAAATATTGTTGTAGGTTTTAATTTCTCTTCAATTCTTCTTTATCTCATTACACAGATTTCTTCTAGGTTTTATAACAAGCCTCTTTTGTAGCTCCAATAAGAAAAAAAATATCCAGGTTACTTTCTTGGTTTTTCATTTCATTCCTTTTAATTTTTAAAATTTTAGACAGTTTCTTTTGTATATTTAGTAAAGCATCCTTTTCCAAACCATTTGCTTAGCTTATCATTTGTAGTTCCATATTCAGTATCTTAATCCTAAAAGTTAGTTTTCTAACAGAATAAGAACTGATAACAAAAATTTTTATCATCTTGACTAAACCATCATTCTTGACTAAACCAGAATTCTTCAGGATGATCTATGATAATACTACTTTTGGGGGTATAACATCAGTGGAAATTTGTAATCTAAATATGCCTATTGTCATGTATTTCACTCTTAGCAGGCAAAACATTTCTGTAAAATAATGAAAAAATAATGCTCTTTTCATATACATTATGAAGTAATAACTAAACAAAAATAAGCAGAATTATGTATTCATATTTCAGATTCTTCCTTTTAAAGGTATGGCTTGCAGATTGTTAAAAGAAACAGTTGCACTCTCAAGATTACAGTCTAAAAGGGCTTGGAACAAAAGGGAATTGGGGTGAAATGTGAAGATAAAAACCAGAATGCTTAGATGCTGGTTCTTAGAACTGTGTGCATTCCTGCTGCCTTAATGGCTGCCAGATAGCAATTGTGAGATAGGCAGACCCTTGATGGTGGTATAGGACATAGAGTAGAAGTAATGATATATAAGAAAATAAAAATGGTATAATCAATGCATTTCTGTTATTCCAGTTAATTAGTGTACAATTATAGTGATAAATCTTCTACATATTTTTCTGTGAACCCTGAAGAATGTGGTGAAGTCTTTAGACAGAATTATTCTCATGGATTCTGGTGAGATTTTGCCATCTCCCTGCTGAGCTATGATTATTAAAAAAATATGGTACTGTAATTGAAAACTCTTTTATAAGAGCTGATTTAGGCACCAATAAAAAGTTAATAAAAATTAAACAATGAAGTAAGCTAAGCCTATACCAGAGTTCAATGAAGCACATTTTCTCTGTGTATGTCTGTGCATATAAGCATTAAAAATGTGCAAGATTTCTAAGGGTATACATTTTTTAAAGCATGGCACCTAAGCCAAGAGCTATTTAGTATGTAGCATGTTTTAATAAAAATAACATGTCTGGCAAGGTCTAAAAGCTTTTGCAGCTGCAGGGGCATTTTTTAGAAATAAAGTTTATGTTTACACAGGTGCAGCCATATTTAACAAAAAAAATATGGAATGAAAACAGCTGCCTGTCTGTTTTCTTTGGCAAGGCTCATTCCAACTGAAACAATTTGTATCAAGCCTTTCTCTCTGCTATACCTATATAAATAACAGGCACAAACACACACAAGGAGAAACAAAAAAAAAATCAGTGTATAATATTGTGGTTGCTCCTCATAATTTATCCCTTTGATAAACTGTCAAGCCCAAACAATTTGTATCAAAATCCTTTGAACATTTTTTCCCCAGAACAGTGTGTCTGACCATGTGTGCATGCATGCGCACACGCACATATGCACAGTTCAAATAGTAGGAACCTGTCTGCTTAGGTTGAAATTGAACTCAGTGCATATAGCATCTTCCAATGTTTCCATTTTTGGCATTATTCAAGAAATTAGTGCCAGGAACTGACAATATCATCACTGGAGGGGCTAAGCTGTTTCCACCTCCAGGTGGAGGTGGAGCACCAAAATGAAAACAGAATCAAGGTCTTTTCATCTCCCATCCCAACAGCAGCGTAAAGGTGTACTATTCAGTGAAAGGAGAGGGCAAGAAATCCTTGTATTGGATTTAGGACTAGGAATTGAAATGCAGTTGGAGACAGAGATAGTGAAAACAAATCATATTTTACTGTAGCAAAAGACATGTGATAAAATAATTCCTCCACCAACCCCAACAGTTCTCTTTTTTAGACCAGTCAGTCTTTAATATTCTAAGTATATTCATTTGGGGGTCTGCATCAGAACTTGTGCAATATATTTCATAGGGTTCATTGAAAATCATAGCATACTTTGGAGGAGATGCATGTTTATCACCCTTTATCCAATGTTCTTGCTACTTACTCCCATTGGGATTTCTTTTTTTTTAATTAAGAAACTCTCATTCTTATGTCTTCTGTCTGTCATGGTTTCTTCCTCTACCACTTTGCTAGGCTAGCATTCTTTGTCTTTGGGATAAATAAAAGTTAACTTAAGGAAAATAATAATGCTGGTAACAATTAAGCTGACAAGGTAAAAAAAAGAAGAAGAAGAAGGAAGCCATGTGCTTAAAAACATTTGAATAAGATAGTGTAGAGAACTTGTCAACATCTTAGAAATTTATAGCCATCAGCAGTGTAATCATGTATTTGACAAAGCCTAGCAGCTGACTGCAAAGTTCATCTTCAGCTTTTTTTTTGTAGGGCAGATGTTTCATTTTAATACTCTTCATATTGTAGATTAGGATTATGTGTTTTTCTTTCTTTTTCTCTCCCTCTTTTCAACAAGAGAATAAACCTGACATGTTACTAATGTCATTTCACACTGTGGGCCAGATGGTAAAAAATGCAAAGCTTACAGATCTGTTTATATAGAGGGGTAGGGAAAGGCAGTATTTTTTTCCTATTTCTGAAAAACTTCCAGCTCCATCATTTGTGCCTTTCATCTGAAAACTCAGTGGCGAATAAAAGAAGAGTCTCAAAAACTTCAGGAAATAGTCTGGAAATTAAATAGTTAAAATGTAATGTGATGGGGGTGTTAGAGAGGGCAGCAGTCCTGTTATTTGTGGCTGCCACAGCAGGGCACGTTTACAGCTTTGACACAGGTCATTTCCAATAGAACTAATTTGGCAGCTGTTTTATTGTAAAACATAAAATTACTGTTGTGCTGAATTTTTGTCAAGTTTTATTTTCAATGGGAATAGTGATGCTTTAAGGAGTTAGAATTGTCAAGTGGAAAATGAAAAACACTCTGCTTTGTCATACTTTTTGCATTAGTTTACAACCCTTGTTTGCCTAGTCTGTGATCTTTCATGGAAAAGTTTCTTTTAAAATACATTTCCATCCAATCAAGAGTTGAAGTAGTAAAATGTATGATCTCCTAATTGCATACAGCAAGTCAGATATGTGACATAACCAACCAGATTTCTCTTCACAGAAAAATGAAGAATTATATCCCTATGTCCTGCACAAGTTTGCCAATAATCCATCTCCTCTCTCTTTTATACTAGTGATTTCATGTAGAGTAATTGGGGGCAGGTCACAACAAGTGCCACCCTCATCTACAAGGAGTCCTTGGTGCTCTCTGAGCTTGGTTTCCTTCTTGCTATCATTTCATTACCCAAACTAGGAAACATCATCAGTGCACAGGTAAATTAAGCTCTTCATATTTCCCAAGCCTTGCTTGGAAAGATATATTTCCACATTTTAGGAAGAGTAAAGCCTGTTCAATGATGCTTAAAGTTATCTTTAAATAATTTCCTCCTTTAAATTTTTCTATTTTTATTTTAATCTTCTCTGGTAATTGGAATAATAAAAAATGTTGTTTTCTCAAATGTTTCTGGTATCACAGGCACTCTGGCCAAAATCCCAGGTCCTAGAATTAGATGTGAGAGAAAAAGTCAAAATAGGATAACTGTAAACTGGACATCTCGACCTATTTTCCAATGTAGAAATGGTAGTAGTTTGGGCAGGTATGTCGAAAAATCAGATTGTTCCTTATGTGTGTTACACCATTGTAGCTATCATCTTGACTTTTTTTTATTACATCCTGCACACTCCTAGCCATGAGGGAGAAGTGGTCCTCCAATACAGAAAGAAAAAAAAATCAGGAGTCAAAATGAGCATTGACATCCAAGAAAACAAACAAAACACACATGACCAGACCTAAATTATCCTACTTTTCACATTTGCTCTCCGAAAAAGGCTGTAATGTTAGGAAAGATGGAAGGAAAGAGAAGAGGACAACTGTGAGCAAAGAGGATGGACTCACTTTTAGCGGCAAAGAATGTACTGTTGGAAGATCTCAAAAACTAGGTTGAGGACAGATCCACATGGGAAAAAAATCTATACAGTCCCTAGTAGTCAAAATAATTTGATGGCACATCAGTCAGTGCATAAACTCTATTTGTTGTCCCTGTCAATTTTACATCAGTTGGATATGTTGCATTCCATTTCATTATAGATTTTTTTTCCAAAAATATCCACTATATAAACATTTGCTTTATTTTTACATTGAAAGAGTATTTATGTATGCCACTTCTGTAACCACTGCATCCTAAAATAAGTAGTGTATGTGTGTGTACCATGTGTATTTTATGCAATGGGACAATGGTAAATTTGAAGAGCAGGTACTCTTAAAAATATAATATAAAATGCACTAATACATACCATAGATTGCAATCCTATATATAGAGAGAATAAAATCTATTGCACGTAGAAAGTTATTCTTAACCAACTGAAAAGCAATGCTTAATTAAAATCATCTTGCAAGCATTTCTATTTAAATTGATAACATGATATAGGAATTGTTATTAGAGGAAATGAATAAAAAGGAATCTGTTAATGTCTTTTCCAACTATCAAATTTTATCAAAAGGCATGTCAGAAAAGATGCTAGGAGGCACTTTCTGGTTTTTTGCCACCATAGACTAGCAAGGCTGTCCCACTGTGTCTACATTGGGAAGGAACAATTCTAGGCTTCACCCTTGTTCTCAAGTTTGCTTCATGTTACTTCATCACAAGCAATAATTAAACTTGAAAACCTCATTATTACCCTCTTCACCTATTAAAACAAGAAAAAATCAATTATATTGTTAAGTCAACATGTGATATCATTGTTTCTACTCAAATTTAACTTAAAATAAGCATTGTTGTTTTCTCAAAGTATGGACATGTCATATCTATTTCACTTTTGAAATATGTACAGAAGAATTGGTATCTGAGGCTTTTTCCCCTGATTTCTTAGATTCTACTTTGATTGCAATCTATTATTTTTGAACTACTGTATAAAGCCCCTTCCATGTTTTGGCAGATAAAAAATATATAATAGTACAATCCTACGCATATCCGAAACAAGTCCCAGTGAGTACAATTAAATTTACATCCTGAGAATGGGTTTAGGATTTCAGGCTAAATATAGCTAATAAAAATTAGTCAATCAACCAGTAATGTTGACGAACATTACATCTGAGGTTGAGAGAGAGGAGAAATCTTATAATTACCTCTATCATCATTTATTAAAATTAAGGGAAAACCATGTCATTTTTTCCCTTTAACATTCTAAAAGAAAGAAAGAAAATCTGCCTATTATCTTTTTCAAGAATCTGACACTATGACAATGGAATAGGAGCTTGTCACACTATAATAGCCCCTAACTGCTGGATAAATGCTGTGCTAGAGCAGAGACATTTATCAAAAATAAACACTGAAGGAGACCTGACAGACATTGATCCTGTGATAATGCTCTGTTAAAATGACTACTTCTCCAATGCCAAGCGACTGATGTAGATGTAGTCATTATGTCTGAGGAACGCTCATCTAAATGGCCTCTCACTGTGCCATATTCCAGCCGTCAGCTTTTAAAGGTTTAACAGCTTTAAAAATAAAAAGCATACTATCTGCTATTCATTTTTATTTGGGAAGAGAAAACAGCCTGCATAATTTCATATTTCTAGTCCTGCTCAAGGTTTTTTGCTTTATTTTTATTGCTCACCTCCAAGATATGGTTGGAATGGGAAGATAGCAACCTGAGCAAAGCATCTATAGTATAAAGAATGCAGTGGAGAGAACATCAGCATAAATGACCAAATGTCTAGATGATATACTGTAGGTCAGCATTTCCTAAATCTTGTTATCTCCCAAAATTTGGCATGTTATAATTTTATGTGCCTCTGTCAAACTCCCAGTCCTATTTAATTTTTTGACTACATTGTCCATTTCATGACTTTCACTGAAGTTTCAGGCATGGCTTAAATCAATAACTGATCTCTTCTACATGTGTTTAGTTATCCTATGTTTACCTGATTTCTAGCCCAAGGTAATGGGAATAGATTACCTTATACACCTATATAAACCTGTAATCTTTAACCCACTTTATTCCTTGGGGCCATAAAAAAATAAGAACAGTTTAGGTGAGTCTTCTCCAGTTGGTTGTCTGCCAAAGATGCTAGAATATTATTTTCAGAAGTCACACAAGTTATTGCTAAGCACATTGATTTGTGCTTTAGATTGTAAGCCGCCCTGAGTCTTCAGAGAAGGGCGGGATATAAATGGGATTAAAAAAAAAAGTGATGCTGGAACATATCTAATTGGATGAGCAATAGCA
The DNA here is from genome assembly GCF_964194415.1 of Vipera berus. Classification (NCBI taxonomy): domain Eukaryota; kingdom Metazoa; phylum Chordata; class Lepidosauria; order Squamata; family Viperidae; genus Vipera; species Vipera berus. The sequence continues at coordinate 190,690,655 of NC_138204.1, forward strand.
GTTAGACTTATATAACTCTCCATAATGCTTTACAGCACTCTCTGGATGGTTTACAAATGTCAGCCTATTGTTCCCAACATTCGAGGTCTTTATTTTACCAACCTTGGAAGGATGGAAGAATGAGTCAACCTTTAGCCCATAAGGATTGAACTCAAGGCTGTGGGCAGAGTTTTGTCTGCAGTTCTGCAGTCTAACCACTGTGCCACCAGGGCTCCAGAAGATTGTATATATTTATTAAAAAGTGAATACTGAGAAATAAGAATAAAAATCACCCAATCTGCATCTTTGATATAATTGAGTTCATATGTAGAAAGAGTGTTAGAACCTTAAAACATATACATTTTAGGGATCAACAGCAACTAAAAGTTACCTGTAGATGAGATGGGCAGCACATTCATCTATTAAATAGATATATGAGTTGGTAATATACCAAACAAATATAAACACCTGACAAGTATCTAAGCAAGGCATTCCATAACCAAAATGTCCATCTTCTTACAAACTGCTAGAAGGTGACAACATATCACTACACTTCTCAGTTTACTTTGTAGGATTCATTTGGAATGAGTGCGCTGGGCTGTAGCCTTAAGTACCTAAAATAAGGATGTGTTGCCAGAAGGATACCGTATAAGCTAGTTTGTTTAGCTTTATGCTTGATGTTTCCAGTTTCCTAGCATGGTGTTACACATCCTGAGTTTCAATCACTGACCCCCTCCTGTGTAAAATTTACAAAAGCTCAGAAAGTTGGTGGAATAACCAAGGAAATCATTTTTTCAGTCGATTGAGTTCATAATGGCAAAAAGCCCTGTGAATGCTATCTTATAAATTAGAAGATCCCCTGCTTTCTAAGTAGTTCAATTGAAATCAGCTTTTTGCATTTATCTTTTAGGTCATTCATGCTCAAAATGCTGTTAGCTCAGAGTCCAGAAGTCAGATTTTTAAAGGGAAAATGTCAAGTCCTTTTAGGCTGCTTCTGACCTTTTAAACCAGATTAGAGACTTGCAGCATTACACATGAATTTTCTACATTTTATAGCATAATAGTTAACAAATGATCAAATGCAGCTCCCAAGAACATTCTTTGTACAAGCTTGACATTTTCAGTTTTAAAAAAGATATCACCATTTCATTTTGCAGAAAATTACTCTAGAGAAATTAATCATTTCCTGCACTGTGGATCTGACATACAAGAAATGACCACATGCAGGTTACTTTAAAACTCTTTACCTCTGATCCAGCTACACGTATGCTTAAATTTCTAAATCATTTCTAAAATACTGCCTGATCTGTTGACATATACCTGTCAGTCAGAGAAGAGAATGACTTGGTTTAACACAATCTGCTTTACTTTAAAACTCTTCCTTTGCCTTTTTTTTTCATTTTTATTCTTTAATTCCATACTCGGAATCATTCTTTTATCTTCAATGCAGGCTCCTGAGAATTTTCTGAGTTCCATTTTTGTGCTGTAAAGTCATAATGTCATGGATTCATACCCATCTAGTGAGAATATCAGTAAAGGACCAATTACTTTGGTTCTTACCATTCCTATTAGGGGTTTCCCAATTCTTTTCACTTTTTTTGTAATCCCTATAATTTATTTACCTACATGGCAAACACACTCCATTGAACAAAAAGTTCCTCAATAAGTAAAAATCAGCACATAAATCTTAAACAAACAAAAATGTAAAATTCACATAAATATTCTGAAATGCAGCAAGTTAAAAATCTGATGATAATTCAGCATAAAATAGATTTTAAAACTGAACAAATATTGCTCATTTTTGTTGTGTTTCAGGTTCGAATGATCATGAAAGATGCCAGACAGATGAGTACAGAGAAACAACAGCTTTATTGATAACCATAACTGTACTGAGGGGTTAGGGTGTACATGCACTCTTTATATACTTTCATACAACCAATCAGATTGAACCCATTATTCCCGCTATTATGGTTCCCGCTTAAACTGTTAGAGTTCAGTACATGTGCTGGAGAATTGTAGTTCCCAATAACTCAGTGAATAGGTGTTTCTCCAAATCCCAATACATAACACCCCTCCCCCTTTTAAGGATTAAACAGTATAACTCTATTTTATTACAAGTTTACATCTTCCACTCCAACTACCAATACATGGTTGAATGATTGGCCCCATTCGAGGTCATATACTCCTACAACCCTTATTTAAGGATTATAAAACTCACTCCCAACCACCAACATTTGATTCTGACTGATTGACCCCACTCAAGGTAAATATCCTTATAACCCATTTTCAGGGATTATGTGCTTGCTCCAACCCTCCAATATTTAGTTTGAGTGATTGACCCCACTCAAGGTAGTAGTTTCCAACGTGACATTCTCAGATGTGCAATGTAAGGGTTGCTGCCAGTAAGATTGAAGACAGCCCCATTTTGCTGTTCTGCCAGTAGACCTGTATTACCAAGTAGTACATAATAACCCAGTATGTGTCTATGAATAGACTTCTCCTGTAAGTCCCCTTACAGTATGCTATGCACATACAAATTAACAAAATCCAAAAAACAAGAGGCATGCCACCCCACTTGGTGATTCATTACATACTTCTTTCTCTTAATTGACCACATAATCAGCGAGGTCTGCAGGTGGCCTATGAGGCTGTGAGGAACGTCTCTGTGGTTCCCTCACTTTGTAGTCTACCAACTTATTAGGCAAGCCCTGAGAATCTTTGTTCTCCTTGGCTGGAGACCCCAAAGAATTGCCCTGGCTGGTCCTGTCCGGTAGGCCCACCCCAGAGTCAGGTCTTGAAGCAGAATTAGCACAGTAGTCACTGACGATTGGCTGATCCGACTGATCAGGGATTTCTTGTTGCATCTCTGTGCCCTCTTGGTCTTCCTCAGTCTCAAACTCAACTGTGTGCTGAAGACGCTGGAAGGAAGAATAAGGGATAGCCTGTGTGCCAGCTTGAGAACTATGGAAGGAATTATTACTCTCACCATCACTTAATGACCATTCTGGAAATCTTTTTCTTAGTTGATCCATGTGCCATCTTACCAGACGCCCCCCCTCCACCCCTACTGTATAAGATAGGGGGCCTGATTTGTCAACCACCTTCCCAGGAACCCACAAGTGTCCCGGTCCATAGTTCCTGGCCCAGACCAAGTCACCAAGTTGTAGCCCCCTTTAGGGTTTGGGTTGAGTGGCATCAGATGTCACTCTGTCAGGGTGAAGTCTGTCCAGTTTAGTGATGAGGCATCTGCCCCAGCGCAGTTCCGCAGGGCTTTTCCCTGTGGCGGTACAAGGTGTGGAGTGTTGACAAAGTAAGAAATCTGCAAGTCTGTGGTGCCAGTCACCTGTGATGATGCGCTTAAATGCGTCTTTGGTCATTCTCACCATTCGTTCTGCTTGTCCATTCGACAACAGGTGGAAAAACGTGGATGTGGCGTGTCTGATCATGTTTGCTCTGAGGAAGGCCTGAAACTCAGCAGCGGTAAATTGAGCCCCATTATCTGAGACCACAACTTCAGGTAGCCCATGTGTAACAAAAAGTTTCCTCAGCACCTGGATGGTCCTAGCAGTAGTCATGTTGGGGACTGGAACTACTTCCAGCCATTTTGAGTGGCTATCCACTACAATTACATAAGAAGAGCTGTCCTTGAAATGGACCAGCGTAATCAATATGGACCCTGGACCAGGGCATGTGTGTTGCTTCCCACTTATGGACAGGTGCCTGAGGCATTTCCAGTCTAGATCTTTGAGAAATGTAGCATCCATGTACCTGCTCCTCAACAGCCTTGTCTAACCCAGGCCACCACAGGTAGCTTCTAGCTAACACATTCATGCACACTATGCCAGGGTGTCCCTCATGTAGGAACTGAAGCACCCTATTTCTCAAGACTGAGGGTATGATGATCCTATTTCCCCATAATAAACATCCTTTGTGAGCTGATAACTCCTGCTTTCTTATGAAATAAGCTCGGAACTCAGGGCCTGGGCTTCTGTCTTGCCATCCCGTGAATACCCAAAACAGGACTCTGCTTAGAATCTTATCTGAAGCAGTCTCAGCAGCTATGTCCCCTGCATGGAGGGGGAATTCAGGTAACTCTTGTATAGACAGTATTTGTGCAGCAGGGGCTGGGTCAGGCTCAATAAATGGTAGGGGAAGCCTACTTAGGCCATCAGCATGGCCCATTTCTTTTCCAGGTTTGTGAATCATTTTAAAATCATAAGCAGACAAAAATATGGACCACCTGAGCATTCTAGGTGATAATACGTGGGGCGTTTGCTTTTCTGTTGTGAACAAGCCCAAGAGGGGCTTGTGATCAGTGAACGCAGTGAATTTTCTACCATAAAGATAATCGTGAAATTTTTTTATCCTTGCTACTATGGCTAAGGCTTCCTTATCTATTTGTGCATAATTTCTTTCAGCCACTGATAAAGTTCTGGAATAATATGCTATGTGAACTTGCTTCCCGTTTTTCTCTAAGTGGCTCAATACAGCTCCCACGCCATAGGGAGAAGCATCACAAGCGATGCAGACAGGCTTGGATTCAATGTAGTGAGTGACAGTTGATTTGTCAGACAGCAGACCCTTAAGGTCCTGGAAGCTTTTCTCATGCAGGCTAGTCCACTTCCACACAGCTTTTTTATCAAGCAGCCTATGTAATGGCTCAGCAATAGCAGCTTTGTGAGGTAGGAAAGTATGGTAAAAGTTTAATAAGCCTAAAAATGCTTGCAGTTCAGCCTTATTCTTAGGACTGGGGGCCATTTTAATTACCCTAATCTTAGATTCTGCAGGGTGGATTCTGTTTGCATCTATACGGAATCCCAGAAATTCTGTAGAATCAACTCCTATGCTGCATTTATCTCTTTTTAATTTGAGACCTGTGGAATGAAGCCTACTCAGTACAGCCCTGAGTCTATTGGCTAAAACGTCTTCTGTTTCACCAGCGATGAGAACATTATCAAAGTATGGGCACATGCCCTGGATGCCCTTCAACGTTCTTTCCATGATTTCCTGAAATATCCCTGGTGCCACACTTATGCCAAATTGCAAACGATTCACTCTGAATGCTTCCTTATGTATAACAATAGTTTGAGCTGCTGCTGTAGCCACGCTAACAGGCAGCTGCTGGTACGCTTGCGCCAAATCAAGCTTTGTGAAAATGGCGCCACCCTGAAGGGAAGCGAGAACAAGGCCGACCATTGGGACCGGGTAAGCATGCTTATTTAAGGCCTTATTTAGGGTGTGTTTATAATCCACACATATACAGATTTCCCCATTAGACTTAAGTGGTGTAACTATAGGGGTCTCCCATTCCCTCCCTTCTACAGGCTGCAGCACTCCTTGTTCAACTAGTTTGTCCAATTCCGCTTCAATTTTATGTTTCAACGCGAATGGGACTCTTCTGGGTTTGATCCTAATGGGCATAACATTCAGGTCTAATTTAAATGAAATGGGAAGCCCTGTGTACATTCCTAGCTTTGAATCAAACACGTCTGCAAATTCTCCGCAGACAGATTCAATGTTACCTCCATGTGTTCGGTTAATGCCAGTAATCAAAATTCCTAATGCCTCAAACCAATCTAACCCTATTAAACTGGTTCATTGGCCCTCTACCACGACAACATCCAGGTGCCCATGAAACTTTTTAAAACCTACAGACAAGGTGGCCTCCCCCTTAATTTTAACCTTGTTGTTCTGGAAATCGGTCAGTATACCCGCCGTTTACTGCAGTCACAAACAAATTTAAAGGTCTCGTACAAGATAATTGAGACCACTGAGCAAGAGTCTAGTTCCATCTTGCATGGAATGCCTTGTAAATTAATTTCAAGTCTTAGTTTAGGCTTTAGTGGGCGGCGAGCCCCAGTTTGGCAAATAGTTCTCTGGCTTTCAAAAAAAGCCAACACACTGGTTGGACTCTGGGTGCCAGTACCTCTCCTTGTCGAGTTCTCCGACTGTTGCTTGAGATGACCTTCTCTGGAGCGAGCTCGGCATACAACTTCAATGTGTCCCGTTCGTCCGCAGGCCCGACACGTGGCCTTCCGGAACCTGCAATTCACACATGCGTGGTTGCCGCCGCAACCCAAACATCGAGGGAACTGAACTACCTTATGGTTGTTCTCTTTGTGATCCAGTCCTCGCTCTTGTGTCCCAGCTAGCTTCTGAAGTTTGTCTTCTTCGGCTTCTTCCTCAACTGTGATTTCATTGTACTTAGCTGCTTCATGGTGAATTGTTTCTTCAGGTTTGATGGTTTTGGATGTCTGTACTACTTGGACCACACCTCTGGCTGCTTCATCAGCCATTATTTCATCTTGCGCATCGAGTAGCGTTAAGTTAGGTCTTGCAAAAAGTCTCTGCTGCAGTGCCTTGTCTCGAAGGCCGCATACTAGCCGGTCTCGAAGGCGTTCATCCAGGTTGGAAAACCTGCAGAGGTGTGCGGCCTGGCGTAAGGCCGTGATGAACTCTGATGCAGTTTCCCCGGGGCGTTGCACCCTCTGGTCGAATCTGAATCGCCAGGCCATCTCCGACATTCTGGGTTTGAAGTGTCCATTCAGCTTCTGTTTGAGATCGGCGAACGATACGGATTCAATTGGTGTTGGGGCGAATAAACTTTCAGCCAAGTTGAACGTCACAGGCCCGCTGATGCAGAGTACAGGTGCTGCTTTTAAGCCATCTTCTGCAATCTGGTTCGCCTATAAGTAGTTCTCAACTTGCCCAAGGTGCGACGGCCACTGCTCGGGGTGGCAGATGTCAAATTCATGGGGCTGGCCAACTTTTGGCATCTTCTTCCTCCTGCATTTGGATCCTGCTCCGCAGGCTCAGACGGCAATTCTGAGCATGTAGCCGCTAGCATGCTGAACTAGCCAGCCGACAGAGAGGGGGAGGGGAAAGATGCCTCTTTCCTCCAGCACGTACAGCCACCCCCTCATGACTTCAGCTCAATGGCGAAGCAGGATCCCACCTTCGTCGCCACTGTTGTGTTTCAGGTTCGAATGATCATGAAAGATGCCAGACAGATGAGTACAGAGAAACAGCAGCTTTATTGATAACCATAACTGTACTGACGGGTTAGGGTGTACATGCATTCTTTATATACCTTCATACAACTAATCAGATTGAACCCATTATTCCCGCTATTATGGTTCCCACTTAAACTGTTAAAGTTCAGTACATGTGCTGGAGAATTGTGTTTACTATAAATATCTTTGGGGCTATTTAAATTTCATAGGCCTACTTGGACATCATTGTATGCTGGAGGCTGGCATTTTGGTTTGTTGCATACCAGATTCCTGTGTTTTATAATAATAATAATAATAATAATAATAATAATAATAATAATAATAATAATAATAATAATAATAATAATAATAATAATAATAACAACAACAACAACAACAACAACAACAACAATGATAGTCATTAACTTGAAATTTCTCAGGCCACTAGGTCAATTTGCTTGATCTCAATACATCATTGGTCAACCTCAAGATAATAATTAAATGAACTAGCAAATATCCAGCAGCAGAAAAAATAGCAGTCTAAAAACTAGCTGCTGAAGGGAAGGAGATGTGCCAACTAGATCTACTACAAGAAGGGGACAAAGCACTGGAGACCATGTTCACAAAAAGGCTTAAGACAACTTGGACAACTTGGCTCAGAAAACAGCAATTGTGAATCAAAGCTAGCAAACATCTTTTGAGGTGCATTTGAAATAGACTGAGATTAGGAAGATAGCAATAGTTTCAACACTCAGGAAGTGGTGAGCTAATGATGGGCCAAGCAGAAAATGAATCCAGTATTACAATCATTCTATGAAATTAATTGACAACAAGAAGGAGATATTGCACTTAAAAAAAGTCTTGTTGTTGGATATTGCCTGATTATGAGATGGTTAAAAAAGTGGGAATAGGCAAGTTCTAGGAAGACACATTTGTCAACAGCTATTGCGTATTCCATGTCCATTCAATTTCAGAGACAGTAACCTATTCCTCAACATTATAGCAGAAGAGAGCTGCTTGCATTGGCTAGAAAGCAGCATCTGGATCCAGATGTGGAAAATCCATGCTGAATATGATTGAGTTTATTTTGATTTCTTGGATATATCTTTGTTTGGATGCTATGATAGTTTGCCAAATCTCCAAATACTACATCAGAAAATATTGCCCCAATGCAAATTGTTTTCTAATAGCATACCATTCTTTGTAAGCTTTTTCTTATTAGCAATCCTTAGCATGGTGATTCTCAAAGTGTGGAGACAATGTGGCTAAAAGGACTGAAATTCACACGGTGTTAAGAGAGAACTTTAATAAAATGATGTACATTGGTATATGACACCAGATAAAGCTATTTCTAATCAATGTCGGAAATGTGAAGGGACATTTTATCATACATGGTGGATTTGCCAAATAGCAAAGTAAAACAAACCGGCATCTCGGGTTAGCCAGGCCATTCAATCATTAATGATGGGGGGTGAGGTGTTACCCCCCATCGATAGGGCTCGCAACTTGGGCGTCCTCTTGGATTCACGGCTCAATTTTGAAGACCATATAGGAGCCGTGACCAGGGCTTCTGTCTTGCCATCCCGTGAATACCCAAAACAGGACTCTGCTTAGAATCTTATCTGAAGCAGTCTCAGCAGCTATGTCCCCTGCATGGAGGGGGAATTCAGGTAACTCTTGTATAGACAGTATTTGTGCAGCAGGGGCTGGGTCAGGCTCAATAAATGGTAGGGGAAGCCTACTTAGGCCATCAGCATGGCCCATTTCTTTTCCAGGTTTGTGAATCATTTTAAAATCATAAGCAGACAAAAATATGGACCACCTGAGCATTCTAGGTGATAATACGTGGGGCGTTTGCTTTTCTGTTGTGAACAAGCCCAAGAGGGGCTTGTGATCAGTGAACGCAGTGAATTTTCTACCATAAAGATAATCGTGAAATTTTTTTATCCTTGCTACTATGGCTAAGGCTTCCTTATCTATTTGTGCATAATTTCTTTCAGCCACTGATAAAGTTCTGGAATAATATGCTATGTGAACTTGCTTCCCGTTTTTCTCTAAGTGGCTCAATACAGCTCCCACGCCATAGGGAGAAGCATCACAAGCGATGCAGACAGGCTTGGATTCAATGTAGTGAGTGACAGTTGATTTGTCAGACAGCAGACCCTTAAGGTCCTGGAAGCTTTTCTCATGCAGGCTAGTCCACTTCCACACAGCTTTTTTATCAAGCAGCCTATGTAATGGCTCAGCAATAGCAGCTTTGTGAGGTAGGAAAGTATGGTAAAAGTTTAATAAGCCTAAAAATGCTTGCAGTTCAGCCTTATTCTTAGGACTGGGGGCCATTTTAATTACCCTAATCTTAGATTCTGCAGGGTGGATTCTGTTTGCATCTATACGGAATCCCAGAAATTCTGTAGAATCAACTCCTATGCTGCATTTATCTCTTTTTAATTTGAGACCTGTGGAATGAAGCCTACTCAGTACAGCCCTGAGTCTATTGGCTAAAACGTCTTCTGTTTCACCAGCGATGAGAACATTATCAAAGTATGGGCACATGCCCTGGATGCCCTTCAACGTTCTTTCCATGATTTCCTGAAATATCCCTGGTGCCACACTTATGCCAAATTGCAAACGATTCACTCTGAATGCTTCCTTATGTATAACAATAGTTTGAGCTGCTGCTGTAGCCACGCTAACAGGCAGCTGCTGGTACGCTTGCGCCAAATCAAGCTTTGTGAAAATGGCGCCACCCTGAAGGGAAGCGAGAACAAGGCCGACCATTGGGACCGGGTAAGCATGCTTATTTAAGGCCTTATTTAGGGTGTGTTTATAATCCACACATATACAGATTTCCCCATTAGACTTAAGTGGTGTAACTATAGGGGTCTCCCATTCCCTCCCTTCTACAGGCTGCAGCACTCCTTGTTCAACTAGTTTGTCCAATTCCGCTTCAATTTTATGTTTCAACGCGAATGGGACTCTTCTGGGTTTGATCCTAATGGGCATAACATTCAGGTCTAATTTAAATGAAATGGGAAGCCCTGTGTACATTCCTAGCTTTGAATCAAACACGTCTGCAAATTCTCCGCAGACAGATTCAATGTTACCTCCATGTGTTCGGTTAATGCCAGTAATCAAAATTCCTAATGCCTCAAACCAATCTAACCCTATTAAACTGGTTCATTGGCCCTCTACCACGACAACATCCAGGTGCCCATGAAACTTTTTAAAACCTACAGACAAGGTGGCCTCCCCCTTAATTTTAACCTTGTTGTTCTGGAAATCGGTCAGTATACCCGCCGTTTACTGCAGTCACAAACAAATTTAAAGGTCTCGTACAAGATAATTGAGACCACTGAGCAAGAGTCTAGTTCCATCTTGCATGGAATGCCTTGTAAATTAATTTCAAGTCTTAGTTTAGGCTTTAGTGGGCGGCGAGCCCCAGTTTGGCAAATAGTTCTCTGGCTTTCAAAAAAAGCCAACACACTGGTTGGACTCTGGGTGCCAGTACCTCTCCTTGTCGAGTTCTCCGACTGTTGCTTGAGATGACCTTCTCTGGAGCGAGCTCGGCATACAACTTCAATGTGTCCCGTTCGTCCGCAGGCCCGACACGTGGCCTTCCGGAACCTGCAATTCACACATGCGTGGTTGCCGCCGCAACCCAAACATCGAGGGAACTGAACTACCTTATGGTTGTTCTCTTTGTGATCCAGTCCTCGCTCTTGTGTCCCAGCTAGCTTCTGAAGTTTGTCTTCTTCGGCTTCTTCCTCAACTGTGATTTCATTGTACTTAGCTGCTTCATGGTGAATTGTTTCTTCAGGTTTGATGGTTTTGGATGTCTGTACTACTTGGACCACACCTCTGGCTGCTTCATCAGCCATTATTTCATCTTGCGCATCGAGTAGCGTTAAGTTAGGTCTTGCAAAAAGTCTCTGCTGCAGTGCCTTGTCTCGAAGGCCGCATACTAGCCGGTCTCGAAGGCGTTCATCCAGGTTGGAAAACCTGCAGAGGTGTGCGGCCTGGCGTAAGGCCGTGATGAACTCTGATGCAGTTTCCCCGGGGCGTTGCACCCTCTGGTCGAATCTGAATCGCCAGGCCATCTCCGACATTCTGGGTTTGAAGTGTCCATTCAGCTTCTGTTTGAGATCGGCGAACGATACGGATTCAATTGGTGTTGGGGCGAATAAACTTTCAGCCAAGTTGAACGTCACAGGCCCGCTGATGCAGAGTACAGGTGCTGCTTTTAAGCCATCTTCTGCAATCTGGTTCGCCTATAAGTAGTTCTCAACTTGCCCAAGGTGCGACGGCCACTGCTCGGGGTGGCAGATGTCAAATTCATGGGGCTGGCCAACTTTTGGCATCTTCTTCCTCCTGCATTTGGATCCTGCTCCGCAGGCTCAGACGGCAATTCTGAGCATGTAGCCGCTAGCATGCTGAACTAGCCAGCCGACAGAGAGGGGGAGGGGAAAGATGCCTCTTTCCTCCAGCACGTACAGCCACCCCCTCATGACTTCAGCTCAATGGCGAAGCAGGATCCCACCTTCGTCGCCACTGTTGTGTTTCAGGTTCGAATGATCATGAAAGATGCCAGACAGATGAGTACAGAGAAACAGCAGCTTTATTGATAACCATAACTGTACTGACGGGTTAGGGTGTACATGCATTCTTTATATACCTTCATACAACTAATCAGATTGAACCCATTATTCCCGCTATTATGGTTCCCACTTAAACTGTTAAAGTTCAGTACATGTGCTGGAGAATTGTAGTTCCCAATAACTCAGTGAATAGGTGTTTCTCCAAATCCCAATACATAACAATTTCTACTGGCAGTTCTTAATTTCAGATTAGGACCTAATAATAATGAACCCTCCAAAAACCCTCTTATCTGACAATGTCAGTTAGTATCCATCGTTTATTCTTCTCTTGGCAAGAAAAGCAGTAATATTTTGTTAACATATGTGGAACTGTCTTCAAGAATTCTATTATTATAAAGAAGAATGAGTCCCAAGAATATGTGCTTTGTCCTGATACAATTCACCTCTAGCATCCTATGTAAGCAATCAAGGTCTGAAGACCAACTGTAGCTCTGTTGGGCTAAGCATACAGAGAAGACAATTTCCTATGATAAAAGTGTTACATTAACTGCCACTTTATTTTGAGTCAAATACAAATGTTTGCTTTTACCTTTAAAACCTAGAAAGTTTGAATCTTGATTATCTAAGACAGGGCTTTTCAACCAGTGGTACGGGTACCACCAGTGGTACATTGGCACCTGGCAGGTGGTACATGACCATCCTAGAAAAGTGGTAGCGGGGGAGGGGAATGAGCTGAACCAGTGGCAGCACCGCACAAGCCTGAGCGAGAGATGGCTGGAGCTGCAGGGCTGTCAGGGCTCAGTGGAAGCGTGAGGATCAGCACTTCCTCAGGGCTGTCAGGGCTCAGGGGAAGCACCAGGATCAGTGTCAGGCTCCAGCTGGAATTTGACGCTGATCCTGGTGCTTCTGAGCCTAGAAGAAGCACCGATCAACTGGAACGTTGCAGCATCTCCAGGGGCTTGTGATTTACATTCAGATGCTTGGCAACTGATTCATATTTATGACGGTCACAGTGTCCCAGGGTCATGTGAAGTGATCAAAACCTGCTGCAACCACCCAGCAATTGGGGGGGAATAAAAACCAAACACCACACCCCCACCACACCCCCACTGCCAATCCTCAACAGAAATGCTCACAACAATGAAAACCTCAGACAGGAGGAAGAGCGCCGCCAGGCAGGCGGGCAGGTGTCTTGCTTGGCTGTGGCTTGGGGGGGAACTTTTTTCAGTGCCATTGTAACTTCAAATAGTCACTAAGCGAACTGTTGTAAATAGAGGACTACCTGTACTTCATCACTTTTTTCCTTTTTTTGGGGGGGGTGATCAGGTTTTTGACACCTTGCTAGGCGACTGTGGTACTCAGATTTTGCCATATCCTAAAAGTGGTACAATGAGTGAAAAGGTTGAAAAGCCCTGATCTAAAAAATACCCCTTTCTATATGATTCTGTTGGTCTCTGAAGGCATTAAGAAAAATTCTCTTCAAATGCCATGGATTTTCTTGTGAAAGAGCCTGCTCTGTAGCTATCCCAGATTTTGAAGACTGTTGACCAAAGAAACAGATTTTCTTAAGAGGTTAAAAATACTTCAAAAACGGCTTTTTGATTGTCAATTGCTTTAAAGTAACTTATTAATATTTTAAATTCCAGTTTATGTTTCTGTAGTAAATTTCTATGAACATATAGCAGTACAGACATTAAAATTTAAAATCTAAAAGGCAGTTCTAGTGTTCCTGATTCTTCAACTCAGGATGGATGGAAGCACCTCACTCTTAGTTCATTTGAATGAAACTTCTACACAAAAGCTTTGTTTTGGATTGTGCCCCACCATCTCTGGGCATAATATTTTCATCTTCAGGTCTGGCATTAAAAATCGCGCTGCTTGGGAAAATCTTATCTTATGTCGATTGGCTATTCAAACTGCCTATGGAGAAACAGGGAGATATCCTTGAAGCAAATATTCAGAAACCCTTAGGTAAACAAAGGACAGAAGCCTTCCTTAAATTCTGGGAAGAGAGAGAGGGAGGCGTTTAAGATGATTTCTCCCTGAGTCACTGGTAGGGGGAGGAAAAGCATTAGCACACTTGCAAGATTTTGTTACTGTATAGCCTATCTCAATAAAGTCAAATTTTGGACTTCCTGTGGAGTTGATTTCCTCATCTGGTCTACCTCAATGGGCTGACACCCAACTGCACAGGAGGCAACTAAAGAAGAACCCTGCTGGATTGGGGGTAGTTCAGCATTCTGCGACAGGAGTGAAAAAAATGCCTCCAACAGGCTAAAACATAGGAAATGTTAAACCCACCCAATTTTAATCCTGAAGCTGAAAAATAGCTTCTCCTGCAACTGGTAATGTGTATGCGTGCGCACACACACACAAACACATGTTACTTTTGCAAGATGAAATTACCATAGACATTTGACAGATGCCATTTCCACTCCCCCTTCCCATCCCTGCTATTGTCAAGTCTCAAAGAATGCTATTTTAAAGATTGCGTCAGAATTCATCAAATCGTTTACCTATCACTATAGATAAGCTCTGCATAATGGAAAAGCTCTGTAGTGTGACAGGAAGATTAGGTTAAACTGAAGCAAATCAGTGTGATAGTTTTCCATTACCTGAACTCCAAACAGGATTGTCAACAAAGGCTGACACGGAATAATGATTCTCCTGCCATCTCACACTGAGCAGCACATAAAGGATAAAGGCATATTTTGATATGTGTAACTCCTCTTATTTTTCTCAGGTATATCATGTAAGTCAGCAGGTCAACCTATAATTACAGCTCACCAAAGGCAAGCAAGCAAAGGTTGAGTGACACTCTTTTTTTTCCCCTTGCAAATGGAACTGTATTACAATTAAACCCTTAACTCTTCTTTAGCCTACAAGTTATAGAAGGAACTATTTCATTTAAAAAATGTGCCTACAATGTTGTTGTTGCTGTTTAACTGCTATCCAGAGAAATTTCTCTGTGGAAGTTGAAATTTCTCAGTCCACCAAGTCAATTTACTTGATCCCAATGTAGGTGAGCAGCAAAAGTGGCTGAACAAAAATTCTCCTGCATCTCAAGAGGTTGCTCCCAGATCAGGGGAGGATGTAGGATATGATTAAAAAAAGGAAAGGTGGCGGCCACATTAGTGTGATCAAAGCTCTACCTATTTCTTAAGTGCAACCCACTGCAGATCACTTATGACGAATTGTAAACATTTTATATGAAATAAAATTTACACTGAGTGGTGGTGACAATATTAATTGCTTAAAGCTAATTTTAATTATAATTAGCATTGAATGGGTTAATTTAGTGGTTTCCCAACCTTTTCACTATAGATAAGCTCTGCATAATGCATTTATCTGTGTTTACTATAAATATCTTTGGGGCTATTTAAATTTCATAGGCCTACTTGGACATCATTGTATGCTGGAGGCTGGCATTTTGGTTTGTTGCATACCAGATTCCTGTGTTTTATAATAATAATAATAATAATAATAATAATAATAATAATAATAATAATAATAATAATAATAATAATAATAACAACAACAACAACAACAACAACAACAACAACAATGATAGTCATTAACTTGAAATTTCTCAGGCCACTAGGTCAATTTGCTTGATCTCAATACATCATTGGTCAACCTCAAGATAATAATTAAATGAACTAGCAAATATCCAGCAGCAGAAAAAATAGCAGTCTAAAAACTAGCTGCTGAAGGGAAGGAGATGTGCCAACTAGATCTACTACAAGAAGGGGACAAAGCACTGGAGACCATGTTCACAAAAAGGCTTAAGACAACTTGGACAACTTGGCTCAGAAAACAGCAATTGTGAATCAAAGCTAGCAAACATCTTTTGAGGTGCATTTGAAATAGACTGAGATTAGGAAGATAGCAATAGTTTCAACACTCAGGAAGTGGTGAGCTAATGATGGGCCAAGCAGAAAATGAATCCAGTATTACAATCATTCTATGAAATTAATTGACAACAAGAAGGAGATATTGCACTTAAAAAAAGTCTTGTTGTTGGATATTGCCTGATTATGAGATGGTTAAAAAAGTGGGAATAGGCAAGTTCTAGGAAGACACATTTGTCAACAGCTATTGCGTATTCCATGTCCATTCAATTTCAGAGACAGTAACCTATTCCTCAACATTATAGCAGAAGAGAGCTGCTTGCATTGGCTAGAAAGCAGCATCTGGATCCAGATGTGGAAAATCCATGCTGAATATGATTGAGTTTATTTTGATTTCTTGGATATATCTTTGTTTGGATGCTATGATAGTTTGCCAAATCTCCAAATACTACATCAGAAAATATTGCCCCAATGCAAATTGTTTTCTAATAGCATACCATTCTTTGTAAGCTTTTTCTTATTAGCAATCCTTAGCATGGTGATTCTCAAAGTGTGGAGACAATGTGGCTAAAAGGACTGAAATTCACACGGTGTTAAGAGAGAACTTTAATAAAATGATGTACATTGGTATATGACACCAGATAAAGCTATTTCTAATCAATGTCGGAAATGTGAAGGGACATTTTATCATACATGGTGGATTTGCCAAATAGCAAAGTAAAACAAACCGGCATCTCGGGTTAGCCAGGCCATTCAATCATTAATGATGGGGGGTGAGGTGTTACCCCCCATCGATAGGGCTCGCAACTTGGGCGTCCTCTTGGATTCACGGCTCAATTTTGAAGACCATATAGGAGCCGTGACCAGGGGGGCTTCTGCCCAGCTTTGCCTGGTGTGCCAGTTGCGGCCCTATCTGGACTGAGATGCCCTACGCACAGTCATCCATGCGCTCGTGACCTCCCGGCTAGACTACTGCAATGCTCTCTACATGGGGCTGCCCTTGAGGACCACTCGGAGGCTTCAACTGGTGCAGAATGCAGCCGCGCGAGTTGTTATGGGAGTTTCCCGATACTCCCGTGTAACACCTCTTCTCCGTGAGCTGCATTGGCTTCCGGTTGCCCTCCGGGTAAGATTCAAGGTGCTGGTAATGACCTATAAAGCCCTAAATGGCTTGGGTCTGGATTATCTAAGGGAACACCTGCTGCCGGCATCAACTTCCCATCGTCCTGTGCGCTCCCACAGGGAGGGCCTTCTCAGGGTACCGCCGGTTAAGGAATGCCAGTGGGTTATCCCAGGGGAAGGGCGTTCTCTGTGGACGCGCCGGCCCTATGGAACCAACTTCCCACAGAACTCAGGACTGCCCCCGATCTTCGCTCATTTCGCCGGGACTTGAAAACCTGGTTTTTCGAGTTGTTTGGCCCAGACTGAGGGGTTTTAATTTAATTTAATTTAATTGGGTTTTAGTTTAACTTCAGGGACTGTAATTTAATTAATAGTTTTAATTGATTTTAATTTTGTATGCTACGTATTTTAATTTTCCCTGTAAACCGCCCTGAGTCCTACGGGAATAGGGCGGTATATAAATTTAAATAATAAATAAATAAATAAAAACATAAGATAATGCAAATAATTTTAAAGATGATCTTTTTTCGGATGAAACCAGAACTTCTTTTATTGGGACTTATGGATAGCCAATTAGAGGAAACCTATGGTAGACTGATTTTGTAAATAATAACTGTAGCAGAGAAGGAGTAATTTTGAGGTGGCTAATCTCTTTCCAGTGATGCTAAAAAGTAAGAAAGGAAATTCTATGTGAACTGCAATAACCATGTGTTAATGATATCAGACCATTACCTGATTTATTAGTGAGCTGACTTGACTTCCTGTTTAGTTCCTTGGCCCATTTCATCTGATTCAGCCTCCCAGGTCAGAATGTTGCTAAGGCAGAGAAGGCAGTTGCCATCACTACAGAAGAATTTAAAGCTTTCTGGTCCTCGCAGGCAGCCACCATCTTGCCCTGTGTTTACCAATTTCACGTGTCATTAAATTAGCCCTAAGACACCTTTTGTGTGACATGTGGAAGTAAAGCACAGCCTGTAACTTTAATGACCTTTTATGCGATTCAGTCTATAAAACACGAAGCCTGCCCAGCAATGGTGTTACGTTAATGGCATTTAAAGAAATATTTTAATATTCAAAAATACATCCGCAGTGAAAGGATTTGACTGGTTCTAAATTAAAGCTAATTGCATAAAATACATAGAGGGAAAAACCATTAAGACTGGTGGATTATCTTCAATAGATAGGTGCATTTGAAAGAAAAAGAAAACAACTATCAAGTTTGCAAAATAAAAGTAGAAGGGTTTCAATCCTGTGCTTAGTGAAGCTGCTTGAATCCTATTCAGGTTAATCGAACTGAAAATATTTGGCTATAAACTATACCGTAACGCTTATTGTGGCATCTGCAAGATTAACCAATTTATTATCGCATTAGCAAGTATGATCAAAGAATCCTTGGATATCCTTGATCTCTCCTCTCCATTTTGAGATCAACTATGAATCAGTTCAGTGTCATAACTTACTACAGGCAGCAGAAAAGATGCTCTTCCAAACAGCACTCTTTTAAAGTTTGCTCACCATGAAAATAACAACAAGGAAGATAATCTTTATTTAACCAAACAACCTCTTAAAGCTCTTTAAATGTAAAGAAGCAGAGTCTCATACAAACAGTATTCAATATACTGAATACGAATATAAACATTTTGAAAGCGGGGGTTTCTGGTATAGCAGGATGTTGAAACTGTCTGACTCTGAGCTTGAGCTTCTGAAACAATTTAAATATGTTTGGCCAGCAGACTATTTAGCATGCTGGAAAGCACACCCTAGGTTGACGTGTTTGTTTGGTGGTTGAGGTGGGGAATAAGGATGTCAGACATCTGAGAATGACAGTCCCAGAGCTAAAGTCAAAAGGTGACTTGTGTGCAGACAAGAATAATCTTTGGGGCAAATATGTGCTTGGGATAATGAGGGCCATCATTTAATTCCTCTTCTGAGACTTTCAGTTGAAAGAATAGATTTACAGATCAGAGACCTCTCTACACTGCCTGTCTTTTATTGATTCTTTGTATTAGATCTAGCCATGGATGTGAGCACAGAGATAACTTCACTTGCAAATGGAGGCAAGCATAATGTTGCAGGATCCATTCTGGGTCAGTCACCAGGAACAGGGCTTCATCTTCTGATATTTTGGACTTGTGCTGGGGCCCCATCCTCAGGGAGTTTTTCTCACACATTCTGGTAAGAGAGAAGTTCCATGAAGAGGACTCCAGCATGAGTCTGAAAGCTCTGGTCCTGGTAACTGACCCAGATTGGATCCTGCAACTTCACTTGTTTGGACTGTTTTAAGGGATAAGAGAAAAATAACTGGGCAGTTGTTTAATGCAAGTTGTTTCTGCTCCCTAAAGCATTTTGCGTCAAACTGGGAAACTCTAAGATGTATGAACTTAACTGGGAGTTGGAGGTGCACACATTTTAGAGTTACTAAGGTTGAGAAATATTGCTCTAGAGGTTGCCCTGTGCAGGAAATAAATATCATTCCATCCAGAAGACACTTTGCTAATTTGTGTCATAGAGACAGAAAAGTAACCCAACTTGTGTTAACTTTCTTTCATATCATCTCCCTTTCACAGTCTGCAAAAAGTCTGTTGAATGACCTTATATGTGGTAGATATGTCCATTTTTCTAAGCTGAACATGGTCTATGGAATAATTGATAGTGTGCTGCTTCTCAAATGATTTAAGCCATGAACCATTCATCTTAAAGCTGTGCAAGACATGTGGGATCCGCTTGATGATATGCTTCATGCCACTTCTTTTACTGAAGTTGTACTGATACATTCTTCCATGGACACTTCATAGTTGGAAATAAGCTCTGTTCCAATAGAAGAGAATATATGTAGCTCAGGGTTGAATTGTAAGCTCCCTACATGTTCAGAAGTGCATTTAATGCAGCAGAGCAATGCATTCATTTCAACCCACTGTTTAGAAGGCATAGGACTGGAGAACCTCTTAAGTAAGCTATTACCAAATGATGTTTTACATGAGCTTACATCAAATTAAAATAGTCTTCAAAGGTGTGCACCATCCTAATTCACATATCAAATTCTGGCCAAGAAGCAGAAAACCTCAAAGATGCCACCTCTATCATTAGGCAACAGGAAGGAACAAATTCAAATGATGAAAAAGTCCAGATAGTGAACTGAAGCAGGAATCATTCCTACGTAATAGCTGGAACAGATGCTTCATTGTTGTCCACTCAGCCTGTCAGACCTGCCACCACTTAAACCTCTAAACAGAAATGGTCCTTGGCTCCATTTGCTGAGAAAAGTATAGTTTTATTAGAAGTCAAGTATATTGCAGTAATGCAAAGCTAGAATTGAAAGTCGCCCACCAAAATCTATACATTCAACTTTTTCCTCCCTTAAATGCCTCCCATCACTGACACCAACCCACCCATGACCAATCAGTTTCAAGCAAGATGTTTTCAGATCAGTCAGTTTAAGCATAAGTTGGTATGCAGCTGGCTTCTTTTCCCAGCTAGGTGACCTTGAGGCAGTGTCTCAGGCAGATAAAGCAGTTATGATTGTTTTCCCATGAAGCATTCCCCTTCCCAACTACCCTTCCCAGCATTCATGGCAGACTGTCACCATATGGTAGCAAGGCACAAGCAAGCATAAGGTGGCAGCTGACACAACCACTGATGTGAGACCATAAGAGCCTTCTTAATTGACACTTATGGGAGAGCCAAGCAGTTGGACATCTATACAATCATTGTTGTTAAATTTATGCTGGGGATGGGATCTGCAGAAAAAGCAAATAGAAGGTAGCGATGGGGGGGCAGTTCAGTAATAAATCCTATTTCCATTTCAAGTAGTATTTTCTTTGGCATCATATGGGATGTAAGCAGTATGGATGAAATGATTGGTCCAGAAAGCCAAATTCTATATAATTCAATTACAAGGGAACCACATCCTATGAGGACTCCACTGAAAGTTGTATCCAGTTCTGTTTAGTAGCCCTTTTAAAGGAAATATAAAAACTGATTTGGCCACAAGACGAAAGTAGGAAATGATTTGACTCCATATAAATCTATATGTCTCCCTAGATTTTTATTTCCCATTCTGAAAATAGTTCTCACGCCCAAATATTTTCCATCATTTTTGATGAAATTTATTCTGGAGTTAAACCGGGAGTCCTCTGCTTGCAAAACAAAAGAGCTTCTGCCTAAGTTAGAGGATATTGTTTTGCAAATAGGATTTCCGAAACACAGCGAAGAACACTCCAGCTAGAAAATAATGGGATTATGTATTTGGTGAAGCTCATGATCACTTAGACTTCTATGGCTCCACTGTCACCCAAAATATTGATTGAGAATTCTAGGAGTTGTGATGCAATACATTTAGGAAGTGCCAAGTCATAACAGCTTTCATCTGATTTAAATCTCTATTCAATAGGGGAAAAGAAGATGGTTTTGCTTTGTACTAGGATTGCTAAGGAAAGAATATATTGCAGATTCACATCTTTACTTTGTGCACACTATTTTATCCCAAAACTGTTCTTTAGAAATGAGAAATTATTTGCATATCAGCTGCCATATTTTTTTGCATTCCTTTATTTGCAGCTTTTCTATAATTATTTCTTTTTTCTTCATTACATAAAATATAAGCAGATAGTAACTTCCAATAGTCTTAGAAGAGGAGAAGAAAGGACTTGTAATGAAACATGCTAAGAGTTCACCAAATACAACAAGGAGGGTTTGTGCCTTTGGCAATAGGAGTGTACATGAATGACACTATTGTGTGAAGCCAACCATTGTGTTCCTCAGACCACCAGAAGATGGTCTTTTTGCCTAAATATCTGACTGCATTGAGAGAAACCTGGAAATTTAATTTGTAAATCAAAACATTTTTTGCAGCCAAATGTATTAAATGTATTGTGGTACTCTATTTCTAGTTTTTTTACCATTTTATGCAATTTACTATCTACTATCCTTTTTTATATTCATCACAACATAAGTAAAAAAAAGTGGGGCTTTGATTGCATGGACATCATTTTGACTTTAAAAAAAATAAGCACTTTGGGATTTTTTCTTTCCCTTTTTCTTTGCAAGATTTTTGTTTTATTTTAAAAACAGCCAAAATGAAAGATTTACTTTTGAAAATAAGAAGCTTTAAAAATACAGTAGATGCAAATATAAAAATCAAGAACAACTGTATTTCTATAACTCTCAAACTATGAGACCTTTTAATATCAAGGTGTTTTTAAAAACAAAATGTTTTTGTTTTACCTTCAGGCTCTTGTTGTAGATTCTTGCTGTAGATTTTATGAACATGATTCAAATAAATTGGCTCCCTATCCTTGGTGGCTCCTTTAATTATTTTGTTATTATCCAAGGAACTAGTTTAATTTAAATGAACATAATATTCACTTGCTATTATCTTGAGAAAATACTGGCTCTGGTTATTATATTTTGTAGTTAAAATGCTGAATGCCCAAATCAAGCTACATCTATCTATTTCTGTTTTTAAAATCTTTAAATTGGTTAGTTCACTATTTGCTTTTTTCATTGCCAAGATGGGGACCAGATTTTACTTTTCATTTATTTTGTTAGTATTCTTCCAAAAGTTCAAGATAATATACATAAGATTCCCTCCTTCAATGTTATCCCAACAGGAACAAACTTGTGAAGTAGGTTGGGTGATATTCTGATACAAACCTGCATCCTTGGTGAATAATAGATCACTTTAACCCAGTCTTTCCCCACCTCAACAACTTTAAGATGTGTGGATTTAAATTCCCATAATTCCTCCAGCCAGCAAATTCTAAAAGTGTAATTCTACACAATCTAAAGTTTCTGAGGTTGAGAAATATTGCCTTAATCAAACCGCCTCACCTTCTTAGTTCTCCATTTGCTTTGGCTATTGTTAATAGTATTGTTTCAGTTGCTTGGAGGCATCATTCTAGGCATGTCTACAACCTGCCCCTGATTTTTTTTCTCTTTCCAAAAATATTTTTTTTTTTCCATTTATGAAATGGGGTAGAAATAAGAAAAATTTGATGGGCATTCATTTCAAATGCCTTCTGTATTAGAGCACAGTTTAAGTATATGATGCTAAAGAAAATAGGAAAACGGTATGTGAAAGAGGAGAGTGATTGCAAATTATTGGATGAGCAAACATTTTCCTCTTGAGTTCCTTGGAGGCAATCTTTCAGATGCTCCACAGTTATTAGGGACAATGAAAAAGTGGGTGAAGATGCTGATCTTCTGCCTCATAGACTTTCCTTTCTCTCTCCCTCTGCTTTCTCTCAGCAGCTGAAGAGAAAAAACAGTTAGTTATTACCAATGTTCTGAGCCAATCCAAAGCTACATGTATATAGCCTGAGGTTGAATGTATTCCTAAGTATATTTTGTATATTTGTACATTTTGGCCTAAATCCAGAAGGACTGCTGTCAAACATAGGGAAACAAAATTCACCAAAATAGCCTTGATTGAGGCAGCATTGAATTGAATCTCCTGTGTCTTTCCTTTTTTGACCCAAAGTATCCACCAAAGCATCATGAGTGAGTGGATGAATTTGTTAAGGAACTGACAAAGTGGGAAAAGGCAGATCATACCTGCACTTTGCCTGGATTTAATCTTTTGAGGGAAAGGAGTACTTCCTATGTGCTCAACTGTGCTGTCTCATGGAAGAAGGAAATGATGAGAAGGTGAATGTCTGAATTGGTGACAGTCTCAAACCTGTTGCTGCAGGGAAACAAGTGGTGATCAAGTGACCTTCTCTTCCCTTTCTTTAGCCTACCATCAATGCTGCAGCCTAGAAGGAGGGTTCAGTGACTCATCTCTCATTATCTGAGAGATTTACCTTGGAGTACAGTCAGATAATACTTACAGTCCTGCAAGGACATCAGAGAAGCTTGTGAAAAACAGGTAATTTTTTGCTCACATTTCGATGCAAGGAAACTTGTTACTTTGTGAAGCAGCTTTGACCGATTGTTCTGCATGAGCCATCATCAAAGTGAAGTGCTCCTTTGAAGCTTTGGACAGCTGAATCAACAATTTGGATCAAATATGTAAAAATAAATTTGGAAAATTGTATTGGCCCCAACTGAGATGCCTCAAATTCATTCAGATTGTGCATTTGTTTGGACTGATAACCTGAAAGAAGAGCTCAGTCAGACTAGAACCAATCAGTATATGACTGTCTGATAGACAGACAGACAGATCAATCCCTGGCCTTATGTCATGAAAGGTATACTAGAGATTGTGTTTGTTTTTCTCCAGATCTTTTTGTTGTTTTGCATTGTTTAATATGGTACACAACCCACAGCCCTGGTATGGTGAACAGCCTTATAAATAAAATAAATGAGCAGAAGATTAGCTAAAGAAATTTGTTAAATAACTGTTGCTTTCTTTGTGGTGTTGAAAATATGTTGCCTGAAAAGAACCAATTCATTATTCATCCTAAGTGAAGGAATTGTTTTGTTGGCCTTTCTTTGTGAACAGATAATTGGTGTTACAACAGGACATGTTTACTTGAGTAGATGGGATTGCCTCTTCTGGTTCATAGTTTCACTTAAAAATGAAGGTCTGAAACTATCCACAATATATAAAGTGTGGATGAACTTATCTCTGCATCTATTCATATTGTGCTGTATTCAACTATATAGTTACAATAATACAGTAAATACTTAGCAATTCAGCTCTGCACACAAGAGTAAAATACTCCCACTATTTTTGCTTCTAACCAAATAAAATAAAAAAACTATCAAAGAATAAAAAAAAACCTTGTAGCCCTTTTTATACCCTAACAATCTGTCAATACTGGGAAATCCAATTTCATTTTCTGAAATAATAAGAATGTCAACTCTCCAGTTTTAAAAACAGAAATAAAGGAAGCCTAAAGGTATTAAAAGAAGATCTGTAACTATCTAAGGCTGCTGCTGTAACCAAGGTAAAGTTTTGGGGAAAAAAGTCTTCATAAATTTAGGTAGCCAAGTTAGTACATCACATGAATAGGATTTTCTTTATGAGAAACAGATGTGAGCAAAAGCTAAATAAGAAAAGTGCCAATGTAGGCATGAATCATCAGAATAAAATTTTGCACATAGCAAAAGTAACAGTATAATTATATGTTTGCACACGTTTAGGTAAGGAAATATGATTATCCAAAAATATTTTAAATATTGTTCTGGTAAGTAAATATATTTACAGGAAACAACAAATATACTTGAATTTGACCCAGATTTGCAAGCTTAACTTTTTGCCAGTGTGGTGTTATTATTATGGTGTTGAACTAGAACTAGGAAGACCCAGTTCAAGTCTCCCAAAAGCCATTTGCCTCATCATATACAGTATAACTCTTATTCTCAGTGATCTATTAAAGATTTCCCAGTATTGATAGTAGCAGGAAATCCAGACCGTGGAGAACCAGCCTCAACTATAACATATATTTCAAACAATATCTCTTGGCCTCATATAGACCCCAAAGGCATTCTTAACACCCATGTAGGAGATGACCAGGCTGAGCTCAAGGGAGAGATCAAACATGTCATCCGTCATGAGTCCCTACAAGAGATCTAAGTACAGCACACTGTGAATTCCTTATCTACTGCCAAATTGCTTTGATCATTAGTAGTTCAGATTTTTGTAGAGACCTTAGGTTTACAATAAATACAAAAGTTTACTTAAGTTTACAATAATTGTATTCTTAGAATACAAAACACTTTGTTGCTTCTTCATTGACCATTCTCTATGGCAATCATTTTAGGAGAGCATTTACTCATCCAAAACATTGGTATAGACAAAAAAAAACCTCTTTGTGCTAATAGAGTTTTGTTACGGGCCTGAAGATGACTCTCCAGCCTACAGATTGTAAGGTGATCTCACAAATCAATGGACATCCCAATGGTTTTCAACCAAGTTTTGTTAAGTCAGCTCCCTCCCATGACTAGCCCATTTCTGAATTAAATTTTTGGCTTCTTCTGTTTCTCTTTTCCCAGAGTCTGTTGTCAGACCTGGCTCACACTTCAGCCTATCAAGATAAGATGAGATGAGATGAGATGAGATGAGATGAGATGAGATGAGATGAGATGAGATGAGATGAGATGAGATCATCTTTATTGTCATTTTTTTTACTATGGGCACAATGGCACACATCAAAAATGAAATTTAGTTGCCCGCTCTCAAAGTGAAACACATACATGACACACACCTAAAACATACTATAAACAACACATGTATAGACCCACACCCCTACATATACATAACAATAAAATATTAAATACTGTCCATCTTGAATATATAACGGAAGGAGGAAGCCTGAGAGTTCACAAGGTTAATGCTATATGGAATGAAACTATGGTTGAATCTGGATGTTCTGCTACGGATACCATGAAGCCTCCTCCCATAAGGTAACAAGGAAAACATGTTGTGAAGAGAATGAGTAGTGTCCCAGATAATCTTATGGACCCTGTTCAAGCAACGCTTCTGTGCTATGTCCTGGATGGGAGGGAGGGAAGTGCCAATGATCTTTTTGGCCATTCTCACCACTCTCTGCACCGCCTTCCTGTCTGAAGCAGTGAGGCTTCCAAACCAGACTATGATGCTGTATGACAGGATGCTCTCTATCGTCCCCCTGTAGAAAGTGGTCAGGACAGGGGAAGGAAGATGAGCTTTTCTCATGTGATGCAGAAAGTGCAGGCCCTGCTGTGCCCGCTTCACCAGTTTCTCACTTTTGAGCGACCAAGCCAGCCTATTCATTAGCTGCAAACCCAAGAATTTGATGCTGGTAACCATTTCCACAGGTGAATCATTAATGCACAGAGAAGTGTGGCTGTGCCTGCCTTTTCTGAAATCGACAATGATCTCTTTGATTTTTCTAGTATTTAAAACTAGACTGTTTTCCTTACACCAGTTCACCAACCCCTCAACTTCCTTGCGGTAAGCTTCCACATTGTCATCATGAATAAGGCCCACTACTGTTATATCATCTGTGAACTTCACAATATGGTTGGTGGCAAGCCTAGCACAACAGTCATGAGTCAACAGGGTGAACAGCAGCAGACTTACGATGCAGCCCTGAGGAGAACTTGTGCTCACGAAAATGGTATTAGAAGTATTTGTTCCAGCTCACACATATTGGGGCCTGTTGGTAAGAAAATCAAGAATCCAGTTGCACAAAGGAGTGTTTAAGCCCAAAAGGCCCAGTTTGTCTACTAAATGCTGGGGAATGATTGTGTTAAACGTCGAACTGAAGTTGACAAACATGAGTATTTCTTTCTTCTAAATGCTTCAAGCTCATATGGAGAACAGAAGAGATAGCATCCTCCATAGAGCAATTTGGTCGGTAGGCAAACTGAAGCGGGTCAAATGCTGGTGGGAGGCTAGATACAATCAAGTCCTTTATCAGCTCCTCAAAGCATTTCATAATGGTGGATGTCAGTGCAACCGGACGATAATCATTGAGGCCTGTAATTGTGAATTAGAAAGAATTAGAATTAGAAAGTGAATTTTCATATTTCAGCTGCTCTACATAACAGTATCTGGGTGCTATCCATGGGTCAGTTATATGTCAGGCTTTCTAACCAAGGCTTGGAATGAAATCACATATATTCTGAAATGTCACAGCATATCTGGGTTTCTCAACTAGATTTATCTCAGATAATGGCTTGGGTGGATTAGAATTTTTATTTCCAAACAAAAATGAAACATCCAAAATAATTGGTTGTCCACTCTCAATGAGAAGAGGTTTATAAGTTTTAAATCTTCAGATTTAAATCCTTAAGAAATGAAGACTTCTTTCTTACCTCTTCTGAAGCCATGTCTACTAGATGCAACTCTTTGGGGCCTTGAAGCTGAGTGATTGTTTAGTTGTGTTCTTTGTTGGGTCTCATCTCAATCCCCCGATTCCAGGTGTTTTGTGAAGGTATTGATTTAACAGCTACCCATCTTATGTAATGTAAGATGTTAGATGTAATAATGGGAATGACTCAGCAGGGTTTGTGTCTCTTTGTATAAAGGGAATGCTCTGCTGATATGTTCTTTCTTCTTCCATTTCCTGCTGTAACTGTGGTTTGTTGGATCCTGCTGTATTAACTCATGTATGAATATTGTTCCTGGTGTATTATATTGTAGATAGTGTAAGATAAACCACCATTTACTATACAACACCGTTTACTGTGTTGACTCCTGGATTATCTCACGTAATAAGACTGTGCGTGCTCTGACATGTTTTTAGACTAGGTTTAGTCTAGATTTTTTTACAGATAGGTTTGCCATGTTGATTAAAACTGTGATATTTATTAATCTGGTTTGGAGCATTGAATTATAAATGCTGCTATACAGCCTTCAGAATTAGAGATCCATTTATGACAAAAAAAAACACCTTTGGGACAACCAGGGCCTGGATGATTGAGAATCTCCATATACATTTGCTACAACTATATTTAGAATGTTCTCAATTGCCTCTTTTAAGCCTGATGAAAGTTACTACCACCCACGATGCTAATCAGTGGAGGAACATGATTAGTTATCCACTTGACCATAGCAGCTGACATTGGCAGAATACACCCTGACAAAACTCCAAAAGTGACTCTTTATTCAGATACCCTTTCATATTGCAATCATGACTTGAGTCTATGGAAAGTGTTTGGCTTTTTCTCCCAACTGTTTGTCTAATTCATTTTTTTTAGTATAAATATGACTGACCCAAGACTGAACTGATTTGTTTGACAAAGGGAATGTATTTGATCTCTGCACTGAAGTCTTACCCCAGCTGGAGACTGACAACATCTACAAGCCTCCCATTGCTACTTCACACATCCTTCTCTGTTGTGCTGCACAATCCATCAAACCTGTCCATCAGATCACACACAAAAAAAGGGGGGACCTCACTGCCTCCTCCTTTTTCAAGCCAAACCTCTGTTGCCCACTGTGTAACATTTTGAACAATCATTACGTCTTCAAACTACCACTAAGATGTCATGATAGTGAAAGAAAATAATTAGATGCCAACTTTGGCATAATAGAGTATTTAAAAATCAATTAGTGCCTAATGAGAATACATCTCAAATTTTCTCATGATTTCACCAGTTGACACACTGTATTGAATTATGCTTGCAGACAACAGATAGCCAGTTGTATTGTAGGAAACTTGAGCCAAGTTGCAGCTTGTTTTTCTTTTTTCTTTTGCTTCAAGGCTCCATTTAGTTCTTGGCATGCTAACTAATGCATGTGAACTTTTTAGCTGGTGAATGTATTTATGGACATGTCAAGTAAGTCCACACTAAGTTGATCTCAGCATCATAAAGTAAGATGGCAAGTAAATAATTTCATTATACTGGCCATGATAAGAAATAAAAGAACCCAGTATTGTAGTAGTTGAGGCCTTTTTATGTTCCATATTTCCAAACCCGTCAATCTATGAAAGCCAAAACAGAGATGGTTATTTTTCTGGACACTAGTCTTGAGCTTCAAGATGAAAAGGGAAAATGTCTACACCAATTTCCATAATAGTTTCATTCCAACAAAAACAAAAGCTGAAGTATGTTCCTCAACATTGGAAATCCAAACCCACTCCACACTGAGTTTAGTGTCCATATCAAAAATTAAAAACCTGTTGTTATTACAAGCTTCCCAACCTCTAACAAAGGGGACTGGGTACATATGTTCTGCTAAGGGAACAAATGCCGTGCAATGTAATAACAAGTGAGAAAAGTTGCTTCCCGAGAAAGGGGGGGATGTTTGCTTCAGAACAGATTCTCAAACACCAACTGCAAGATAGGCACTTCCCTGCAGAATAGAGAGCAGATGTTTCCAAACTGAAGCAATGGTTGACAATTGGAAGCTAAATTCCACAGTGGATAGCCAAGTATTGAGCTACAAAACCTGATTATCTGCCACCTAGTTTTTGTTTTTGTTTTATCATGCACTCTTTTAGTTCTTATAATGGTGTCTTGTTTGTTCTCAAATACAAATGAAGGGGACACAACAGCAGAGAGCTGAGAATTTCCAGGCCAATGCAAATGCACTTCCTATAAGCCTACCTAATTAAATGTTAAAGAGCAGGCTATTTTATCAACACACAAAAAGCAAACTATATAATGAAAAAGTGGCACTGCAAGTGTTTTGTGAATAAGCAGATTTTCAAATCTCTATGAGCATCTGGCCTGACTTTCCACTGCAGAGAGAGACATTTATATTTCCCGATGGGGAGCTCATTAAGAACAAATAGAGTACCCTAAGTTGGTGGACAGAATTCCTTTTTTTTAAAATGGTCAAACTCAAATTCTACAAATTCAATTAGATGTGGGACCCGTTGCTTCATGGCTACTCTAGGACAGTTTATAACAATTCGCCACAGCCAACTCACCATGGGCAACTTGTCATGGCCAACTTGCTGTGGAACAACTCGCCAGGGACAACTCACTGCCGGATAAGAGTTACATTAACATCAAAGAAATGGTGGGATAGAATTATTAAAGAAAGGATGCAAAAGGAGAACATAATGAAATATGAATGGGAAACATTAAAATAAATTTATTTTAAATAATTAAATACAATTGTTAAATTGCCCTGCAGTAAGTTGTCCCATGGCAAGTTGGCTGTGGCGGGTTGACCCAGAATGAGTTGGCCATGGTGATTTGGCTGGGGCAAGTTGGCTGTGACAAGTTGTCCCATTCCGACTTGGAAAAACATCTATTTTTTTTTTAAGCTAGAAGCCACTCATAGAATTTAGAAAAAAAATCATTGTAGACTTTTGTTTCAAGGAAGTACTTTGCATATTCAAGAAACATTCCATTAGTTGTTGACAAAAGTGTATAAAGTTTCTTAATGCAGCATTAAGTGTGGAACTCTTCTTACTCCTAGTAAGAAGAGATGGTGTGTCCTTAGAGCAGGGGTCCCCAACCCCCGGACCACAAACTGGTACCAGTCCGTGGCATGCCAGAAACTGGTTCTCACAAACAAGCGAAGCCCATCCACTGGATGTAGGCAGCACACGAAACCACACCCACTCCGGTCTGTAGAAAAACCTCTCTCCACAGAACCGGTCCCTGGTGCCCAAAAGGTTGGGGGCTGCTGCCTTACAGAACCAGGGATACTTCTCATAGTCTTCACTCAATCCCCTAAAAAGTCAGTTAAAGTACTGCATTTTCTTGACTAGGCCTTTATGGCAGATTTTGTTGAACATCTCTAATTAAAATCCAAGCAATACACACACAACATTTTTTTTTATTTTGACACAGGGATGAACTAATAAGATTGTAAAAGCAACCACAGCATACTGCTGAGCACACTGATACAGTGTCCCTATTCAGACTGGAATTCAGCTAGAACAGAGTAGCTGACACGCCTACTTTGACAGTGTTGTCTTCTGAATCGTTTGCAACCAGAAACAGGAGGGTGCATAAATGAATAGCTGCTCATGCTTGAAAAAAGCTTTTGATGGCAAGTTCTGCAAATGGCATGCATAATGCTTAGAATAGGCTCCAACACATGAGGGAATGTTGCCCTCTTTCTTACAGATCTGTCAGAAGTTTCTGTCCTTGTAAGTGTGTGTGTGTGTGTTTCCTAACTCCCATCTCTCCAGTTCCTTGAAACACAATCCTTTTCTGCATTTTCTCTCTGAGTTTTCCCAATGCTGCACCAATGATGAATAATTTACCAGGATAGAGACAAGAGAAGTATCACTGGACTCATCCCTCATAAGCTTGTCACATGGACAAGAAGTATCAATGCTGCTATTTCTGTGGGGAAATGAATGTGGAGGCTCTGCAGAGATCCTCCAGCTACATCAGTGAATAGGGCCAAGAGAGCAGGTTGCTTGCAGTGTGATAAAACTGAGCTAGGAAAAAGACACACACACAAAAAGAGAGAGAGAGAGAAAGGGAGGGAGGGAGGGAGGAGACAATGACAGGTTCTAACACAATGTCAATAATGCTCACACATTTAAAGTGTAGGTTGCAGAAATTTGAGGTTTAGGTTGGTCTTTTAGTAAGAATTCTGTTTTCTGTCTTTTGCATTGGATGGAAACTATTTGATGCTTTTCATAAACAAATTACTAATCCCAATGATGCCATAGCTATGATGTATTTCATTTTGATGTCTTTGGATAATGTAGTATAACTTAAGCTCTCCTACCCCACACTTGATTAAGCCTCTGCTAAAAACAAGAATGGAGGCTATTAAAGATGATAAATGTTTCTGGGAGCTTCAAAGAGGGTAAAGTATAGACTTCATTTCCCATTCTATATTTCTTAAAGTAACAATAACAAGACATCCTTGAAACAACTTAAATTGGACGTTCTTTGTTCTGTATATAAGTCTTCTATTTTTTTAATTGGACAAATTTAATCTTATGCATGTGTTGTTCTCTGCTATTCATAATGTTACCCACAGACCCATATGAAGGTATTCTCCATTGTAGGATTTCATTGCTGCGATACAGATGTAAATACCAAACCAACTTGAGCAGGTCCAATTATTTATTTTATTTATTTATTTAGAAAATTTATATAGCTGCCTACTAGCTCACAGCAACTCTGGGAGGTTTACAAACAATAAAAATATAGTATAGAAAAAAATAAAAAAAACAATAATCCCCCACACCCCTCCCAATGACAACACAGAGTTTAATAAGCTATTTGATGGGCTCCATTACACTCTGGGTTCCTAAGGCCTGCTGGCAAAACCAAATCTTCAGGGCTTTACCAAACACTGTCAAAGTGGGGGGCAGTATAATTTCTGTAGGAATGGTGTTCCAAAAGGGGGGAGCTATCATGGAGAAGGCTCTTCTTCTGGGTCCCATCATATGTACCTCCTTAGAGAATGGGACCCACAACATTCCTTTTCTCTTAGTGAATGCTTCAACCACATGAAATAAAAAATACTATATTTTTATAGCATATAACTCTAAGGTTATAATTTCTTGCATTTGTGTATCTCTTGCTTGAACTCAGCCCCAATTTATAAAAGATCAGTTAATACTAGTGGTGTTCAAAAGGAAGTCAGTGACATCAGAATGATAGTTGTGCCCAAGCAATCATGTAGAAGGTAGATAGATTCTGCTTTGAGAAAGGATTCTCATAGAGATACCCCAAGCTGAGTGGGATTTTAAATGTAATAATGAAATATTGAATGGCACCAAGAAACAACCCTGCAACCAAGGCAGGTCTCTTTGTTCTAGTATTACATGGAAAGGAATCCCTTTTTATCTCTGGTGGCACAAGAGACATTGAATTTTTGTCTACTAGTTGCCACATGATCTTTGGTGGCAGTGGCAGTACCTAAATCAAATTAACCTAGTTGATTTACTTGATGGAATGATCTTACCCTGGAAAAGAAAATAAAAATTTCTAAAAGTTTGCAGAATCAGAGCACATGGTCATTTTAACAATATCAAATAAGAAGCTAGCAAATAAGCATCTTCCCCATTAAGCAAAAAATTAGAAAGAAGATCAAAGACAATAAAAAACCTCACCTTAACATACTCACTGATAAATGAAGGCTTCTAAGATTCTATAACATAGCTCCTTGCTCATTGTAATAAACCAGCTTATTTTGTATGTGAGACTCTTGTTTTCTCAGTTACTATCTATTATAAGGTGACTGAAAATGTGTAAGGTGATTAAGTCATGAGTAATCATGGTGAGCATCTGCTTCAGAACAGCCACAAATGGCACACCTGCTAAAGGTGAGGGGAGCTCTTCCTGGTCACAGTTTCCATCTGCTATTCCAGCAAGAGCTGGGAGTTCACAGGAATCCACACATTTCACATCAGCTCTTTCTGAAGGAGCACAATCTTATCAAGATGTAAAGTTGGCATTCTCCAGGAATCAGTTGGTTTCTGAATCAAGGCAGTCCATTTTGCTTTTTATTGACTGTAATTCTGATTCTTCCTATCCAAACTCTCACAGCCTCCAGACACAAGGTTAAGACTTTTGCCTTGCGCCTTCTGTTCAGTCTGTGGGTGAACTGTATAATTTAGTATAATTAAAGTACTTTACCCCAAACTATCAGATGATTTGCCCCAGTCTTTTCATGTGGAAGTTAAATAAATTGGGACAGAGGGTCTAGGTGTTGACTCTTAGCAGCACACCTTCTCTAGAATGATCTGTCCTCATCCTGTCCCCAATACCATTCTCAGATTTTCTAACATATTTTGGTTAGGACTTTTACTGATTCTCCTTCTATTGCTTGTCATATTTCTGTAATCTTCCATGAAATCTGACATGGTAATGACCGCAGTGCTGATCTAACTTTATCTTCTAGTACTGGAGATTCTTGTAAATAGGGAATATCTTCTAGGGGAGGGATGTCAAACTGCTGGCCTGCGGGCCGGACGCATCATCCCAAAACCACGCCCACCCTATTGCCAGCAATGGAGAAAAAGCTCCAACACGTGACGTCACGAGTTTGACATGTCTGTTCTAAGGTAACTTGGATATTGACAACTTTAATGTAAAGAATGTCAGTATGCTCCTTCCATCTTTGATATTTTTGTTTGATTTTTCCCCCATCTTTTTGAAATCTGTAACTACCCATTGACACCTTTTAACATAGTTAAGATAGAACCTGTAATGATATTTGAAGATTTTTAGGAAGACACTCCTTCAATGTGTGTGTTTGTTTGTGTGTATGTGTGTATATTTCCATTTTTGATGTCTTCTCAGCTATCATTGTCAGTCTGTCTCTTGTCTCTTCTAATAGCTTATAAACATTCTTTGCTAAGTTCCTTCCCAATATCTTTGTCTTCTTTGGCTTTGGCTTCTCTTCTCTGGTGCAATTTTCACCATTTGTTCTGACAATCAGTTTACTTTCTTCTGTTCCTTCAGCAACTTCTTTGATTTCATTTCACAATTTCTCTGATTCCTATTAATGGATTCCAAACTTCAAAGCAATTGTTGACATTTTCTTTGAAAATGGTGGGCATATACCGGTACTCAAATTCATATTATTAAAAACTGGATAACTTTGTCCTTTTGCTGTAGCTTGAGTTGGAACATGCGCATAAGTGATGCATGATCTATTCCACATGGTCCTAGCCATGTATTTATTGTTAAAACTAAACTCCCTAAATATAGATCCTCCTATAGGTCATAAGAACAACCATGTCCAGACCCTGCACCCTAACTGGAAAG
Organism: Vipera berus; assembly: GCF_964194415.1. Classification (NCBI taxonomy): domain Eukaryota; kingdom Metazoa; phylum Chordata; class Lepidosauria; order Squamata; family Viperidae; genus Vipera; species Vipera berus. The sequence continues at coordinate 190,725,269 of NC_138204.1, forward strand.
GGTTCTGATAATCTGTTTCTTCCAGAATGCTTCACAAATGCCACATCAGTCTATCTCTCCATCTTATCTATCTATCTATCTATCTATCTATCTATCTATCTATCTATCTATCTATCTATCTGCCAGTGGATAACATGTCAGAACAATTTGTTCTTACCTCCACAAACCCACTCCTGACCAGATCAGGCCTCCATTGTTCTGAGGTATAAACCAGATTTAACATGAGACCTCCATTTTATACCAGTTCCATAATGACCTGGAATTAGCCAATGGGCCATGAAATCATGAGCCATTTTCAACTTTACTCCAAGGGACAGCCAATTAAAATCCACTGAACTACCAATCTAAGTGTACCAAACACCAATTGTGAGGCAGAACTGAGCAGCTTGGGCAGGGATACTGCTGTAAAACTAGATGGATAGTACAACAGAAGCATCCCTAGCTTGTCCTTCTGGACCAAAAATCCAAATAAAGTCTCAATCCAGCAAAGGTCAAAAATGTCAAGATGGTAGTTGGGACCATAAATTCAGATCCTCACTCCTTTTGTATGTGGGTCAGGAATTTGCAAGAAGAGTTGGATGGAAGTGAGAAAACAGGTGTTCCAATTTATAATCTAAACTCCGTCTCTTATATATTTGTATGTGACATTGCAACATAAGGCCAAAATTCACAGCTTGCATTGTGATGTCACAATGCACAAAGCAACCTGGCATCATCACGTTTTGGAACAGATGCCTATGTGTAGAACATAAATTTGATTATAAATCCAAATGTTGTTCAGAGATTTCAAGTAGTCTATCAGCAATTTGCTTTCTCAAATACTTTGTATCATTTATCATTGAGCTGTATATTTAAATGCCTCAAGGAAGAAATTGTAAGGGAGGGGGGAGAAGAGAGGGAATATGTTCCATACTAAAGAGTGCACTTTTTAATTCAGTTCCTGCCATTAATCTTTTACATACTATGGTAAAGTTGCTTTAAATCATAAATCCTCCACAACTCTCAATGGAGTATCTATTTCTCTGTAGATTTAAACAGCTGCTTTAAAAGTTAAATTCCTCTCCATACCCCGTCATGCTATTTTACTCTTCATTTTTGGTAGTTTTTTTGAAGTCAACACTTTAAAGCCCATGCCTGTGTTTTCTTACACCTTGAGTTTGTCCATTAGCAAGGTCGCAGAGAATTCCCCCATGGAAGGCTTGAAATAACATTTTCACTGCTCCCTCACCCAGTGCAATCAGTATATTGGAATTAGCAGTTACTCTTTCAGCATTGTGCTTTATTTTTACCTTCTATGTATCTTTGCAATTCTATGCTGAGCATGGTGAGAACTGATAATAACATTAAACAGACTAATAACCATCGGTTAGGGCAGAGCAAAGCTTTAAAAATTTGATCTCATCGTCCCTCTTTTATGTTTCTCAAGCATACACATATACCGAAATGGAGACAGACATGATAACATGACATTAGGAGAGAAGGGAAACATACATATAAACATAAACCCATTCCTTTTTTACACAGAAGAAAATATAGGTGCCTCTTATGGCTTCTGCTGGTAAAGGATCTAGAAAGACCTGCAAGTGTCATTTTCTTAATGCATTTCCTACCACATTTATAAATTTGCATGACAAATGCTGTGCACAGTTATTTGGCAGATGGGTTATTTTGTTCATAAAGGCAAACAGCATTCTTCCCCACCAATCAGCAATGGATTGAAACAATTCAGCCAAGAGAGTTATTACTTGAGCTTTACTCCCTTTCATTGACCCATTTCTCAATTTATGGAAAAAGTAAGGCACCCAATCAAAGAGAGAATTAGCTGTTAGACTATAGCAATAGCACTTAGACTTATATACACTTCATAGTGCTTTACAGTCCTCTCTAAGTGGCTTACAGAGTCAACATATTGCCACGAACAATCTGGGTCCTCATTTTACTGACCTCAGAAGGAAGGAAGGCTGAGTCAAGCATGAGCCAGTTAGGATCGAACTCCTGGCAGTGGACAGATTTAGCCTGCAATACTACATTCTAACCACTGCGCCACCATGGCTGTTCAATCTGAACTATTTTCAAATGGTTCCTAACAAGCCTGGTGAATAACCTACTGAACCTGGAAGTGAGCTTCCTAGATTTCCTCTGAAATCTATCATGCCAGAGGAGGCATATTGAAATTCAAGTGCAAAACAGTAGTACATAAGAATTTGACTATATCTGTTTTCTTCAGAGGTATATTAGTTGACCCCATATGTTCCATGGGATGGCCTTCTTTTTATCCTACAAAATCATTCAATACTTCTTTTCATACTTAAAAGCATTCAAATGGTCCAGAGAGGAGATTGACTTCATATATCCTACAAGCTCCAGTTAGGATGGTATTTTTTAAGCTGGCTTTTGTTTTTGTTGTTTGAAGAAAGGCACTTTTGGACAAACTTGCTCATAGAGCTATGCATTTGTGAGTTCCTTCTTCCAGTCAATTTCTGCAGCCTCTGAATGAGATTCTCATAATGACTAATGATGGAGGGATTAGAATTATTAAAACTTTCAACAACTGTCTGCAAGATGCTAGAATGTTTTACCAAGTTAAGAGATTCTGTTACTTTTCTCCCCATCAGTAAATGTCTTCTAAATCAAATTAGGCCATCTTTCTTTACAACACTTGGGTGATAATTTGACAGTGCCTTTAAAGAACATCAGGGAGGTAGAGTAAAAGATAAATCATCACTGTCGGTCAGGGCTCTGTTCCAAGGCACATGATCAAGCTCACTATATATGAAGTAAGCATATTAAATGGGGAAAACTGATGGAGAAAAATCAACTTTTAGCAGCTGATAAGCGCTCTCCTGGATTGCAGCTGATTTATAAATGTTATCTTTACTCAGAAGTAAAGTTCTTTCTTGTATAAATATGCCATGCATTTTCTGTAACATTTAATAGCAATAGCACTTAGACTTATATACCACTTCACAGTACTTTAAAGTCCTCTCTAAATGGTTTACAGAGTCAGCATACTGCCCCCAGCAATCTGGGTCCTCATTTTATCGACCTCGGAAGGATGGAAGGTTGAGTCAACCTTGAGCCGGTGAGGATCAAACCCCTGCTAGTTAGCAGAATTAGCCTGCAATACTGCCTTTTAACCACTGCCTCACACTTACCACACAGATCATTATTATCCTACTTAATTCCATCTATACAGCACTTCAATTATTAGAAGCTAGGCAGGTTCTCCAATGATTTATTAGTGCCACACACAGATGGATCAGTATTCCTGTACTTGTTATATTTACTTCTGATTTTTTATTGCTTTGTATATATAAAAAAGGGACGCAGTGGCTCAGTGGGTTAGGATGCTGAGCTTGTCGATCAGAAGGTTGGCAGTTTGGCGGGTCGAATCCCGAGTGCCGCGTAACAGAGTGAGCGCCTGTTACTCGTCCCAGCTTCTGCCAACCTAGCAGTTCGAAAGCACGTAAAAATGCAAGTAGAAAAATAGGGACCACTACGGTGGGAAGGTAACAGCGTTCCGTGCGCCTTTGGCATCTAGTCATGCCGGCCACATGACCACGGAGACGTCCTCAGACAAGCACTGGCTCTTTGGCTTTGAAATGGAGATGAGCACTGGCCCCTAGAGTCGGAAACAACTAGCACACATGTGCGGGGGAACCTTTACCTTTACCTATATATAAAAAAGAAAGAAGAGAACAAAAAAAGCAACACAGAGAAAAACGGGGGAAATAATTGAACCAATTTTTTAAAACATATTTTTAAGCCTTCATCCCATGGAATAATACTGATCTTTGATTGCACCAATAGCCACTTCATCAAAAGAAACACATATCAATGGTACAAGTTTCTACATTGGGAGCAGCACTGTCATTCCCGCATTGAGGAATAATCTTTTTATTGATATTCCTCATGCTCAATAAATCCATACTTTGCAATACAGTTCCAAGTACTTTATATAGCATATTATTCAAAAGTACATGCACCTCTTTAAACCATATTAGTGCAGCATATTAGCAAACCTGTTCATTCTATGAGTTAGATGATGGTCATACTTCATGTTATCCCACCAAAAAACAACACTGTTGGATAGGCTGGGCTGAGAGGGAGAGGATGTCCTTAAACCATTAAAGAGTTCCCTTGACTGAAGGTGGACTGATTTCCACACTCCTGAACTAGATTAACGTATTAAAATGTTCAACCACATTGGCACTAATGTGGTGAGAGCATTTAAATGTAATAAGGTGTGACTGCAACATTTTCCAAAAATCCTGTGAAATCCATTAAGCTGAGAATCAGGGTTGTCCCACGGCCATCTGCTGAGTTTAATGATAAAGACAAAACATTTGAATCTAGAGATACCTAATCCAAATTATATCAATTTATTTGTTGTCAGTTTTTTTCCCCATGATATGGAAGATTTTCACTAGTTACCAAGAATGTCACAACTGTATAATGGTTCACTTTGGCCAACATCCGCGTGATTGTTTTTTTCTCTCCATCATGATAATGTACCTAGATTACCTCTATGCTTTGTGACCCACCTGAGTTGCTTTTTTAGATTCTAATTCATTTTCAGCATTCAAACAATGGAATATACGAACCTGGGTTTTGATCACTTTTGTCTCTCCCCTTTCTCACCACACCTCTGCTGTGCGCACGCACACAAACCATTTGTCACAGTATCCTGTTGGGAATTCATCTGAGTGTTTAACAGTCTTGTTTGAAGGATTTTTCTCTGCATGTCTGCTTTCACAGTCTGGTTCCTTTCTATGCAGGAGCAAGTGGGCAAACTGAGTGGTCTCCATTGGTTTTACCGGCTGTAGTGGGAATAATGGATGGACTCAATATATTGCAAATACATAGGGATTAGAATCAGCATCATTTGCTACAAGGGGAAACAGTCAACATCTTATTTGCATCCATGCATAACAACAATGCAATTAGGACACACTTTTGTGAGAATTAGATTCAGATGGTAATTAACGAATTGTGTTATGAATTTTAATTTGGCATTAGGGAAGTAAATTATACTGTATTGCTCTGTTCTCACAGTTTGGATGGAATACATTATGCTATTCTTATTGAGAACTTGAAATTAAAAAACAAAATCATAAGCCTGGGCCCCAATGTCCTTAGAATCTAATTGTGTGGAAAAAGATGAGTCACATAAAATATTTGTCATAGATAGAAATAAAAGAGCTGTGACTGCCGCTGCTTTGATTCCCTCTCTTTTGATGAAAGAATTGGTAGCAATTATGAGTGATAGCAGCTTAAATATGTATGTAAAAGATCATTTTTAAAAGGCTAGGATTGATTTTGCCTAATAATAAAAAGTCAATATTTTTGAGATACCTTTCCCCAAAAATATCTGATCTTAAGAAATTGAAAAATAAATTAGGAGTTCCTCTTTTTCCTCACTATTTCCATCCCTCTTCCCTTCATGTTGCCTTTCTCTTGGACTAACTTCTAAATGTGAGGTCCTCCAGAACAGAGGCATCACAATTGTTTCAGAAAGCCCCGAACTAGCACAATGGCCACAAGGACTTAACAAAATAACAAAAATTGTTATTACACTGAGGTTCCTTCTCAATTCTTCATGAAATCTTTAAATATGTAGGTAGTTAATAGAAACCAAACAGTATCTCTGGAACACAAGTCAGCCAACTGGGATTTTTTTTTTCCAATCAGTTGACGTCCATGAAAGATTGTAATGCTAATTGACTGTTTTCTGATTAGTGGCATTAGTGGGATATCTCCAGTTCTGGTGTGTCATTTTACAAGGATGAAGTCTACAAGCCTAAAATGTTACATGGGTAACATCATGGATTGCAGTGCTACTGGCTCATCAATGCAGCTACAGTTGGATTTCAATCTGGATTTAAAGTTCTCAGATTAAGGTATCTCTATTACCTTTGATTAGAGGTCTCAAATGGTATAATTTCAGATGGTAGGACCACTAACTCTTCATATTCTCCATCTGTACCTAAGTTACTGTCAGTTTCAAAACACCTAAGTGGAAGTAAAGACCAGGCCATAGATTTTTGAGTATCTCATTTATTTTAGTCTGAGTAATCCAAAAAATTAGTTGGAGGCTTCTTTATAAAGTGACCATGAAATGCTCTTATTATAGAATTAAATCATTAGATGTTGTTCAATTTAGAAATATTAGTCTCATGTGCATAGAGTATATGAATTCTTCAAAGCCATAATCACTTGCTGAAAGAAATATAATATTCCTATCTGAAGTTTACATATGAATGTAGCATGTGTATGTTTTTTCAATAATTCTAGAGAGCAGGATACATACATTGTTAAATAGCGGGTTCTTTGGCGCAGGAATGAAGACGCGAAGCTGAGTACAAGGTAACTCATAGTTTATTTCGTGCAGAAACTGTACTGGGGAAAAGGCTGCAACTAGCCGCAATATATAGTCTAGCCCCTAGGTGGCAGCCAATAGGTTTGAATCAACCATTGCCGCCTGGAGATAGCCAATTACAGCACAGGAGACTTGTAGTCTGGGTTGCTGGAGAGCCGTTAGCTGTCCAGCAACCCACATGGTATTCTTTAAGAGCCCAGTACATAACATATATTTTTCAAGGAAAGCAGAGTCATTAGTCACTAAGGAAACAATAAAAATAACAAATTGCAGCCTTATTTGTCAACCTGTGTTTAATGACCTTGTAAATGTACATTTTCTCACCATACTGGCTCAGAATTTCACAATATGCCACCGTGACAGGCATAACAACAAACTTAATGATATATCAAAACTCATAGCAGAGATATAGAAGTCAGCATGGTTATAACCAAAAAGATGTTAAATGGATTGAATCCAAGTATGCTGCTTGAAACTAAGGCCATAGTAAACCTTCTGGATATAATTCTTTTTGGAAAGAATGGGAACTTACCAAGTGTCTTCCAGAAGGAAAGGAGGATTCTTGGAGGGCAAAAAGTCCAAGAGGTAGTTATGACCATTTGATTAAAACCCTCCAGTTTGTACATACATGGTAAATATAAAATTTTTTGTGTGTGTGTGTGTGTGTGTGTGTGTGTGTGTGTGTGTGTAAAAGAGGTAAGGGGTTTTTTTTAATCATCATGACAACCATCTTGATTTTGACCCTCCTTGAGGATGCCCATCTTAAAATCTTTATTTTTTTTTCTTCATTTACGTAATTGGATAGAAGCCCTATTTTTCATTTTGCTTCAGTCTTTATTCATCTCCCATCTGTTATATTTGATAGTTCCAGCACTGAGAAAGGAGGGGTGGAAAGCATTGGAGTAAAGGGCTTGTCCTTTAATCATAAATTTAAAAGGGCAGCAGGATTTATTGCTCCTGGAAGGTACATACCTCTGATAGCCCTGGAGTCCTGCTGCAAGTGACCCTCACAATCTAGCCTTACATCACTTGCAATAACTTTGACCTATTAGCTGCCTCATTGCAAAGCTAACTTGAAACATCTGTGCAGTGAGAAAAAAATGCCAGTCTTTTTTGATTGCGGTCAGTATGTCTGGTGTGGAGCAGGTGTGTTTTATGTAACTAATACATTAGTGCAGGTCAGTGATAATCTCAGTTATTCTGCATTACATTTCCTCCTTCTAGGACCAAAGTCTTTAAGGGGAAGCTTCATAGGGAAAGTTAAAAATGTTTTGGTTCAATAAGACTAATATTCAGCGTTTTGGTTATAATGGGGTGCAAAAGCATAACTTTTGCATCAAGTATGCATGATATAATATAATATGCTTCAGAAAACAAGTAGAATTGGAGACAGTTTATACCTCTCCAGCAAGCCTCACTTGCATGTCCTCTGAACCCAGAAATTCACATCCATGTGCAATTTACAGAAGATCAGGGTTGGCATTTCCGTTATTCTAGTGAAAATGGCCATATCTAAGTTTTGACAGGCATATCAGGAATGGGTTCAGGACAACTTAATTTTTAGTTTAATTTAATTTAAAGTCTGAATCAATAAGGCATAGCAGTTATGGATTTGGATTAGGGAGACCCAAGTTCAAATCCATCCTCACCCATAACAGTTAACTGGGAGAAATATTGTAAGATCCATAGCTAAGAACGAGATAAGAAATTTTGGGATAATGGTAAACAGTTCAATGAAGGTGTTGACACTGTGCATTCACTGTAAAAATGCCAACAACATACTAGGGATAATAATAAATGCTACTGAAAATAGAGATTCCAATATCATAATGCCCTTATATAAATCAATGCTACAATTTGATCTGGAATATTGTATGCAGTTCTGGTTGCTAGATCTCAAAAAAGATATTGCAGAAATAGAAAAGGTTCAGAAGGCTACTAGAGCAATCAAAGTCTTGGAGAAGATTCCCATCAGGAGAAGTTGCAACATTTGGGGCTCTTTACTCTAGAAAAGAGGCAAATAAGGGGTTGAGGAGTACAAAATTATGCATGGTATGGATGAAGTAAATAATGAGCAGCTACTTTCCCCTTCCCAAAACAGTGGAATCAGAGTTCACTCAATGAAAATGAATCATAGAAGAATAGGGGAAGACAAAATGATTTTTTTTTGCATATAATATGCAATTATATTTTGGAATTTACTACCACAAGATGTATTTGTTGGCTATCAGCTGGCTTTAAAAAAGGGTTAGATCATTTCATGGAAGCTATAGGGATAACTGAATATATAGTAGGTGACAGGAATAAGAATCGGATTTAAACTGATATCTGCCTTATGCCCAGCTATCCAATGAGTAATATGGAATCTTATTAGGGTCACTAAATCACCCATATACTAAAAAAACAAAACAAAAAAACAAGCCAGTCTGTCCTCTATTTGAAATTGTCATGTATTTGAAGAAAAGACTAGTCCCAGTTTCTGCATTTGAAAGAGTATGTGCCATTCTTATGCAAAATAGTGACTTCATTTCCCCTTCATTAGTGATGCTTTTCCATTTCTTTATTTCTGTTTTCTTTTTGGCCTCCCCTGATCATCATGGACTTTATTTCTGTGTTATAGTCTCCATATCATGGGATGAAACCAAAGCCAGCCAGCAGGAGATGGTACAAAGAAAGAGCACACAGCTAGGAGGCTGGTCAGAATCAAATAGTAAAGAAACTGGGAGGTGATCCAAGAAAATCTCAACCCAATGGAGCCCTTACTTATTTCTAATAATAGCCAGATAACTGCCACTGTCCCTAAAGGGTCCCAGATTTGAATTTCAATGCATAGTATTGCAACCCCATGTGAATTTCAAGAGACACGGTCAAGGATTAACAATGGGTTGGATTTTATTTATGAGAGAAGACAAAGCACTAAGATTTTCAGACTAAGTTGGAGAGCACAGTATTATTTACGGTATGAACTTCTTTCTCAAGTGTCCAAACTCTGATGGTTTTTGTTTTGTTTTTTCCAGGAAGGGAATGAATGGTCAATGTTTTCAAGGCAGACGTGTGCAAAATGGAATTCACAAGAATGCATGCGGAAAAGGAAGCTTCTAAAAGTGTTTATACATTACCCAGAATTAGATATGAGCAATGAAATGGCCAAGTTTGCTGATGGCATCAAAATGTCCAGGATAATAATTTTTAAAAGATTTTGAAGTGCTCCAACTACATCTCTCTCAACTGGATGAACGGGCTATAAAATGGCAAATGATGCTCGGTGAAAGCAAGCCCCCAAATAATGTTTGGCATGAAAACAAAAAACAATCTCAAGTGTTGAATAATGCACAGATGCTGTGTATTAAGCTTGCTGTGACAGAGTAAGAAAAAGATCATGAACTTGTGATGGATTATTCAATGTAAAAGTCAATCACCAATCCTCCTTTTTTTAAAAAAGGAGGATTGATTAGGAATGGAATTGAAAATAAAACTGCCAGTACACCTATGCTTTTATATAACTACAGAATCATTCAGTGTCACAATATATTATAACATTAGAAAACTGAATAGCCCCAGGATATCTGTTGGCAACTCTGGTCTAGTGGTTCAAATGTTAGATAAGAAGATTCTGTTTCAAAATTCAGACTTTGGTGACATTGATTAAGCAAATTCCAGTTTGTCAATCTGACCTACTTTATAGGTTTGTTGTGAGATAAAAATAGAGAAGAAGGAAGACTACATGACCTTCATTCCTCTTTGACAAAGCAGTTAATAAACAACATAAAATGTGATAAAATTTTCACCAATGAAAATATAATTAACTGATTTGAATTGCATCAAGGCCTAGGGTAGAAACGATATGTAATATGGCATTATATTGGTTAGCATTAAAGTTAACTTAGAGACCATGACATTTCTCTTTGCACATGCTTCTGCTGATATGGAAGCAAAGATCAGATTCTTTGGGAAATTCTGGTACATTCCCATCTTTGGATTTTTAAGCATTGATGACTAATGTTTCACTCCAAAGAGTTGAAAAAAAATTATCTCCCATACGCTCAATCCTTCTTTCTCAGCCAGAGTGCAAGCAAACATATGCCTCAGCAAGCTCTCTATTATCGTGTGATACCAACTGCAAAACACATATGAATCCTGTGTGTTCATTGTGTGACTGTCAGGTTTGTGAGCACTTCAAGAGTATTTGCCCTTTCTCTCACCACATTCTTTGGGTGTTGCATAAACAGAATAGGAAATCTAGTGAGAAGGTTAGAATGTCTTATACTCATAAATGGGAAGAACTCACTCATGTTTAAAAATTATTTCCTGATTTAAAGCAAACTTTATTACAATGTCAAATTTTGGGGTGTGTCCATTTTTTTAGTCATCTTTTTCCCCATCAAGAATAGAATCTGAATTTGGTTGATTTCAGGTTCTTTTAAAATAATTCTCAACACATTCCTCATTAGGCATCTGTTTATTCCAAAACATACACACACACAGGGGGAAAAATTAGATAACACTTTTCTGGCTTACTAAATGGATTCGACTTAGTAAATATGGTACTCGATTTTCAACTGATTCTACCATCTGTCAGCAAACTTACTGCTTTAGCAGGGTTTTTTTTTCCTGGGTGGCAGGGAAAACTCTTTTCTTCTTTTTCTTTTTCCTTTTCCCTCCAGAAAATAGACTTACTTAAGATATTCAGCAAAAAAACCCCCAAAACTTGGATAAAAGAATCAATACTGAAAAACATATAAAACTTGTAAAGAATTGCTGCAAGAAGATACGGTACTTGGAACTGTCCATTCAGCAGTAATTTTGTACATAATGAAGTCAGGCTACTACAAAGTAAGCTTTGGTGGAACTTTTTGAGCACTTTTTGGTTATTGTAGAATAGCAATAGCACTTAAACTTATATACTGCTTCAGAGTGCTTCACAGGCTTCTCTAAGTGGTTTACAGAGTCAGCATATTGCCCCCAATAATCTGAGTCCTCATTTTACCAACCTTGGGAGGATGGAGCCTAACTCAACCTTGAACCTGTCAGTCAGCAGTCAGCAGAAGTAACCTTCAATACTGCATTCTGTGCCACCACGGGGAGGGGTAAGGAGGGAATGCCTTATTTTTCTTTGCTGAAATGTCATATTGTTTATGGAGAAAGATAGTATAGTGTAGTGGTAATTTGCTGGACCTGAAACCAGGAGATCCAGATTGTAGCCTCTTCCTAGGCCTTACCAACCCAAACTGGATCAGCATGGTAGATTAGGGTCCATAAACTTCCAAAAGAAAGGGCATATTATAAGGGAACTGCCATGTGTGAAATTATTCTTAAATATAACAGAGCAACAAAGCAAGAAGGAGGTTTGCATTAGAACTGTAATTCAAAGCCTGGTTCTCTTCTAGTTACATCATTTACTTCAACTATTTGTTCATTTGGCTACCATTCAGAGCTGAATGAATGGTTGGATTCTACTAGAGAGGCAAGTTGTTTAGATGATAAGGAAGTTTTATCTTCACTTCAATCCTCAAGCATGATTTATGAACTAGACCAACTCCTTCCCTTCCACTACTTCAGAACATGCCCCCACCCACCCACCCGGACTGTTCCTGAAGCTATCAGACCAATTCAGGTTCAAGAGAATGGTGTCACTGTTAAGCAGTAAAAGAGTAACACATGTAGTGCAAGATTGTAAAGCTCCTTGAGAACAATTGTTTATTTTGGAGTTAGGAATTCCTTCTCTGTCCAGGGAAAATGAATGCCAGTAGTATCCTGGGCTGTCTCCTTCTGTCTAGGCGTTCTGGACAACAGTCTTGCTGTGCATCTGGGTGATCAGATTCTGACCAAAGTTTGTCATCAGACACCTCTGGACATCAGCCTGCTGCTTCTGGTCCTTTAATTGCATGACACTGCTTTGGTTTTTCTGAGCCACAAGGTGGAATTTGGCAATTCTTGCTCATTTTCCTGTCATTGCCTCTAGTATTGTCCCCTGTATTGTAGTCCACATACCGTGCCCACACCTTCACTGGATATTCATTGGCATCATTGGGTAGGTATAAGACGATGTATAACTCTCGATGACATAGCTCTTGAACATGAAATTCCAATAACATCTTGAGAAACTCTTGCTAACTAGCAAATATTGAGTGACAAGAAGTATATATATTATTTAGGTGGGGAGGGAGGTTTGCACAAAGTGGAGTCCTGTCCCATACTGTATGTAGGAGCTGAATCTGGGAAATCATGAGCGTTCTTTGCTTTTTATCAAATTTAGAGCTTATACTAAACTGTCATGGGACTCCCTTCTCTAAATGTTGGGAAACTATTCTGTAAGTTTTTAGCAGTCATGGTCAGAGTAGTTTGGAAGGCTGCAAATCAAAGAATCAGTATGAGCTGAGTCAGTGGCCCTGAAACCACATGTTGCATATTTCTTTGATCCTGAAAACTCTGCATTTTATTTAGCTTCCTGGAACTGTACATTGGACCTGATGTTGGAATCTGCTATTTGTTCACTTGCAGCAAGCTTGGCATTCTGTATACTCAGAGTCTAGCTCTAGCTAACAAGAGCAGCTACTATTTTAGAGAAAGTATCTGTTGATTACGTGCCTTTCTTCTTTGTTTATGCTACCATATAAAATAATGTGGTTGAGTAATTTTACACTTACAATTTACACAAAGGGGTAAAAGGTTGGGTCCCTTATTGAGATGGCCAGGTTTTTCCTCCTACACAGGAGGGGAAATAATTAGCCAGTTTGTCCTTAAGGTTCTCCCCTTTCTCATTCTGCTGAATGGGGGTATGGACTTCTGCATTCAGATCCTTCTTTGGTGGCATGATGAGAACAAAGCCAATGTGATGTATTGGATACGTTGTTGGATTGGGATAGGGGAATCTAAACTCAGTCATCACTCTACCTTAAAGCTTACTTCATTGCTTTGGTCAGTTACTGTCCCAATTAAAAGTATTGTTATAAGAAGAAAATAAGATAAGCTATATCCATGCATGTTGCCTTAAATTCCTAGAATACAGGTATAATTGTAAATATAAAGGTACACATATAAATGTAGTTATTATGTTGTTGGTGTTGATAATGATCAGTCAGCAATAATAAAACAGATTGACCTTTCTTAAAAGGAGACCTCTCAGAAAGATGTAAAGCAGAAATAGAAAATTCATGTCAGAGCGAAGTACTATATAGCATCATAAAACAGTTGTGCTATAATTCTCTCCCAGTTTGATTTGCTGTTACTTAGAAGTCAGTGTTGTGAACAACAAAAGAAAGAAGTGATGTGAACTAACTACAGCCGTAATCCTTGCCACTTTCTCCATTTCCTCATTTATATAATCTTATTTCAGTCCTATTTATTAACCTAGATATAAACAGTATACTTGGAGAGATCCTACTGAGGATTTAACTGCTGTGGGAAACTTTACTAGCTCTTAAATACAATGAACTGGTTCATTTATAATGTGTACCACAATTTCCATATCTGAAGGCAGTTTAATCCAACACTATTGCCACGTACAGTATAATAGGATATAATAGGAATACCTAATGAAAACATATGAAGTATGAGTTCCGTAATTACCTCAGACAGCTCATTACAGAGGACTTCCTGCTTAAATCCCCAAATTCTGTCTTCTTGCATTGTAAACATTTTCCTTCCTAGCTCATCAATCTCAGTTATGTAAATTATATTGGGCAAGGGACACAATATAAATCCCCAACTTTAATATACAGGTTCTCCTCCCCTTCCTTGGTAAAATGTAAAGCTACCTTCTAAGACAGAGGTTACAAAAGTGGGTTAATTTTCTATTATTATTAGGCTGAAAAATTTTAATGAAATGTGAAATTGCAAAGAGTCCTGGAAAGAGTATTCGGGCATTTTTGACTGGCTAATAAATGTATAATTATATTTGGGAAGCATGGACTCTCTATGAACTTTCTCTAGTAATTCATAACACAAGGTGAATATGCAGGATATACACTAATCTTGCAAGGCTAATATTAACTATTGGTATTTAGCTATCTCTGAATTTGATAGAACTGAGCAATATATTTAGGATTACATATTTAATCCTATAACCAAGTCAGGGTCTGGTTAATGTAAGTATGTTCATTACTTGTTTTTGGCTCTTACATGTAGGAATGTAGTGATACCTGTATTCTTTAATACTAATGTTTCATTTATAGGAGAATGTTTGTAGCTCTTTTGGGATAATAAAACATCTGTAAGAAAACAACCAAGCTCAGAAAGTACCAAGGACCTCACATGTTCCATTTTTATACAAGACCCCTCAAATGGTACTCTCCTAATACATTGAGACAAGATCTTTCGCACAAATGATCTTTTGAAATATCCAATCACATTTGTGGGCCAGGAAACTGGTGTATCATTTATTCCCATTTCTCCAGAGACAAGAGAAAAATATCCAATAATTTTTCCAAAAAAATGTTTGTTCTTCTCGACAGAGCAGTGCAGGAGTCTCATCATTTTAAGAGTCCAGTGAGTAAAAATAAGACATTCTATCGCCCTCCCTTTCTCTCTCTCTCACACACACACCTATCTTTGTTACTTTATAACTAAATAAATGGAAAAGCACCACATCCCACCTATGAACTCAAAATGTTCTCCCCTTTGTAAAAAACTGGAAGAAGAGAAAATGTCTCTGCTATCTCTAGTCACAACTTACAATTCCTACATTACTCAGCCAGCCTATCTTCTGTGTCTCCTTTACTCTCTCTCTATATATAACAGCTTCTCAAGATGTTCCAGGCTTTTTACAATAAATGTCTCAGTGTAAATGAGGCTCATGAGAAAACTCACTAGAGTCT
The DNA here is from genome assembly GCF_964194415.1 of Vipera berus. Classification (NCBI taxonomy): domain Eukaryota; kingdom Metazoa; phylum Chordata; class Lepidosauria; order Squamata; family Viperidae; genus Vipera; species Vipera berus. The sequence goes on from NC_138204.1 coordinate 190,740,464, forward strand.
CAGAATTCAGGAAAGAGAAGCAGGAGGAAGTGACACAAGATGCTAGCAGCTTTGTGAAAAGATATAGGAGACTGTATTTAACAACTGGTCCTTTTATGATCCTTCAAAGTTATGACAGCCACAAAACAGATACTTTATGGCCCACAAAGGAGCCCCAGCCATTATAAATGGTTGTCTCCAGTCCATGGTCCTATGATGACATGATAAGTGGGTGGGTTTTATAACCAGTTGCAGTGTTCCACAGCCATGTGACCACAACTCAAAATGGGTTTTGCTGGCTTCCAGATTTTGGGGGGGGGGCTTCTGGAAAAGAACACCCATTCAAATAAAAGGGTTCACTTAATGAATACAATGTTTGCTTAACAACAACTTAATGAATACCACAAAAATGGCCCCAAAATTATTTCCGGTCACATAAGTAACTCAACATATGACTGCAATGACTTACAACCATAACTCAGACTCAACTTCTGTTGTACATCAAGGACTAACTGTACTGAGGAGATTGACTTTGTGACATCTTGTTCCACCAATGAACAATGACCAACTGAGATTCTAAGAATTCAAAGAAATATGGATAAGAAGGCAAAGATGCATTAAAAGTATTAGAACAGCTGAAGTGCAAAAAAGAAAACACTCAGGGAACTAAAACTAACAAGAAAGATTTTTTTTGTTTCAATATCAATAATAAAAAAAGAAAGAACAAAGTAGGCCTGTTGCAATGAGAAGAAAGTATAGTAGAATAGTAAGAAGCGCAGAACTTCTCTATTTCTTTGCTTCTGTTTTTTCCCCAAACAGAATTGTTTTCAGATGACTGACAAAAGAGGGGAGCAACTGTTCAAAAAAAAATGTTTAGGAGCAGCCAGCTATCATAAATGAATCTCAGGAACAAACAAAAATGTTGAAGGAAGATGTCAGTGTGGCTTGTGGCTTGTGATTGTGGATGTTATTTTAGCTTCCTTTTTTAATTTTTAATTTTCTGAAGGCTAGCATAATGTCAGAAGATTGAAGAGCAAATCATGTCCCAAAGGTGCTTTTCAAAAGGCAACTGGACTTCCTTGTTTTTTTTCCCTTGAAAATGTTTCACTTCTGATCCAAGAAGTTTCTTCAGTTCTAAAGAACTGAACTGAAGAACTGAAAAAACTTCTTGTATGAGAAGCAAAATGTTTTCAAGGAAAAAGATAAAGCCAAGAAAGTCTAGTTGCTTTTCGAAAAGCAGCTTTGGGACAACCGTGACCTGGGTGTTTGAGAATCTCCATAGACAAGAGCAAATCAAGTTCCTATTTTCAAAATAGTAGGAAAGAGAATGAGATTCTATGAGCAGTCAGCTGAAGAACATTATTGAGTAACAATTTGTGAGTATAGCATATAGAAAATAATGCATTGCTTGGCAGAAGCCAGAATGGGCTCATTAGAATTAAATCATGCCAAATTGGTCATCTTTTGTGATACAATGACCTCATAGCTGAAATGAGGTGGACATAAATATACTCTGGCAATACAAAGCCAATATATTCTTCAGTGATGATCTAATACAGAAGGTGACAAAAATGGGCTGTGTTAGCATCCTGTTGAATGGGTGCAGTTAGTTGAACTGTTGATCCAATGATAGCATATAATATTGACTCCATGTCATATTGAGAAGAAGTGTCAGATGGAATAATGTAGGGCTACATATTAGACCCTGGGCTGTTCCAACTTATACATGACTTGGATGAGATTATAGAAAACATGATTATCACCTTTGCAGATGATACAAGATGGGAGGGATAGAAAATCTTTAGAGCAATGCTTTGCAATCTTGCAGAGGAATTCTGGAAGTTGAAGTTCACATTCTTAAAGTTGACAAGGATGAGAAACATTGATGTAGAGGATATATAAAGATTCAAGGCTTTCTTGGCAAACTGGAGGACTGGGCAGACATCAGCAAGGTGATTTTCTAGATGAACACAAATTCCTCTAGAAATTTTTTGTAGGTTCAACACTAGAAGTTTTTGATGGAGGGATTATACCAGGCCGCATACAAAAAGGATCTCAGTGTTCTGATAAATCATAATCTGACCACCAACAAAGTGATATAGCTGCAAAAAACCCAAATGGAATCCTAAGCTGTCTCAGCAGTTGTACAGAATTTAAAACCAAGATAAGCTATTGTTCTCCTCTTTTCTGCATTGATCAGATCACTCTTAGAATATTGTTTCAGAACACAGAATATGAACTTATGAGTTTAAATTACAAGGAAATAGATTTTTGTTGGGCATCAGGAAATAAAATCTAATAATAAGAGCAATTCAGTGATGTGTGGGAACAGCCAGTTTTTGGCTTCCCAACCTTCAGCTTTCCCAAACGTTTCTTATCGGCCTCTACGTGAATTTGCAGTGATGAGCACACTCTCCTGGTTCGCACAGGATGGCATGTGGGAGGTTTGGGAAACCCTATGATAGAGCTTTCACATATATCTTTTAGTATCTTGTTTTTGTAATGATCTCATAGGCACCTGAGTAGTTCTCACTACGTATCCAATTATCACTATGTATCCTATTTTTTTGAGATTGATGGGGTTTATGTAATGTTGTATTTGGTATTCAGAAAAAGGAGGTGAATAAAAGTTCAGCGGGCAGTTGCTCAGGGAGTTTTTTGGAGAGACGAGGCTGCCTGGCTGGTTCAGAGCATCTCTATCGACCTGGGTCTGAATTCTTTTCCCTACAGTGATGGAACAGACAGCCTTAGAAGGTGGTAGTCTTTTGTTCACTTCAGTGCTTAAAAGGAGGCTGAATGGCCATCTGTGATGGTAACAGTTTCCTGCACTGAGCAAGGGGAACAACTGAATTTTCTACAAGATTTCTCCCTTATACATATGCATACAAAAAATCTGGGAAGGTTAGGTGATCCATTAGCTTTTCCTATGTTTGTTTAGAGACCCTGACACATAGCCTTTTCTAAATTTGAGTTCTGCAGCTCCAAAAAAATTGCAGTGATTATGGAAATATGGAAAGGACAGCCTCAGAGAATGAGTTATTAAATGATGGGAAGGTAACATCTTCTGGTCATATTGGTGAGAGCTGTGAGCTTCCACAAAATTAGGATGACATTGTATATAAAGTTTGCTTCCTGGAGAAATAACAGTTGGAAAGTGGGTTCTAATTAACAAAAATACCATACTGTTGTGGAAATCAAATTATCAGGGTTCTAGCTGGGTCCAAATAAATACTGCCCCCTGCAGAACTTGTTGCTCAACCTGATAAGATTGGAAGCAGGAAAAGCAGAGTTGGAAACATTAAGGACAAGGTAACCTGAATGGTTCCATGTCTCTTATTCACATTCACATATTTAACAGATTAGCAGGATAGGATCACATATGCTACATATTTTCATGGGGTAAATAATTCAGACATTCTATTGCCACTGAATGTATCAAGGGACTTGGCCTAAACTGGTGTTTCTCCAAAGTATTGGACTGCAGTTCCCTAAATTCTTGCCTAGATTGACCAGTGATTAAAGCTGAGCATAGTAGCTTTTAATGTCTTCTGATCAATGCAGTGTAACCACGTTTTCCTCCAAAATCCTTCAATATTTACATCTCTTGATTTAGCCTAGCTCAGGGATGTCAAACTGCCTGCACGCGGGACGGATGTGTCATGGTGAAATCATGCCCACCCCATTGCCGGCAATGGAAAAAAAGTCACAAGTCATGTGACATTGCAAGTTTGACACCCCTGGCCTAGCTGGTATTTTGAGAAAGCTTATAACTGTATCAAGCTTGAGCTAAAACTGATGTGTGGTTATTTCAGCCACTAGAGTTATTCATCTTGAAGGTTGCTGTACAAATACTACAAATTCTAAATTAACCCCAGTGCCAAAACATTATAATATTCATTTCAAATATATCCAATATTTCCTTTTCCATTATTATAGTGCTGCTAAAGTGGAGAATCAAAGAATTTTTTTTACTAGCAGGCAATGTATCTCTCCCTCCTTAATCTTCTATGTATTCCTTCCCCTGTATTTTCCAACCTACACTACAGTTTGGAAAAGAGTTTCATCTTTGCTAATAAGCAGATTTTTTTTTCCTTTCAGGTAGCTTGAAGAGATGAGGCAATTTTCTTTCCATAGAATTCCTTTGCATTAAATCAAAGGTACCAGATGGCAGATAGTTCATTTCCTTTTGGGATAAGTCTTGTGCATTTCCATCTCATTATATGGGGTTATAATGTCCTTTGCTTCTAAATTAAACATAGGATGAAATTCTACATTCACCCATACACACCTGTGTTACAAATGTATTCACAGCGAAGAGTCATAGTAGAGATTACAAAGGAGCTTAGTAATAGCCACCCACATGCACAGATGCCCACCATGTTTCAGGCTACTGATCACCCTAGGTCTTTGAGTGGTATTTGTTGAGGGACTTCCAAAAGTGGGTGGGATTAGGGAAAAAAAACTTTGTCTTCAATTAGCTTTCTTTAAATTACAATTTTTCCTCCCCCTTATTACCTACCAATTCCATCCTTCCAAACTTTCTGAGAATTTCTCTTTTTTTACTGCTGTGGCAGCAACCCAGACATCAGGAAATTCAGGAAATATAATTTTCCTGTGGTTGCTGATACTTTATGGTCATTCTTTATACATGAATAACCTTCAGGAAACAGTGCTTCCTAAAGTGATTGTCACCTCAATAAAGCTGCTGACTTCCTTCCTTCCTTCCCTCCCTCCCTCCCTCCCTCCCTCCCTCCCTCCCTCCCTCCCTTCCTTCCTTCCTTCCTTCCTTCCTTCCTTCCTTCCTTCCTTCCTTCCTTCCTTCCTTCCTTCCTTCCTTCCTTCCTTCCTTCCTCCCTCTTGGAGTTGCTGCCAGAACAGCAGGAACAAGATAACTGGGACATCTCTGAAATAACAAAATAGAGCTGCTCCCATGCAAAACATGATACTTTGTTCAAAATTCCTCTGAAAATAAAAAACAAAGAACTCCCAAAGTGTATCATTAAACTAGCAATGCTTATTTGGTTATCACTACTTGGTGGCAAGCAAGAAGCTATTTTTATTTTTAAGGTTATTTTGGTAAACAGCTCTCTGATTGGCAGATTGAACTGAAGCAGGTATGTGAAGTATCTCTTGATAATTTAGAAAGTGCAGGTTCTGATATACCTCAATAGCACTTCTCATAAATCAGCCACAGATAAGCTCATTGTGTTTTTCAAGAGTTGACTGAAACTCACCAGTCCAGGTTTGTAGATCTGATAATTCCCCGAAAGGGATCACCAGGAATTATCTCATGGAGTTTCCCAGATGCAAGCTACAATCCCTGAGTTTAGAAAGAGCCCACCACTGAAGTCTTGACAGCACTGAGGCTCTGGTTTATGTTAGCCATACACCATAGTTCCTCTCAACTTGCATTTTCAAGTGATTTATAAGGCAGCTTAAGACTTTTATCATTACTGAAGCATAAATAGAGTAGTGTGGCTCTCTTTGAATGAGAAACTGGTCAGCAACACACAAATACACACACACACACACACACACACACTGTACATACGGTATATAATAAATCCCCTTTAATCCATGCATATAGGCAAAAATACACAGCATATAGCATTGGAAAGGATAACATTCAAATTATTATTTAGTGCTTGTTTCTGTGTATGTTTGTGGACTTGCAGAGAAATCTCAAATTAGAATATTACATCTGCTATGCATATTCACACAAATTTCAGTGCAGCATATTTGTAATTTTGCATATTGTTTTAGAATTACCTCTCACTGAATTTAATGGAACTTATCCCAGGTACTGTAAGTAGGGGTAAGATTGTAGACAGTACATCTTAACTCACAAAAATCACCTTTGAATGCAACTGTCCATCTCCAACTTTTATATTTTTTCAATGTTTTAAGACTGAGATTGTGTCTAATGTCCATCTTAGTTTTGTGAGCCAATCACAAAACCAATCAGGTCCATGGAGAATGCTGAGACTTGAGTATTGATTTGTTATAAATCAATGTTATAAATACCATTTGTCTAACTAGGAGCTCCATTTAATTGCAAATGGTTAGATCTGAGGCTAAAACAGCGGCAAGCAAAATTTCTTTATCAATCTGTCAAAAGCCACTCTGAAAATCTCTTGCACCTCCAGCAAGGAAAATGTATCCAGAGATAAGATGATTTGTAGAATTTCTGAGTGAATGGCAAGGAAAATTGAAAGAAAAGATAAAAGAAAGAGGCTACTGAGAAATGGCTGTCCTGAAAAGACAAATTGGGATGAGTTGTCTAAAGATACCTCCATGATAATTATATCTAATTAGGTTAAGTGTTCTGATTAATAATTTATTGTGTAGTGAAAGAGAGTAAAGGGATTTTTCAAAGAAGAAACTTCTGTAGTATATAATACACAGTATTTGTTTTAAGCATATTAAAATCAATAGATTTTAAAGACATGGATCATCTTGTGTTGTTTATTGCCATATCCTTTGAGTTTCTTAAATTATGATTACTTTTTACCCTTTACCGGGTAGTGGATCAAGAATATTAGGGAAAGGTCTTACATGTTACAGGGGGAATTAGTTTAAATAGCACTTAGCCAAAAAGAAATAGCAGCCCATAATCTTTGAAGTTCATTATAGCTCTGAGCATACTGTTTTGCATCCCAGATTAAAGGATTTTCAAAACTAACTTGATTGTCTGTCACGGTTGAACTACATATTAGTTGGCTAAGCTAAGTATCAAATATGGGAAATTAGTTGCCATTAAAAGCTCGCTTGCGGCAGTTCATTTCTCATCAGCCAAGCTGTGTGAGCCTCCTGCTGTGGACATGAACATTAGCTTACTAAATACTTTTGCTAATCAGATGCTGCTTTACTAACAGATATACCCAAATTTAAGGAAGAAGAGAAAGAAAGGCAACAGGGAGTAAGATTAATATGCTTCTGGTTATCCAAAAGGTTAACACAATCTCTTCTCTGATGCCTTTTTTAAAAGGATGCATTTGTCTTTATGCTGCTCACAACTCACATGGTTTAAATGGGTGTAAATTATTATTTTATTTTGTCTCTTAGTGGGTTTTTTTAAAAATGTTTTTACTTGTACCCCATCCAAAGTTGTTGAGAGACAGGCAAATTTAATGAAGTGATTATATATATATATAAAAATTTATATAAATATAAATATAAATATAAATATAAATATAAATATAAATATAAATATAAATATAAATATAAATATAAATATAAATATAAATATACAGTAAATATAAATATAAATATAAATATAAATATAATATAAATATAAATATAAATATGGATAGTGGACATAGCAGTACCTGGAAATAGCAGAATAGAAGAGAAAGAAGTAGAAAAGATAATAATAAACAATATACAAGACCTGAAAATAGAATTAGAATGACTGTGGCAAAAGAAAGCAAAGGTAGTACCAATAGTAATAGGTATCTTGGGTGCAATCCCAAAACAACTGGAGCACCAGTTGGGGGAGAGGTAGTTAATGGAGGTCTTCAGAAATTTATTTTGGGCAGAGAATGTCAGGCTTCTGAATCTGTGGGGTGGCAACTTCACTATGATGAGAGGGGAACTAACATTTGTGAGATTGATATAGGTCAGACATGTCAAACACAAGGCCCGGTGGCTAGATCCGGCCCACAAAGTGGTTTCATGTGGCCCCCAAAGCCATCCTGGAAACAGTGAGGGAACGGTCCCCGCTGCCTTGGCCCTGGCCCAGAGACCCTCCTTCTGCCAGAGACCCCCAGATCTGTCCCACTCCTGCCCAGGCCCCCATAGGCACCCTTGATGCCAATGATGTAGAGCTGGCCATGCCCACCCAGTAGGCCATACGCACTGCAGCTGTGCCCACCTTGGCAATACCCACCGGCCCCCCGAGGGCAACCGCAATGCTGATGTGGCCCTCAATGAAATTGAGTTTGACACCCCTGATATAGGTCATAAATCAAGCCTGTTTGCTCCTCTAATTCTCTTGGAAACCAAACTGATTAGAGTGGGAGAAAGAGGGCAATTACTTTTCATATTGGCCTTAGTTGACTTTCCTCATGTAATGAAAAAAGCAACAAATATTGGCATTATTTGTTCACTCAGACTCTCTGTTACATATCACCTAAAGCTTGAGTAACATCCCAAAATGGCAAAAATTCAGAGAATCCAAAAGAGGAAAAATACTTTAGAGAACAGTTGGTAACCAAATAAGATTTACATTCTGGAATTAACCAGATTAACTGGGCTTCTTAGTGTTTTATTTACAGCCTGAAAAAACAAGAAGATAGTGGCATGTCAGTCATATAGAGAGAAATTCCAGATTTTGCAAAAATAAGAAATGAATATAAACAGTGAAAGATTTTTTTTAAAGCCCAGGGAAATATAAGCATGTCCCATGATCATGGAATCATGGTTAGTTTGGGTGAGGGAAAATGAAATGAGAATGGCTGGAATCCTAAACAAATGATTGCATGCTTTTTAAATTTCAGATGCCACCCATGTCCCATTAAAAAAACCCTTCTAAAGAGAACATGAACCATCATAAGGGAGATCTCACTTTTAAAGCACTGAGAATGTAAAGTTTGGGTGCATTGATAACATGAACCCACTGCTTACTTTCCTTTCATTAAATTTCAAAGAAAGTAAGATTTAAAAGTTGCCCCAAGCAGATCAGGGAAGAAATGAGTAACTAGCCTGCTCTGCAGAAAAACATGGTGAGAAATACAAGGACGGAATAAAATCTGCTCATTTCCCTCCCTGCCGGCTCCCTCAGGTAACAAAACCCAACTGTGGGTAGCAGAGCCCAACCAATTTTGCACACATTTGGATGGTCCCGGATGGAATAAAAAGGGAACTAGTTGGCACCAGTACACCTAAGGGCTACTTAAGCTTGTTACACATGTGGGCTGGAGAAAAAATGAAGGCAATTTCACAGAGACAAAGCAGGAAAGAAGGAAAAAATGATATTGCTAGGAAATGTTTGGTGCAAGGGCAGTTCAGTTAAGTGCACAGCCATAATGTAATGCCAAAAATTGTTCATTATTTCCAGCTACTTTTCTTAACAACTCTCAGCCTGAGACCAAAGAAGACTTTTAAAATAATTTTCAAGAGAGAAGAATATTTCAGTGACATATATGTGGGTAGGCTCCCCACCCTTAATTGCAACATGCTTTGTAACCTGCTTGATTTCCGTCCCTTCAATTAAATCCCACAGGTGAACAGCTAAATATCTAAAATCTTCTCATAAAACTATTTTTAGATCCACAGCATGCTAAAGAACTAAGGAGAAAATTTCAACAAAGCCATGCTATTCACCCACATACACACCTCACAACTGAGGTAAATGTAAGAGGGCAACTGTTTTAAGGTTATGTTCTTTTTTATTAAAATTTATATATTTTTTTAAAAATATTTTTGTCTGAGTTGAAAAATGCTACAAATGTCATCCGCCAAAAGAAACCCAAACGAAATTCAAATGGACTTTGATAATATAGGCCAGACATGTCAAACTCACGACGTCACATGATGTCGCGCGATGTATTGGAACTTTTTCCCATTGCCGGCAATGGGATGGGCGCGGTTTCCCCATGATGCTCCAGCCCGCGGGCCGGCAGTTTGACACCCCTAATATAGGCAATCCTCAGTTTATCACCATAATTGGGACCAGAATTTCTATTGCTAAGCAAGGTGGCTATTAAATGAGTCACACCTTATTTAAAAAAAATTGCCTCCATTGTTAAACAAATAACTGCACTTGTTAAGCAATGTATGCAATTATTATGTGAATCCAGATTGCCCCATCGACTTTGCTTCTCAGATGCTGGCTGGAAAGGTAATCGCATGACCTTGGGATACTGCAACCCATCGTAAATATAAGCTGGTTGCCAAAAGTGCTGAATTTTGATCACGTGTCCATGGAGATGTCATAAATACAAGGACCAGTCATAAGTCACTTTTTTCAGTGCCATTGCTTCAAACAGTTGCTAAACTTATAAGTTGAGGACTACCTGTAAGGCAAAGGAAAAGTTTTGGAAAATCCAGACAGATTTTGGCTTGAATAGCTCATCTAGATTTATTTTATTTTATTTTTTATTTTAATTCCATTTATATCCCGCCCTTCTCCGAAGACTCAGGGCGGCTTACAAACTTAGCAGTAGCCTTCATTCTATGTATAAGCCTGCTTATTAGGGCTTTCACACCTCCCCCAAGCGGCATTATTACAAAGTCAGCTTAATTGCCCCCAACAATCTGGGTCCTCATTTTACCTACCTCGGAAGGATGGAAGGCTGAGTCAACCTTGAGCCTGGTGGGATGCGAACCTGCACTAATTGCAGGCAGCTGGTGTTACTTAAGGAGGCATTAGCCCACTGCTCCACCATGGCCCTTTCCTTGGCTCTAGGTTCATCTAGATCTTAGCAAGGCATCCCTAAGATACTCTTTTCTGTGTATGGTGAATTTAACATCTATTGAAAGCTCTGCCTTAACTGAAACATCTGCTGTTGAGACTAGACAAACAGTATTACATATAGGCTGGAAAGAGAAGCTGAATTGTTTGTCTTTTGGTAGCACAGTGTTTTCAGGAGCCTGAAAGACAATTGCTTCCTTGCAAACACAAGACAGATTAAATAAACCACATTTTGTCCTCTTTGCCATCTGCCCTTTGCTTACTTTAGTTTAAGCTCCATGACTAAGCTTTCCTATATGACATGATGAAACGTTGGAGCCTGCTGATTTTCCTGCTCAGGCCTGTGAGGCTTGTAATGAATTTGGAAACTCAGAATTGAATGACAGAAAACGGGGAGAATCAGAAATTAGTAACTGTATAATAAATAGCTTCCTATGCCAAATGACAGGATTTAGAACCTGAATGAACAAAAAGTAATGTTTGGGGATTAAGGGTAAGTGTAACCTGCACTTTTCAGGAAAATAAAATATAACCAGCCAGAATTTTATACTGGAATGGGGCCAAAATGACTTACTTTTACTGCCTCATATAGCATTGCCATTTAGGCAACATAGCAATTTTGTATAATATATGCAGTACATTGTATTTTTAAAAAGGCATACAATGAAAATATTGAAATAAAACATGTATTAATAATATTTTCTTTTACAGTTAATACATTGGTTATCAATCATAACAAGATGTATGAGCTTGGAAATAGATGGGTTATTTTATCAATGGCTAAAAAAGATTTCTGAAAAACAGAATCAGCATAATATCCAGCCTATTTGGTATTTGGTCTTGATTTATAGCGAGTGGCAAAAATGTACTTTCATAAAGTTGTCAAGGAAAAGACAGTTGGACCTTCAATATCTAGTCATTTAAATTCATTTAAAATAAATGTTCTTTGTCATTGTGCACCAGAAAGGGATTTTTTCATTGTGCCAATAAGGAGACACAAGCATTTGTTTAGTCAAGAAAACTCTTTTCCATAAAAAGATAAACCTTCTCTCAGGTCTGGAAAACAGCTAGCTCGAAGACAGGAATTTCCTCAGAAGGGTCAAAAAAGTAAAAAAGGCATCTGCATGATTTAAACTCTCCCTTTTTTTACATGCACAATGCATGTAAAAAGGGGCACAGCATCCATAGTGCAGTTGTGGCACCAATCTGGGGGTTTTTGACCCTACCTATGGATACTTTTTTAGGGACGCGGTGGCTCAGTGGGTTAGGATGCTGAGCTTGTCGATCAGAAGGTCGGCAGTTTGGCGGGTCGAATCCCGAGTGCCGCATAACAGAGTGAGCGCCTGTTACTCGTCCCAGCTTCTGCCAACCTAGCAGTTCAAAAGCACGTAAAAATGCAAGTAGAAAAATAGGGACCACTACGGTGGGAAGGTAACAGCGTTCCGTGCGCCTTTGGCGTCTAGTCATGCCGGCCACATGACCACGGAGACGTCCTCGGACAAACGCTGGCTCTTCGGCTTTGAAACGGAGATGAGCACCGGCCCCTAGAGTCGGAAACGACTAGCACGCATGTGCGGGGGAAACTTTACCTTTACCTTATGGATACTTTGCCTTCCAGCTTTTCAGAAAAACACTTATATTATGCAGAATACCATAAACACTGTTTTAGATAAATAATGTACCTTATGTGTTTTTTTTAAATAAAGTATGAGGATAATTCAGATAAAATCCTTTGGCCCAGAAGCACACCTACAAGCATTCCTCATGCCACAGAAATCATTAAAAACCCATTAACTTTTGAATAGTCACTGAATAAGTGGATGTTAAGAGAGGACTATCTATATTAAGAACTTAGGAAGTGGGGTGTTTTTATTCATTATTCAAATGGCAAGTTTAATATGCCTATCCCCTGGTTACCTATAGCTACTTTAGGTTACAAATTGAGGTCAGGGAAATGTTTGGAAGACCCCAAGCTGCACAAATCTAGCTTAATTTGATAATGCAAAGGATTTTTTTCAAACCTAGGAAGAAGGAGCACCTTGGGGATCTATATACATGGTATCTTCTGCATATCTTCAAGGCCCATGCCTTATGTGCTGGCAAATTTTTACAGTCCCAACCTGCAGATCCTCTTCAAAAATCTTTGTGCAAATGTCCCATCAAAACTGAGCTAGCATGATGGCACAATTGTGGCTCAACTTCTCAATAGTGCACCATTGGTTCGTTTTCATAACTTTGAAGCCTATGACAAAATTCCACCTGATTTTTCAAGATCTCTTTTTTCCCATGTGGATGTGTCCCTGTCACAGTCCTGAGAATATAAGACACTTGCATCATGGTCAAACTACAGGGCTGCTGAGTAGTTGTAGATTATAATGTATTGCAGTCTTATTGCATATGGAGCATCTGACAAACTTTGACTTTAGAGACCCCTTTAGCAAAGGACTGGAGAGGAAAAAATAGCTAACTTCCACAATGCCCTGAACTTAAGAAAAAGTTAAAACAAATAATCCTTCCACTGCAGTGTTTCTCAACAGTAACCATTTTAACATGGATGGACTTTACCTCCCAGAATTCCCCAGCTAGCTGGTTGTAATGTGTTACCTAAAGTCACTTTCTCCCTTAAATATTGTGTGGCTGAGACCCCATTTTAATACCTTCCCTGCAGCAGTTCAGGAGGGAAGATTAAATAATATTATAGCCCTTATGGATATTGGGATGTTGAGTCTATAGTACTTGTGATTTTGAGATGCAGATTTAATACCAACCTCCTATTGCAGCCTTTATTAACAAAGATATCTGGCTACCTGAATGACTTTTACATCCATCACCTTTTACTAGATAAAGGTCCAATGATGAATGCCAGTTATTTCTGTCTAGCTTCATTAGGCAGGGTTGGAATAATGTATATTGCTACTATGGCATTGTTGCATCTGGTTTCTTTTTAGTTGCATTTGATTAGGTTATTGCTGGTCCAAGAGTGTAATTTTCTTTTCATTCGTTGTGTAAATAGGTCTATAAAAACCTATCAAACAATTCTTAATCAGCAAATCTGTCAGAATCAAGATCCAAGTCACATAAAATATTTGAACATACCAGAAATCCCTAGATAGTTTCAGAGCTAGCAATTGTAGGTATATCAAGCTGTCTTGATATTTCTGCAGAAGCAGGGACAGGGGCTCAAAAAAGTGAAGATGGAATCACAACTGTGCAGTCAAAGCCCTGCTCCTTTTTTACAATCATCAAGCTTTTGGGGGCTGCCCTTTTCACTTTTTGGAGCCCCTGAAGATGTCCCTGAGGCTGTCCAAACTTTGCATTAAAACCCAACTATTTTCAATTAAATAGATTGTAATTGGCAACATTTTTCAATTGTGACACCCAACATTCATAGAAGTATTAATTTATTCACTGGATGAATATCTACCCAAGAATTATAAGCAGTGTACAAAGTATCTCTTCTCCAATGTCTCCCCCTTTATTAGGACCAATGAAAATGACAGAAAGGTGACTGGTTTCAAATTCTTCTGAGCTCTTCAAAAGGCAAGATTTTATGAAAAGAGAGGATACAAATGACACAAGAAGTCTAAAAATGAGGGCAGACAAGACAGCTGTAAAATCTACAGTTCCAACTCAGTTTCTTAATGAGAGTTCTAGAATGAATTCATTTGTCAGCAGTAGCTGTTAGGTTTCAAATACAAAGAAAAGGTGGTTTTTCCTACTGTTTGCCGGGACAAGTATCACTTTCTCAGAAGGCTCTCACTAGGGCCGTGCACTCTTCAGAAATGATTGAGAAGAAGTGCTTCAGATCTTAGGCAAGCACAAACACTTGTGAGTCTGAAAAAGAACTGTGGCCGCTGTAATGAATAGCAGAGAGAGCTGTGCCCCAAAGCAATTCTTTTGAACCATGTTTGAAGTAAGCATAGCCCGAGCGTTCACATTTTTTGTAGGAATAAGTCTTTAGATGAATGTGATTCCTTGGATTACAAAATCTTTGTAGGAATACATCAGATTTGATGCACACATAAACATTAAATGCAAGGAAAACAATGTGTGAATGAGAAAGCTTATACCTCTCATTTAAAGAAATGTGTATGTCAATATAAATTATCCCCAATAGGTTCAATACAGTAAAGATTGATTTGGAACTCCAGCTTTTACATTTCTTTTCTTCAACCTCTATTGTTCCCTTTAAACCTTGCAGTTCCACAAGGAATTTGGACTCTGCAAACAATCACTTAGTCCTTAATGCCTTCTTTATTTTTATTAGCTTTAAGCCCCCTCTGATGTGTTTACATCTCAAGAGGAATGTCTGAGCTGGGAGCTCCTTCAAGAGTTCTGTGAGGTCTGATGTTTTCCATCCCTCCAAACCAAGGTAGATAAGAGCAATTGGAGCCCAGCTCAGTGTCATACAAGCAAACTAAAATAACAAAACCCAGGCAGAGAAAAAACAGAGTTTCTGTCTTTTGTTTGAAGTGGTGAAAAAGTACAGGTCACAGTCATAAACAAAAGAGGGAGGAAGTGAGTGAGAAGGCTGTCAGGTCTTCAAAAGTTTACACATTTGGGGCTGGGGCTGCTTCCCCCCACCCTCTCCTTGGGAACATACCGAATCACCTATTATGTAGCACTTTACCTTTATTTGATTGAAAAATGAGCTAAAATAAATATTGCTCATAAGGTGACTTGCCACATGTATTTTGAGTCTTCTGTTCCTAAGGCAGAGAAAATAATTACAAAAAGTCTCAAATAATGGTCTGTCTCGCTTTGTATTTTCACTTCCCTTTTACTAGAGTTCTTCATTCAAGTGATGGAACTCTGAACCAGGAAGGTATTCATTCATATTTTTCCTCTGTCCTGAACTCAAGTGATAGCCTTAAACAAGCCATTAGTATTTCTGTTATTGTCACAGGGGAGAATGCTGCTCAGACTAAAGATTAGTCACTTCTTTCTCTCCCCCTTCCAGAAAAGGATGGAAGCAGAAGATAAGTCATGAATAATAGAGTAGGATCTTGGAGATAATCTTAACCGACATGTTGTTCAGTGCAAGATTTGCACTATAGGATATAACTTCACAGCCTATGGCAATCAGTCTATCTGTCTGTCTGTCTGTCTGTCTGTCTATCTATCTATCTATCTATCTATCTATCTATCTATCTATCTATTTATCTATCTATCTCGGATTACTGCCTTATCATGGCGAAGGGGCTTGCATAATACAATGAAGCTATGAGCTATGCCGTGCAGGGCCACCCAAGATGGAAAGGTCATAGCAGAGAGTTCTGACAAAACGTGATCCACTGGAGAAGGAAATGGCAAACCACTCCAGTATCTTTGCCATGAAAACCCTATGGACAGTACCAAAAGGCAAAAAGATATGACGCTGGAAGATAAGCCCCTCAGGTTGGAAGGCATCCAATATGCTGCTGGGGAAGAGCAGAGGGCTAGTACTAGTAGCGCCAGAAAGAATGAAGTGACTGGGCCAAAGCTGAAAGGACGCTCAGCTGTGGATGTGTCTGGTGGTGAAAGGAAAGTCCGATGCTGTAAAGATTTTTTTCTTCATAGGAACCTGGAATGTAAGATCCATGAATCAAGGAAAGCTGGACGAGGTCAAACGAGAGATGACAAGACTGAACATCAACATCTTAGGAATCAGCGAACTAAAATGGACAGGAAAGGATGAATTTAATTCAGATGACCATCAGGTATACTACTGCAGACAAGAATCCCTCAGAAGAAATGGAGTAGCCTTCATAGTTAATAAAAGAGTAGGAAAAGCAATCCCCAAAATGACAGAATGATCTCAGTTCAAATCCAAGGCAAACCATTCAATATCACAGTAGTCCAAGTCTATACCCCAACCACCAGTGCTGAAGAGGATGAAACTGACCAGTTCTATGAAGCCCTACAGCACCTTATAGAACTAACACCAAAAAATGATGTCCTTATCATCATGGGGGATTGGAATGCTAAAGTAGGAAGCCAAAAGATAACCGGAATAACAGGTAGGTTTGGCCTTGGAGTACAAAATGAAGCAGGGCACAAGCTGACAGAATTTTGTCAAGAGAATATGATGGTCATAGCAAACACTCTTTTCCAACAACCCAAGAGATGGCTCTACACATGGACATCACCAGACGGTCAACACAGAAATCAGATTGATTATGTGCTCTGCAGCCAAAGATGGAGAAGCTCTATACAGTCAGTAAAAACAAGACCAGGAGCTGACTGTGGCTCAGACCATGAGCCTCTCATTGCAAAATTTAGGCTTAAACTGAAGAAAGTAGGGAAAAGCACTAGGCCACTCAGATATGAACTAAATCATATCCCTGACGAATATACAGTAGAGGTGACAAATAGATTTAAGGAATTAGATCTGATAGACAGAGTGCCTGAAGAATTATGGATGGAGGTTCACAACATTGTACAAGAGGTTACAACTAAAACCATCCCAAAGAAAAAGAAATGCAAGAAAGCAAAATGGGTATATGAGGAAGCTTTGCAAATAGCTGAGGAAAGGAGGGAAGTGAAAGGCAAGGGAGAAAAAGAAAGATACGCCCAATTGAATGCAGAATTCCAGATAATAGCTAGAAGAGATAAGAATGCCTTCTTAAATGAACAGTGCAAAGAAATAGAAGAAAACAATACAATAGGGAGGACCAGAGAACTCTTCAAGAAAATTGGAAAGATGAAGGGAACATTTCATGCAAAAATGGGCATGATAAAGGACCAAAATGGCAGGGACCTAACAGAGGCAAAAGAGATTAAGAAGAGGTGGCAAAATTACACAGAAGAACTATACAAGAATGAGCTTAACATCCCTGATAACCACAATGAGGTGGTCACTGACCTCGAGCCAGACATCCTAGAATGTGAAGTGAAGTGGGCCTTAAGAAAGCTGAGCAACCACAAAGCTAGTGGAGGTGACAGTATTCCAGCTGAGCTAATCAAAATCTTAAAAGATGATGCAGTAAAAGTGCTACACTCAATTTGCCAGCAAATTTGGAAAACTCAACAGTGGTCACAGGATTGGAAAAGATCAGTTTACATTCCAATTCCAAAGAAAGGCAGTGCCAAAGAATGTTCAAACTATTGCACCATTGCACTCATTTCACATGCTAGTAAAGTTATGCTTAAAATTCTACAAGCTAGACTCCAGCAGTATGTGGATCGAGAACTACCAGAAATACAGGCAGGATTTCGAAGAGGCAGAGGAACTAGAGATCAAATTGCCAACGTATGCTGGATCATGGAGAAAGCTAGGGAGTTCTAGAAAAACATCTACTTCTGCTTCATTGACTATGCTAAAGCCTTTGATTGTGTGGATCACAACAAAGTGTGGCAATTTCTTAAAGAGATGGGAGTACCAGACCATCTTATTTGTCTCTTGAGAAACCTATATGCGGGTCAAAAAGCAACAGTGAGAACTGGACACAGAACCACTGATTGGTTCAAAACTGGGAAAGGAGTCAAGGCTATATACTGTCACTTTGCCTATTTAACTTATATACAGAGCACATCATGAGAAAGGCAGGGCGAGATAAATCTAAAGTTGGAATTAAGATTGCCGGGAGAAATATCAACAACCTAAGATATGCAGATGATACCACTCTAATGGCAGAAAAAGAGCCTCTTGTTGTGAGTGAAGAAGGAGAGTGCAAAAGTGGGCTTGAAACGCAACATTAAGAAAACCAAGATCATGGCATCCGGCCCTCTCAATTCCTGGCAAATAGATGGGGAAGAAATGGAGGTAGTGACAGATTTTATTTTCCTGGGCTACAAGATCACCGCAGACGGGGACTGCAGCCAAGAAATTAAAAGACGCTTGCTCCTGGGGTGGAAAGCCATTTGCAAATCTAGACAGTACACTAAAAAGCAGAGGCATCACCCTGCCAACAAAAGTGCGTATAGTCAAGGCTATGGTCTTCCCAATTGCAATGTACGGCTGTGAAAGTTGGACAATAAGAAAGGCTGAACGCCAAAGAATTGAGGCCTTTGAACTATGGTGCTGGAGAAGACTCCTGTGAATCCCTTGGACTGCAAGGCGATCAAACCAGTCGGTCCTAGAGGAAATCAACCCTGACTGCTCTTTAGAAGGCCAGATCCTGAAGTTGAAACTCAAATACTTTGGCCACCTAATGAGAAGGAAGGACTCACTGGAGAAAAGCCTAATGCTGGGAAAGGTTGAGGGCAAAAGAAGAAGGGGACGACAGAGAATGAGGTGGCTGGATGGCGTCACTGAAGCAGTAGGCGTGAGCCTGAATGGACTCCAGAAGATGGTAGAGGACAGGAAGGCCTGGAGGAACGTTGTCCATTGGGTCGCGATGGGTCAGACACGACTTCGCAACTAACAACAACAAATCTATCTGTCTGTCTGTCTGTCTGTCTGTCTGTCTGTCTGTCTATCTATCTATCTATCTATCTATCTATCTATCTATCTATCTATTTATCATCTATCTATTATTTCCATCTCCATCTCTGTCTCTATCATCTCTATCTCTATTTCTGTCTCTATCATCTCTATCTCTATCTATCTCTATATGTAAAACATGGTAGTATGTGAACTTTGCAAAAGAGGCTGTTGGTAACCCAGGCATTACTTTGTCACATACTGTATTTCTGTAAAAAGAATCAGATCAAGAGGGGAAGGGGAAATACAATCAATCACACATTTTTGTCCACTATTTTATAGTTTCCCAGTTCAGATCTAATCTGGCTATATGTGTAGGTTCTTTAGCCAAAGTCGGGGAGAGGAAGAGAGAAACAGATGAGATCTGAAATAGCACTGGAGAAGTGAATGAGAAAAAGATCTATCTAAAAGGTTCTAGTACTTGATAATAATTAAGAGGTTTAGTTTAGAGACACCCAAAGTGGATTAAGCTAGAGATATTAGAGTGTTTCCATTATCTATGGAAGTGGAATGGGGAGACTGAACTGGCTGGGAGAACTTAGTTATGCTGTGAAGACATCCAGAAGATCCCCAAGAGACCTTTCAGTGAACAGATTAATAGAAGTCAAAGGTTAGTATGAAGGTCATAATGTATTGTTGTTGATATTCTTTTAATTATGCAATTTCTAGTAATCTCTACATGGAAGGAGTCCCTTTCTAGTTTTCAAGCTTATTTCAAATATTACTGTGCCTGTGTATATGCATATGTAAGTGTATTTACCCAATTATTACATTTGAAATTATGCAGCCTACCAATTTGTTAAACACTGATCATTCTAAAGCAAAGAAAACTAAAAATCCAGAAGCAAAATATCAGTTAATACTTAAAAAAACAAGTTTTAGACCTTTTTTTAAAAAGTCTCCATCTGATGAATGTAGATGATAGGCAAACTACTCTAAGGAAGTATTTCACCAACAGTGTGCTGTGCTGAATAGCTGGTCTGTTATAACAACTACACTTAACAAAGGTCATCAGATGAAAACTTTAGCGGCAGCATAGCTGTCCATAAGTCACTCTTTCAAGAAGCCTGACATTAAGTCATGTGAAGATTTATATAACATTATAGCACTTTGGATTGGACCTAGAAATAAATTGGTAGACAATGTCTAGCAAGTCCTAGACAGGAATCTAGATGCTTTTTTTTGAACTACTTGAATTCACTGGAATATTTCCAAACACAATCCCACAGAAAATTATTGCAATGGTACAAATACAACATTATTAAAGGAGAAGCAATTCTTAAATGCTATCTTTGTCTTCACATAAGGCTGAAGCTGCTATATTAGCCTAAGTACATAAAAAGACCTCCAAAACACGTAAGTGCCCACAGAGGAGATGAATGCCAAAGCATCCACAGTAACATCCCAACAAAAACCAGTGTGATTTACATATATTTGTCCAACACAACATTGGGAAAACATGTATATTTTGAGCCTCTTCCTAAGAGTAGTAATAGGATGGGACTTGGTTCCAATAGAAGTTGTTTCACAAGATAGGGCCCTGCCATAAAATGAACAGAAGTACTTCTACATATCAAATATATACTGCAATGTGATCCATAGAAAATGCTCTGTTGATGGTCTCTAAGAATGTGAGATAAATGTATGGGAATATGTGGTTCTATAAATATCTTGGTGATAAGCCATGTAAAGCTTTATGGATCCCTATGAGCAAGTTGAACTGGATTTAGAAGGGTGGTTTTTTTTCCAACATAAGGGTTATTTGGGACTTTCAGGAAATACCATTCTTCAATTGCAATAGCTCATTTTGAGCCTGCTACAATTTTCAGGTAATCCTCTTATAGCTGTTTCTTGGTGAGTTCACCATACATGCCAGGTGCAGAGTAGATCAGCAAGAAGATCATAACTAATTAATAGAGAATATTCCTTCAACGAATTTTCCTAGCCTTAAAAGATTCTGATAAAGTGAGATATACCTAGTAGACAACTTTACTGAACCAGGTTTAACATGACTCCCTGACAACAAACAAGAAGCTAAAGTATCTTTCCGAATTTGATGCTAGACATTTGGTAGATTATGTTGTCATAGATGATAGTTAAACTTAGTTCAATAAAAGTCTCAAGATTTTCTATTCTAACCAAACTTTCAAGTAGTGGTTTTTCATCTGTTTCATGTTATCCTTCTAATAGTTTGGGTAAGGCAAAAGAGCATCAGGGCATTTTAAATGAATATCCTTGGAGCGTTAAGAAAAAGAAGCAGTTTGACAAGCTAGTACAGGACCAAGACAACAAATTCAAAATTTTGAGAATATCAGTAGTTACTGTCACAAAATAGCCATAGGGGGTTTACCTATGAACTAAACACTGGGGACATCCCATGAATTTCCTAGAATTCTACCTGCTATTTCCTGAAGCAAGAAATTCCCTCGTCTGCTCCTTCCCTTTCTTCCCTTTATTTGGGCATGGAGCTCTGCTTGCAACCAAAGCATTGGTTTGAAGCTACACATATTTTTAATTTTCTAAAGATTCCTGTGGCATCCAGGCAGGGCCCATAGGTATTAGAAATAAAGATGTTCCCGGCAGTTGGTGCTTTATGTGGCAATATGTCAACTTCCCTTCCCAAGCCCTACTTTTTTATTGTTATTATTAAAAACATTTTTGAAGAGATAGAGCTGGAAGCAAACACAAAGGAAAGTATATATGGGTACATTTGCACCCACCCACCCACACACACACACACCATCTTTGGGACCCCAGAACTAGCAAATACATCTGGAAAATAAAAGCTTCTAGACATGTGCTGATTTCTGGAACTGAGACACTTTGTAGAATCAATGAGAAAGATGGTCTCAAGGCTAGCAAGAGAACCAAGCAGACATAAAGGAGCCTGTGAGAACTAAGCATGAAGATTATATGCCTAAATGGGAACTGCTCCTATGGGAAGATGCAGGAAGGTAAAAATCAATCAAATGGGTTTTTATCCACACACACACATGAATATATACACGGAAGCAGAAAGGTGTTTTTACTTCTTCATCATCAGAGTTAAGTGGTAGTACAAATGTGTCTTCAAAAAGAAAAACCCTACCTTTGAAGCCATTCAAAATCAGCATTGCACATTTGTGTATGTCAGAACACACAGTAAATAGTACTTCCCTTACCCCGGGCATGATTGATTTGGTGCACTGATGTGTCCAACTGTAATAATACTTGTAGCAGCTTAAAGAAAAATCATACAGGCATAATGGCTAGCCGTAATGGCCTGTGCTTTATTTATATTTATATGATTGGTGCATTAGCTGCGTGGAATGGATATGTACTCTGTGTTGAAGTTATTATTTGCTAATTTGCAACTAAAAAAAATAGTAATAAGCAACACCGCACACTATCTCTTATGTATCGTGCATTACAATTACAACAGTTTGATTAATCACCAGCACTCGGTTTTGTTGCCTCTCTGCTACAGAATTCTGGGTAATGGGGTTGTTTACCATTTAGCAAGTGGCAACATTTCACTCTGTTTCACTACATTAAACTGCTCAAATAAAGCAAATGGATATTGAAAAGAGTTGGCCATCTGCCTTTATTTTCTCTTACTTTTGTTAAGAAGGAGAATTGGAAGGGGGTGGTGGAAATCCCACCTTCTCTGAAAGGATGAGAAATAAAGTATGACCCAAAAAACCTTGCCACTGCTTTTTATTTTTATTTTTTAAGTTTGATCAAAATCTCATCTAGATGAAGTTCAGATGAATGGGGGGGGGGGGAAGCTTGCTTTGTGGAATTGGAGTGATTTCAAGACCAGCAATAGGTCTAATGATTATTTAATGGTGCTGTGCTTGGCGCTGGATTATGTGAGACTTCTTGTCCCCCACCCCCTTTAAGAGTTTGATGAATAGGTTTTGTGACAGCCATTTAGGAATAAACAAGAATTCATCAGTCTGTATAAGAAGGAGCCAGTTTGTAGATGAAGTTTTGGGAGGTAATTCATGAGGTCAGTCCCATTTAGATGTAGACTATTAGAGTTCTGCTTTTGAGAATGGCCATACAAGAGACTTACTTCGCATGGACCTCAGAAACACAAAGCTCCCTTTCAGAAGGAAGCCTGAAATTTTTATGACCTGGCTGCTAGGAAGCACATCAACTTGTCACTGTGAAGATCTGCTGGGCCAGGACCTCATCACTCTATTAAAGAGCTCTGTGACCCTATTGATTTGAAGTATTTAAAGCAGGGGTGAAGTTCAAAGCAATTTCTTTTCTATACTATTACTCAGCTTCTCTGTGTCCTGGCTCTAAAACATCTGCTGTCAGTTCCCTTCTGGTGTTTGACTCTGGAATCTGTCACAAGAGAACAGAGTAGTTTTATTTGGAATAAATTGGATTCCCTGCTTTTTCTTTCTTTTCTTCAACTTTTAGCATTTTTGTGCTGAAATCAATGCTTTACACCACTTCAAGGTTCAGGAAATAAAACTAAAAGGATATTCTTTTATGTGTCTTTAATAGAGGGTGATCCAAACACACTTCACTTCTGCAGATCTCTAATCCAATGTATACCATCAGTCATCAGAACACATCAAGAAAAACTAGAATGTTTCTTTTCCACAGAAAATCAATATAAAAATATGATGCTTTTTTAAACATAAACTTTACTAATCACAAAATACACAGTACATAAACATATACAAAAAGATATACAGCAAATCTCCAGATTAAGAACATCCCAGTTTAAGGATAACCTATAGTTAAGAATGGAGCCTATTGTAGCAAAATTTGAGTTAATTACACAATGATTCAAGTTTGTATTTTCATGGTTTGAGTTTATTACACAATGCAAATTGTATCATATTATACAATAATACTGACTTATGCACAAATTCAATTTAAGGACAGACCATGGGAACAGAATTTGTTCTTAAACTGTGGACTATTTGTACATACAAATATTGTACGAAACTAAACATTTATCAGAATAACCACACAATCTATTTCTGCCCTTCATTCCCTTCATGAATTCATCAACATTTCTTTTTCTTTTATACCGTTATAAATAATCACAACTGAAATTTTTACTTATCTCTTTTTATTTAATTTGTAAAATCTTTTTCCATCAAGATATTTTGCTCTGCTTATTTTTGATATAATGCATATATGTTCCCCAGCCTTAAATAAAAAATCTCTGTAGATTTCTGTCTCATTAGGGACATCAATTTGCCATCTGCACCAATTTTGCCATCTCTGCCAAGTCCTTAACTTTAAGGACTTTAAGTAGCCAACCTTAAGCATCATACAAATTCCATTCAACACCTGTTTTATCTCACTTCTAATTGCTAGGATTCATTTGGAAATGATAAATGGATAAATTGATGGAGAGAGAGAGAGAGAGAGAGAGAGAGAGAGAGAGAGAGAGAGAGAGAGAGAGAGAGAGAGAGAGAGAGAGAGAGAGAGAGAGAGAGAGAGAGAGAGAGAGAGAGAGAGAGAGAGAGAGAAGTCACTTTGACTTTATCCATACATTACCAGAGTTCAGTTTTGCTCAAAGGAAATTTTATTTTTGTGTAACACATTGAAGATTTTTGTAGGGTTCAGATGAAAAACTGTTTCTACTTGCTTTATCTGAGAATCAAGTAATGGAGCCAATTTGCTCATTGGGACACTACTGGTAATAAGTTTTACATTTTCCCTTTGTATTTATGAATTAATAATATTTGAGAAGGAGAGAGACTGGCTCTATGTTGATTATTATTTCATTATAAAGCTGATCAATTAATTGATTATGTGCCATTAACTCAGTGCCAACTCTTAGTGACCACAAGATATCCAGGAGGATTAGATATCCAAACTAATTCTTCAGGTCTTCCTACACTTTATACAATTTTATACAACTCAGCCAACATTCATTGTGTATATGTGTGTGTGAAAGAGAAAGAGACACAGAGAGAGAGAGAGAATTTCCAGTTGTTTTCATTTTCTTGTTATTTTTCAGGAAAAAATCCAGTATTTTATCTATTGCTGCCAGTGGGAAAAAAGAAGAAGGATGCTTAGCATGAAACCCACTCCCAAACCATTACTGTACCAATGAACGTTGCCTCCTAATAGAGAAATCTAATGAAATTAACTTCTAGAGCACATTTTCTGTTAACATAAAATTGTTTTGAGAGGCTGATGTCAGCTTCCAAAAACCAAGAAAGACATGATGAGGTTCCCTAAGCAGTTTCCTTAATTGTTCCTCACCTATGGACAGAAATTTTGCCAAACTAAAGTAGGCTACCTGAACCATAAAACATATACTCTGAAAATTATTAGGGAAGAGTTTTCTTCATCCTTTCTCTCACACAAACTATCTAAACTATGTTGTCTCTTGTTCCTCTGGAATCCCTTTTGGGAATCCAAACAACATTCCATCCCACTTACAGTATATGCACTCAGCACTATGTTGATATTTTATTATTTTACAAGTAAAACCAGTAGCAAAATGTTGTAATGTTCATTAACCTTGTTCAAAATTGCAGCCATTCTTCTGCCCAACCTTTCATTTCATTGCAACTTCTCTTTGCAATGCATCTTCAAAATATATTTATACTGTTCAAGAGACTTTTGGAATTTATCAATTTATTCAACTCACATTAGGTATTATTAGTACATTAAACAATAATAGCAATAATAGCAAAAATAGCATCCCAAACATGGTTCTGAATTAAAGCTCTAATGGAGTTTTGCAGTTATTTGCATGGAGGAGAGAGGAAAGGAATCTTGGGTAAACAATTCCTGTTATTTCTAAATGTGAGCAAGGAAGCCTTGCAGCTAATTTGGAAAGAATTTTATTTCTTTTTCCAAACAATTTGTGATCCCATGTTTTCTTGCAAAAGCTGCAGGCAACCATGTATCTTCTGATTAGTTAATAACAGTTAATAACATACTGCATGCACTTTATAGTTCTGATTCTGTGACATGGGCAAGTTGTAATAAGATGTGGAGTGAGCTTAATATGTTTTGGGGATTGTATCAAATTATTTTTAAAAATAAATGAAAATATCAGGCTGAATATACCAATATGCTTCCTTCAAAACAAGTATCAATAAAAAGGAAACAGAAAAAGTAACAAGTAACAAGAGAAAGAGAAAAAACCAAAAGTCAAAAAATAAATATTAAGTGTTTAAAACCAAGTGAAAAAAGTTACTTCTAACTGTAATGTATTGGGCTTGCTTGTTAACACCACGTGGTAACGGCTGGTAGGCTGCTAGAGCAGGAAGCTAGCTAACAGCTCCCAGCATCTCAGACAACCCATCTCCAGTGCTGCCATTGGTTGCCCCTAGGCAGCAATAGGTTGCTTCAAACCTATTGGCCGCCGCCTAGGGGCCAGGGTATAAATTGCTGCATCTGCAGCCCTGTTCTTCAGTTCAGGTCCTGCAAGCAACCCAGTACACAACGCAGGCGACAAGGATGGGATCCTGCTTCTCCGTCAAAGCTGAAAGTCACTAGTGGAGAGGCAGTGTACACCTAGCAGGAAAAGCAAATTCCCCCCTCCCTACAGTCAGCTAGCTAAGCCACACTAGTGACCACACGCTTAGAGGACCAGTCCCTGGGCAACGGAGAGGCAGGAGTCTAAGACGCTGAGATCCAGACACGAAGACCAGCAGAATGCCCAAGGTCGGAAGGCTGCGAGAATTCGACATCAAGCAACCAGAAGGATGGCCCTCGTGCCTGTCCCAGATCGAAAACTACCTTCGGCAAACCAGGTCGCAGAGGACGGACTGAAGGCCGCCACGCTGCTTTGTGTGTGTGGCCCAGCAACGTTCAGTCTGGCCAAAAAACTGTTTGTGCCCACACCATTGGAATCCATCTCCTACGCCGAACTGAAGAAGAAGCTCGGAGAACACTTCCAACCAAAGATGTCGGTGATTGCATGGCACTATGCCTTCAAACAACAAATACAGCAGCTGGGAGAGACCGCATTCAAATCCATTGTGGCCTTGAGGCAGGTCACACGCCTGTGTCGATTTTCAGACGTTGAAGAGCAACTTCGAGACTGGCTCATCTGCAGCCTCTAAAACAGAGAGCTGCAGCAGAAACTTTTTGCAAGAGAATTCCTGTCGTTTGCCAATGCCCAGAATGAAGTCATGGCGGATGAAGCTGCTGGTGGAGCCGTCCGAATGATCCGGCCCACCAGAATGTTGCAACGTGAAGAAGCCATCCAACACGAGGACGCAGAACTCACTGAGGACTCCGAAGAAGATGCCAAAGTCGACAAGTTGCACAGACAACCCAATTAGCCTCTTGCTGCTTGCTGCTGCGGAGCTGTTGTTTGGGTTTAAGGGGCATCGGGCCCCAGTACGGCAGACACTTCTATGGCTTGAGCAAAACCCCATGCTGAACGTCCCCAGGACCTCTCTTGGTCAGATCTTCCAACTGGAAATTCGATGGCTGGACCCTCTGGCGACCTCTAGAAACCGATGCGATGTGGCCAGTTTTTCCACAGGCCCAGCACGTGGCTGTCCGAAACCTGCAGTCCGAGTGTTGGTGGCGGCCAACCTAGATGTCCAGGTTGTGGCGGCCTCAAACTAAAAAAAAAGAGCAAATGCAGTATTGGGGTTCCCTCAACTGAATTTTTGGGGTTTCGCATTGATGCAAATGGCATTCACTCAGCTGAGTCCAAAGTAAAGGCCATTCAGATGGCACCTAGCCCTAAAACAAAAGGAGAGCTGCAAGCATTCTTGGGCCTCCTCAACTTCTACCACGCATTCCTTCCTAACAAGGCTGCAGTGGTAGAGCCACTTCACAGGCTCTTAGATAAAAAAGCTTCTTGGAAGTGGACCAGCATTCACGAAAAAGGTTTTCAGGACCTGAAGTCACTTCTGTCGGTCAGTTCCACTATCACTCATTTCAGGGAGTCTAAACCAGTCTGTTTAGCATGTGACGCATCCCCATACTGGGTGGGTGCAGTCTTGAGTCACTTAGAGAAAGATGGAACACAGGTTCCCATTGCATTTTATTCAAGGACACTGTCTTCTGCAGAATGTAACTATGCTCAAATTGACAAAGAAGCATTGCCAATGGTAGCTGGAGTTAAAAAATTCCATGACTACTTATATGGCAGGGACTTCATGGTCTTTACAGACCACAAACTGCTACTGGGGTTCTTCACCACAGACAAACAGATATCCCATATATTATCCCCTAGAATGCTGAGATGGTCTATTTTTTATCAGCATACATGTTTAAGCTGATTCACAAACCCGGCAAAGAAATGGGCCATGCAGATGGCCTGAGTAGGCTTCCACTGCCACAAATTGAACAAGATCCAGCCCCAGCGGCCTGCATATTGTCCATTCAGGACTTGCCAGAGTTTCCCCTCCACGCTGGGGACATAGCTGCAGAAACAACATCTGATAAGACACTAAGTAGAGTGCTTTCTTGGGTGCACACAGGGTGGCTAGATAAGAGCCCAGGCCCTAAATTTCAGAGTTATTTTACTAGAAGACATGAGCTATCAGCTCACAAGGGTTGTATCCTATGGGGGAACAGGGTCATAGTCCCTACCTCACTAAGAGACAGGGTCTTACAATCACTGCATGAAGGTCATCCAGGTATTGTCCATATGAAAGCTTTAGCTAGAAGCTACTTATGGTGGTCAGGTTTAGACAAGACCATTGAAGACCAGGTGCATGGATGTTACACGCTCCAGTTCACATGTGGGAGGAGACACACTCCCTGGTCTAGAATTCACATAGATTTTGCTGGGCCCTTTCAGGGACAGCTCTTCCTTATAGTGGTCAATAGCCACTCTAAATGGCTTGAAGTAATTCCAGTTGCTAATATGACTACTGTTAGGACCATACAGGTGCTTAGGAAACTCTGCCACACATGGGCTGCCAGACGTCATACTATCCTACAATGGAGCCCAATTTACAGTGGCAGAATTTCAGGCATTCCTGAGAGCTAACCTCATCAGGCATGCAACGTCGGCCCCGTTTCACCCTTCTTCTAATGGTCAAGCCGAATGCATGGTCAGGACCACAAAAGAGTCACTGAAGCATATAGTGACTGGCGACTGGCATCACAGATTGGCAGATTTTTTAGTTTGCCAGCATTCCACGCCCTGCACAGCTACAGGAAAAAGCCCAGCAGAGCTGCACTGGGGGAGGCGACTAATCATGAAACTGGACAGGTTGCATCTAGATAGGGTGGCAGCAGAAGCTTCACACCCAAAGCCCCCGAGGGGCTGCAAGTGGGCAATGGGGTGTGGGCCAGGAACTATGGGCATGGGAACTTGTGGGTGCCTGGAAAAATTACTAAAACATCATGCCCCCTCTCTTACGAAGTGGGGGTGGAGGGCGGGCAAGTTGTCCGGTGCCACACCGATCAGCTTAGGAAGCGTTTCCCAGAACGGCCACAAAGCGAGAACTTCATCACAAGTCCTTACCAAGGTCCACAAACTGGCAGCCAAGCTGGCCCATGCATAGACTCTGAATGCTCACACAGCCCAAGCAACAAGGAGTTGGCCATAGAGGAGGGGAGCGCGGACGTGCAACATGGGTCCCCTGATGGAGAAAGCCAACCTGATGACTACAGCTGCTGTGCTAACTCTGCTGAACAAACTGACTCTGGGGTGGGCCAACATGGAAAGGCCAGCCAGAGAGCACCAAGCCACTCCAAATCACTTGAACTAAGAGACACTGGTCTACCCAGGCCGGCGGGCAAGCTGGTAGGCCAGGATGTGCCTGGGTCCCCCAGGCATTCCACAAGGCCATGCAAACCTCCTGCTTATCTGAAAGATTTTGTTCTATAATAATAAAGCTATCTCTCGTTTGTGGAGTTCCTCAGGGGTCGGTTCTCTCGCCTCTCCTGTTCAACATCTACATGAAACCGCTGGGTGAGATCATTCATGGTTTTGGAGTTGGGTATCATCAATATGCTGATGATACCCAACTTTTCATTTCGACCCCAAACCACCCCAGTGATGCCCTCGCTGTGATGTCCCGCTGCCTGGAGGTGGTTCGGGTCTGGATGGGGAGGAACAGACTTCAACTCAACCCTGACAAGACTGAGTGGCTGTACATTCCGGCATCCCGGGACATTCAAAATGTTCCATCGCTTTCTATGGGGGGTGAGCTCTTACCCCCCCGTGGATAGGGCTCGCAACTTGGGAGTCCTCCTAGATTCACGACTTACCCTGGAAGACCATATAGTAGCCGTGACTAGGGGGGCTTTCTCCCAGGTTCGCCTGGTGCGCCAGTTGCGGCCCTATCTGGACCGGGATGCCCTGTGTACGGTCACTCATGCGCTCGTGACCTCTCGCCTAGACTATTGTAATGCTCTCTACATGGGGCTTCCCTTGAAGACCACTCGGAGGCTCCAACTGGTACAGAATGCGGCCGCGAGAGTTGTCTTGGGAGTTTCCCGGTACTCCCATGTTACACCTTTGCTCCGCGAGCTGCATTGGTTACCAGTTGTCTTCCGGGTGAGGTTCAAGGTCTTGGTTATGATCTTTAAGTCCTTACATGGCATGGGTCCGGGATACCTCGAGGACCACCTGGCATGGGTCCGGGATACCTCGAGGACCACCTGCTGCCGGCGTCAACTCCCCTCCGCCCTGTGCGTGCCCACAGAGAGGGCCTCCTCAGGGTGCCTCCGGTCAGGGAATGTCGACTGGTGGCCCCCAGGGGGAGGGCCTTCTCTGTGGGTGCCCCGGCACTATGGAACCAACTGCTGGTTGTGCTCCAGATGGCATCGGACCTCTGATCCTTCCGTCGCGGGTTGAAGACCCACTTGTTTGAGTTAGCTGGTCTGGCCTGAAGGGGAATATGGGTTTTTAATTGGTTTTATTATTTTACTATTGCTGTATTTTAATTGGGCATGGTTTAATTCTCTTTTAATTTTTGTACAGTTATTTATATATGCCCTGTGAACCGCCCTGAGTCCCTAGGGAGAAGGGCGGTATAGAAATCCAATAAATGAAATGAAATGAAATGTTGTATGTACCTTGTATTTAATGCTGACCTACAAGATTGTAATGGTCAATGGAGCTATAAGTTGTAAGTACTTTATTGTGCTGCTAAGTGGAACCTATTCACACCATTGTTAAGTCTTTGAAAAGTGTATTGCTGTAATTACTTTCTATTGTTGCTATAGTGTTGTTCGTTCTAAGGGGGAGGGGTATAATGTATTGGGCTTGCTTGTTAACACCACGTGGTAATGGCTGGTAGGCTGCTAGAGCAGGGAGCTAGCTAACGGCTCCCAGCATCTCAGACAACCCGTCTCCAGCACTGCCATTGGTTGCCCCTAGGCGGCAATAGGTTGCTTCAAACCTATTGGCCTCCACCTAGGGGCCAGGGTATAAATTGTTGCATCTGCAGCCCTGTTCTCTAGTTCAGATCCTGCAAGCAATAAACCATGATCTTTGCTGAACTCACTCATCTCGTCTTCATTCCTGTGCAACGAACCCAGTACACAGCACTAACAATCTTGATCTTTAATTCATTCAGGTGTTTTCTTTGTTCCTTCCATTGAAGGGGCTTCTTCGAGGTTTTAGAAGACCTCCTTTGTAAATCCATTGGAAAATCCTTATCCATTATTTCAAAACCTTACTAAAAAAATTGATATTCCAAATTTATCTGGAATTGTAATTTTTCTATAACGTTCTTAGTTCAAAATCTTATTTAGCTTTTTGCTTTAAATTCTTAAACTTATAGTTAATTTTTCTTTCGTCTGGTGAAAGATTACCCAGTAATATGTATGACTGAGAATAGATTTGAATTTTGTTGTCCTAGTTCTAATCCAATATTCAAAAGCAGCAAGAATCAATGCTCATCCTTCCCTCAGATCTAAACACATAGAAAAATCATCCCCTTTTTTGTCATTTCAGTACTGATAGATCCCTATACTAGAATGGGGTATTTCAGAATCCTGGCATTCAGCTATTTTGAGGCAATAGAAAATTAGACTGCCAGTTACACAGTAGACACAGCTACACGAAAGAGATATTTGCAATAGTATTTGGTAGTATTTGGTAGTTGAAGATACACAAATGGCAGCTTTTTGCATGTTCAAAGAGCTCAGCTTTTCTTAAACTACTGCCCAACAATGTTGCTGGCTAAGAATTTTGAGAATTATACTCCAAGCAATCGGAAATGCATCAGATAGAGGGTTGATTATGGAAACTCACAAAAGAACAATGGCCAATATCCATAGCATATATTCTTTGAAGAGACTTGCCTCTACTTGAGTCCAGGAGTTACTCAATTGTACTGAATGAATATGTCCCCAAAGCACATATTCTCTTAAAATAAGCAATATCTTTTCTATTTGCAGCACATAATTCTGCTGAAAGTTACATGGCTACATTAATGCATAAGGAATTGTGAAATGAGATTCTAATCTGAGAACAAAAGCCTCCATTGATAAGGAAGAACCCTGGAAGAACAGAATGATGTACAGGTATCTGGGTATTTGATTTCTTCTTAGAAAGGCAGACTTACTGTATTAATTGAAAGTACCAGGCTATTTTATAAAGAACAAGCATATGGTACTTATCTTCTTGGTACCACTCAGACAAATTTCTGCCCATTGTTTAAAATCCTAGAGCTTTTAGCAGATTTTTCTATATAATGAAAGATTATCAAGTTCCCCTTTGAAGTGTGTATGCATTAGTCAACATATCTCTATTGATGTTGATATGCATTGGTGAAGAAAATTGTTTTTGGCCGCTTTTGAAGCTATAGGTAAAGGTAAAGGTTCCCCCGCACATGCGTGCTAGTCGTTTCCAACTCTAGGGGCCGGTGCTCATCTCCGTTTCAAAGCCGAAGAGCCAGCGCTTGTCCGAGGACATCTCCGTGGTCATGTGGCCGGCATGACTAGACACCAAAGGCGCACGGAACGCTGTTACCTTCCCACCGTAGTGGTGCCTATTTTTCTACTTGCGTTTTTACGTGCTTTCGAACTGCTAGGTTGGCAGAAGCTGGGACGAGTAACAGGCGCTCACTCTGTTATGCGGCACTCGGGATTCGACCCGTCAAACTGCCGACCATCTGATCGACAAGCTCAGCGTCCTAACCCACTGAGCCACCGCATCCCTTTGAAGCTATACGCACAATGAATTCACATACTCCTACAGAACTGCTTATCAAGCAAACTGCATTACTAAGGAATTATGTTTATAGAGAGATAGCCCTGATCACATTTGCTCAAGCAGTATCCTCAAGAATCTGGCTCTTTTGCCAACAGATTCACCTTTCGTTTGTTCATCATAACAACTGTCCTTCGTAGCTTTGCATTTTTATCTACTCAGCAAAAGAAACAATTGCTCCAGTTCTAGGGTCAGTACTAAATTCACTAAGAAAATCCCTAGGCAAGTCTCTCTCAGGAGGAAAGTCTTAACCATAGGAGGGATGGTAACAATTTGCATTGTGTTCTAAGAAGGCAGAAAAGGGGGAAAAAATCTATGAACTCTTAACCCCAAAAGAAATTAAAACTAAGTCTATCTCTTCCCCGCCCCCATCTTCTATGCTTTCATTGTCTGTCTATATCTGTTTCAGTGTGTGGGGGAGAACCAATAAAAATCACTGCAGTTGAAATCATCTTGAATTCATGCACTGAATATATTGCCATTTATAGTCTATTCTCCAAGGATGCCATTTAAAATGAAACTCCAATTTGATGGGCCAACTGTACTGCATTAAAAACAATAGTCAGGATTTTCCTCACCCCTATGAATCCAGTTGAAATGAGTAAAAAAAACAACATTGTTTTAACCACCTACACCAAAGACATAAACTTAAATGTCTCTGAAGACAACGTGGGTGGTTTTTTTTAAAAAAAATGTTTCTTCCTCAAGATTATGAATGATGCAAAAATTTACAGAGCATAAAATTTATTTCTATGCTAATGAGCTCCCTTTTTATATCCTATAACATATGCTTAGAATCACTTGGAAATGGTCATGTTTTTAAAGAAACAGAGTGAGAAGCAATTAGAGACATTATCTTTATTTATTATGTAAAATCCTAAGGAGACATTACTTTTTAAAGTAGATATAATTGTGTAAAGTCATTCATTATAACTTTATATATGCCGTCCCTGGTCTAGTGCCCTCCAGTTGTGTGCTGAACTATATTCCTTCAACCTATGTTGGGTGAGGATTATGACCATTGATGTCCAACAGAATTTGAGGGCACCAATTTAGGAAGCATTGCTTTACATATTTAATTAATGGCACAATTGGTGTTTATGTAACCCAGTCTGCAGATGAAATCAGAAATGCAAAGTCCTATACATGTTGTGGATCATGAAGAAAACTCCTGCAGATATTTGTTTGTTAGTGTAATGAAGCCACTTTGAATTAAATATATTGAGGCTTATTGGAAACCACAGGTGGTTAATAGATAAGAGTAGTAAAAAGGGATTTCCCCACTAACTCTCAGATTTTAGTCTTCATTCCACATTATAAACGTAAAGATAACATTTTCCTCAATCCAGTTGTGCCTGTCTCTAGGAGCTGGTGCTCATCTCCTTTTCCTAGCCGAGGAAGCCAATATCGTCTGAAGACATGTCCATGGTTATGTGGCCAGCATGACTATACACTGAGGCACACAATATGCTGTTACCTTCCCACTGAAGTGGTACCTAATTATCTACTTGCGTTTGCCTGCTTTGAGCCGCTAGGTGGGCAGGAGCTGGGGCAAGTAATGGGAGCTCAACCCTTGCACAGCATTCGGGTCTCGAACCCAGGCGGTCAACTTTCAGTTGACAAGATATTTTCTCTGTTTGAGATTCAACTTTAGAACAATTTAATCATTTAAAATGGTTTTATGGAAATACATTTCCACATATAAGTATGAAGGAAATATATTTCTGTATTGAGAGATCATGCCAGAGGTGACTGCTCAATCTGCTATCCAGATGTTGTTGATAATAGTTCTAAAGGCCCTGTTTTGCAGTCTAATGGACACTAAAACATCTTAGAACCATGTTAATATCTATTTTCTCAAGTCTAATTGCCTGTTCTCTTTGCTCTGACCTATATATATATATATATATTTGGCTTGCTAACAAAGAATAAAGGGAACAAGCCAAAAAAATTTACACAAATATGAGCTGCCACTGCTGTGGCTACTGCCTGTAGATGGCCTTGGGCTAGGCTGAAACAGGAAATAAGATTTGTCCCGTGTCGGCGACCAAGCAAGTGTATTCTGAATGCTTAACAAACATTTAAAACATATGTCTTTTGTGCAATATTTTTACATTTAAGATGAAGGTGAAACAGATAATGAGGATTAGATTAG
Source organism: Vipera berus (assembly GCF_964194415.1). Classification (NCBI taxonomy): domain Eukaryota; kingdom Metazoa; phylum Chordata; class Lepidosauria; order Squamata; family Viperidae; genus Vipera; species Vipera berus. The sequence goes on from NC_138204.1 coordinate 190,775,532, forward strand.
GTTAGGTTAGGTTAGGTTAGGTTAGGTTAGGTTAGGTTAGGTTAGGTTAGGTTAGGTTAGGTTAGGTGAGATGAGGTGAGATGAGATGAGATGAGATGAGATGAGATGAGATTAGGAGTAAAGCAGATAAATTATCATTTATTGACACGTCTATTGTTTAATCTGTTTTAAGCAAACTGTTGTAATTTCTAACTCCATGAAATTACAACAGTCGTCTTTTTAATTGTCCTATCTATATTTTTCAGCAAATATTTCTGAATAATGCATTGTTTTAAATATTTGTATTTCTTTACCTTTTTCAAGATAACATTGTCTTAAAGGTAAAGGTAAAGGTTCCCCCGCACATGCATGCTAGTCGTTTCCAACTCTAGGGGCCAGTGCTCATCTCCGTTTCGAAGCCAAAGAGCCAGCGCTTCTCCGAGGACGTCTCCGTGGTCATGTGGCCGGCATGACTAGATGCCAAAGGCACACAGAACGCCGTTACCTTCCCACCATAGTGGTCCCTATTTTTCTACTTGCATTTTTATGTGCTTTCAAACTGCTAGTTTGGCAGAAGCTGGGACGAGTAACAGGTGCTCACTCTGTTACGTGGCACTCAGGATTCGACCCACCAAACTGCCGACCTTCTGATCCACAAGCTCAGCGTCCTAACCCACTGAAAAATTTGTTGTTGTTGTTGTTGTTGTTGTTAGCTGCGAAGTCGTGTCCGACACATCACGACCCTATGGACAACGTTCCTCCAGGCCTTCCTGTCCTCTACCATCTTCTGGAGTCCATTTAAGCTCACGCCTACTGCTTCAGTGACTCCATCCAGCCACCTCATTCTCTGTCGTCCCCTTCTTCTCTTGCCCTCAATCTTTCCCAGCATTAGGCTCTTCTCCAGTGAGTACTGAAAAATTGATATTGTTTAATTGTCAATTTACAAATCAAATTGTATGTATCCGAACTATCAACCTAAATGTTGGAGGTGTGGTGGCAAAGACGCAACATACTTTCATATATGGTGGACCTGTAAAAAGGTTAAAGCTTTTTGGATTAAAATTTGGTGGAATATGCAGAAGATATTTAAGCAAAGGATAAAGTTTTGTCCGCAATTGTTTTTATTGGGCATAATTACGGATACTACTGTTGTGGACACTAAGTTGATGTTGAACTTAATTACGGCGGCAAGACTTTTAGTAGGTCAATATTGGAAGAAGGAGGAACTGCCGACTATAGAAGAATGGACTTTAAAAGTTTCTGACCTGGCGGAAATGGCAAAGATATCAGCTTATTTGAAAGACCATTCGCAACAACGTTATATTATGGAGTGGAAAAAGTGGATTGATTACATCCAGAACAAATATGGGACCAAAAAGTTTCATTTAGCATTTGTATAAGTTTTGATGTGATATTAGTATTGCTTGTAGTCATTTTATATGAGCTAGAGTGCGATAGACTTAATAGCTTATTGTTGTTAGCATATGGTTGTTTATGATTGTTTTTACTTTTATACCTTGTATTTAGCTCTGGGAAGTCGGGGAGGGGGGAGGGGGGAAGGGGAGGGGGGAGGGTTAGGGGGGGCTAGGAAGGGTTGGGTGGGGGTGGGGGGAGGGATTGTTAAAGATAAAATGTATTGAAAAACTTTTCAATAAAAAAAATAAAAAAATTTTACAAATCAAGTCTGTGCACTGCACATATTTTAATTCTTTGGAATAAGCCATAAATGAAGCCTTTGATGGTGCTCTTACGCAACACCACATCTTCCTAAAGCTTCCTCTCATTATCTCATTTGATAAGAACTGCTTCTCACTTTCTCTCCCTGTCTTTTCTATAATATCTTTAGCAATTGTAATATCAGTAATTGCTGTATTTTTTTGTTCCATTCAGTCCTGTCTGATCTTCTTGGATACGTCCCTGCAGTTTTCTTGGCAATGTTTTTCAGAAGCGATTTGCCAGTGCCTCTTTCCTATGCTCCATCACTGGGCACTTTTAAAAAGAGACTGTACAGTCATTTGTCTGAAATGGTATAAGATCTCCTGCTTGAGCAGGGGGCTGGACTAGAAGATCTCCAAGGTCCCTTCCAACTCTGATATTCTGTTATTCTAGGATTGAAAGTGACTGACTCAAGGTCACTCAGCTGACTTCGTGCCCAAGATAGGACTAGAACTCACAGTCTCGCAGTTTTTAGCCTGATACCTTAACTAATGCACTAAACCTGTTCTCTACTATTGCCTTTTACTGAATCCAAATATTGGTTTGTTCCACCAGTATGGCCTACCCTGACCAATATCCTTTCTTCAAGTTATCCAACAGGATTTTTTTTCTAGCCATTTTGTGAAGATGTCACAAATATAAACTTCTGCAGGTAATTGTTATTGAGCCATAGAGCCCCTCCCCTCCTGAAATGGATATTCCAGATCAGATAGCATTGCTGGTTCTATAAACCAGCCATTTTCTCTTCCATCACAGAAATGATTGTCTCTCCATGCATATGTCGGATGTGAATGATAACTTTTGAATTATAGTTCATTTCAGTGCCTACATGAACTCATTATTTCCCATTGCTTGTAAGTAGGAATTCAGTTTCTCATCACATGTATAGCATAATAAGAGTCAGAGCTAATAATTCTCAGATTAAAAATTAGACATAGCTATTCACATTAATAAAATATCCATCATAAATCTCCTGTGTAAAAACCACACTGCTGTGAAAAGTTCCATCATTCTGATGTTTAGCCTGATATATTACACTTATTAGGTAGCATAAGTGAATGACTGTGGGATGCCCAGCAACAGCAAGGTTTCCAGTATCACTGTGAAGTGGAGAAAATTATCCAAAAAAAGTATTTTTTAAAGACTTTATGCAGCAGTATCCTAATTCTGATAATCCCTGCTCCTCCATACATTTACTATTTCATTGAGTTTGTTCCTTACTAGCAAGAAATCTAAAATCCTTTCCTGCTTTATTTATTGTTATGTATTCCCATTACGCTGACCATTTTTGGTAGTTTATTAGTGATTTTATAAAAATTTCTCCTAGGATACCTGTTGCTGATACAGGATAAACATTCCAATGCTTCTGCACATAAAGACTGTATGGCTTTTTTTCCTCTCTATATTTTTATTCACTACAAGGAAACATGGAGTAGACTTTTCCACTACTTTTCTTCTTAATATACCTGATGTACATTCCCTCATATGACTGAAATTTGCTTCCAATGAGCTAGCAATCCTACAACTTTAGTGTTATTCTCTATAGTTCTGACAACAGGCAGTTTTTCAGGAATGCAACTTTCTGCTGCTGTAATTAATATGGCAGGATATTTTTTTCCTGTCTCAAAAGGAAGTTGTAAATATGCATTTTTTAAAAAAAATCAGATTGGGGGAGTCTGATGACTTGGTGAATGAATTGATAACTGCTGCTTTAACAGACATCTAAGCCAAGCTAGAAGGATGGTAAAAAAAGCAGGGTGACAACCACGTGTGGCTTTTTTATATGTTGCTTAAACTCATGGCTCTTTTAATAGCAACAATCTGCAGAACGTACCATTTACTGTCAGAATAAACAGGGAAGTATCAAGCTATATAAGAGCATGAGTGTTTTGCAATGCTATGAAATACCTCTCAGCATGTGGATTCTACAAACAGATGGGTACACTGTGAAATTATGAATCAGCTGTTGACCAGTCTACATTCACAAGGCATTTGTGCAAAGGTGCGGGTGAACCATCTGTCTTGGACTTAAGAGTTTGTCGATCATACTGCATCCAGTTTTGGTCACCACAATGTAAAAAAGATGTCGAGACTCTAGAAAGAGTACAGAGAAGAGCAACAAAGATGATTGGGGGACTGGAGGCTAAAACATATAGGGAACGGTTGCTGGAATTGGGTATATGTAGTTTAATGAAGAGAAGGGTGAGGGGTGACATGATAGCAGTGTTCCAATATCTCAGGGGCTGCCACAAAGAAGAGGGAGTCAAGCTATTCTCCAAAGGACCTGAAAGCAGGACAAGAAGCAATGGATGGAAACTAGTCAAGGAGAGAAGCAACCTAGAACTAAGGAGAAATTTCCTGACAGTTAGAACAATTAATCAGTGGAACAACCTGCCTCCAGAAGTGGTGAATGCTCCAACACTGGAGGTTTTTAAGAAGAGACTGGACAGCCATTTGTCTGAAATGGTATAGGGTTTCCTGCCTTAGCAGGGGGTTGGACTAGATGACCTCCAAGGTCCCTTCCAACTTATTATTATTATTATTATTATTATTATTAGTAGTAGTAGTAGTAGTAGTAGTAGTAGTAGTAGTAGCTTCAGAAATATTGTGAAAAGTAGATCAATAAACCCAGGTAAAGCAACAAGTTGCTCTATAAGCTATCATGCTGCTTCAGCAATCACAGGTTCAGTAACCATGGTGCGCTTATGTTTTCTAGTTGATGCTTGCATTATCTCTAACCAGATTTACTGCAAAATATTTTAAGCTGGCCTGTCTTTTTGAACATTTTGGAACACTGGTGAGAAATAAAGCAACATGGAATGGAATAGAATAGAATAGAATAGAATAGAATAGAATAGAATAGAATAGAATAGAATAGAATAGAATAGAATAGAATAGAATAGAATAGAATAGAATAGAATAGAATAGAATAGAATAGAATAGAATAGAATGGAATGGAATGGAATGGAATGGAATGGAATGGAATGGAATGGAATGGAATGGAATGGAATAGAATAGAATAGAATAGAATAGAATAGAATAGAATAGAATAGAATAGAATAGCATAGCATAGCATAGCATAGAATAGAATAGAATAGAATAGAATAGAATAGAATAGAATAGAATAGAATAGAATAGAATAGAATAATGTATTTGGCCAAGTGTGATTAGACACACATAGAATTTGTGAGCAGTGCATAAGCTCCAAAACACTAACTACCACTATACTTGTTAGGGCACTAGGCTAGAAATGGGGAGATTGAGTTTTACTATTTGCCTTAGCCACAAAGCCAGGTGGGTTATTTTAGGCAGTCACACTTTCTCAGGTTCCAGTCAGTCACCAGGACCAGAATTTTAGACTTCCAAGCTTTCGGATTCATGCTGGAGCCCATCCTGAGGGAACTTCTTTCTACTTCTTCTCTCTAAGAGCTGGGGTGGCGCAGTTGTTAGAATGCAGTATTTCAGGATAATTCTGCTGACTGCCAACTGCCAGCATTTCGGCAATTCGACTCTCACTAGCTCAAGGCTGACTCAGCCTTCCATCCATCCTTCATTGGTAAAATGAGGATCCAGATTGTTGGGGGCCATATGCTGACTCTGTAAACTGCTTAGAGAGGGACGTAAAGCACTGTGAAGTGGTATATAAGCTAAGTGCTATTGCTATTGCTACCAGAATGTGTGCTTTAGGCTATTCTATGCATATATTTGTTTCCTGAGGATGGGCTCCAGCATGAGTCTGAATGCTCGGAAGACTAAACCTCTGGTCCCAGTGACCAACCCAGATTGAATCCTGCAACATTATCCTGGGACACATATATTCGTCTTACACTTTCTCAGCCCTAAAAAGTGAGCAATGGAAAACCACTGAAAATCTTGCCAAGAAAACTGCAGGAACTTGTTCAAGCAGTTGCCAGAAGTCAAGTGTGTCTCAAAGGCAAATAAAAAGAAATTTTAAAAAATCCACTAGCTTGCTGTCTCAGTGTGCATACACACAATTGTTGCTATTATAAAAGTCTGCTGAGCTCTGGATATGCAATCAAAGTGCATTCAAGATTGAAGAACTGAGCAGTGGTTTGGAAGAAAATCACATTCTCTTAATTTATGCATGTCTCATTGTGGAGGGGGAAGAAAAAACCCAGACAGAGACCTTTTCCAAGGTCAAATGTTTCTCTTACCAAAACATTTTTAAGGTATATGCCCATGTTTCTCACTGATTCTTTTATGTACTCAGCATTCTGTCCTAAAAAGTCTGAGTTTATTAGACATCCATTACAATTGACACATTGTTGCACTGAGGAGTGAATAGATGCATTAGACAGATGAGCTTAATTGGCTTTCATCCAAGAGAAATTAGAGAGAGGGGGAGAAAGACAGCTGAATTTGATTCACATTTTCAATTAGTAAAACTTTCTTTCATTATTATAATGCCTGCTCAAATAGCAGCCACATCATGGTGACAAATCCCGTTATCATGCTTTCTTTAATTGTCTTCCAAAAAGGCTTCCATTGAAAGCATTGTCTGGACTTGTGTATAATGCTGACAATCAAATTCCGTTCAAAGAGACCCAGGGTGGGAGAGGGGTGGGGGAGGTCTGACTAAAGCATATTATTATAACACTTTTTTTTGGCTGGTAGTTCTTCAGGCTGCAGTTCTTCTATTAGGTCACCATGCCATGATGACAATGATGTGTGCTAACAAGATCAGTCAGTAAGCATCAGTAGGATGTTGACACGTCCCATTTGTTTTTGTTTGTTTGTCTTCCTCTGCTTTAGAATGTTGTCCTCGGCAAGTATGATATAGCAGAATAAATGTCCTGGTTTTTAAGCTGCTAACAGCAGGCAAGGATTTTATCATCCAAAAGCAAATTAAAAGAAATGGAAAGACTTGAATCCATTTCAAACCTTGATCACAAGAAACTATGTCCGTATAATCTCTAATGGCTTTGCACATTCATGATCCTACACCCAAGGGCATCTATATGCTGTTATTGGAAAGCTACCATATTGTCACACTTTTTTTTTAACCTCATGACTTAAAGGGGAGCTAGAGAACAACATTTTGGCTAGTTGCATCAATGAATTAACACAGAGCATCAGGCTCCAAGCTGATAAGAAGCAGACAGTAAGATGTGGGTTTGAAAGGAAGGCTTTAGATTAGACATCCAAGCTTACACAGATAGAATAGCAATATATGATGGAATATAATCCAGATTCCCAGGAGGAAGGAACTACATTCCAGACGAGCAAGAGACAACTCAGTTCAGATGCTTGGTGTGACAGAAAAAGGGTGAAGATGGTGTCTCTCTAATACTCCCCAGAGTATTTATGCTTTATGAGGGTTTTAGCATGCTTATTTTGGCAAGTCTCTGTCTATGGGTGAGGAATAATAAAGAAATATGCTTCAAAGAATCACAATTTATCTTTCTTGGTTTTTGGAATCTGACACACTTTGAATGGTTTGGTTGCATCTGTGGGATGCTGGCCAAAATGTAGGAGGGCAGGGCAGGGCAGGGCAGGGCAGGGCAGGGCAGGGCAGGGCAGAGGAGGAGAGGAGAGGAGAGGAGAGGAGAGGAGAGGAGAGGAGAGGAGAGGAGAGGAGAGGAGAGGAGAGGAGAGGAGAGGAGAGGAGAGGAGAGGAGAGGAAAGGAAAGGAAAGGAAAGTCCACCATCACTTATGCTTTTCTTGGTTGCAGTCAGACAGCATTTGGAGTTTCATCAACTCATTGATAAATTATACTGTGTCTTTGGTGTTCTCTGAGCTGGGTTGTTTTCTTGCAGACATTTCATTACCCAAACTAGATAACATCATCAGTGCTAAATATCTATGGAGATTCTCAGTCATTCAGGTCGTAGTTGTCTCAAAGGTGCTTTTTCAAAAAGGCAGCTGGACTGGTTTTTTTTTCCCTTTAGGAAGAAACAGTTTTCTTCCTCAAGGAAAAAACAGTCCAATTGCCTTTTTTGAAAAAGCACCTTTGAGATGAACATCAGTGCTAACTAAACAACCACGCTCAGAGAGCACCAAGGACCTCTCATTTCAACCCTGAGTCACAAATATTCTCCTTTATTGATACCTGAATTAACTGGTTGCTCTTATTTCTTGTATAACACATCTTCTAGGCAGACTTGGCTGAGTGATGCTTTAACAGCATATGCATATATTATGATATATAATAAGCCAAGAATTTAGGTGCCCCAATATATCCAAAGAATAGGGTTCAGCATACTAGGGATGGGCTTATTTGTGAGCATATCTGGCAATACTTTTTAAAAGTAGCTATACTCATATACAGACTCACATATAAGTCCATCCATAAATAAACCAACCCTTGATATATATTTTTATCACACTACTATAAAAATGGATAATCTTTGTCCCAGGATCATGTGATCATTTGTAACCTTCCCAGCTGTCTTCTGACAAACAAAGTCAATGGGAGGAGCTGGATTCACTTAATGAACTCATGATTCACTTAACAACTGCAGTGATTCACTTAAAAACTGTGGCAAGAAATGGGGACAATAACAATTGCCTTGCTTAGTAACAGAAATTTTGGACACTAATGTATTCATAAGCATGTAGTGGGGTGCCCCAGGGCTCTGTTCTGGGCCCAGTGCTCTTCAACATCTTCATCAATGATTTGGACGAGGGGATAGATGGGGAACTATTCAAATTTGCAGACGACACCAAGCTGGCAGGAATAGCCAATACTCCAGAAGATAGGCTTAAGATACAGGAGGATCTGAACAAACTGGAACACTGGGTGCTATCTAACAAAATGAAATTTAATGGTGAAAAAGAAAGGTTCTACATTTAGGCAAGAAAAACCAAATGCACAGCTATAGTATAGGTGGTACCTTGCTCAATAGTAGTAACTGTGAGAGGGATCTCGGAGTCCTAGTGGACAATCACTTAAATATGAGCCAGTAGTGTGCTGCAGCTGCCAAAAAAAGCCAACACAGTGCTAGGCTGCATTAACACAGGGATAGAATCAAGATCACGTGAAATATTAATACCACTTTACAATGCCTTGGTAAGGCCACACTTGGGATACTGCATCCAGTTTTGGTCACCACAATGTAAAAAAAATGTTGAGATTCTAAAAGAGTACAGAGAAGAGCAACAAAGATGATTATGGGACTGGAGGCTAAAACATATAAGGAATGGTTGCTGGAATGATTCCATATAAGGAATGGTTCCTTCATGGATTACTGCCTTGTCGTGGCGAAGGGGCTTGTGTAATTCAATGAAGCTATGAGCTATGCCGTGCAGGGCCACCCAAGACGGAAAGGTCATAGCAGAGAGTTCTGACAAAACGTGATCCACTGGAGAAGGAAATGGCAAAACACTCCAGTATCTTTGCCATGAAAACCCCATGGACAGTACCAAAAGGCAAAATGATATGACGCTGGAAGATGAGCCCCTCAGGTCGGAAGGCGTCCAATATGCTACTGGGGAAGAGCAGAGGGCTAGTACTAGTAGCGCCAGAAAGAATGAAGCGACAGGTTCCCAGTGAGCCTAGATGGACTCCAGAAGATGGTAGAGGACAGGAAGGCCTGGAGGAACATTGTCCATAGGGTCGCGATGGGTCGGACACGACTTCGCAACTAACAACAACAGTTTAATGAAGAGAAGGACAAGGGGGGACATGATAGCAGTGTTCCAATATCTCAGGGGCTGCCACAAAGAAGAGGGAGTCAAGCTATTCTCCAAAGTGCCTGAAGGCAGGACAAGAAGCAACAGATGGAAACTAATCAAGGAGAGAAGCAACCTAGAATTAAGGAGAAACTTCCTGACAGTAAGAACAATTAACCGGTAGAACAACCTGCCTCCAGAAGTGGGGAATGCTCTGCCTCCAGAAGTGGGGAATGCTCCAACACTGAAAGTTTTTAAGAAGAGACTGGACAGCCATTTGTCCAAAATGGTATAGGGTTTCCTGCCTGAGCAGGGGGTTGGACTAGATGACCTCCAAGGTACGTTCCAACTTTATTATTATTATTATTATTATTATTATTATTATTATTATTATTATTATTATTATTATTATTATTATTATTATTATTTATGTGGCCTATGTATTCATAAAGACTTTCACTATCCACTATCATCTTTAAAGTTTTAAGTGGATTCAGCTCCAAATTGTTCCAGCTGCAGCACAGGCCCAGTTGTTTAACTTCCCATCTATATGCAGACTTATCACTGTCTCAAAGGAGACTAATCACTGTTGTATCCTCTGCAAACCTCCATACTTTAACAGAGGGATCCTTAAAGATGCAAACACTGGTGTTAGGCATATGATGATAGCCTACATAGTTGGGTTGAAAATATATTAACCATGATATTGCGACTTTAAGATGTTAATTGGCCAATGGGTGTGTAAGTGTTCTCATGGCCATAAGAGGGAGCTAGGAACATAGCTTCTCTCTCTCTGAATTTCTCTGCTCTTTCTACTATTGCTGTTTTGCTTTACTGTTGGTTTACTACTGTGATAAACCTACACAACTGTGTTTTGACCTCTGGACTGGTAAGAAGACTTTGTATTTGGAATACTCCTTGGACTGTTACTGTTGTGTATGACCTGGACTGTTTATTTTTGACCGTGCATTTTTGTTTGTACACCACCTCAAAAGTAAAATACTTTTTGTTTTCACAACTCAGTGTACTCTTCTGGTTACTGTGTGACTCTTACTGCTCTCAGTACTCTTCCTTGTCTGTGCAACTCCTTGGTAGCACAAGGAGACCTCTGCACATCAATCCCTAATAACTAGTATAAAGAGAAAAGAGTAACAAAGAAAGCATACAGCCCTGGGGGAAACCAGTGCTAGTTGTTCAGGTATTCAATGTGATTTTCCCAAGCTTCACCTGTTGCTTTCTATCTGTCAGAAAGCTTATAATCCACCTACAAATATGAACAGGCGCAACTACAGGTGAAACTCATTACATGCAAAGCAAGATAGTTCAAGCCTTGATTTGTCATAATTGTGATGATTATGGCTTACAGCTCATGAAAACCCCAAATCCACAATCTCAGAAAATTAGAATATTGTGAAAAGATGTAGTGCAGTGTCATATTGACAGCATCATCTGACAATCTATTTAGGTGGTAGGCAAACTGCACAGGGTCAAGCAGCAGATCAGTGAGGATTTTCAATGGCGAAACCACTTCTGAAAAACCTTGCCAAGAAAACTGCAGGGACTTCTGCAGGCAGTCTCTGAGACATGGACACAACTGAACAAATGTAAATCTAACTGAACTTTACTTAGAATGCCCCACTGTCTTCTTATGATATATTCCCAGAATATATCTACATAGCCTATGTCTGTGATCTGAAGCATGCTCAGTAGGAAAGAATTTTGTATTGAATACATATAGGATTCCATAGAATACAGATAGTCCTCAACCTACTACCACAACTGAGCCCAAAATTTCTGTTCTTAAGCTTGACACTTGTGAAGTGAATTTTGGTCCATTTTATAATTTTTCTTGCCGCAGTTGTTAAATGAATTACAGTTGACAGTTGTTAAGTGATTTTTGGCCCATTTTACACCTTTTCTTGCCATAGTGGTCAAGTGAATCACTGCAGTTCTTAAGTTACTAATAAGGTTGCTAAGTGAATCTGGCTTCACCATTGACTTTGCTTGTCAGAAGGTCACAAAAGGTGATCCCATGACCCCAGGACACTGCAACAGTCATAAATATGAGTCCGTTGCCAAGCATTTGAATTTTGTTCACTTGACTTTGGAGATGCTGCAATGGTCATAAGTGTGAAAAACGGTCATGAGTCACTTTTTCAGTACTGTTGTAACTTCAAACAGTCACTAAATGAGCTGTTGTAAGTTGAGGACTACCTGTATTATATCTTATTTGAGGATCGTTTATTTCAATTGTCTATACAATCACTTTGTATGGCTTGGATTCTATGCTGTATTTCTTGTAGCTTAAATGCAACATTTGACAATTTTCAAACTTAAACCACATTTTTATTACTAGCTGTACAATAAACATCTCAGATAGGAGTAATTCTATGCCCCTTGGGGAAAATTGCATTGCAGCATTCCAATCACAGAAATGAATGATTCCCGTAATATTTCTCATTTTAGATATGAGCATTTCGTTATTCTCATTAATCATGTTAACAGAATATAGTGCACAAGGGCCTTAATTTTATTACCATGTTTGGGCAAAGAGAGATAATAACTATGAATATAATTTTGGTGATTACTTCCAATAAACCAATCATCTCCACTGTTCATTAAAATATATATTTGTTTATTTATTCAGTCAACATGGAGGATAATTACTCATTTTCCTCTAGTAGATAATAGACTTTGCATTCAAATGCTTTCATATATGACCTAACTATAGAGCTGAGTTATATATGCTTAAGAGTACTAATAGAATTGGCAACTTCAGATGTCCACTTTGGCAAGTACCTGGTTTATGCAAAATACAAAACAAAATAACCTCTCGGTAATTCTCGTAAGACAAGTTTAAAAAAGCATTAAGATTTTGTTCTTAAAAAAAACCCAAAACCTGACATTCAGGAGCTAGGAGATATAGTCAGGCAGGGTGACCTGCAGCCCTCCCAGAAGTGCTTCAGAGTAACAGCATTTTCAATCATTAATTTTATGGCAATATATAACTTTTAAACAAGCAAGCTAAAAACTAACAAGAACTAATATTTATAACAAAGAGAGGGGGGAAAGAAAAGATATAAGACAAAAACAAAAGTGCAGGAAAAAAGAAACCAACTATAAAGAAGTGACTTCTAATTTTCTTTTACAATAGTTATAAGTACAAATATAAATTGCCCCCTTACTCTATAGCTACAGCATTCTTTACACTTTTTATATAATCTATTTTTTCTAATCTTCAAAACCAAATAATTTCATTTTTTTCTTTTTCATGTAAAAAGTCAGTGAGAGGATTCTAATCAACGTTAAAGTTAGACAAGGTCTTTTCTGTCATCAAAGTTCTCAATTTGGCCATCTCAGCAAGTTCCATCATCTTCACCATCTATTCCTCCATTGTGGGTAAAGTAGAATCTTTCTATCTTTTTATATATATAATAATAATCTTGCTGTAGTTATCATATTTTTTAAAAAAATGATTGTTTTTCCAACTGTTTATCCATCAGTCCCAAAAGAAGTCTCTGGTTTCAATTGTACACTAATCTTTAAAAACCTCTGTATTGATATATGTAATTCACTACAAAATTTTCTAGCTCTTTTGCATGTAAATCAAGCATGATAAAATGTCCCCTCTTATTTCCATTTCCATATTAAATTTAAAGTATCATTCTACATACTAGACAATTCTTTTTGGTGAGATATAGCAATGATCCATCATTTCATAAATTTTTTTAAGATTAGAACAGACCTTTCAACCACATAGCCTCCCACTGTTCCATTTGTGTATTGTAAATAAAATTTTAGCCCATTTTATCATACATTATTTTACTCGTTCTTCTGTTTCAGATTTCAATAAAAGTTTATATATTTTAGCAGTATGGTGAGATTGGTACACAGTGGTGAGATTCAGCCAGTTCGCACCACACAGTGGTGAGATTCAGCCAGTTCACACCACTTCAGCAGAACTGATAGCTAATTTTTTGTTGCCCAGGCCCAGAATGGACTTCTGGAAGCAGCATCCACACAGAGAACTGGTTGTTCACATATTTGAATCCCACCACTGTTTGTACACAATTCTGTATCAAACTCAGTCATACAATGTTCAAAACCAAAAGTTCTTTTATCTACCATAAATCTTTCTAATAATTGACATGTGTATCCTACTATGACCAACTCTTTTCTTGATGTTATTTTACATTTTCCTTGGCAAAATTTTAGCCTATCAGAGTAAGTTAACTGTTTATGTATACTTATTTCTCTTCTATAAAATCCTTTTTTATGCAGAGACCCACAAAGGTTTTTTTCAGGCCTGTTTGCATCTGTTTCATACAGTATTCTCAATATCGCACATCTAATAAAATGATTTTTAAAATCAATCTTAAACTTAGTTTTGTTGTAACATAAGCATCCATGCCATCCAACTCTCAACTCACATGCTTCTAATCCAAAAACCTTCTGTTTCTCAGCAACGTCCATTCTTTCATCCATTATTGCTCAGGTTTTGAACCCTGATGACATCATGGAATGGCAAAAACCTGGAGAAGCTTTCAAGCTAGTTCACAATCCTCACGTTAAATGCTCCAAATGGTCTTCCAGAATTATATCATTAATAAACCTCTGGCACAAAGGCTCACATGCCTTCCACTACAGATGTGTTAAATTGATCCTTTTTTAAAGAATGCATCATCATGCAGTTCCCTTCAAATGGAATAGGACTCTTTCCAATAGGGTAAAAGTAACCAGAGATATATCTTTACATCTGGCCTAAAATTACATGCAAAAAAAATATTATCAAAGAATCCTAGTAACATTTCAATATTCTGGGTTCTCCAGTTGTTATTTCCAAAGGCAATAAATTTCTCTTCAAACTGATAAAATAAAGAACATGACTTTTAGAAGGCACGATGTGCTGTATTTTACATCAAACAAAATAGCAAATAACCATTTGCACAGACAGCATCCAGAGACATGATGAAACAAATATTCTGCAAGTAAACTGGAATATAAACAATGTGCCTTTATTTATATCTCAGCTGATAAATCCTCTTTTTTTCATCAATTATGGGAGGTGTCAGAAATCCAATTATATACATAAGGTTTGGAGAATATGTTCAGTTCATAGAATATATTGAGGACACACACTTTTGTCTTTTTGGACCTGTTCAGATGTTGTCCCCAGTACTAATAATTAGAAGCAAGTATGAATTCATTTCCCTTCCCATGACAGATTCATCTTTCACCTTCATCCTTCCACTATTATCTGCCACTTTTTAATGTGGGTAGAGGCAGTTGCAAGAAATAGAGAGAATCAGTTATTCCCCTCTTATTTTTCTCTCCCATCCACTCTCCTTCCTGTCTACCCTTTTTAAGCAGCAGCTGTGAAAATTCATCCACCAGCAAGAAGCAGGCTAGTCAATTCCTAAGTGTTGCTTTGAGGGCATTCTTGGACTGATGCCTAATGAGGTGGCAGTGGCAGCAGCTTGTGTTGGCAATCACAACAGCCACTGCATAATGTGTTCCTCTGAGGACCACTTAAGAATACAGCCAACAGAATAGCCTGGGACAAGCCCAATCAGATACCTTAGCTGATCCAACTAAGCTGGTGGGGGTTGGCTTTCACTTCATTGATCACCTTGGATGATCCCTTGAAGTTGCTTCACTCCATCTATCAGTAGGGCTTTGTCAGATTTGCCCATAGCATTTACCAATGCTCATGAAAGACATAGCCATGTTCCAGGATGACTGTACTCTGTTAAATGACATTCATGATGCTGGATAAAGATGAATGTTTCCATCTACATCCACCAAATCTATCTATATCTATCTATCTATCTATCTATCTATCTATCTATCTATCTATATGTCTATCTATCTATATCTATGTCTATCTATATCTACAGGTGAAACTCGAAAAATTAGAATATCATGCAAAGGTTCATTTATTTCAGTAATGCAACTTAAAATGGGAAACTAATATATGAGATAGACTCATTACATGCAAAGCAAAATAGTTCAAGCCGTGATTTGTCATAATTGTGATGATTATGGCGTACAGCTCATGAAAACCCCAAATCCACAATCTCAGAAAATTAGAATATTGTGAAAAGGTACAATATTCTAGGCTCAAAGTGTCCCACTCTAATCAGCTAATTAAGCCATAACACCTGCAAAGGGTTCCTGTGCCTTTAAATGGTCTCTCAGTCTGGTTCAGTAGGAATCACAATCATGGAGAAGACTGCTGACCTGACAGTTGTGCAGAAAACCATCATTGACACCCTCCATAAGGAGGGAAAGCCTCAAAAGGTAATTGCAAAAGAAGTTGGATGTTCCCAAAGTGCTGTATCAAAGCACATTAATAGAAAGTTATGTGGAAGGGAAAAGTGTGGAAGAAAAAGGTGCACAAGCAGCAGTGATGACCGCAGCCTGGAGAGGATTGTCTGTAAAAGGCCATTCAAAAGTGTTGGGGACTTTCACAAGGAGTGGACTGAGGCTGGAGTCAGTGCATCAAGAGTCACCACACACAGATGGATCCTGGACAGGGCTTCAAATGTCGTATTCCTCTTGTCAAGCCGCTCCTGAAAAACAAACAACGTCAGAAGCGTCTTACCTGGACTAAAGAAAAACAGACCTGGTCTGTTGCTCAGTGGTCCAAAGTCCTCTTTTCTGATGAGAGCAACTTTTGCATCTCATTTGGAAACCAAGGACCCAGAGTCTGGAGGAAGAATGGAGAGGCACACACTGCAAGATGCTTGAAGTCCAGTGTGAAGTTTCCACAGTCTGTGTTGATTTGGGGAGCCATGTCATCTGCTGGTGTTGGTCCACTGTGCTTCATTAAGTCCAGGGTCAACACAGCCATCTACCAGGAGATTTTGGAGCACTTCATGCTTCCTTCCGCAGATGAGCTTTATGGGGATGCTGAATTCATTTTCCAGCAGGACTTGGCACCTGCCCACACTGCCAAAAGCACCAAAACCTGGTTCAATGACTGTCGGATTACTGTGCTTGATTGGCCAGCAAACTTGCCTGACCTGAACCCCATAGAGAATCTATGGGGCATTGCCAAGAGAAAGATGAGAGACATGAGACTGAACAATGCAGAAGAGCTGAAGGCCGCTATTGAAGCATCCTGGTCTTCCATAACACCTCAGCAGTGCCACAGGCTGATAGCTTCCATGCCATGCTCATTGAGGCAGTAATTGCTGCAAAAGGGGACCAAACCAAGTACTGAGTACATATGCATGCTTATACTTTTCAGAGGTCTGATATTGTTCTATGTACACTCCTTGTTTTATTGATTGCATGTAATATTCTAATTTTCTGAGATTGTGGATTTGGGGTTTTCATAAACTGTACGCCATAATCATCACAATTATGACAAATCACGGCTTGAACTATC
Source organism: Vipera berus (assembly GCF_964194415.1). Classification (NCBI taxonomy): domain Eukaryota; kingdom Metazoa; phylum Chordata; class Lepidosauria; order Squamata; family Viperidae; genus Vipera; species Vipera berus. The sequence goes on from NC_138204.1 coordinate 190,792,253, forward strand.
TTGCTTTGCATGTAATGAGTCTATCTCATGTATTAGTTTCCCCTTTTAAGTTGCATTACTGAAATAAATGAACTTTTGCACGATATTCTAATTTTTCGAGTTTCACCTGTATGTTTATATCTATATCTAGATATCTAGATATCTAGATAGATAGATAGATAGATAGATAGATAGATAGATAGATAGATAGATAGATAGACATAATTTTTTACAATAACAATCTTTAGTGCTTAATGAACAGTGTGTCATTGGGTTCATATATTTAAAAACAATCAGTAATAATCAGTATCTAAAATTAATCAATATGTTGGTTAATAATATATTTCCTTGATCCTCTCTTCTTCCAATAATATTCTCCTTTTGTCTACATTAAACAAATATAATTTTTAATACTTTCATTAAATACCAAGTTAAATATAAACATTTTTTTAGTATTTGTACATATAATAATAACATCAGCATATAACATCTTTTCTTATCAGCTTATGTTTCAGTTGTATTTATAAAGGTCATCTTAATAGGTCATTATATATCCTTTTTTCAAAATTCTTTTTTTTAGTATATATTTTATTGATATTTTTTAACATAACATCGTTCAGTAATTTGTAAACAGTATGTTGTCTGGGTAGCATTTATAAAACAATCTTTAACAATTGATTTCTATAATCTAGATTCCATATGTTAATTTCATTTGATTTCCCCTTTCCCCAAAGTATCTTTCTTTGCAAAACATTAGGTTAAGACAATTCTCATTATTTTGATTAACAATTAAGAATATAATTGTAATTGCCTTATCGTAAATCCTGTTACCGTGCTTATTTCAGCTTATTTCTCCCCCCAAATTCTAAATATTCTTTCTAGTGACAATTTTTCAACAATTAGCTACATTTACATTGGTGGATTTAATTCTATTTTTTCCATATAAGCCCTCTCCTACTTTTATATTTCTTAATCAATAAGTAAAAAAGAAGAGAAAGAAGAGAAAAGAGGAGAGAGACAAAAAAGAGGGGAAAAAGAAGAAAGAAAAAAAGACAAAAAGACAAAAGCACTGAGATACAAAAAATAACATACAACTTAAAATATATATCCCTCCTAATGTAATATATGTTTATTCCCTCGATTTCTTATTCTTTTTGACCATAGCTGAGAGTGTATTTAATCTATTTAAACTTTAAGCACTCCATTTCGTAAATCTAATCATCTAATCCTCATTCAAAACACATTTTTTATGTTTTTCTTATTGTCACATTTAAATAACTAAAATGTTTGCTTTGTTTAAATCATTTCAACTTTTTTTTACAGAAAGGAAAAAGAAAAAAAAACCATATTGTATTATTTTTTTAAAAAATCATCCCTCTAAGAGTAATATATATCAAAGTTTTTCCATTTCTTTAGCCATATTCAAACAAATGTTTCTTATTGTATTTGTTAATAAAAAAAATCATCTCTCAAAGAGTAATATATTCCAAGGTTTTTCCATTTTTAGCCATATTCAAACAAATGTTTCTTTTTTAAGTATTCTCTGTGATAAGTCCCATCATCTATTTTCTTGATTTCCATTTTAATCTTTTTTCTCTGGCCATTGCCTTTCTTAATCAGTGTGTTTTGCTGCATCATTCGTTTCCCTGTAGAGTATTTTTTCTCATTCTTTTCCTTATCTTCAAAGTTTCTTGGAAGTGTTGAAATATTTCCCATTTGAATTAAATCACAATTTTTTATTTTATACGGTTCCATCTTTAAGTCTCTATTCTCAGAATTATGTTCATCTCTACTGTATTTTCCTGGGAAATTTCTTGGAGTGAAATTAAGTTGGAGATACGTTGATTCATCCTCTCAAAATTGTTCTGTATTTCTTTATAGTTTAAAATCATTTTCCTTTGAAATTGTTCCTGCTTATCATATGTTTCCTTTTGTAAAGTATTCATTACTTCAGTTTTGTTACTCTCACTTTGTTTACACAGCTGCATTTTCTAAGAACTTTGAGGGTCAGAGGAAAAGAAATCCTCACCCACCAGTAGGTGTCAGCATTTGCTCATTTTTCAGGTCTTTCTAGTCTTTTTTCTCTCTCTAAAGGGTAAGTTTTACTGCTTCCGGTAACCAAAAGGAGGGAGTAAAATCCCCCTCCTTTCCCCCCCCCCGGAGATTTATTTTTGGGACACTCTTCTTAAGGAAAATAGGTAGGATAGAGAAAATCAATATTCTTACCCAGATTCAAGCATGCTGTTTTAAATCCACTTAGTTTAAAAGCTTATGACTTCCATTGTCACCAGCTATGGCTGAACATGAAGTTAGCCAGCCTTTTCTTCTGTTGGTTTCTGGGAGGTTTCTCCTGGACTGTTCGGGGAGACCGCCATCTCTCCTAAGTCCCTGGAATTGCCTTCCTTCATTCCACCCCTTAGGGTTCCCAACAAAAAGAAATTTCAGCCGAACAGTTCGGCATTCCGAATCTTCAGACTGCTCTCTGGAAAACAGGAACCGGAAGTCCCTCTTTTTTCAAAATTCTTATTGAAGCTTAATTTCCACTCAGTATTCAAACCACTCTTATCAGTTGTAATTTTCTCAATATTCATTACCTGTAAATATCCAAACTTTCAAATTTTCTGATTTGTTTGTTCATTCTTTGTCATCACTTTTTGAGTGTTATTTAATTGTAAGTTTAGGTAAGAGATATGTTCATTTATGTTATCAAAGTTGTTTTTAATCTCATCATGGTTTAAGACAATTGTCATTTGAATCTGTTGCAACACTGTATATATTTTCTCTTGGAATAAATTTGCTTTGTTTTGAGTCATTGTTCCTGCAGATCTTTTATATTTTAAGCTGGGGTCTTCAAGAGGAGGTGTTAAGTGTGGATTTCTGTCACTTTTAGATGAATATATAACATCCATTTTATCTCTCCCCTCTAGGTAGTTTTTCACCGGTGTCATAGTCTCTTTAATTAGCTTTTTCAAACCAGCCCATCTTACAATCCAAACAACCAAGTCTTATGTAGTTCTTATCTTTATATATGGTTTTTATAATCCAATATGTTTCTAATTGTCAAGACATCACTGAAAACAGTATTTTGTAACAGTTCTTCTTTTCAGGGGTCTTATAATTATCAGCCAAGCAAGATTTCATTCCAAGTGTTTAAACACCTGAAAGTTTTCCAGTAACTTCCCCTTCAGATGATTAGCCAAAGGCCAGAGTTGTTTTTTTCTCTGCAAACAGTTCTTAAACTTAAAAATACAGCTCAGAGTGTTTATAATCCCAGAAGATCAGCAGTTTCTAAACATATATAGTTTCCCTCAGTAGTAGATAGATCAATGCTTTGTTCCCAGCTGTTTTTTGCTATTTCTGGGCATCTTGCCAAATTCTGAGTCAATACAGCTATAGTTTTCTTTAGTCCTCCACTAGGTGTCACTGTTCATTTTCCAACTTTTAAAGCAAAGAGTTATTTTTATTTTTACTTTTAGTAATTTCATTAATAGTCTTTTAGGTATGAAGTTTTAACAATTTTCTTAGTTTTCAAATTTATCCAGACTATAGTATTTTATATTCTTGTTCCCCATAAGATTTTAATTTGCCACTTCCATCTATGGAAGGGTGGGGGTGTAGTCCCCTCCCTTCTAACTTTGGGAGGATTTTTGCTTCTTGGGGATCTTTTCTAGGAAGCCAAATATAAAATAGGAGAGAGAAGATGAAATTTCTTACTCAGTTTCAAGCAGGCTGTTCACTGTTGTTCTGGTTAGTGCCTTTGGACTTCAGCTACAGGTAGCTTGGGCTGGTCACCAAGGTGTGGCCAGCCTTTCTCCTGTCAGGCTTCCCCAGATTGAGCAGAATGACTGCCATCATTCCATGATCATTGGGGCATCCCTCTTTCTTCGTCACCTCTCTGGGGAAACTTTAGACGCATTTAGGGTTCCCTGGTAGGGTAAAACTAGCTGTGGGGTGTGGAGCTTTGCGATACTGTGGCTGTGCACTACAGCACAAAACTGGAAGTCCAAATCTATTATCTTTAACAGGCCCGACTATATAGAACAACATATGAGGGGTCCTTGGTGCTCTCTGAGCTTGCTTGTTTTCATGCAGACATTTCATTTCCCTAACTAGGTAACATCATCAATACTAGTAAGGAGTGCTGTTTGCTGTCTGTTTATATTCTGGTGTTTTGCCTGTCTGAAGATGACCTTGGAGTTAATCTATGTTGATCTGATCCAACGGATGGAAACTAATCAAGGAGAGAAGCAACCTAGAACTAAGGAGAAATGCCCTGACAGTTAGAACAATTAACCAGTGGAACAACCTGCCTCCAGAAGCTGTGAATGCTCCAACACTGGAGGTTTTTAAGAAGAGACTGGACAGCCATTTGTCTGAAATGGTATAGGGTTTCCTGCCTGAGCAGGGGGTTGGACTAGATGACCTTCAAGGTCCCTTCCAACTAATTATTATTATTATTATTATTATTATTATTATTATTATTATTATTATTATTATTATTATTATTATTATTATTATTATTATTATTATTCATTTGAAAGCATTTTATTCTAAAATAATGCTCTAATATTTTGAGCCCTAAAATATGCTGGCTTTTTTCACAGTATTTTCATTCATATTGCAAAATTATGAAAAGTGCATAATTCACATATTTGATTCATATTATCCAGGAATCTTGTCCGCCTTTGCTTTGAAATGCAGATTGATTGAGATCATTTAGCAACTTAGCTTATACAAAGCATTTCAAATTACTTGTTGATATGTCAAGTACATACAGAGCATACAGAGATTTAAAATGGTTGAGGCTGGGCTGACTGTGTGACTCTTGTGGCTCCTTTATCAATCTTGGCAAGACTATATGGAGAGGATACAACAAAAAATCGGGGAAGAGGAAGCAAAAGAGAAAATTGCATAATAAAAGATACATTGTTTCTTTCTAGCCACAAAATTTCGTGGAACTAATAACAATTCCTTTGCTTTCCATAGGCTTTTCTTCTGGATGTGTGTAATTCGTTCCTTGCTTCTCCTACACCACTACTTCTCCTTTTCTATAGAAGAAATAGTGCCCTTACCCTCCCACTCTTTTTCATCCCTGGGCATCTCACTTTCCTTCTAGAAAATTCTGTTAATTACTGGAGGCATGGCTTTGCAACCAATTTCAAGCCAAGAATCAACAGCTGGAATTATAAATATTAATAGCTCTCTCTTGCTTGGACAGAAAACATTGTTCTCCAAATACCTAGTTTGGGGTTATAGAAGTGTTTTCTCTCCCTCCTCCCCCCACCTCTCTCTCACATACACACACACACACACACTTTCCTCCCTTATCCCTGAGTTCAGGACAACATTGTACATTGCCGAAAGTAACTCTGTGAGTAAGATGGGCAATCTTAATTTGATTCATGTCGTTTGTATTGAAAGTCTCAGTGGAGATCATTGATTCACAAAAAGTTTTGTTATGTATTATTTATTTTTGGTGACATTGGTTTACTGATGTTGTAATTCTCATGTAGAGAACGATACGGACTTGGTTGATATCAGCCTAAATTGTTGTTGTTCTGAGATTAAACAACAAGCATAACTTGTGGCTGATGCATATTTTTAGCAACTATATATCCCATAGGCACAGTTACTAGACTATTGGCCTTTAGAGGAAAAAACATAAAAGAATTAGAATATGTTAACAAAGATGGTGGGAGAAGGGATTCAAAGAAAATGTTTCCTGGAGTTGAAATGAAACTATTATACATACGTTCTCAAATTCTGATCTTGGTCTATCTTTTTTCCTTTAATTATTTTGCATACTTCAGTATTACTTAGTTGTAGAATTGAAGTTAACAATGACTCTGTATGCAAACAGAGAATCTGGTAACTTTGCAGATTTTTCTGGGCTACCATTCTTATAGTATGTAACACAATGCTCAGGACAAAAGGTATTGGCATATTGAAGGATTTTTTTTAAAAAAAAATGAAACATAAGTACAAAATTTTTCCATTTAAAGAGAAACATGTCAGGTTTGCCAAGATCTTCCTGACACCTTTTTTGATATTCCTTAGTGCTGTTTTACTCAATATCCTTGTTGAAGTTGGCTTTGGTCCGATCTTAAACTTTTGAGAAGTATATATTCCTAGTTTTATGGTGAATGCCTGTGAGGCATGGTTAAATCTCTGCCTTCCCAATCTGCATCCTCAGGAGATACATTCAGTGTAACTCAGATGCCTCTGAAAACAGCAGAGAATGTAGGAAATTATTTTAAAAGCTGCATAGTAGTTGCAATAAAGAGAACAGCATATGTGATTTAACTGAATTTGTCTGGAGTCCAATTAAGCGATAAGACACTATAGGGCGTGTCGTATTACTAAACCATTAATGTAAGCCCCCAGAGTACTGTGAGGCAGAAGGCCAAAAGAAGTGTCTTAATGACCCCAAAATGCATGCTTTGTCATGTCCCATTGTTTCTGCAGTAAGAACTGTTCATGCTGGGGGAAAAATGCCAATAGGAATGTGTGAAGGCTAACTTGGAAAATTACAATGCAATTTATTAACTTGAGGTTTCCCCCGGTATTAATAGGGCTTCTAATATAAGTGAAGGGAACAATCATCCCAATATGCAAAGTTGGAAAACTGGTAGATCTCCAAATCTTACTGAATAACACCTCCTAGTATTCCCAACTAGCTTAGCAAGGAAAACTGAGAAATGTAGTTCAGCAATATAGGAAAGTCTTGGGTTTCCCATGTTTTCCATAAATAAAAACTAGTTTCATTGCTACTGCTCATTGCAGGTATTGCTGTTACACACTGCAGATACAGACGCATTTGAACTTTAGCACGGTTTAAGACACAGTCTTTGAAATAGGATCAGCAAGATATTGGAATCTGCTCCATGTTAGAAACAGTGCTATGCTTATTTGTTAGAAAAAATGCTGTACAAATGTATACAACCTGAAAAAAAATTCACACAACTTTAAGATGCACAAAACATTTAATATTTGGAATTGAACTTGCCTTCTTCTGGGCTTACATCCTGTGGTCTAGACACTACCAAAGAAGGAACTTGAAAGGATTTGATAGTTAGGGAAAGCAAATATAAACCAAAACTAGGACTGTCCCTGAGCAACAGTAGACAAAAGTAATTGCAACCAAAAATTAGTGAGAGATATTTCAGAAGATTATTCCAGATCTTCCGTCTTCTTCAAGCTTTCTGGGAAGAAGCAGTTTTCTTGCAGAGATAGAATTTTTAATTTATTAAATTGAATGTCTCTTCCCTTATTAATCTGATTGTGTATTAAACATTTCAAATTAGGCTCCTTTCTTATAAAAAAACATATCTAGATATAAAAACAGAGCCTTCTTAAACTCACCGTTCTGATGAAGTTTAAGAGATCACAATATTTCCAGCATCAGATCAAAATATTTTTGTTTGCCTAATAATTGATTAGACTCACTCAGTGTGGTATGGTGGTTAACTGTAGTAGGACAGTTGGAGTAAGGAGTATGGGAAGTGTGAATGAGGACTAGGGAAACCTAGTTCTAGACCTGTCTTAGACATAGAAACCAACTGGGTGTGATCTAAGGCAATAAGAAGATGGTATTAGAAAATCATCTCCCAAAAAATGTTCCCATTAACTTGTTGATATAGTTGTCAAGCATCAACTAAGTCTTGAAGGCAATAATAATAATTATCCATGGTGCTTCTGTGTTTGTTTCATTCATTACTTTAGTTTTATTATATATATACTTGGTTTTATTGATTTCATACAATTTTATTTGTTATTTTATATTCTTTTAGTTGCTGCACATCACATTTGAGTCCAGATAGTCTGAAGTACAGAGAGAGCAAGAGAGAGAAAACACTACAATTTTCTAAACTGTACCTGATCTAAAATAAACAAAAAGGAAACAAAAAGCAATCAACATGAGCCTATGAGATTTTCCTTCCAAGTATTTACACATACTGTATACTTAGAGACTGGCCTTGATTTTCCTTCAGCCAGCACTGTCTACTCTACCGAGTGCACATGAGAGATTTCAGATGCACACCTGAAGTAACTTGATGAAAAATATTAAAGTTCAAAATGGTTTTCCTGGGAATATGAAGACCTGAACATCATTGAAAGGAAACATCTGCTTCAATCTGGGACTTTCCCACTGTTCTTTTTCCTTGTTTAAATGTATCCAGCAGAAGAAGTCGATGAAATTAAAGAGTCTTCATGATTAAAGAATAGTTAATTGAAATGTAGCAACTGGACTATTGGCAATCTCATAGTTAATCATCTGAACAGGCCTTTCTAATTGGCCTGTCTAATTTAAAAGATCTCCTAAGGAAATGCCTATGCAATGATTTCCTACAGGTAATCCTCAGCCTACAACTTACAATTATGGTTGTAAGTACTGTAAGTTGAGGCATCATGTGACCAAAACTGATATTTATGAGAATGGTCAAACATCACATTGGTTAAGCAAAAATCCCCAGTGTTTGACTGCTGTCATAAAATGGAGATTTTTTTTTTGCTGGAAACTGGAAATAAACACCAAAAAATAGCAAAACAAAAGTCACAAATCATATGACTTCAAGACCCCACAAATAGTCACAAAAGTGAACTGGTTGCCAATTGTCTAAAATGTGATCATATGATTGTTGGGCTGGGGAAATTGCTACAGTTAGTAGTTCCAGGGAGGTCAATCATAACCTTGAATGACCATTAAGTGAATACTCGTAAGTTGAAAACTACCATGAGCCGTGGTGGTGCAGTGGTTACTGCAGGCTACTTCTGCTAACTGCCAGCAGTTTAACAGTTCGATTCTTACCAACTCATGGTTGACTCAGCCTTCCATCCTTCTGAGGTCAGTAAAATGAGGACCCAGATTGTTGGGGAAAATATGCTGACTCTGTAAACTGCATAGAGAGGGCTGTAAAGCATTGTGAAGCAGTATATAAGTCTAAGTGCTATTGCTATTGCTAATCAAGCAGCAATTACATACAGGAGAAAGAGACACAACTTTGGGGAGAGGTGCGAAGACTTGTGGCAGAAAGGCAGACATGACCTGGAGATTCTACTGTTTGTATATTTCATAGAAGAGTTTCATCATCAATAATGCTTTATAGATTCAAATGCCATAAAAGCTGTATCTATGCCATAAACCTAAGGAAAATTTGTAACTGTTTTATAAAGCCATTTCTGTGTGATGATTGTGTATAGGGCCAAGGCATGGCTCATATACATTGAGGGCTGCAGCAGCTATGTGACAAAAGAGGCCCATGATTGTCTAAAAGGAATCTTGGGTCCATCATGGTAACATCAATTAATGCAAAACAGTTTTAATTATGTGAGGGTTTTAGTAAAGCATTATCACTGGCTGTACTCATATTATTGGATACAATTGTAGAATTGGACAAATACTTTGAATCCTCTTTATTCTATATTAGTGAGTAAATTGCATGCCTTTGTAAGCCCCAGATTAACTCATGCTCTCATGCAGGACTTTTTCCTTTCACAAGGAAGAAAAGGTGTATTTAATGTATTAAACAAATACATAATTTTCTTGTATAATCTCTCTTTCCTGAAGGCACAAGGGTCAAGTCTACTTTTGGCAAAACAAGCCATATATAACAAGGCAGCCTTTAGTTGGACTCTCTGGGAAGCAACAGTCAGGTGGGCATATTGTCTTTTTTTCCCAAATGCCAACATAATTTTGCAATATCTGTAATTTTAAAACCCAAAATAAATAAAAATAAGTAATTCCATGAGGTGCTTGTTTTGTCTATGCAATAACTAGAGCAACAAAAGGTCCCCCCTCAGTTATTGCAGCATAATACTAGAGCAGCTGTCTTCAGACGCATGTCTTCTTGATTTTAAAAATTTCAACTGAATAATTCTTAGCCAGCATGTGATCTGATGCATCTGGAAAGGACCAGACTGGGAATGAATGTATTATAGTCAGAGCTGTGTATGTGTGTTTGGGAATACACAATCCAAGCCCCGCCTTTTCTTTTCTTTTCTTTTCTTTTACATCTGACGCATATAACAAAGTGACAAGTTTCAATCATACAGATGCTATCTTAACTGCAGGAATGATTAAAACTATAGAAGACAAGTCCTGCATTCACAATACCAGGTTAGGATAGAAAATACTAGTATTCTTTGCCACATTTGGGTTAAGAAATTCTGTATCTGCCCACAATCCCTCTGGTTTGCATGTTTTGAAGGTGCATGAATTCATCTGCTTACAGCATCTGGTAATTCTATATTTTAAGACAGATTTGACCTCAGTACCTTTGAAGTAACCCAAGACAAGGAAGAACTGGGTGAAACTCCTCATCCAGCTGCTACAATTTACCTTTCTTTTTTACCCCATCTACTTAAAATGCAAAATTCTCCCAGCCATCATTTTTCATTTCCATCTTTTGACATAACATTCTGCAAATAGAACAAAAAAAATTAAAATATAATGAGGAGAGTTCCCAACTGCTTTTTAAAAGGAAGAAGAAGAAGATTCCACATATGTGCAAATTAGAGATTCTGTCTGAAAATATTCCCTGAAAGCTGTATGGTTAGTGCAGTCTGGGATAAATAATGCAAATGCCCCATGGCTCTGTCACAGACCCCTCAATTTCAGTGAGACTTAGTGTTCTGCACCTGAGTCTCAAATATTAATGAAGTAAAAGTGTAATAAACAAACCTCCTCTCCTTCTCCTCCCCACAAATCATTATACAGAAACACATTTACACCTTTTCCATTCCTCCTGCTCCCTTTTTTTTGTCTCCTTGGCACAGATTGAAAAACACTTTATAATGATGAAAATAGACTTGAAAATATCTCCTCTGCCTGTTCTCTTGATGGTTATATATTGGCACAGAAGACTAACTCCAGTTTGAAGGTATTTCTGTTTATCTTTTCTTCATATGCAAATATGATAAACATAGAGCCTTGGTGGAGCAGTGGGCTAATGCCTCCTTAAGTAACACCAGCTGCCTGCAATTAGTGCAGGTTCGCATCCCACCAGGCTCAAGGTTGACTCAGCCTTCCATCCTTCCGAGGTAGGTAAAATGAGGACCCAGATTGTTGGGGGCAATTAAGCTGACTTTGTAATAATGCCGCTTGGGGTGTGTGTGAAAGCCCTAATAAGCAGGCATATACATAGAATGAAGGCTACTGCTAAGCTTGTAAGCCGCCCTGAGTCTTCGGAGAAGGGCGGGATATAAATGGAATTTAAAAAAAAAAATTAAAAAAAATATAGTTATTCAGATTTGATTTACCTCAGTGAGGCATCAGATGGTGATGAAGTTCTCCACGTTGAGGTGATGTTCTTCTGAAAAATTGAGTTAATTGAGAGAAATTTGCTTCAGTTAATTCTGAGTAAATAATATATTATGTGAACACCATTTATGTGCTAAGATGATATGAAAGAAATGGACAATCTACTTGTAACAGGTCTGCCATCTTTTTCACACTTGCAAGTCAACCTATAGAAAATTAATGCTGTACTAAAAATTCTCCCTCCTCCCCTCCCCCCGCCCCCCAAAAAACCCTATTTCCACTGATGGAAAAGCATTTGCTTTGGATTAGATTTTTTGTCCAAAGGAAAACAACATTTTGATGAAATTCTCATGAATGGGTTGGGTTCTTGCACTTCATATAAACTGAGTTATGAGCTAGACTAAAGCTGATTGCTCCATCCCTTTTTTGAAAGTGACATTTGTCCTCTCCTTTTTGGCTTTAGGTGCCAGATAAAAACGCTGATTTTTATCTAATTTATGTCTCGTTATTTCTATTTTCTATTCTGTGTTTTAATTGCTAGCCATTTTGAATGCTTGGTTGAGTAGGAAGTGGAGATGTAAATTAAACAAATAAATATGTGGATATCCCTATCAAGGTCTAGGAGAAAATATTTGACATAATGTTTTTATGGGAGGTTTTTCAGAGGTTAAAAAGACTGCAGAAAAATAATAATGGTACATATTAAATTTCATACAGTGGTTTTAACATGACTCATTAAGTGATTCCATTTTACCCAATGTGTGTTTTTTGTCAGAAACCAGAAGTAAATGCTGGTAACCAGCAAAAAATGTCAAAAATCGCAGTCATGTACAGTGGGATGCTGCTTATGGCCATAAATTATTACTGTTGTTTATTGTTATTTTTGTTTTATTATTTTAATGTGTACTACCTTTAATATTTGTAAGCCACCCAGAGTTGTCTCTGACAATATGGGTAGCACATAAATTTAATAAATAAATAAAGGTAGGCTGGTTGCCAAGCACTCAAAATGTGATCACATGACTGTGAGGACGAATGGCCATCTTAACTTCAAAATCAGCTCACAAAAAGCTTTGGAGGGATCTATTATAAATGGCCTCACAGCTCACAATGCACCAGTCTGAGGACTTCTTCTGAGCAATCCCTTATAGCAGAGGTCCCCAACCTTTTGAGCACCAGGGACCGATTTCGTGGAGAAAGGTTTTTCCATGGACCAGAGAGTGTGTGGTTTTGTGTGGTTTTGTGTGCTGCCTGCATCCCATAGATGGGGCTTTGCTTGTTTTTGTGGACCAGTTGAAGGTAAGCCGTCAGAAGGTGTTTTGTTTTTTTTCAGATTCAAAATGCTGCAATGAAAGGGCTGCTCTGGCTTAGGCCCGAGTCTCTATTTGTCCCATCCATTGCTTCTTTTCATCACAGTCATATCAGGTGAAGCAATTGTGGTGTGTTTTGAAGATGTTTTGATCATTTTCTTCTGTCCAGAAGTTCTGTCTTCATTGCTCTGCTGCATTCTACCCATCCTTCCTCTTCTCTCCCATCCTATGAGGAAATCACAATATTTATACAATATATCACACACTGCAAAAAAAAATATGCAAGAGACTTTCCTCTCTCCTTCCCTGCCCCCCAAATGGGAAAGAACACAAATATATCATAGCTGAACCCTTATGCATACTATTATGCTGCAGCTACCTATACAGCTTCTGTTTTGACTGAAATCAGTAGCTATCTAATGATTCTTTGGAAGCCATTGTCCAAGACACAGACACACATTAACCTGTGCCCCAGTACATGAACCCACAGCTCCAAACTGCAAATCATTTACTCCTAGATTACGGGGAATACAGGCTCTGGTAGCTCCTTTTGTATGAAATAACAGCCCTGCTGTTTTAGCCCTCAGTTACAATACAGGTCCACATTCCTTACCACAGTTCGACTCTGCAAAATGGACTATAAATGTCAGTAGTTGAACAGCATCCAGTAAAGCTAGTGTGTGTGTGGCGGGGGGGGGATGACAATGCAAGCTAGCATGATAAATGTGGGGTAAATTTTATGATAAATTTTATGAATTTTATGGTAGGAACATTTTTATTAAAGATGGAGACTTATCCAAACCGGGGATCCGATTGCAAAAAAAATCAAACCCGAGAAAGAGAAGGCAACATGGCAAGGCGGCTTTTGAAGTAGTCAGAAAAGTGGGGAGTTTAAGAGGATTTTTTAAAAAATCTGTTCCTTCTATAAGGCTGAAATGGCAGCTTCCAGTCCAGAAATACGCTTCTTCTGTGGGTCTTTCCGGCTGTCCTCATTTGGATGGATCAAAGGCCAAAACTGGGAAGGAAAGAAAGCGGGCTGTTCTCCATCTGAGGTAAGGGAGAGATCTGACCCTCCCTTCCATTAACACCTTCATTAAAAAAGGACAGAAGCACCTTGTAATTGTCTTCTCCAAAAACTAATCGCCTTCTGAGTTGGAAGAGCAAGGTGTTGTGATTCAGGGTCAGCCTGTGGGTCTGGCAGCCGGGTCGGATGACTCGGATGACTCAGACGAGGGGGAGGAGGAGGGTGTTGAAGACGAACTTGCTGATGATGGCTTGGAGGCTTCGCAGAGCCCCCAGCCAGGCCCCTCTTCTCAGCTGCGCGAGCCCGACAGTGCGGATGATGATGACCCACAGCTGGCCCTGTTCAAGGACGCCCGACGCAGGAGGCAGTCAAGCAGGAGCAAGCAGAGAAAGGCTGTGGGACTCCTCAGAAGGAGGCACAGGGAGGCCACACCCTGAACTCTAATAAAGGGAGTGTTTGGGGAAGGGCTGGTTGCTGAAAGCAACCGCTCCGTTTGAGGATCAAAGTTCCGGTATCTTGTTTCATGTTTTGTTGCTTGTTTGTATAATAAATCTTGGCAGACGTTTTCCAGCCTCAGACGCTCTCCAGCCTCTGCCGTTTGTACAGGGGTTGCCTTTCTGCAAGGCCGGTAGCAGGCTGGTACAGAACACAAGTAGAGCGGTGGAGATTCAAGGTGCTGGTGATGACCTATAAAGCCCTAAATGGCTTGGGTCCAGGATATCTGAGGGAACACCTGCTGCCAGCATCAAGCTTCCTTCGTCCTGTGCGCTCCCACAGGGAGGGCCTTCTCAGGGTACCGCCAGCAAAAGATTGCCGGTGGGTAACACCCAGGGGGAGGGCCTTCTCTGTGGGTGCGCCTGCCCTTTGGAACCAGCTGCCCATAGAGCTCAGGACTGCCCCTGACCTTCGTTCATTCCGCCGGGACCTGAAGACCTGGCTCTTTGAGCTTTCCGGCCAGGACTGAGACTTTTAATTGTAATTTTATTTTAATTGGGTTTTAATTGGAGTTTAACAGGGGTTTTATTTTATTCAAGGACTAAATTTAATTATTTTAATTGTTCTTAACTTTTGTAATTTGTATTGTTATTTTAAATTCCTTGTGAACCGCCCTGAGTCCTACGGGAGAAGGGCGGTATATAAGTCCAATAAACATAAACATAAACATAAATAACATCATTAAGATAATTTCCAGCTTTAAAGCTCTTTGATCAGAATGGTGTTTTTTTAAAAAGAAAAGAAAAAGAAAATTAAGACAGTTCTAGGTTAGGCATGAATATCTTGCAACTTCACCTTGACTTAAACATTTTTTAAAAAAAAATGTTCTGAATGCATGAGGAATCCTGGGAGGATGAAAGATCAGAAATGACAGCACTTCCTTAACAAATTGGAACATATCCTCCAGAGTAAAAATCATTCAATGGAAGATTCCCACCAACTATAACCCTGGGATCAACCACTGATACCCAATGTGAGCACAGATATCCTTTGGTGTCCATCAAGAGCCTTTCCTGCCCAGCAATAACATAATATATTCTGGAATATTGCACCATCTTTATTTTCAAGTGTACCTGTGGATTTCACACAGATAAATTTGGAGATGATCATGAGTATTCTTAGAGAAAGATTGGAAAATTTGTTGAGGAGCTGTCCATGGGAGAGCCATGGTCATGTGATCACAATCCTGGCACTCTTTTTTCATATGCATTGCACACATGAGACACATAAGAAGAGTGAGGTTTTGGTTGCATTATTGCAACCAACACTTAGAGATTTTTTACACACTGTAGCAAGAAAGCAATTTACAGGTGTGTCTTCTGCTATTTTTTTTTTCTTCTTGATTGGTTCTCACCAATTCTCACAGCCAATTAGGAATCAACCAACTCATGGCAGTCAGTTGGATTGAAAAAGTGGGACTTCTGATGTAATATAAGTTCATACAATAACTATCGATTCTTTAAACCGTGGCTTATAAAAGTTGAATGGCTTTGCTCATGTTGAAGAGAATAGATCTTTATGCAGTTATCTTATATTTGAAAGATTTTGTTTACCAGGAAAATGGTAAGCAAGAAAAAACATTGCCTAACCATTCTGAAAATACTGCCAAGAAAATTGCAGGGACTAGTCCAGGCAATTGTCAGGAGTCAAGACAAAGTTTGGGCACAAAAAGAAACCCTTTGGAGCTGACTGCAAAACGTTGCCACTGGCACCTGTAAGAAGGGATAAATTCATCCTTTTAAAATATTTTTATGTGATGACATTTGTGCAGCAAATATTAAAGGGTAGAACCTGTATTGTAATGTTACATGTCATGTCTCCTTATTTTGATGTAATTGTGATTAGGAACAGGCCCCTATGTTTAGCACATGTATGATGGATTTAAGTCCCCATACTTACTTCCAAATAAATCTTAATGAGCTACAAAGCAAGAAGACTTTAGAGGCCATATCTGAGACTGAAGTTTTGACACACTTCTAACAAAACCTTAAGTACAAAAGGCAAATATTGAATGTGTCTGAGTTTTAGGATATGCAATTATTTGCAAGTGTTGCCAAACTTTCATATTTATTCCTTAGTAGGAAGGAAAAGAAAATTTTGGCAATGTTAAAATAAGGGATTACTGGATCCAAAAATAAGGAGTGATCTTAAAATAAGATGAATCATCCAGTTCATACATAAAACACATTTTCCCTAACCTAAATACAGTTGTTAGCAGGGTGTGTCTTTCTTTTCTCTACACAGGTTTAATATTAAATGTTTGGAGTTCAAAGAATTGCAAAGAAAGCCACATCACATAATTATTTCCTCTCTTTTAAAAGTAACCTCCATAATTGCTTATAAAACAGAAATAAAAGAAGCTTCTTATCAACACAAACTTCTAGAAAGAAACCACATCCCTTTGCAGGATAAATATTTCATTTGGATTAGTGGTATTTTTCTTCATGCTGATAGTCTATTTTGGAGGAATGTGAACACCCATCATCTCCTTTATTAATCTATGGAAGATGAGACACAAAAACTATGGTCACTTCCAAACAATCAGCCTTTCTGTCTCCTAGCCTTTTTGATTCCCGTACAAAATGTTCCTGAGATTGATATGAGTTGTTTTGACCATTTGTAAGTCTGTTCCCTTTCTTCTCTTCCTTGAAAATCTTCCTGCATAAAATAGTCCAGAAACAAAAGACTACAGATGAAAATGATTACAGTTTATTAGCAACAGACCTGCCTTAACCAGTTGTTCCAATCTATTTTAGATATTATAATTTTTGTTTTAAGAGTACTCCCTCCTTTCCTCTTTCCTTCTTCCTTCTCTTCCTCTTTCTTTTTTCTTTTTTCTTTCTTTCTTTCTTTCTTTTCTCTTTCTTTTTTTCAGTTTAAAAGAGAGAAGTTGCCTTAAAATGGAATTTCCAGATTTTTTTTACAAAATATAGGGATGTATAGAGATTTTCTGCAATTGCAAAAGACTACAGATTACTTCATTGCTCGGCCACTAGAGAGATACCTGGGTACCTGCCCCAGGGAGATAGATAGATCTTGACTAATTGTTAGGATAAACCTTCTAAGGAGCAGAACTATTTGGCAGTGGGTCAAACTGCTTTGGCAAGCAGTGGCCTCCTTCATTGAAGATATTCAAACAGAGGCTTGATAGCCACCAAATGATTGCTTTCATGAGCATTGCAGTCTGGATATGATAGGAATAATAATCTGGAGAATGCAGAAGATTGCTAAACTTTATATGCTTTTCCCTTGCTTGGTATTGTTTGAATCCGTACAGCATGTATACCCACATACAATATTTAGATTTTAGATTTTAGATTTTATTAGATTTATATACCGCCCTTTCCCGAAGGACTCAGGGCGGTTTACAGGGCATTTTAAAATCATATCAATATAAAATACAAAGTTAAAAGAGAATTAAAAGATTAAATTATCCCTGAAAATAAAACCCCAGTTAAAATTCTTAGCCTGGGTCAGAGAGCTCAAAGAGCCAAGTCTTCAGGTCCCGGCGGAATGAGCATAGGTCAGGGGCAGTCCTGAGCTCCACGGGCAGCTGGTTCCAGATGGTAGGCGCACCCACAGAAAAGGCCCTCTCCCTGGGTGTTATCCGCTGGCGGCACCCTGAGAAGACCCTCCCTCTGCGAGCGCACTGGACGAAGGGAACTTGATGCTGGCAGCAGGTGTTCCCTCAAATATCCCAGACCCAAGCCATTTAGGGCTTTATAGGTCATCACCAGCACTTTAAATCTCACCCGGAGGGCAACCGGAAGCCAATGCAGCTCACGGAGTAGAGGTGTTACATGGGAGTATCGGGAAACCCCCATCACAACTCGCGCGGCCGCATTCTGCACCAGTTGTAGTCTCCGAATGGTTCTCAAGGGCAGCCCCATGTAGAGAGCATTGCAATAGTCTAAATGGGAGGTCACGAGCACATGAGTGACTGTGCGTAGGGCATCTCGGTCCAGGTAGGGTCGCAATATACTGTATATTCAATATTTGCTTTAGGATTATGCTTCTGTAGAAATAGTAAATATGGTTGAAAAGACTGTTTAAATTTTTCTTAACCCAAATTTAGTATTCTTTGTCCACACAGATTGCCCACATAGAAGTAAATTCATCAAGGGTGGGAGACAGGCAATTTGTATTTGGCATTCTGAGAAGGAATTCTAGATTATGAGAAACTCTGTGATCTTGTCTTCTGCATCTCAGGAGTGGGTTCACCATGTCCCTCTGGTGTATTGCATTTTGAGTGACAGGAAGGGGAGACGTTGTGGCTGGTACTGTGGTAATTTAATTCCTGTTATTCACAAGAAGGCACTAAAGTTTGCATCCCCTAAGACTTTTAAACTCTCTCTTCTGTATACAACAAAGGTCAGGATCATCCATAAAGCAGAATTGATCTGAGTTGTCAAGGCTTTAACTTCTAAGGACTCAAAGTTCCAGTCATAAATACATTTCAGGATATAACTGGTGGTGATTTCCTTCTTTGTGGAAGCAGCATAAAAATTGAAAATCTTGATGGTGGGATTTTCTTTTCTTCCAAACCAAAGTTGATAACATAACTATACTAAAACATATTAAAAGGAAGCTATTTAAAATATAACCACACAATAATAGCCATAAATTGAAAGAAATTATTATAGTTTGGGTTACTATATTACTATATTCACATTTATCTATTTATTTAGCAAAATTTATAGCACAATCTTGAGAATTCTGGGTAACTTACTTAGAAAAAGCAATTAGTGGGTTTGAGCTAATTAATGGGGGAAAGAATTCTATAAAGTGGGGGCTAATGTGGAGAAGGCCCAATATCTTGTTTGCATCATGTATTTCTTGAGGGGTCATTTCTTGACAACTAGCCCCAGTTGGCATATTTGATTCTTGCAAGATGTGCTGCACCCTGTGGGGCTTTAAAATAATGACCAGAGCTTTAAGTCATCTCCAAAGTCTGCCAAACATTGAGCTTCTAGTAGTTTTCAAGACTAGCCCTAAGCAGAGCACATTGCACAAGTCAAGTTGTGAAGTGACTAGGACATGAGTGACTGTCTGGGAGACTGCCTGGTCTGGGAAAAGGTGCAACTGGCAGACCAAAATGAACCGAGCAAAGATCTGATTGACTACAGTTGCTACCTGTTCTTCAAGCAGGAGTTATGAATCCAAGACCATGCACTTTGAATAGGGAAGTGCTACACCATCTAAGAGTAGGCATGGGAATCCTAAGATTCAGGATGCCTTAAAATCTACAGCCACTCAACCCTGATAGAAATGAATCAGAGTCGGTTCCTTCCCATCTAGGCCCTCATAACCTCTTAGTGCTGGTCCAGGACCTTGACAGTCTCACTTGGCTAGTGACAAGCAGTGTGGAATATTTCAAAATAATTAAAATATGTAGGAAATTACATTGTGGACAATAGAGAAAAAAAAGTTTGCATTTCATTGGAACACTATCCTTCAAGCAAAATAGGCAGGGGTTGAAGAAAAGGAATATTTAGGTGCTGAGGAATTACCTATGCCACATCAGGCCATCTGTACTACTCTAAACACAATTGGTCATTCTGATTCATTCACTCCAGCTAGCAAACTCAAGTGATTACACTAGGACATTTTGCACCATGTTTTTACCTTTTCATAAAAGCTATCTGATTTTGCTGGTAATTCTTAAGTGAATAAATAAATAAAAAGCCCACATCAACAAAACAGCATCACTTTGTTTCCTAAGAAAGTATTGAACATTTTCTGAAATATCTCAGGGGGGGGGAGAAATATTGGAAGAATAAAGAAAAGAAGAAGGTCATTGGATAGACATCCCAATGTGGCAAATATTTAAAAAAGAGACAACTAACGGGTGGCTGGTATATTTTAGTGAAAATCTGGATCTGTTCCAGACAGAAAATACATTTGAAGAAGGGAAAAATGTGGAAGATATGTGAGGCTGCAGCAATTTTGTGGATTCTTCTTCAGCCTTATTACTAAGACTGACATACTGCTGGGTCTTATTAATTTTTCACTTAAAGCTACGTGCAAAAAATAGTTAATTATTAAAAATGCATTTCTGTCTGATGCTGAAAGGCTGTCTCTTTCAAACAGGTGACTGGCTCAGATAACCCCAGAAGGCACTTCTGGGACTTCTAAAGCCTTGATCATAAAATTTCTTTTTTAATTTGATAAGAATAGAGGTGATTAAAAGTGGAGATGATGGCAAGTCTAATGAAAGCTCCCCTCTTATGTCCCCCAAGAACTGAAATAATTGCTTGATTTCTTCATCTTCTTCTTTATGAATATTTTCAATGCTGGTCTCCTGCTGGCACAATGCCTATAAAGATGACTGGAGCAAGTGAGTGAAAGTGTGTGGGTAATATTACTCCCTGCACTGATGGTAGTTCAAAGACAGGAATGTCCAGACTAAATACACAGCAAAGGATCAGTTCTTTAACATTTCAAGAAGACAGGAATAGGACACAACAGGCCAATGACTTCAGAATCCCAAAATAAACAAGTAAGCTGAGATACAAGGCAGAGCAGGCACTGAAATTAATTATGCCTTCATCATTAAAAAGAAAAAAATACATAAACCATAGATCACATCACTGGGCAATGGTCAGGATTTCCTTTTCTGGTGTGACTGTGAAATATCTGCTCTGTCAGCAAACTTGTTACTTATGTCTATTGGGGTCAAATCTGGTGGACTTTCTCTCCCCTCCCCCTCCCACCCAGTCAAGGTTATTAATCCCTTTGTTGAGTAAAAAGGGCATGGCAGTGATCCGCCTCAGGCAAATGGTTGTGTGGTGAACAGCATGGGAATCCTCTGCAGATTGTTCTCTAATTTTGTTCAGCTGCAAAGGGATGAGGAATGGTTATTCTCTAGCAATATATAAGCAATGATTAAACTCTAAAGTAAAAAGGGAGGAAGTATGGAACTAAGGTTTATCAACAACATCATTCCTTTGACATGCATTTTTTGCTCCCATTTACAAGGTCAAACTATATATATCACAGTTGACTCTTACCTTCAGGATTTTTCTTCTACAAGTTACCAGTAACGTGGGAAAGAGGGATAGAAAAATGCACCCAGTATCATCTTGGCTCAAATCAGTCTCTTCTTCCTGCTTCTTAAGTACTAAAATACCTTCTTATTCCTATCAGTTCTTCCTGCTTCCTTTTCACATACAAGTAGTTGAAGATAGAATATTCATACCACAAAAGTATTGCTTAAGCTAAACTAGATCTACATTTTGAATTATTATTGTCAGAGTCACTCTATGAGAGAGACAAATGTCTGGGCAAGAAGAAGAAAAATAAAGAAGGAAGACATAATGTTTGCTTTGGTGTTTATAAATCAGGGTGCATAAAGTTGAAACACAGATACAACATCTTATTGCAACATCTTGTACTGTAGCATTATTCTGAAAGCAAGATTGGAAATACAGGTTCATCATGTTTTGATAGAGTGGATGCTTTTCATGCACAGAGATCCTGGAGTTTCACAGAGATCCTGGAGTTTCCAGATGGAGTGCAAAAGATCCCTGTATGAAAATGTGGTTTAACACTGGCAGACAGTGTGTCTCATCCTGAATGCCAATATTCTGCAAGCAACCCAGTCCCCAGCAATATAAACTTTAGTATCTGTCAAATTCAGTCCCTGCTTGATTTCATTATTGCTTTCAGATTCTTTTAATCAAAAACAAAAGATAAATGGGCATGCTGCAAGGCGAAATAACAGCCTTAAGCTGTTTGCAAGAATGCTTCTGGCCTTGTATAGTTCCCATAGACATGAGTATTAAAATGGAGATAAAGTCCTCTCTTTTCCTTGGAAAACCCCAGAAATATATACTATCACCCTTACAAGGTAGTCCAGGCAAGAAGCACACCCAAAGTTACCAGCTCTAAATGTCACACAAAATGTCAAGTGCAGGAAATCAGGAGCCAAAAGCAGTTCAAATGAATATAGGTTTATTGCATGCTAACTCGCTCTCTACAAAAATCTGGACTACTCATGAAGGGGCTCAAGACCTATGATGCACTTGACCCTTCCCTGGGGCTCAGCCAGGTCATCTCCTCCACAAAGATAAGCTGAGCTGATAGAGAGCACCCTAAGGGAACTAGAATGGTAAAAGCCAATTTAGTTTTCAGCTTTCCTTCTGGTAAATGGGTAAACATTTTGTGAAGGCACTTAATGACCTTTCTGCAATGTTCCTAATATGTCCACTGGCCCCAGAAGATCAGGTATTCCCAAATATCTGGATTACCCATCAGATATTGCATAAAGCTTCCTATGTTTCACATCAACAAAATACAAAACTAAAGTATACCTTTCTCAAACTACAAGGAATACACAGAGACATTTTTAATAAATAAGTGTCATAAGGTTGTTTTATATATACCTTTTTCAAACTGAATAGTCAGTGCAGTTTCTGCAACATTTCAGCTCTGTCTCATAAAATGAAATAGATGAGTTTGCAACAATCAGCTGAGACATTAGAGCTCCAACTGAATTTGTTTCTGGTCAAGGGCATTCACACAGACACATAGTCTATGAATTCCTTTCATGTGGGAATAGGGGAATTATTGCTGTGAGACAAGTAAAACGATGAGAAGGAAAACAGAGTCATTGCTCTAGGCTGAGTAGAGCACTGGA
Source organism: Vipera berus (assembly GCF_964194415.1). Lineage (NCBI taxonomy): Eukaryota > Metazoa > Chordata > Lepidosauria > Squamata > Viperidae > Vipera > Vipera berus. The sequence continues at coordinate 190,814,959 of NC_138204.1, forward strand.
TTACTTAGTTGTGGAAAAAAGACATTTTACCAATAATCTATTGCTTTGTGACTGTTTAAGACCTGCTTCTTTCTCAAAAAGATATCATATATGTATAATTAATTTAGCTATTCTATTGCTATGGACGAAAAATCCAGAATATTTTTAAAAAGATATTTAAAAGGGGTATATAAAACAATCAGTGTACAGGCTAAAATTAAATCCTAACTTGGAATGGAATGGAATGGAATGGAATGGAATGGAGTAGGATGGGGTGGGGTGGGGTGGAGTGGAGTGGAACGGAACGTAGAGGAACAGAACGGAACGGAACAGAATCATAGGGCTGGATGGGACTCGGAGGTCTTCTAGTCCAACTCCCTGCCCAAGGGAGTTGGACTAGAAGACCTTGCCCCTTATACCATCCCTTGCCTCAGATACCATCCCAGAAAAATGGTTGTTCAATCTTTTCTTTAAAAAGAAACACCAACCTTTACTCAAAGTTGTCATCTGTAGTCTTGCCAACAAATAACATGTGAGATGCATTTTGTCATCAAGCTGGGTGCTGCTATAGATGCAGTCTTGGATCTGGGATTTTACTGGTTCTTTGAGTCATTGTTAATTCCTAACACTGCACACATCCCTGCAGTTTTCGGAAATGGTTTGTCATTGACTCCTTCCTAGGGCTGAGAGAAAATGACTAGATCAAGTGAGCTGTTCAGAGTCGAACTCCTGGCTGTGGCCAGAGTTAGCCTGCAGTACAGCATTCTAACCACTGTGCCACTACAGTTCCTAGTAGTCTTCTGAGTAGTTATGGAGGTTTATAGCCACAGAAGTGGTCCCTCTATAAGTCATTAAGGGCTTTAAAAATCAGTGCAAACACCTTGAATTACATCTAGTAGAAATTTGTAATCAGCACAGAAATCTATGATTCCTGCACCTTGTATTGGTCAGCAGCCCATTAGCCATATTTTTGGATATGTTTCAAGAAAAGATCCAGGTATAGAGCATTGCAACAGCCAAGATTAATTGCAACTGAAGCATGGATAACTACCACTAAGTTTGGCCAGTTCAGGAGATAAGAATATTAACCATAATTCTACCAAAATGTTCCTTGCTACAGTTAGGAAATAAGACAGAACCGAAAGCCAGAATTTACTAGTAAACCCCCCTAAGGGGAGACAGATTGCTCTGATTTCTGCCTATCAGCACTACTGAGGGAAGAACCTTAAATCACGTTAACATAATGAGCTTTCAGCACTGTATGATAGGAAAGGTGTGAGTGAAATATGAATCCCAGATATGTTGTCTGATTGTGTTCTGGGATTCTCAGAACCAGTCCAGGTAACACATGCTGGGAAAAAACCATGGGACTGGAGTTTACTTCCTTACTTCCAGAGCTCTCAACTGCAGTAAGTAAAAGTACATTTGTCTTCTAAAATTGAAGAGTCCAAACCAGGAACAAATTTTAGCTGAACACTGGAAAAAAACAACCCCATATATTTGCTAAAACTAGACCTGTCTCTAAGTATAGTATATTGTGTTTGACATACCTGGGAACTTCAAGAAGTGAATGCGGGAAGATTGAGTGAATGATCTTCAGGTATTATTTCTTAGCCCAAATACCAAAAATACCTCATGGATTTATTGTTGTGAAGATAAAAGATATACATAGAAAGGCTACATCAAGTGAATCTACAGTTATGTCTTGTTTAATAATCCCAATTTCATCATGTCTGTGCTGACATGGTAGTGTCTTACACAATGACAGCCTAGTGATTGACATTGGAATAATGGACCCACTTACTGTTATTATGCTATTAAAGATTCTTTTAGTTGATTGTTTGAAATTAAAATGGAAATATCTTAGGCAATGTGTTCTACTATTGTCAAGTTCTCTAGTTTAATTTCCAATAAATATTCATTTGGTTTGTTCTTCAACAATGGCACTTAATATACTTTTAAAATTATACAGCTAGGAATGCTGATCCACAAAACAAAAAAATCAAAATCCAAATTGGAACAATGTCTTGATTTGGAAGAACCAAACGATGTGAAAAGTATGCAAACTCTTAAGTTTTCCCAAACTTTTCCACTAAGTGGTGCAAAAAAGAGAAATATGGGAGAAGAACAGTTCAAGTCACTATTACAGTAATGCACTGCCTCAATTTCAGATGAAATGAATATTCAGAGTAAATGAATACTAGCATTGCAATTTAACAAATTACTCATACAATAGTATTTAGTTCTGCAGATTTAGAGACTTTTCTGCTAGAAAGAAGTATCATCATTTTACTATTCATAGGGAAACAAAAAGAAATAATTTTAGTATGGGGTATGAAGGAAAACCTACAAATAACTGTTTTACAAAGTAAGGCATGGAAACATTTCAGATTGTTTCAAAAATTTCTCTTGAAGCTTATTGAGAGTCAATAGAACCAAATAGCATGCTATAACGCACCCCAAAAGAATTATTAAGGAGACCCACATCAGTGCTGCTGAAGGAGAAACCTCCTGACAGTGAGGACAATCAACCAGTGGAACAGCTTTCCCCCAGAAATTGCGGGTGCTCCATCACTGGAAATTTTTAAGAAGAGACTAGACATTCACCTTTCTGAGATGGTATAGGTTCTCTTGCTTGAGCATGGGGCTGGACTAGAAGACATCCAAGGTGCCTTCCAGCTCTCTTCTCTTCTCTTCTCTTCTCTTCTCTTCTCTTCTCTTCTCTTCTCTTCTCTTCTCTTCTCTTCTCTTCTATTCTATTCTATTCTATTCTATTCTATTCTATTCTATTCTATTCTATTCTATTCTACTTACTTGTTAGCTGCAAAGTCGTGTCCGACCCATCGCGACCCTATGGACAATGTTCCTCCAGGCCTTCCTGTCCTCTACCATCTTCTGGAGTCCATTTAAGCTCACGCCTACTGCTTCAGTGACTCCATCCAGCCACCTCATTCTCTGTTGACCCCTTCTACTTACTACACATGCCTAAACTGAAAACAGAAACCCCCAAAGTGGTACACAGGTCAAACCAAGAAATTAATAACACAATGTTTTTCATTTCTGGGTGAGAACCTGGGAATTCTTTAGAAATGAGAACCAAATTTTGTGTTTCTCTCTCAAAGGATTTAGTGGGATAAAATAGTTGACTTAGAAACTTTTATATGTCCAGATTATTTAGTTATGGTATTTAATTATTTATTGTTTGTTTCTCTCCTCTTCCTATTCAATTTCCAAGCCTCCCAGCCACCTCAATTATTGGGTAGTATACAAATCTCTTCAAATATATAATGTAAAACACTGTAGCATAAAATAATAGAAATCTCCACGTTAATAAAAAAAAGAAAAAAGAAACAGCCGGGAAAATCACAATAAAGCCAAGAATAGGAATATGTAGGGAAATGTCAAATGCATTCATTCATCTGGAACCAGGAAGAATGCTTGGAACTTTTTTCAAAGATTGTGATTATTACCAGTAAGGACAGCAAAGTCATCTATCTATCATTGATGATTCTATCTCTTACACATAATATCTACCCAGCTCTCCTGCCTGAGTAACACTATCAGTGGAACAGGCAGTCATGTAAAAGAGTTAAAGGTACAATTTGTAAGCATGGAGATTAAGCATATCCTCTTTTCTTTTTTATGTCCATATCTGACCTTTCCACATGACAGGACAAGTTTCAAGAGCATTCAAACTATGTGGCAGAATGTAGTTATAAGCCCACAGGAACTAAAAATGTTGCATTACCAGAGGTACAAAATTATGTGAGTATCCAAAGAAAGTAAAATTTGAATATAATGTCACATTATTTTCTGCTATTAGGAATGCTGATCCTAGAATAACTTGCATTATAATGTTTGCAAACCTATTTTATGTATTGATGGTGTTTGTTTTAATTTAATGAAAGGCATTTTCAGATGCAGGAACTACATGGTCTATGGGGTACTGTAGCAAAATATATGGAAAGAAGTGAATGGAAGATAAGAGAAACACTGGATAGGGTTGGTTGGAAAGTATCCATACAGAATTTAAGAGTTTGAAAAAAAAACTTAGATTCCAATTCCTGGAATAATGAGGCTCCAAGTATTTTAGAAGTTTTGCATTAAATGATAACCCTTCTGAGAAAAAAAACTATTATGCTAATTTTCTAATTTCATTTCATGAAACATGCACTGCAGCCAAGGAACGATGCATTGAACAAACTTGTCAAGCTTTTGTTGCAAACATAGTCTAGGGCAGGGGTGTCAAACTGCCAGTTGCATCATATGGATGCCACACCCACCCCATTGCCGGCAATACAAAAAAAAGTCATCATATGTAGCGACACATCATGTGACACGGTGAGTTTGACACCCATGGTCTAGGGCATTGAAAGTAATAATTAACCGTCTTTTCCTGCCATTGGGATGAACATGGAAGAAGAAGAAGAAAATGAGGATGAGATGAAACAAAAATGAAGGAGCAGATCAAAGGGGCACAAAGGAATAAATGACAAGTCTTTTAACAAAGCACAGACCTATGGTAATTAAGAATGAGTCATAACATCAAATAATTTCACCAAGGCAGAGGATAAGTCTTCGGAGAAGGGCGGGATATAAATGAAATTAAAAATGTGGGATACATCAAACCCCATCCATATTGTTCCCACTGTGATACAGAATAGAGGGAGAATCACTTGATATCTGACACTGCATCTCTTCTCTGCTGCCATTGTATATATAAAAAGGTTAAAGCTGGAATAACCACAGACCACTCCTGTCTCATTTGTCCATGCAATGGACCCAAAGTCTCATTTCCAGTGGTTCTGGATTTTTATTTTTAATGTTTGCTAATACAAACATCAAGTTATATTTTTGGTTACGTTTTTGGGGGTGGGGTGGGCACTTGGATCCACATTTAGAAATTGACTGGGATTGTGCTGAGTGCAAACTAAACTGGAAATTCACACACACACACACGCACACACACACACACACACACACACACCATCTTTTTCTAACAGAAAGAGCATGATTACAAAAGCTGTAGAAGGTCAAATGGCCTGCATAGACCAGGTGCTGTTTTCCAAGAAACAAATGTATAAGATTTGCATGAGAGATCAATGGATGAAAGTGCTTCTAGTTGACTAGTGCTACTTCACATCACACCACACAACGGTTCCTGTAGATATCTATCAACAGCCCATATTAAATGTTTATGTATTTATTTAAAAATATAGACCACTACTTCTGTTTTGTGCCTCTGGGTGGCTAACAAATATACATGTCTAGTACAATGCAAACTAACAATTGAGCAACCCAGCAACATAAACACTCTAAGAAACTATGCATTAAAAAAAAACTTGAAACACCCAATGTGAAACATTTTTCTAAGATCTCTCCTAAACTGCAAACAAGGAAAGTGGGGGAGACAGGCTTAATGCAGAAATCATTATTCTTAAGTATATCTGAAGTAAATATGTAAATAATGTCCCACTTGTCACTGCACGTTTTTTTTAGTTCGTCCGAAAAGCTCATTTCTAACTGTACATCTCTTTCTGTTCTGCACCTGTGTTGATTATCTTATCATGTAACCATAGTGAATCTCATATGTCCAGCTATGTTATGGTTTTAGGCTGTTTTGTGCGCATGCCTAGAAAAAGTTTCTCCCAGTTTCTTCTTACTTTTCTCTTCTGCCTGATGAGAGAATGTAGTCAGTTTAGGTCTTTTGTTTTCTCATTAAAAGTTTTACAATAGAATATGCCTCGGATTTTCTTTCTTTGATATTCACCATGCAAATGAACCACGGTCCATCCTCCTCTGGTCAGAATGTTAATTATTCCACGCCACCACTGAAAGGTGTGGAGCTGACTCCAGAGCATTCAAAGCAACCCAGATGACAATCATAGTCAAATGATCAAAATCACACCCCTTTTTATCAAGGAAAGGGGTGGAGCTTTGAACGAGCATTTACAGCAGCCATCTTGACCCTTTTTTACTCCCCTGCAGATACTGTAGTGGCATGAATGTAGGGGATCTGAATTTAATCGGGGCTCAATATATGTAAACTTTATACACCACAGAATGCACTTAGAATTGAACCCAGAAAGCCATAGTTGACCAGTATAGTTGTTTCAGTCCAGGGGTGATGTGATATTTGGTCTTGCCACCTGAACTGCTGCTTTTTAGGATAGTTAATAACTTTTCTTCCTTCTGAATTAGCTTCTCCACTAAGTTGTATGTAATATTTTCTACTCAGAGCACTGATCATTTTTGCTGTGATTTGAAATTGGTACTGATCCAGTTCAGAAACTTACTTCATTAGGAAGGTTAAGAACTAAGTTCAGCCCTAAGGCTTAAGTAACTTATTTATTTATTAATCATTTTATTTAAAACACTTATATTTCAACCCATATTACAATCAACCCTAGGTAGCTCCTAGTCAAAAGTAAAAATAACATAAAAGCAGAGACATCACCCTGTCAACAAAAGTGCATATAGTCAAATCTATGGTCTTCCCAGTTGCAATGTATGGCTGTGAAAGTTGGACCATAAGAAAGGCTGAGCGCCAAAAAATTGAGGCCTTTGAACTATGGTGCTGGAGAAGACTCCTGCAAGTCCCTTGGACTGCAAGGTAATCAAACCTGTCAGTCCTAGAGGAGATCAACCCTGACTGCTCTTTAGAAGGCCAGATCCTGAAGTTGAAACTCAAATACTTTGGCCACCTAATGAGAAGGAAGGACTCACTGGAGAAGAGCCTAATGCTGGGAAAGTTTGAGGGCAAGAGAAGAAGGGGACGACAGAGAATGAGGTGGCTGGATGGAATCACTGAAGCAGTGGGCATGAGCCTAAATGGACTCCAGAAGATGGTAGAGGACAGGAAGGCCTGGAGGAACGTTGTCCATAGGGTTGCGATGGGTCAGACATGACTTCGCAACTAACAACAACAACATACATCTGAGCACATTAAAGGCACAAAAAAAACCTGGTACTTTGTCTCTTATCCCAGAACTTAGGGGAAAAGTCAGCTCTTAAAAGTTTGTGGAAGATTAGGAGTGTAGAAACCTACCAAAAGTCAGGGGCACAGTCTTCCCCATGGCATGGGCTGGCCACAGGAAAAAAACATGCTTCCTAGCTTCCACCAGATGGTAATATTTAAGGGAAGAGATTATGAGTGTGCCCACCTTATCTGATAGGATTGGTAGATGTCCTTATAGAAAGGCAGTCCAGCAAATAATGTGGCCTTGTGACATATAGGGCTTTAAAGGTGATGACCAGCACCTTGAACTGCCCCCAGAAAGAAACTGGAAGCCACTGCAGTGCATGCAACAGAGGTATTACATGGGCAAACACAGAGGTCCCCATTATTGTAAATGCTGCTCAATTCTGGACCAGGAGAAGTTTCTGGATGGCCTTTGAGGGCAGCCCCATGTAGATCACATTGCAGTAATCAGGCGACCAAGGCCAAAAAAGAACACAACTGATTCACTTGATGAATTTGTGAAAAGATCCCCTAGCCACACTTGCCACCTGCTCCTTGAGCAGGAACTGTAAGTCCAGGAACAGCCCCAAATTACACACCATCTCAATCCCCCATGCAGAGTATCATCTAGTCTTGGGGAGCCAAAAATCCATAACCACACCATCTTGCCAAGGTTGAGTTCCTCCCCAGATGTTCAGCCAGCCCAACCAAAGCGGGCAACTCCAGGCAAACATGTAGTTTCCACATTTCAACAGTGGGTAAAAACACAACTTGTGAGTATATACTTATATGCAGTTACATTCTGTGCAACACAGATACGCAATGGGTGCCATTGTAAATTTGACATTGAGAAGGGACCCACTGTATTTTGCTATATCAGTTCTTGTATCTGGTTGTCATTGTCATCCTCCTTCATTGCCTTCAGCAAAGTAAGTTGACACCAAAGTTAACCTTCCTACATTTTGGCCATGAAAACAAATATATGGGTATTCAGTTTGGAATACGCTTATTGTAAGTATTTATGCACCCCTGAGGACAGCATCTATCCAAAATGGAATACAGAACTGTCATGAAAGCTGTATGTAGACAGACACAGCAGGAACTGAAGGACCTAAACAGAGCATCATCATCATCTCTCCAGGAAAGTTTTTAAACAACAGACTCTTCTGTCACACCATAATAAAAGCATAAGGCAGCAGCACTTTCTAGACTAAGGCATTTTATTTCAAAGACATGGCTTGAAACTAATTTGAGAGCCCAAATGAAATGACTCCAAATACCCTGCCCATTGTAATCCATACCACCAACTCTAATAGTCACAATTCAGCACTGTTGGGATTTGATTAAGGAAGGTCAGAGATTAAGACATTATGAAGACTATAATCTCACACCAGCAGGAACAAGATTGTTTCATTTCTTCAGGTTTATAGGCTGTGGAGCAAGAAGAAAGAAGCAGTAAGCTTGAACACAGCCACAGCTTGCATTTTAGGCTACTACTCTATGTATGCCAAAGAAATTGTTGTTACAGAATAATAGAGTTGGAATTGACCTTGGAGATCTTCTAGTCCAACCTTGTGCTGAAGCAGGAGACCTATACCATTTCAGACAGATGGTTGTCCAATCTCTTCTTAAAAGCCTCCAGTGATGAAACACCTACAACTTCTGTAGGCAAGCCATTCCACTGGTTAATTGTTCTCACTATGAGGAAGCTTCTCCTTAGTTCTAGGTTTCTTCTCCATTTGATTAGTTTCTGCCCATTGTTTCTTGTCTTGCCTTCTGGTGCTTTGGACAATAGCTTTACCCACCTCTTCTTTGTGGCAGCCCCTCAAATATTGGAACACTGCTATCATATCACCCCTGGTCCTTATTTTCTCTAGACCAGCCATATCTTATTCCTGCGATCATTTTTCATATGTTTTAGTCTCCATATGTTTTGTTGTTCTTTTTTTAAAAAAATGTTATTTTGGAAAGCAGTACAATACAATGTGGTTTGCAATGGGAGAGAATTTGTATTTCAGCCTATTGTGTTGTTTCTTCTCAAAGAAAAAGAGATTTGTTAGTTTTTCTATGAAAATGCAAACGGAAAAGACAACAGAAAAATATGGGGAAAATGTAAGTACAAGGCAACAGAGATCTCCACAATCAATCAGGATTCAAAGGATGGATGAATATAGTATTCAAATCTGAAAAAAGGGCAATTTAACCTCTTACGTGTGAGTTTGCCTGTGCTTGTGTCTGTGTTTATTTTCCACTCCCCCCCCCCCAAAGCTGTCTTTTTAATTATTTGTCATCTGGTTAGTACACTTTTTGCTATATTTCATATATGACTCTACTTGGAATTGTCTCATTTTTCCCAGATCCCACCACACCCATTAAATGTGTTAGCTGTTCTTTCCCTTAATGGCATCCCATTTATTTTCTTTACATTGAAGCATCCAGGTTAAAGGGACTCTGGAGGCAGAATATGCATTTCCAGAGAGAAGGAGTGCTGAATTTACAGGCTTCAGAAGCTTTCATATCATTAGCAAAATCAGAAAACTGGTGCAAAATATAATTAAAACAATAGCAATTGATACACCCTGGCATGGACAGCTGGCTGATGTTATGTGAATGGTAATCCAGGATACAGAGGCATCTGCAGGGCATGGTAAAAGGAAACAAGATGGTGGCCACAACACCCAATTGAAGCTTCAACAGCTTTTTATATGCTGTGCACAGTCACAGCCATCTGCAGGTATCCTGGGCTGGGAGTGGTGTCATAAACAGGTTAGCAGAAGGTGAACTATAACAATCTTCAGACACAATTCAACCCTAGGAAAAAAATCCATCAGCAGACTTCCATCAGCATTGTAAGAGCCTTAATTGTTACAATTTCAATAGCAATCAAATTTGATATCTAACTTTGAACCCCATTGCTGCTCATTTGAAAGAAGAATATGATGAATAAACAGGAGGTACGTGGTGCTAAGTCACAAAGGAAATGTTTAGAAGTCTAAATATTAGTCTGATAGTATTGAGCAGAACCATGGAAAAGGTTGTAACTTATTTAAGTTTCCATTTCCCTAACATCCAATTCTTTTAACAGCTTTTCATATGATTTAACCTCCAAACCCCTTGTCATTCTTAGCATTCTTCTTGTACTGTGGCAACCAGAACTGGACATTGCATTTTTACTATTGTTTGACCAGTGCAGCATAGAGTGTAATTATCACTGTCTGATATGTTCAATACACTTCTGTTAAAACAGGCCACTCTGTGCTGTTCTGATCAGATTGCACTATGGTATATCTATAGTGTACTGTGAAGCCAACCCATATGGGTCATTTTATAGTTGGTGCAAACCCAGAAAAATGTGTAAATTCTGTAACCATGAGTGATGTTTAGTTTTGCTTTTGGGAATGCATGTGCCTGACCTTTGCATTTTAATTCTAAATGCATTTCACAATGGGGCTGTTGGATACCTGAATGGTATCATTCTCATTTCACATGAACAGTGAATGCATCTCAACATAATGTTGGTGATGGATAGCAAAGTATCAGGAAAATTTGTGAGATCATTATTGAAAAAACTCTGGTTAGCTAATAAAGGCCTCAACTTATTCTGGACTAACTCTGAATCTAAATTTGAGAACTAAACATTGCTCTAGGCATTTGGGAATATGTTTTTCACTTCCTGATCAGTTTTCTGCTCTATTTATTCAGTCTCCTTTACATTTAGTTTCTATCCTATTCCCTATTTCACTTTGAGTCATGTTCTTGACAGGTGACCTGGTTTGATTCCAGTCCCACTCCTTGGCCCCCTTCTCCTTATTTAGCATTCATTTTTCTGCAGTGTCAGGCCTAATGAGATGGTGATCAATGTTTCTAAATTGCTCCCTGTCTACATGTCTTCAATCATAACTTCTCTTTCTAATCTACTCTATTCTCCTTTCTGTCAACCAATTCATGTTTACTTAAGTACACTGAAAAGAAATTTTATCCAGATCTGTTTATGTCTCTAGCTTCGTTATTTTTTTTCCAACTTAATATAATCCAACTCACCTGGGCAATTAAAATCAATCCTTATGAATGTTCCCACACTGATTGTATAAGTTTTGCATAGTTATTTTCCTGGGCTCCAAACACATCTTTTCTTAAAGACTATTTTTAATGTCAGGCTGTGATTATGAATTATATATTTTTGTGTTAAACAACTTGAAATACATTTACTATTCTTAATATATACCTTTTTAAGGTGATCTCTCTGTCTTTAAAAAGTTTGTCTGGTTTCTCATTGGTAATGACAAGACCCCAAAAGTTAGAAATGTAGCTTCTTGCATCTTGGAAAAGGCCAAAAAATAATTATTTCATAGTAATATAAAATTCTCTTCCATAAAAATATTTCACCATAAGATAATATTTTAGCCTGCCAAAATCAGGATGCTCATGTTTGACTTGTGATGAATCTTCCAAGTCAGAAATAGATGTGTAAACTGATTTTTACAGATGGTGATAAAGGACTCTACATTCCATTAGTGCAAGGGTAGGCAACCTTGGCTCTTGTATGACTCGTGGACTTCACCTCCCAAAATTCCTGAGCCAGCTGGCTCAGAAATTCTGGGAGTTGAAGTCCACGAGTCATACAAGAGCCAAGGTTGCCTACCCTTGCACTAGTAGAATTACATTAGAGCAGTGGAAGCCTTCCTTTTCATTCTGCATTCCCCCAAATCACTGTATCCTTCCCTTACCAAATTTACTCTGGTTCCTTAACTGTTTACAGCAGGTTTTGAAAACATTTCTATTCATCAAGAAGAAGAAAAGTAAGCTTTGCCTATTCTATTGGCAAAAGGTTACCATTGAAATAAAACCAATTACTGTACCTTTGAATTCAGTGGGTGGTAATTATCATAAAATATTAGACTGCTTGGTGAAAAAAGCCAAAGCTTAAGTATTTGTTTCTTTTTTTAGTGCATGCTATGTCTTCTCTCTTTCATGGCTATATAAATGTAATTAAACTGTTTTGAGGATATAAATACATCTGCAAATCATTTTAACTCATATTGTAATGGGTTTGTCACCCAATGTTTGGCTGTATTGGATGGAAGAAAGGGAAGGAGGGAGGGAGGGAGGGAGGGAGAAAGAAACCCACCATGCAGAAGAGTACAGGGTTTAATTTTATCCAGGAACAGAATTTCCTAGTTTAGATTATATTCATATACTTCTGTGTAGTCTTTAAGGAAAAAGTCCTTCCTAATTTCTTAAAAACAGAAATATCTACCATCAGCAGCAATTACAATTTTACAAGAAAGGGATTAATGTGTTTGCATTACAAACATAAACAAGGGAGTCTGTAGAATATGGGTAAAACAACTCAGAATGCAGTTCTGACAGTATTATCAAAGCTCTGCCTATTTTTATATGCATCACAAAGGACATAAAAGACAGGCATCTTTCAAACACACCATCACAGCTAACTTTTTTTAACCACACCCTGTGAACACCCTTGAACAAAATACTTTATAGACTAGATCAGACCACATATTTCAGTTTTATTTTCCAGGTACTTCACCAGTCAGGTGGCTTTGAAGTGTTTGCTCGTATTCTTTGTCTCCTTTGTATCTGGCTTGTAGTCACTGGTAGTCCAAGAATTTCCCTAATCCTTTTTTAAGCTATCTAAGCATTAAAGCTTTTTAGAGTTACGTAAGAGAGTGGATGTCACCACATCTTATGGCAGTGAATTCCATGATCTATATGATAAAATATATTTCTTTTAAATCCTTTATTATTGCCAACAGCATCATTAGATCCTGGCCCTGAGTTTTAATATTATGAATGATCAAGGATTCTGGTCCATTTATCTAAGCTCTTCACGATCTCATAATTAAATCTGTAACTATTAAATAGAACAGAGGTCCCCAACCTTTTGGGCATCAGGGACCAGTTCCATGGAGAAAAGTTTTTCTGTGGACTGGAGGGTGCATGATTTTGTGTACTGCCTGCATCCCGCAGATGGGGCTTTGCTTGTTTGTGTGGACCAGTTGCTGGCATGCCATGGCTCAGTACTGGTCCACAGATCTGGGGTTGGGGACCCCTGAGATAGAAGACTGTACAATGATTCAGTCTACTTTGGAGCAAGCAGGCGTATTCACAAAGTACCTGCCTTAAAACATAGAAGAACAAACCCATCAGGACAAGATTCAACAATCCATCTGCATTTAAAAGACCAAGGCCACTCTTTTGAAAGCAAAGTCCACATTTTGGATAGAGAGGATCACTGTTTGAAAGAGGGGTCAAAGAGGTCAACTATGTCAAAACTGAACAGCCCTCTATCAACAGAGGAGGAGGGATGTGATATCATCTAACTCCAGTCTACAACATAGTCCTTTCAACAGTTCCAACAAGGCTCCACACCCATTTGCACCACTCAGGCTACCCTGAGGACACAGATAAACCTTCAAGTGGCCTCGATGATTCTCTAAAAAGAATCCAAATGACCAGCTGTATGCAAGGAATATAAATCCTTCCATTCACCACCATGCAGTCAGAGCTAAAGAAGCTTCTCAGATGAGAAGTGAAAGGTCTTCAAAGAAAAAAGAAGAAAATCCAGTTGCCTCTTGGAAAAAGCACCTTTGGGACAACCATGACCTAAATAAGAATCTCCATAGACATTTACCTGCTCTAAAGTGTTTGTGGCTGCCCCCTGCAACACAATCATGGGAAAAGAGACATTTGGTTTAAGGCATTATAGACTGTATGTGCCTTTGCATGTACTAGAGCTTCTTTTGCCTTTTATAAGCAAAGGGCTGCCCAGTCCTATAGAAAATAACTATTCATCTCAATCCTTCCCCTTCTGGTTCTGCAGTCTCCGGCATTACACTCACGGATTTTTCTCTTGGAAATTGCTCTCCCTTGCTCTTCCTATCTTTCATGGCATTTTAAAAAGGTTCTTAATTCTAAATAAAATCAAAGAGGCAGCAGATGTGCCACAAATGCAAAGTCATTCTCCAGCATCATTGTTATTTGCAAGAATATTTCCAGGTGAAGAGAGCATGGAGATGACTTTGGAAAAGGAACGGAGAAGTTATTAGGGAAACACCAAAGGCAGACGAAACATGCATTGAGATCAGAAAGAAAACCAGTTTGATGCAGTGGTTAACACACCAGGCTAGAAGCTGGAAATCATGAAAGCCAGCTGGGTAACATCAGCCAGTCATTTTCCCTCTGCAACTCACCTTACAGAATTGTTGTTGTGGGGAAAGTAGGAGGAGTAAGGAGTATTGCTGATAAAGAGGTGTTACTTATAAAGTAATAAAGGCAGGAACTTTAAAAAAATATATTTTTTTAAAAAGTGGGATAGTGTTACAAAGAGACCCTGACTAGTGTTCTCTCTAAGTCCCTGGATATATGAAAGAGACATCTAATTCTGCAATTTTAGCCTATCTCAGAAAATTTGAATTCTAATCTTCCTGTGAAGTCAGTTTTCTGTTCTGGTCTACACTGAAGAGTAGATACTAGGGCCCATGTAGGTCCTATAAGATGTTCTTAGAAAACAGAAATGGTAGATGGCTGCACAAAAGAACTGTGTTTCTAACTATGTTCACCTGCCCAGAAAAAAGGAGAAAACCTTGCAAGAGGAAATATCTTGGGAATCAAACTAAAGAGATAGAAGGGAACACCCTAATTACTTAGCTACCTTCACTTGATTGTGAAGCAAATCAGTCAAAACACACATACACAAACACAACTTTAGCATTACCAGAGAGTTTTAATGAGAGGGATTACAGTTCATTGATAGAGCATTTATATTACAGATAAAAGAGAGTATATAAAACATAAGTATTGCTGGCAAAAAAAAAGCCTATTCTCAAATAATTGATACTGTACTTTTAGTTAAAAGAAGAAAATAGGAGACGCTGGGCAACACCTCAGCTTGAAACTTTAGAGAATCATTTTCAAAGCAGATGATACTGAACTGCAAGAACAAATTGTCTGATCTAGTATAAAGCAGGCTCTTATCTTTTATGTCCTTGGAAGTAGCAAGAGTTGTAAGGTTATATTTCTGCCACTTCCTGGAATCCTAGAGTTTAGAACAGCATTTCTCAGTGGCAGCAGAATTAGGGTGTGTGGACTTCAAGGTGCAGAATTCCCCAGCCAAACATGCTGGCTGGGTAATTCTGGGACTTGAAGTCCACATGTCTTGAAGTTGGAGAGATTGAGAAACACTGGTTTACAACAGCAATCCCCCAACCTTTGGGGCCAGTTCTATGAAGAGAGGTGTTTTTTTCCATGGACTGGAGGGGCTGTGGTTTTGTGTGCTGCCTGCATCCCATGGATGGAGCTCTGGTTGTTTGCACGGCCTGGATGGCATGTCATGGACCATTGGCGCTCTACAGACCAGGGGTTGGGGACTCCTGGTTTAGAACATTAAATTCAAGCACCGCTCAGTGAGTATTCCTGCCAAATGGCTGTCTCACCTCCAGCTGAACAGATGGAATGCCCTCTATTTCTCTGGGGAACTGACTTCATTACTTCTACCACTAGGAAATGGTTTTTCAACTGAAGACCTTGTATCATATAACCATGGTCTCTTTCTGTCTTGACCATCTTCTGTGTGACAACCTTTCAATTGTTTTCAGTGTTATTATTTCCTTCCCACTCAGCCTGTTATTTTCAAGGTGAAACACACCCAATTTCTTTCAAACTCTCCTCAGAGCACTTGTTTGTATTCCACTTTTCTAGGTCCTGGCAATGTATTGCCCAGAACCACAAAATATGCAAGGGGAACACAGAATAGAGTGGGATGATTGCTTGCTAATATTTAGGAAATGTACTTTTATGAATTCAAGCTAAAATTATAGTTGCCATTTTTATAGAGCTATCATACGGCTGGCTGGTAATCAATATGAATTAATACATACTGTATGTTCTTCACCCCTCCTAATTAGTTTGAAAAAGAAGATGATTAAGAAGTAATATGACAGCTTTCTTCAAATACGTGATACTCTTTTAAATTATGAAACTTTTTTGTTGTTGTTCTGGAGCAACAGGATAGAACTAACTTCTGAAAATTGGTTTCTACTAAGCAAAGGGAAACACTTCCTGAAGATACTGGTCATTTGACATTGGCACAGACTGCCATGGAAAATATGGCATTCCTCTCCCCTAGAAGCTTTTATGCATTGATTGAATTGCTACTGGGATGAGAATACAGGTAGTCCTCAACTTACGACCATAATTGAGCCCAAAATTTAAGTTGCTAAGTGAGACGTTTGTTAAATTGTGGTACCGTGGGCTGTGCTGGTGCAATGATTACAATGCAGCATTTCAGGCTAACTCTGTTCATGTTGCCAGGAGTTCCATTCCTTTGAGTCTCACCAACTCAAAGTTGAGTCAGCCTTCCATCCTTCCGCTGAGAGACGGCTGTAAAACGCTGTGAAGCGGTATATAAGTCTAAGTGCTATTGCTAAGTGAGTTTTGCCCCATTTTACAACCCTTTTTACCATAGTTGTTAAGCGAGTTGCTGCAGTTGTTAAGTTAGAAATATAGTTGTTAAATGAATCTGTTTTCCCCATGACAGTCACAAAATGTGATCACGTGACCCAGGGACAATGCAACCGTCATAAATATGAGTCAGTTGCCAAGTGTCTGAATTTTGATCACATGACTATGGGAATGATACTATAATTGTAAGTGTGAAAAATGATCATAAGTCACTTTTGTCAGTGTCATTGTAACTTCGAACAGGTCATTAAATGAACTGTTGTAAGTCAAGAACTATCTGTACTGAGCATGGAGCCCATAAATCTGGAAGAGATGGGTTCTAATTTGGGCTGGGTGCAAAATCCCTGAAGAAAAGCAGCTTCCTGGACTCCATATCCATGCCTTCTATCTCTGTTGTCATTGCCCTTTTTTTGGAAACTAAGCTGCTTGTGATGCCTTTGAAGGAGGAAAAGTTCATGCAGGGTTTCCCCCCCCCCATCATTTGCCAATATTAAAGCATTTCAGGCAGTGGTGATAACAGTGCAACTTCCTGCTCTGCTGTAGAGAATAGATATTATAAAACTCAAGAAAGATTTAGTCCTATTGCAGAATCCTCAACAGTTGAACAAAAGGGATCCTAGAGGATAGAAACAAAATTTGATCAAAATTTAAAATTATCAAGAAACCTATTTCTCTGTTTAGGAAAAAAAAGTATGAAAAACTCAAGTTATATGCACATGCAAAAGCATAATTTGCACACATTTTGACAATTCACTTTTTCATGAAATGTGATCAGTGCTAAATAATATGTGCAAAGGATTTCCTAAGTATGAGGAATAGTAGTTAGAACAACTGTTCACATGCATCCTTCATTTTCCACAATGACAATAATAAACATTGCCATTCAGCTATTTATAGTACTTTCTAAACAGATAGCCCTCTGTTTTTATGTAGTTCTCTAATATACAGTATTTCTGTGCATTTTCCCTAAATACATATTTATTTGTATGCAGCTCTAGTAAAAGTTGGGGAAGAACAAAGTGGATTCTTCCCAATTCTGCTTCTTTCCTGTTATATGACTGCCTTAAAACTGCATATGCAAAATTAATATGGAATCCCAAATATTGTCACTGAGCAGAAAGAAGGTAACATTTAAATGTAGGCCAGAACATAAGGAACTTTCCCAAAATGTGATGTGTATAAGTGACTGGGAGAACCATAGTCGTCCATTGTTTCCACAATATACTCACTATACTTCTTTGTGCTCCTAGCCATGGAAACATCTGAGAGATATAGGATCGAGCACATGGTGCATATACATATACTGTAACAACTAATGTATTTTTTATGGCTCCTTCTTCCTAATCCTAATCCCCCCTCCCATTTTCACCTTCCTCTCTCCCCTGTTTCTTCTCAACACAGAAGTTTTAATTACTAAGAAGCCACTTTCTGACACAATGGTAATGATCTCATTTCTATTTCAGTTAAAATGAGCTTATTGCTATTGACTTTTGCCATTCTCTAAATGGTTCACCAATCACTCATCAATATCTAGGGAGGTGCACTGAAAGACATCTGCTGGAAGACCTTCTGGGGGAAAAAAGAAAGAGTTGGAATTCTATTTCTTTGTCTGTAAAAGGAAAAGACACATGGATCTCTCCCAGCCAAGTGCATTGACCATGTTTTGCTTTCCTTTGTTGTAAATTTCACTTCCTCTTTTGGGTGTCTCTGCACGCTACTTGTCACCCTTACTAATCACATGTAGAAAGGAGCTGATGAGCAACGATGAAAATTAATATCAAGAAAATACTCTCTAGCAAAATATTTTGTAAGCATGTACTATGAATTTGCATAAATGTGAGAAATAGCAAAGTGCAGGTAGTAGCAGCTCACTTCAGTTTAGACAATGAATTCCTACTTTACCATAAATCCCACTCAGTTAGCCTTTCTACATAGAAAAATAGAGGAAAACCCGTGTCATTCTGTGGGTTTTGATCCACACACCATTTTTGCTCTTCAACTAAGAAGAAAAAGAAATATATAGAAGGCTAATTTTAATTTAAATGGCACATTTTAAACAGTTGTACATTGCATTATTTATTTATTTGTCTTACTTATTTCTCTGTTTTTTGCATTTAAAACCTGGAGGTCAACACGCTGCATATTCAGCTTGGTTGGCACAAACTGTGCAGGAATCTAATAGAAAGCAATATTGTTGAAAATGGATATCAATTGAAAACAGAGAGCAGTGTCAACTATTCCCCACTGAGAGCAGGCAACAATAAAACCAGCCAAGCATTACACAGTTGAGCCTGCCAAATGTCATTAGAGTGTAGGAGTGGGGGGGGAAGGGGGGGAGAATAACAGAAAACATGCTATGGTTGGAGAATGAAGAGATGGAAAGGAAGCTCACACTTTTAACATATTCTCTCTCTGTGTATGTGTGTCTTGACTTAATACAATAACAACTGGAAATGGGGATTAAAATTTCATATCTTAAAACATTTGCACTGGGCAGGTTTCAGCCTATGAGATGAGTGACTCTCTTTTTTTTATATTTCAGACAAAATCGTGTAACAATATAATTAAAAATCTAAAAGTTATTAAATTCTATGATGTTATTAAGCTTCCAACTAAATAAGAGCTAAGCATGCAAAATTGATTATATATTTTAGTTAAAAAAATTTTTAAAAAAATATCCACATCATTTAGAAATCATTGACATTGATGGACTGGTGATGGGGGTGTAGAGAATGTTGGCAGATCCACATAAAATGCCCCCTCCCCCAAAAAAACACTAATTATAATGGCACCCCATCTCTCCTGAGGAGGGGACAGGATACTTTTCTTTCCTCTCTGCTGCTGTGGAATGAGTAAAAATCATTATTTAATCCAACCCCTGATTAAGGAAAGAATGATTTGCAGTTTAACACAGCCAAATCTGGTGGCAAGTGTAGCATTGGAAGGGAGTGTATCATTTAACTCACAAATGATCAAATTATTGCTATCTAGGAAAGTAATTGGCAGGATGGAGAATGGGAAAAATATGGGTGCTCACACAATTGGCAATCTGCAATCAGATTCCGTGTGCCAAAGCTTTGCTTATGCCCTCAACTTCTCCCATTGTCATTTTCACCGATGATTTGTAAATTGTCAAACAAAGGAAATTTGTCTTTCAGACAATGGGGGTGGGGGAACAGAAGAGCAGATGATCCTGATGCTCTCAACAGCCATGCAACAGCTCCATCTAGTGAAGACCGAGACACATCACCGTGTTCAGGACTGACAGAATGAAAAGTGGACATCTAATAAACAATACACCCTAATGCCGGAAAAGCTTGATAAACAAAGTGTATATTTGATTTTGCATGTGACAACAGTGGCAAGAATTATATTCACACAATATTGGAAAAATGAAGAAATACCACCAGAGGAAGAAATAATTGAAAAAATACTGGACTGTGCGGAAATGGACAGACTTACTTTGAGGTTGAAAGAAAAAGAAGAAACAGAATATTTTCAAAGTTGGGACTTATTTTATCAATGGTTGGAGAAACAAACTAGGGATTCGGAATTTAATTTGTATTAGTGAATTGTAAACTCAAACAACACATTTGTTGAATAAGCACTGTTGAATTGTATTAAACAATCAATATTTTTTTAAAAAATAAAAATATAAACAATACACTGGAAGTTGTTAAGATTTCTGGTTGTTTCCCAATTTCCAAAAAGCACATATAACCTTTTTCCAGGTGGGCAGTCAGTTATGCAGATGGGTTGATTAAATTCTCTGTATTACTGTCATTTCTACATCATATGCAAAATCCTACAAATCAATGTAATAAACATCATCTATTTTGTTAATTAAACAATGAGCAAAGCATCCCTATTGATTGTCATGGGTGGGGGGGTGAACTACAAGCTCCACTTGAGGCAATATTTTTACTACACAAGCCAAGTTACAAAATTGCATGTGAGTATTTATGCAGCCAAGAACTCTTATGAAAAATTGATTAAGCAAACAAAAATCAGAAAAAGCAAGAAGGAGGTTAAATATAGTCAATATTCAAGGCATATTGGTTTCAGTTGCAGCCTGGGAAGGAATGTGGTAATAAATGACAGACATGCAAATAGGGTCAGATAGTGAACAGCACCAATGTTAATTCATACCTTGGACATTCCTAAAGGTTGGTGAGTTGCTGAAATAAATAATTCCTATACTCTATTTTTAAAAATAGCAAATCTAAATGCTAAATCTAAATCCATCTCCATCTTTAACAAAGTCATTCAGATCATATATGGAAAACGGAAATTGTGTTGATATTAAGAAACTCAAATATAATTATAGATATCAGTTAGAGCAAACTAGGAAGAAATTATCCAGGATTTTTATATATATATATATATATATATATATATATATATATATATATATATATATATATATATATATATATATATATATATATATATATCCTTCCTATATTCTCTAATTTTTGTCTCCCTTCTTCATAATGTACAGTTATCTCTATATATTATTTCCCTAACTTTTTCATAGATCATCCAAATTTACACAGTGTTATGTATAAACACAATATTCAAAAATATAAAACATTTTAAAAAGTCAATACAATTTGATTGTTTCAGCAGAGGAAAGGGAGGGTAGATATGTATGAATTCTTCCCTCTGCAGTTAAAATGTTTGATTAGTATAGTCCTGGATGTTGATATGTCATTACTATGATATTAGTAATCACTAGTCATAGTGATTAATATTGTTGAACATCTATCTATAAGATATATAAGTATATAATCAAAGAATAGTTCAAGAAAAATAATCATTAAAATGTAATACAAAAAAGATGTTGAGACTAGAAAAAGTGCAGAGAAGGCAACAAAGATGATTAGGGAACTGGAGGCTTAACAGTACAATGAACAGTTGCAGGAATAAGTATTTCTAGTCTAGCAAAGAGAAGGACTAGACTATCCTTGACATGATAGCAGTCTTCCAATATTTGAGGGGCTATCATAGAGAAGAGGGGGTCAACCTATTCTCCAAAGCACCTGAGAGCAGGACAAGAAGTAACAGATGGAAGATTATCAAAGAAACATCCAAGTTAAATGAAGGAGAAATTTCCTTACAATGAGAACAATTCAGTGGAATGGCTTTCCTCCAGAAGTTGTGGATTATCTATCACTAGATGTTTTCAAGAAGAGGCTGGATCATTTATCCAGAATGGTATAGATCTCTTACTCAAGCAGAGGGTTGAACTAGAAGACCCCCAAGGTCCTTTCCAATTCTGTTATTTTAAGTTCAAAGCATTAGTATTGACAATGTCCACATTAGAACTATTAGGATAAGGTAAAGGTAAAGGTTCCCCCGCACATGCGTGCTAGTCGTTTCCGACTCTAGGGGCCGGTGCTCATCTCCGTTTCAAAGCCGAAGAGCCAGCGCTTGTCCGAGGACGTCTCCGTGGTCATGTGGCCGGCATGACTAGATGCCAAAGGCGCACAGAACGCTGTTACCTTCCCACTGGAGTGGTCCCTATTTTTCTACTTGCATTTTTACGTACTTTCGAACTGCTAGGTGGGCAGAAGCTGGGATGAGTAACAGGCGCTCACTCTGCTACGCGGCACTCGGGATTCGACCCGCCAAACTGCCGACCTTCTGATCGACAAGTTCAGCGTCCTAACCCACTGAGCCACCGCGTCCCTTAGGATAACATACATATAAATAAAAAAAACAAATCAAGCCCAGAATGTAATTAAATAAAAGAAAGTATTTGGCTAATAGCAGAAGGACAACAGAGGGCAGAGAGGAAGTTTAGTGAATACTTATCATGGGCAGTTCTACTGAAAAGATTATCTGTCCTGTCCACCAAAGGGTTTCAGATAATGACGACACTGGGAGTTCATCCTCATATTTGTTTGTCATGTTATGAAGACAGTCCACTTACCATTCATGGAGGACATAGTCTCAAGATGCACCCCCCTCTTGATACCAGCCTGCCTTTGAGAAAACATTAGGTTAGTTGTGCTCCAGCCTGAAATAAGGTTTTTTTCCTCCTACTCTGGCATAAGACCTCCCCTTAGATTTTATACAAAGATAAGAGTTTTTGGAGATTAGTGTGATCCATTGTAATTAGCAAGTCTGCAGTTATTAAAATTGGCAGTAGAAGCTCACTGGAAGGTAAGTCACTATCTGAGGTTGTAATGGAATATGGCTTAACTTTCTGGCAACCAACTGAGGGACTTCTATTTAGATAATATAAACAAATAAAAAAACAGTATTCATTTGTGACCATAAGCATTGATTCACATGTTTTTCCCCATTACTCAGTTTGGAGAAGATTTGCTCAGACTTCTAAAAATAGTCTCCATCTGATTGAGAATTGGTTCCTTCCAATTAAATATTGTCTTTATTGAATGTCACCATTTTGTTAGAGTTTTGAAAGTTGCCTTAAATGGGCATAACAAGATCTGCACTTGCAGTCTTTTTAGTAAACAAAAATGTAGGGGCTACCATACCAGCATTGTCTTAGCTACATTTAAATAATCATTAGTGTGCTTCAGATAGACAAATAATATGATCAGTGTATAAAACAAAGAAACCTTCAACCATCAGACCCCACATCCTTTTTTTTCTGAAGGGCCAGATTTTTTTTCATTTTGATTAATTCATGAGGTCTATACTATGAACAACAATAGCTTTTATCAAGACTTTCATCTGTCTGAAAACTGAGGTCCAGACACAGATTTTTAAATACAGCCATTTCCCTGAGCAATTAGGATATCATGATCCACAAAAGAAAGAGCTAGCAACATTCAGTTCTCACCACCTAGATTTCTTAGCATATTTTTCTTCAAATAAGAAATTAAATACTCACACCAGGAAATAATTGGCCATCCAAAAAGGCACTCTGTGTGATACCTGCCCATGTGGAAATGAAAGAAAATGAAATGTAAGAAAGAATTAAGTTCTGTTTTAGCCATCCCAAGGTTTATTTAAACTAATTATGCAATTAGTGAAATATAAAGTCTGTTCCAAAGTGATTGAGAATGAAAAGAAAAAGGGAAACATACAAGCTGAACTTTTAAGTTAGCATAGAGAAGCTAGCTGGGTGACTTGTTGGGCCAACCATCTCTCTTAGCTCAATCCCCCCTGCCCCAGGTTTGCTGCTATGGGGAAAACATGAGGCAGAAGTTAACCAAAATACCTTTGCTCAAAAAGTCATGGTGGCACAGTGGTTTAGAATGCAGTATTGCAGGCTAACTCTGCCCAGAGTCTGGAGTTCGATCCTTGTTGAGTCAGTCTTCCAAACTGAGGATCCAGATTGTTGGGGGCAATATGCTGACTCTGTAAACCACTTAGGGCTGTAAAACACTGTGGAACATTATATACAGTAAGTCTAAGTGCTATTGCTATTGCTGTTTTAAAAGGTGGGATAAAAAAATCTAATAATAATCATAATTCTTAGAGTAGTATTTTGTGAGCAAAAGAGAAAATGTCATTCTTATTTAATCCTTCAGGGGTGTCAGGGGTCTTTGCCCTCAATTCCATGTCCTACAGACATACGGGTTAAGATACTCACATATCTAAATAAATAGGTTTATTTTATTCAGCTTAAATACTATTCAGTTCATATGCCGGATAGATTGTGAGTGACTTACTAAAATATGTAAACAGAACTTAAACAATAGAGAACCAACGTTGCATAACAATATAATAATACATTATACACTAGGACAATACTAATCAAACATTCTAACTGCAACAGGTATTTACCCCGAAATCCAAGCAATATAGAATCCAATTGAATTCCAGGAAGCCTTCCCTTCCTCACCTTATGGATGGACAGATGCTATCAGAAGAAATCAGTCCTGAAGATATATTCACAGCAAGATATGCTTGTAGGAGAACATTCATTTCTATTTTATCACACTAAATATCTTCTACTTGTTTCTTGATGAAGGGGATCATCTTACTCACAGATAGACAACTCCTGGCTCACTGGTAGCCTTCCACTGAGGATCTGTATATTGCACGAAACAGAAGGAGGGCTGAGAAAATATCTATTGACTCCTTACATCCTGGGCATAAACAATTTCATCTCCTCTCCTCTGGATGCCACTATAGGGCATTGCATGCCAAAACAACTAGACACAAAGACAGTTTTTTTCCCCATGCCATCACTCTGCTGAATACCTAACTCCCACAGCACTGTTTTAGGCCTAAAGATATTTACCCATATAGTAGGCAGTATTGGTATTATCCTTCTCATCTTTTCTATTACCTACTCCTGTTGGAATCTTATGACTCTCACTTTGTTGGTTGTGCCTTATGATTTATGATTGCAATTTATGATTTATAATTTAGTTGTTTGAATGTACACTGAGAGTTTATGGACCAGAGACAAATTCCTTGTGTGTCCAATCACACTCTGTCAATAAAGAATATTCTATATTCTAAATGCCAGTTCTCAGTAACTGTGGTTTCAGGCATATTATATGTTTGAAGCTAGTTTACTCTCACTTGAGCTACTGTATATTGCTCTCGCTTGAGCTGATATTATCAGAATGTTTAATGAAATATTAAAATTAGAAGTAAAAGTATTCTGGCTTTCAATCTTAAACATGAAGTCAATATTATAGACTCAAATCACCATTCTGAATTTCCACGGTCTGGCGAAGCCAACAACCAATTCATTGTAATCAACTTTTTGCTTTAAGTCATTGTTTTCCCACTGAAATACCTGATTCACTGAAGATTCTTGTACTTTGGAAATACATATTAAAATTTTAAAAAGAAATTGTTTGGGCTTGAAAATATAAAGACTGCTCAAAAGATGGAGATTAGAAACAGAACTTAACTGATATATTTAAAATAGACATGCTGCTGCTATTGCTGTTGGTGTTGCTGGTGCTGTTGTGATTAACATATGCTTCAGTTTTGGAATTTTTGAATTCTACCATGTTCCAAAGAGTATCATATTTTTTTTAATCAATCTCCTTAAAAACCAAGGTCGTACAAATAGGTTTATGTTTTTTTCTTAATATCTCCACTCTAATAACACTTCAATCTTTTTTTGCTCAGACTACCAGCATTCTCAAAATAATTAGATTTTTTTCTTTTCTTTTTTTTTTTTGTAAGCAGAACACAATCAACCCTAGAATTAAAAAACCCATAAATATTTGGGAACAACTGCTTACTATTAAATATAGAAGAACAAAAGCCTACCCACATCCATATAATTACACAATGATTCTCCTGGTTCCAAATCATATTGTTTCCCAGCATACAAAATATTCAAAATTTCTTCTCTTTTTCTTCTCTTTCCTTCCCTTCTTTTCTCCTTCTTCTGAAAAAAGTAAAGGAATCAACAGGCCTAACCTGTGTTCAGATTACATTAATGACTATATAATATCCAAAGCATTGCATAGGTTTTAGCCACACTACTCCCGTTTATATAATAGGATTTGCATGGCTAAAGGTCTGTGCAGTGCTTTCAAAATGTACCCTCAAGGCCTGACATGAATTCATGAAACCCTACAATTTCTGAATTAATACCAAAAGATGATACTGGATGGATTTAGATGCTCATTAGTTAGCAGTTTTCTAATTAAAACCCAGCATTTTAAGTTTTTTGGGAAAGAAGTGGGGGTTAGGCTATTTATGACAGAACAGTGGCTGTTGACAGCAGGCAACTCTAATTTTCCTAACACTTTTATTTCAGACCATGCATTAAGCCCAAAACCATGAGAATGGAGTTGCACACATTTCTTCTGGATACTTCTAAGAAGTCATCACGCTGCTAAGTTGCTTATTGATAGTGTGTGTAATATACCCATGGGGTTGTGACTATTTTTTTTCCTTGCATGAATAATGTCCATGTGATGAGAAGGAGAGCCACAAAGCTACATACTTTGAGGAATATTAAGTGTGAGCTGATGATAGGGAAATGTCATGTTTAATCAGCATGGCTAAGGACACGGGCTTCCTGAAATGAGTGAAAAGAAGAAGATTCATAAATCAGTTGGATGGCAAGCAATCCACAATTGTTTCCTTTCACCCTACAGGATTTACAGATGGTTTCATTTCCATATGCAAAACTTTCTGTCTTTTTTCCCTCTGAGGAAATCCTAATCAGTAATGTTAATGTCACACATAGGCCTCCAGTCTTTCCTGAATGCACTGAATATAGTACAAGATACATCAAGTAAACAGATTCAGGATGCATATTATAGGAAACCAATCTATCTTTTTGTCTGGATATGAAAAAGCTGACATGCCTCAAATATGCTAACTTACTGAGAAGATTTGGAACACTTCAGATGCCCAATATTTTATAAACAAGCAAACATCCAAATGCAAAATGTAGGAATATGGATACACACTGGACCCATAGTTAAGTCTGAAAACATACATTGCAGCAATCTTGCTAAAGCTAAATATATCTGGCTGGATCTATTCACTATCAGAATCCATGGAAACCTATGTCTGTTGACAGAATATGTTAAACAACTATTTTATGTAGAGAAACAAGAACAACATCATGGGGTTTACTATAAGATATCTGTGAATAGAGCTATCAGAAAGGCATCCACTGCGTATTAAAAACAGATGGAGCATCAGTTGTACTATTGTTCTCGTGCTTGAGCAGGGGGCTGGACTAGAAGACCTCCAAGGTCCCTTCCAGCTCTATTCTATTCTATTCTATTCTATTCTATTCTATTCTATTCTATTCTATTCTATTCTATTCTATTCTATTCTATTCTATTCTATTCTATTCTAGCCACCATCTTGACTTTTTTTAAAATCACATCCTGCTCTCAATCTGTTTTGAATTGAACAAAAGTGTCGATAGTGCAGCAGTGAGTTTCTGTAAGAACTTATTATTAGACTATTCCCTTTATATTTTGTGAATGAATAGGAAACAGCAATCTTGAGTTTTGAATTGGGTCTGAATAAACCAGTTGAATGTGGAACTGTAAAAGCACAGCAAACTCCTTGGTTCAGAACTCCAAACAAGCTCAACATATCAAGGTAAAAGTTTATAAGCAGAATCCTTTGGAAGTCCAAGGAATTATCATCACCTTGTGGCAGAATAAAAACAGGAAAACATCATGCACAAGAAGCTCTCTAGACATAACCCTATATGATTAATAAACAGTCAGTTCTATTAAAAGTTGGTAAACCATATTTATCTTTAGGGTGGTCCCTACCAGCACTTTTCCATACTGAAAAACTGGCAGAACTTGGTGCTCAACATTAGAGAAGCAACATAGGAAATTGAGATTCGAAGAACTATCATTTAGCAGCGATTTTATGAGAAATGTAAATAAATGAAGAAAATTGACCAGTGTTTTATTGGTGTATTTAAACTCTGCCTTCTACTTTGTCCTTTGCATGTATTTGTAAATAATGAAGTATTCTGAAAAAGCTAATGATCCTTAAATTTAAAAAGTAAAGTTTTGTCCTGACCAGTTGTGTCCAACTCTAGTGACTGGTGCACATCTCAGTTTCTTAGCAGAGGGAGCCAGCATTGTCCCAAAACACTTCCATGGTCATATGGCCAGCATGACTATATGTCAAGGTGCATGGAACATTGCTACCTTCCCACCAAAGTGGTACCTACAGTATTTATCTACTTGCATTTGCATGCTTTCGAACTGCTAGGTTGGCAGGATCTGAGGTAAGACGAGAGCTTACCATGTCATGCAGTACTTAGGTCTCGCACTGCCCACCCACCCCTTTCAAAAAATAACTAGGTAAAAGCACTGTGCTCAGGAAATAATCTGATTTAGTTCAAAGTCAGATTATTAAAACAATAGGATCACTGAATGATATTGAGCATAATTGTCAATTGCTACACATGGCTGGAATGTTTAAGCTAAACAGGTTTATTTTCAAGAGTAAGGTGGGAGACAGAAATATATCTTTCATTTTATTTTTAAACAATTGTGATCCTTATATAATTAACATGGATTCTGCATGTAGGGTTTGAAGTGGTGTATATGCTTTTCAGTGAAACATATGGACATCAAAAATATCACTGTTCCACTGAGAACAGTAGTCTAAATGATATCTCCTGGACCAAGGCCAAGCTTAGATCTTTATTAAATGTTAATGACATCCACCTGATGAACAGGAGAACCTGGAGAAAACAAGATGTTATTTCTAAAATTCATTACCAGTATCACCATTCTCCTACTATATCAAATTAAAATGTAATACTTATAACAAGTGAAATAAGTTGTTAATCATCTCACTACTGCTGGCCTGGAATATTATTCTGCATTTTAAAAGAATATTAACAATACAAAGGAAATAATTAAGTTCCATACAGTCTATCTAATTCACTTATGATGAATAAACCATTCAGATGGTTTTCAATATCTGCATATCAAGCAGGCATTAAAAAAAGGAATCTTTAGTAGCTTTGATTCAGATCAGTGTTTCTCAACCTTAGCCACTTTAAGATATGTAGATTTCAAATTCCAGCATGCTGGCTGGGGAATTCTGGGAGTTGTCCACATCATAAAGTTGTCAAGGTTGAGAAACACTGATTTAGACATAATATACACTAGATTAGATGGATGCTTATATGTATACCTTTTGCATCATGCATCTGCAACAAAGTACATATAAACAAATGTTGTCAACAGAGTCACTTGACAATGAGATAGGCAGCATGTAAATTAATTAATTAAATGAATAAACAAGCAAACAAACAGTATAAATGATGTGCAGTTTCCTATATGAAAAAGCTGAGAGTTCAGATTTGAAAGCTCTATGTATTTCAGTGAACACCTCTATTTCTGAATAAATAGAAAGCTTTGCTATTTAAAACCTACATTGGCTTATTATTTGTTTTGCATGCCTGGCTTGCCTTAAAAAATGGATAAGGAGGTTCATTTCTGAGGAGGAGAACTGAGCTGCCAAGGAAATCTCTAAATCTTATTTATCTCTGGATTCAGAACTCCAATATCTGGTGAAAGGAAAGAGATTGCCAGATACGTGCTGGAAGATTCTGAGAATCTGTAGGATTCACATACCTTTCCAAACTCAATGGTAGATCAACAAGCAGAAAGAAGGCCTGTTAGAATATGTTGTTGAAAAAATGGTTTGTTTAACAGAGTATTATTAATACACAGTGGAAGTTGTACTGGGACTTTTAGGCAAACAGTAATGCACTAACACGAGTTTTATAACTTATTTTTAGTCAGACAACAAAAAGAAAACACAGTAAGAAATAGTCCAAGTATCAATCCAGTATCATGCACATAAAAGTCAGTCCATAAAAAACATAGTATCAAAATACAAAAGCTGCTTACCAATATCAAAAACAATATACACTGTAGCAAGCAGTTGATTCTTGAGAGAATAAATATCAAGTTAGCAAACAAGAGAACAAGAGGTATCCAAACACTAACATCAAACACATATACAAGAGCAACTATGTGTAACATCTAACTCTCTTTTATGTGGAATAATTACAGCCACACCCTTAGGCCGTTTAACTCCTTAAAGGTGCTTTTACTCCATTATATAATATTGTCACCCAAATCAAGTTTAATCTCTAACAATCTCCCCTTTTGGGTGGCATATTATACATATATTTTTACAATCTCAAATTACACATATCACAAACAGATTTATGCTTTATAGCACCCTGAGCTTTAGTAAACTGGTCAGCAATATTATCTTCAGTTGCACAATATTCCAGTTTAATCAAATTATCTTTAACACATTGTCTGACATTTAGATACCGTAGATCTGTATGTTTTGATCTAGTTTTCACTGCAGCATTAGTTGCTAATTTTATAGCTGCTTGATTGTCTTCATACACTTTTATTGGTTCATTACAATTTAAACCCATATCAAACAATAATTGTTTCCATACCAATAGCTCAGTACATAATAAGGATAAACAAGAAAATTCGGATTCAGTTGTTGATAAGCTTATATGCTTCTGTCTGTTAGACCTCCATCCTACTAAAGCGTTTCCCAATAATACAACCAATCCTGAAGTGGATTTCCTGGTTACAGTATCAGATGCAAAACTAGCATCTGCAAATGCTTTTAGTTCCAATTCCTTTGTTGGCTCTAGATATAGAGAATAATGTATGGTGTGTTTCAAATATCTTAAAACTCTTTTCGCACCTTGCCAACATCTGATTGTAGGATTCTCACAATATCTAGCTAAATGATTAACTGTAAATGCTATGTCAGGTCTTGACCAGTTACATAAATACATCAAGCTGCCTATTAATGATTGATATATCTTTTTATCAAAGACATTGCTGTTATCTGCTGAACTCTCAAAACCTTGAACCATAGGTGTTTTTACTGGTTTACAGTTTTCCATATTATAACGTTTCAGCAAACCATTAATTTTCTTAGCTTGAGACAGTTTAAATCCTTTACTAGTCCTGACAATATCCAGCCCTAGATAATGACTAATAGCTCCTAGATCTTTTACTCTAAATTTTCTTTTTAACCCTGAAATTATTCTTTCAGTTTCTGTTTCATCTTTTGCTATAATAGCAATATCATCAGTGAATAATAATAACAATGATAATTCACTATTTTGCTGTTTTATAAATAAACAAGGATCTGCAATACTAGCTTTAAATCCCAAACTATTTAACTCTTTTACTAAACATCTATTCCACTCATAACCTGACTGTTTTAGACCATACAAACTCTTATTCAGTTTCCAACAGTACCCTACCTTACTTTCTATTCCTGATGGAACTTTCATATATATATATATCATGGTTTAATGTTGCATGCAAATAAGCAGTTTCAATATCTACATGTTTTATACTATAATTCTTATTTGCTGCCCAAACTAAAGCAGCCCTAAGAGTGGAAGCTCTTAACGTTGGGGAAAATACTTCATCATAATCAGTATTATTCTGTGCAAATCCTTGAGCAACTAATCTTGCTTTATGTATTACCTCTCCTGTAACACTTTCTTTCAGTTTAAAAACCCATTTACATCCAATTAACTTTTCTGTTTTAGGTATTTTAACCTCTTGATAAACATTAAGATCTTGCAAAGACTTTATTTCTTTATCCATAGCTACTTTCCAATTCTTTCTTTCATTCTCAGGATACATTTTTATTTCTTCAACATTAGAAGGTTCAATGTCTATTTGACAAATTAAACCTGCCTCGAAACGATCAGGCTGTCGTCTTTCCCTGTTAGACCTTCTGAGAATTATTGGACTTATAGGTACATTTACATTATTATCTTCTTCCTCTCCTGTCTCCACTATCAGTGGTTCTTGTTTGATCTCTCTAGCAGGTTCCTCCTCTTCTTTATCACTTTCATTTGAGGAGTTAGTTAAATCTTGTTGAGGAATATATACAATATCTTCTATCCTTTCCCAGCCTGACTGTTCTTGAAAAACAGCGCTAGAACTACAATAAATGTTTTTAGTACCTTTCTCCCAGAACCGATAAGACTTATGGTTTAACTCATAGCCAACAAAAAATAATTGTTTAGCTCTATGTTCTCCTTTATTTCTTATTGAACTTGGAATATGTACCCAAGCAGGTGTCCCAAATGTGTGAATATAACTAAGATTTGGTTTTCTCTTATACCATAAGGTATAAGGAATTTTACCTGTAGCTGAACTAACCACATTGTTTAAAATATGATTAGCACATTTTGCTGCTTCTCCTCATAAGCTATCAGGTAAACCAGAATCTTCAATCATAGATCTAATCATAGCTTGCAATGTTTGGCCCCTCCGTTCACCCAATGCATTATGCTGAGGTCTATAAGGAGCTGTACGTCTATGCTCTATTCCCTCTGAAACTAACAGCTCATTGAACTGTTTATTAACAAACTCAGTTCCATTGTCTGTTATTATGGTTTTTACATTTAACTGAGTTTTCCTTTGTACAAACTTGAGCCAATTAGATATTGTTTGTATAGTTTCAGTTTTTGACGTAAGGAGATAACAGAACCCATATCTGCTATAATGGTCTAGAATATTTAATATGTAGCAAGCACCCCCTAAACTGGGTTTCATAGGACCTATCAAATCCATAAATACCAGTTCTAATGGAGTTGTGGTTTTAAATCCATCTAACCTATTAGCTGGTGCTGCCCTGCTCTTTTCTCTACCACATACGTTACACTGTAGATATTTCTTACAAGCCTTTAACTTAAACCCATTAGACAAAGCTACAGTTTTTTTTAGTGTATTAAAATTCACATGACCCAATCTTCTATGTAATAAATGAATACATTCATCATGTGGTTTTTGATTTGTACAAGTAGTAGCCATTATTATAGGATCATTGCTAATTACAAACAAACCGTCTTTCATATTAGCTATTAAGTTCACTTCATTCTTTTGAATAAGACATTCCTCCCCTTGGAAAGTAACTTTAAAACCTGCTTCCAATAATGCCTTAACTGATAATAGATTATAATCACATCTGGGAACATATAGCATTTCCAAATTTTGTTTTAAAAGTGAACAGTAAACCTTACCCTCTCCAGAAACCTTGACTCTCCAGCCATTAGCCATAGAAATATATTTTTTACTAGACCTTATATTCTCAAAATCCCTTTTTATTTTTGAAATACAGTGTGTAGCTCCACTATCTACCACCCACCAATTGTGGTTATTAGTAGTTCTATTAGCTACAGCTACATTAATCAGCTTTTTATTCTTTCTATGGCTTTCCTTTCTCTGACAATTACTATTCTGACAAAACTTAGCAATATGTCCCTTTAACCCACAATTAAAGCATTTCCTTAAAATATAAGCAGATTCAGTCTTCTTTATTTCTTGTTGCAATGGCTCTCTCAACTGTTTTCTCTCCATACGACATCTTGATTCTTCCAACAACCTTCCAGTTATTGAAGAAACAGTTAGGTCTTCTTTGGACAAAACCTCCAAGGACGATACAAAGGCATCGTAGCTCTCATCCAATGATGATAAAATGATGTAAACCTGGTGAAGCTCTGAGAAAATAAGTTCTTTTTCTTGCAGTTCCAACAAAGTTGCTTTTATAAAGTTAAGGTGAGCTAACATATCGCCATTCTTTTCCAGTCTAGCTCTAAATAGCTTTCTGGTAAGATTTATATGAGCACCAACACTGTCCCGAACAAAAATCTTTTTCAACTTAGCCCAACATTTAGCAGCAGATTCTTCTCCACGCACATGGACTAGCTGTTGGTCTCCTAATGTTAGCCCAATGATAGATAAAGCCTTATCATTGTCTTTATTGAAGTCTACAATCTTCTTGTTATCTTCTTCATTAGTTGGATCCCAGGCAGTCACATCAGGAGGATTATGGACTATTTTCCAAAGACCTTGATTTTGTAATAGCAAACTACATTGTGTAGACCAGGATACGTAGTTTGACCCATTAAGCCAGGTAATGCAGAATGGATTGAATAGTCCTTGTGCCATTGTCTGAATTTGAAAACTCAGTTAGGAAATATAAATACAATACTGTGCCAGTCCTCAGCACCACACTGGATCTGGGCCCATAACCATTGTTAGAATATGTGTTTGATGTTAGTGTTTGGATACCTCTTGTTCTCTTGTTTGCTAACTTGATATTTATTCTCTCAAGAATCAACTGCTTGCTACAGTGTATATTGTTTTTGATATTGGTAAGCAGCTTTTGTATTTTGATACTATGTTTTTATGGACTGACTTTTATGTGCATGATACTGGATTGATACTTGGACTATTTCTTACTGTGTTTCTTTTTGTTGTCTGAGTAAAAATAAGTTATAAAACTCGTGTTAGTGCATTACTGTTTGCCTAAAAGTCCCAGTACAACTTCCACTGTGTATTAATAATACTCTGTTAAACAAACCATTTTTTCAACAACATATTCTAACAAGGCCTACACAAACCTACAAAATGGCTCCCAGTCAAACTTGGGTCATAGAAGTTGTTTCTCCGTCTTCCCAATGCAATAGGTAGAACCATGCTGTTTGTCTGTCTATCCATCTATCTATCTGTTTGATGTTTATCCTGCCTTAATTAGTTTTTAAGTAAGTCAGGATGGCAATTAGGCCATCATTCTATTCTCATCTGTCAATCATTAGAATTCAGGCTATCTTTAAAGCAGGGGTCTTCAAACTCGGCCCTTTTATGACTCATGGACTTCAACTACCAGAATTCCTCAGCCAGCATGCTGGCTGAGGAATTCTGGGAGTTGAAGTCCATGAGTCATAAAAGGGCCGAGTCTGAAGACCCCTGCTTTAAAGTCTCCAGGAGCTCTTTGTAAGGGGTGGGAGATGAATTCCTTATCATACATGAATGTCATGGAGGAGAGCTACAAAACCTTTGGTTCCCTGTTATGTTTTTGATTGGGTTCCTGCCCAATATCAGGAGCATAATCTGGAAGCTGCAAAATGGGTTCTGGGAAACCATGAAATGGTCAGCCCTGTATAGCTTATTGATAACGTTGTCCTATAATGTAATTATCTTCATTAGGGTTTACTCCTTTACTCCTATCAGTTTGTAGTACTATAGTTTTAATCTCATTTTGCAAATGAGGGATGAAATATCAGTGAACTGCTATGTTTCCAAAACACACCTTCCTAATAATTTTTGCCCTGAACCAACACCCAAATCATTTTAAACTCCCAGAAAGTTTATATTTCACTCCAGATATTTCATGACATAAAAAAAAGCAAAAGGAAGAGTAGAGATCACAATCATTCTCAAATGCTGCAATAATGGACTACTATAAATAAATCAGAGGAATGTTATAGGATGGTCAGAAATCAAATGTTCCATTAGAATCAAATTTTCATCATAAAAGCTAACAAAGCAACAAGGTTTCTCTCTTAACTGTACACTGAGCAGAAAAACATTAAGCCAGAAAGTCATTTGATGACCACTTCCATTTTTGCCATTCTCCCAGATACCCTTATTAAATAAAGATTAAAGTTTTCTGAATACTTTCATCTGCTTTGAAATCATGGAATAGCTTCTTGCTACCTCCCTTTTTGGCCATTCACAAAGTGCTGTTTTCAGCTGAGTGAATTTATTCCATTTACCAATATGGAATGAGCAGAGGTTGAGACAGTTCAGAGAGGCAAGTGCCTTTATATAAATCTGTTTTTAGCAACAGACAATCATTCTGACTGTCATTCATCTGGGCAAAGCAAAAGCAACATTTCTTGGCTGGCTGGTTCAGATCAACATTTCAGCATGTTCTTGTAATATCCCAGTAGAAGTTTACATGTAAATGGAAAATCTTCCTTCTGATATTCCTTTGTGTGTGTATGTCTGCGTGTGCGTGTGTGTGCATGTGTATCTCCTTTATCACAAATGGTGGTTGGCTGATTTCATTTACATGAAAGCCCCTCAACAAAAATGAGTCTTAAAGAAATAGGAAATAAGCCTGTGAAATTAGCCTGAACAAAAATAAACAAAATTAGGAAATTACCTTGAAAATTCATTGGTAAACCTGGTTGATCATATTCCACCCCATTGTGTTCTGCTTTACCCAGACTTATTTCATAGCCATAGGTTTATTCAGGAAAAGAATTAGTCTATGGAAGAAGAAAAAAGAGACAAGGATAAAAGAGAAAAGAATAATATTAAAGATGCATAACAATACATTCATATAAATGAATCTCATATTTCCAATTAGGATTAAAAGAAACTAACATTCTTTCCCCAAGTCAGATTATTCAAAATCCTTTGATTTCAAATGTACATAATTTTGTGGTTACTTACAAACCATTTCTGGACTTTCTGAATAAAAGAGAAATGAAATTTTGATTTTGGGTTTTTACAATTAAGTGGATTGTTGCTATAGACAATTAAGTGGATTGTTGCTATAGAAACAATCCACTTGCTATAGAAATGGCTAGTTTTTTGTTTTTTTTTAATCCCATTTATATCCCGCCCTTCTCCGAAGACTCAGGGCGGCTTACAATTTAAAGCACAAATCAATGTGCTTAGCAATAGCCTTCATTCTAGGTATATGCCTGCTTATTAGGGCTTTCGGCCCGCCCCCCCCAGCGGCATTTTTACAAAGTCAGCTTATTGCCACCAACAATCTGGGTCCTCATTTTACCTACCTCGGAAGGATGGAAGGCTGAGTCAACCTTGAGCCTGGTGGGATGCGAACCTGCACTAATTGCAGGCAGCTGGTGTTACTTAAGGAGGCAATAGCCCACTGCTCCACCAAGGCTATTACTATTAGATATAACTAAAGTTATATTACTTTATATTTTTATACCAGGCTTGCCACTTCTTGGAAAAGGCTGATCTCACTTCCTTGAACCACACTCAAGGTTACGTCTTGAAATGATGATTGTGATGTGCTTTCATGTGGAGATGCCTTTGAAGGCAACTCCAAAGCTAAAGCAGATCCGTAATGTGACAGCCAAATTTCTGTTGAGTATTCCTCGTTGAGGGCATGGGATTCCAGTCCTGGCTCAGTTTTGCTGGTTACCCACCGTTTTCTCAGCCAAATTCAAAGTCTTGTTTTAAAACTTGTTAGGTATTTGTTATGGCTTGGGACCTGCCTACCTAAAAGACCAACTACCCACTCAGACCCATTCAACAATGCTCAAGGGTGCCTTCCAGGAAGTGTTATCTGGAAATCTTCCCATACAGCAACCCCAACACTATGGAGTTGCCTCCCTATCCTTCATTCTTCTCTGTTACTTTTAAATGCAATTTGAAAACATAATTTTATATACTGGCATTTTCTTCCTTTGTTATGTATTGGTGGCTATTTTCTGTTATGTATTTCTATTAACTAAAGCTTTCATTGTCAATGTTGTAAACTATGATGGGCTGATTTTGCTTGGAGCAAATGTATAAATAAATATGATTGTTCAGGAATCATGCCATTCAGTGTGTGGGGCAGAGGTGGGAGAGTAGAATTGCTAATACCTTTAATAGATCTTAGAAGATATTTTATAACTGGGCTTTAAAAATGATGGATTTGTTGGAAAATCATGCTTTGGACAAAGAGTTGCTTACATCTGAACTACCGTATGTAATGAGCAGGAAGGAAGCATCCCTCCTAGAAACCCAATGGTTATTGAGTAATGTATAGAGCACCACATAGCCCTTTCCATGATAGAAGAATTCATCTTTTGTTCAAATGAATAAGTCAACATTCTTATTAAGCATATTAAACTGATTAAGTCCTTGTGCTGCAATGCAGCCTCAATTGAAGGGTCTGATTCAGCCCAGTCGAGTTGACAGAGAGAGATAGCTCAGCTCCCACTGTTGTCTTAGATCAGGACATGTGTCAATCATTGGGCAATGAACTGCCCCTGGCTGTCCGTCCTCATTTCTTCATGGTGGGAGGCATGTTGTCCTTTCAGAAGAATTTATTTTCGCCTGCCTTCCCTACTAGCCTGGTTATGACAGGTCTGCCCTGTTTATGGCATTTAGCATATGGCTAACTGTGGTTCCATTCCATAGTTTAATAACAATAGTCAAGACAGAGTATTTGAATTGAGCTGAGAGCATTTCTTTGTCTTGCCTCAATCATCGGTTTGTATGTCGATCTGAGAAATAATTAGCATCTTTCATACATGCACTTAAAGATCCTGATGGGATCATCTTTCATAATTTTGCATAGCTTGTATTAAGTAATAATACATACTGCACTATGATTTTTTTTTACTGTCACCAAAATGCAACCAACAGCCTGTAATCATGGAGGTGTGGATCTAAAAAAAAGGATGGGCAATTTTGGGGTAGCCCAGAGCTGCATACTGTAGGTTTGGCATCTGAAAGCCATAAAGTGAGTATCAACAGCCACAATGGAACGTCAAGGGCCACATGAAGCACTGGGGTCAGAGAATGCCCATCTCTGGCCTTAAAAAATACATTGCCTGTATTTTCATTATTTCATTATTACATTTCCATCTATTCTTTGCAGTTCTAAGCAATTTACAGCAAATATCATAAAAGCATTGCAAGTGAGTGAGCTTACAATTTCTCTCTCCTTTTCTTTCTTTCAATATCACCCATCCCTCTGGTTTAATTAGGGGAGGGTGGGGGGGAATAGGATAGCTTCCTGAACCCTTTTGACTAATGCGGTCAATAAATGTTACCATTACTGTACTATTTGATAAAAAATTAAAAAAGAAAATATATATCTAGAAGATATAGTGGTTTTGTAGTGGTAAGAATTAAATCTGAATGCATATTGCACAGAAAAACCATTTCAAAGCCACAGAGGAGACAGCAAGTCTATATAATGTGAAACACTAAGTCACTATTCTTTCTACCTCTTCAATAACACCTTTTATTTATTTCTTGGGTTAGGAATGAAAGTATTCTGAATTACCTGGATCAGAGAATGCTGATGCATAATCTCTAAATGAAGTTGATATGAACTGCATTAGCCCCCACCAGTAAGGCAAAGGGTATAAAGGATGGTGGGAATTTCACTTCCAGGGTAGTGTTGTGATTCAGGGTCAGCCTGTGGGTTCGGCAGTTGGGTCGGACGATTCAGAGGAGGAGGAGGGGGGTGTTGGAGAGCTTGCTGAGAATAGTATTGAGGCTCCACAGAGCCCTCAGCCAGGCCCCTCCCATCTGGTCACGACGCAGACCCAGCTGTGTGAGCCTGACAGCGTGGATGAAGATGACCTACAGCTGGCCCTGTTCAAGGACGCCCGACACAGGAAGCAGTCAATCAGGAGTAAACAGAGGAAGGCAATGGGGCACCTCGGAAGGAGGCAGAGAGAAGCCATGCCCTGATCTGTTTAAAAGGGGAATGTGTGGGAGGGCTGGTTTGCTGAAGGCAACCGTTTGAATAGCTCCGGTTTCATGGTTCGTGTCTTGTTTTGCTCTGTTTTACGTTAATAAATTTGGCAGGCTTAGTTCCAGCCTCTTGCCGTTTGTAAAGAGGTTGTCCCTGCCTTTTCTGTAGGGCCGGTAGTAGGCTGGTACAGAACAGGTAGCTGGAAGAAGATGCTACTATTCTTTAGGCTAAAACCCCCAGTGGGACTTATTTCCATATGTTCCTTTTGCATTGCAATTACTTTTAAAGATTATTCAAACTCAGTTTTAGAAACATTGTCATGCTTTCTCTTTGATGTATCAATCTCATGATGTCTAAGAAAAGGGGAAAGTAAACCACTGCTGGCAACTAGAAGCTGCAATAGATGGTTCAGCAAAGCTCTTACATTACTAGTACCACCCTATATGAACAAAGCATTGCTGAATATCTCAGTTAATCCAATTAAACTTTTAACTGTTGTTCCATCTAGTTTCTTCACTCTCTATATAATCAGCCTCAGGTTACTTTATGCGACATAATGATTTTATTATAGATTATAATCATTTCATTATACGTTTTAATCTGTGAAAGTTTTCCTCCATTCATCTTAATTTACACAGAGATTATTGGTTTCTAATTCATCAAACACATCCTGTTTTTGAGACTCTTGAAATCAGATATATAGTTCAGTATCTCCAGATGGGATCAAACATACAAATTAACAACACAAAAGGAAACAGATCTGAATTTTATTCACAGACACATACGTATTTGAAAGAAAAGAATGTATACAATCTTCTTGGTTTTCATTTTCATTTAAGTGGAGAATTCCCTCAGCACACTTATGGGACAATTAATCTCCAAATTCAGTAAAAGCTTTCTGAATTAGGACTTGACATATCTCTTTGTTTCCATAACACTTTTTTGAGGTTTTTCAGCACCATTTATGTTCTTTAAAAGTATTTTCAAAATGCACAGATAAATATGATATGTACTGTATATATTCATCCCACCAAAAAAAATCACTTCTTTTTTAATTCAGGGTGCTGAGAAATGAATCATGTTCCACATTTTATTCCAAAATAAGCAAAATCCACTTTCCATTTTTCATCATTTTCACATGACCAAATTTCTGGAGTAAGATTACTCCTTATTACCACTATGATTTTCCACATCATTTTCTGCTATAAGCTTTACTCAAGGAGGAAAAAGTTGACTGAAAATTTCCAATCCTACCACTACTCATATCATTGTGCCACTAGACCAGTGGCCCCCAACCTTTGGGGCATCAGGGATCGGTTCTGTGGAGCATGGTTTTTTTTTGTGGCCTGTGGGGGCCATGCTTTGGCATGCTGCCTTGGATCCCATGCATGCGTGTATGGCAGTGGTGGGATTCAAATATGTGAACAACCATTTCTCTGTGTGGATGCCACTTCCGGAAGTCCATTCTGGGCCTGGGCAACAAAAAAATTAGCTACCGGTTCTGCCAAAGTGGTGCGAACTGGCTGAATCCCACCACTGGTGTATCATTTGTGCAGCCCGGTTCCTGGCAGGCCACAGACGAGTGCTGAGCCACGGACCGGGGTTGGGAACTCCTGCATTAGACAAATCATTGAGACTCCCAGAGGACCAAATAACAAAAAAGGCAATAAAGTCATCTCCCAAAATGAAAAAAATGTATCCCATCACTTTGGTATGAAAAGATTTTGAAGTAAGGCAAATGAGTGAATTTTGGACTAGTGCATCAGAATATAATAAAAATGCATTTCACTAAAATTAATGGAGTGAAGTAAGTGGATTGACCCTAGGGCAAAAAGAGAGAGAGAGAAAGAATTTTTAGTCTACATTGTTATAATCACAAAATTACATGTGCAACAATTAATTTCCGCAACCTTAATCATTCATCAGGCTTTCATGTTACCAACAGTCACAAGCTGCTAGAATAAGGAATTAATTGATATATTCATTACATTAGCCATTAAATTAATTTCATTGGCATTGGACAACTACACTCAGTTTTGCCCAACCAGTAATTACATTTATTATCACTGCTTTGGCTGTAAGAAAAATCAAGAAGGAAAAAGTTTGACCACAGTTCCAAAACTTCATTTTTGTAGATGGGGGTTCTTTATTCCCTCCTCTACATTTCCTATTTCATCTAACAAATCATGTTAAGCAGCAGTTATTGCATTCCCACTACAGTTTTAAAAATGAATAACTAAATATTACTTTTATTTGTTATGTGATTACAACATTTAACAGGTAGATTGGATGAAGCACTGTTTAGTATTATAGTATGTCTAATATCAGATATCTCAACCTGTCTTTTTAATTTGTTTATCAATAAGGTCCACTGCTACATTATTAGTTTGCTTCCAGAGAATCTTTATTGTGATGGAAAAAACCTCATCCTTTGAAGCTTGAAGAAGAAAGCAGGATCTTCCTTTCATGATTTTAGAACAAGACAGAAAGACTCCAGAGCTGTAAAAATGAGGGTTAGAAGGAAAGGAGCTGCATACAGCTTTTATGCAAACTTTCTGCCTGAGACCAGGTTTGTAAGGACCATACGGTTAAGCAAAAGTAAAATCATCCATGAACTAAGATTGAGATGCAATGCTAGCTTGCAGTGTGCCATGGGTAATAAATAATTTTGGAAACAAATACCACCTGCTGGATAAGAAGGAAGGCAAATGAAACGATATGGTAAGTGATGAAGAAAAATTGGACCTATTTGAATTATAGACTTCAAAGGGTTTCCTTTGTCATGGTCTTTGATTGAGAGACAGTGCTGCATCAGCAGCAGTTTCCAAAGGAAGGAAATTTATTACAGCAATTGTTTAAGTTGACTTTGTTTAAAGAAAAATGCTGTTATTTGAAAGAAGCATTGTTTGTGCCAAATTGCTCTGCATGAGGAAGAAAACATTTCATGTTCTTTCTGTTATCATCTCAATGGAGCTGGTGCAATCCTGAGATGCAGGAGATTTGACTTTTCAAATTATCTGTTGAAGGAAGGAAGTTAGGAAGGAAGGAAGGAAGGAAGGAAGGAAGGAAGGAAGGAAGGAAGGAAGGAAGGAAGGAAGGAAGGAAGGAAGGAAGGAAGGAAGGAAGGAAGGAAGACATTTAGTCCAAAAGAGATCTAGGGTTAAACTAACATAATCTCATCTGTCTTGTCATCATGGAACACCAAAACCCCATTAAATGCTCTAGTTTGCTTAGTAAAGTCTCTAAGAAAAAGAGTCACAGAGAAACTATGACTGGGAGAGGAAGAGGAAGAAAGAGATGCACACTTCTTTATTACAGAACTCTCCACCAAAGTCTGGAGGCACAAACTACATCTCCCAAACATTAACTGGTCTGCAATAGCCAACTATGCCTCCTAGAAAAGGAAAGAGTGAATGACATTATGGGACATTTTGTGAACAATGGGTGGGGATTCTGCTTTTCCCAAAGGTGAACAGTTAATATGGTAAGGAAACTTAACTTAGTTCACAATTGAGTAGGTTAAGAATCTTTGCACACAGGGCCATAAAATAAAATAAACATGAATATTTATAATATTAGTAATACTAGAAATACTGAATAGATTTTCAGTTTCAATTACAAAATCCTTTTAAACAATCTCCCCCAATCTCATGGACTACCAATCTGGTGGACTTCACTTTCCACAATACTGCTAGGCTAACTAGAGGAGAATGGGGAACACTTTTGGAGATTTCAATTTCTCCTTTGGAGAAATTGGAGTTTGGAGTTTTGGAGGTTCCTCCAGGTCAGCATGGGCAGTACTGCTAGGA
Source organism: Vipera berus (assembly GCF_964194415.1). Taxonomy (NCBI): domain Eukaryota; kingdom Metazoa; phylum Chordata; class Lepidosauria; order Squamata; family Viperidae; genus Vipera; species Vipera berus. The sequence continues at coordinate 190,857,904 of NC_138204.1, forward strand.
AAGAGGAATCTCTGAAAATGATCTCCACTTTCTTCTGCGATTGAGATCTTCCACTGCATAAGAAGTGCTTCTGCTAGAAGAAGCATTATCAACTGGGAAATGTACCAATATTGCAAATTAATTCAGACAATTTTTCTCCAGTTTTTAGAGGGACATTTCAGGATTTTCTCTTATGTCTTAAATAGCATACATTTCATAATCAATCATAATAGTAAAGTTGGAATGGACCTTGGAGGTCATCTAGTCCAATGCAGGAAACCCTATACCATTTCAGACAAATGGCTGTCCAGTCTCTTTTTAAAAGACTTCCAGTGTTGGAGCATTCACTGCTTCTGGTGGCAGGTTGTTCCACTGGTTAATTGTTCTAACAGTCAGGAAGTTTCTCCTTAGTTCCAGGTTGCTTCTCTCGTTGATTAGTTTCCATCCGTTGCTTCTTGTCCTCCCTTCAGGCACTTTAGAGAATAGCTTGACTCCCTCTTCTTTGTGGCAGCCCCTGAGATATTGGAACACTGCTATCATGTCCCCCCTCATCCTTCTCTTCATTAAACTAGACATACCCAATTCCAGCAGCCGTTCCTTATATGTTTTAGCCTCCAGACCTCTAATCATCTTTGTTGCTCTTCTCAGTACTCTTTCCAGAGTCTCAACATCTTTTTTACATCGTGGTGACCAAAACTGGATGCAGTATCCCAAGTGTGGCCTCACCAAGGCATTGTAAAATGGTATTAATACTTCATGTGATCTTGATTCTATCCCTCTGTTAATGCAGTCTAGCACTGTGTTGGCTTTTTTGGCAGCTGCAGCACACTGCTGGCTTATATTTAAGTGATTGTCCACTAGGACTCCGAGATCCCTCTCACAGTTACTACTATTGACCAAGGTACCCCCTATACTATACCTGTACATTTGGTTTTTCTTGCCTAAATGTAGAATCTTACTTTTTTCACCATTGTGTTTCATTTTGTTAGATAACACCCAGTGTTCAAGTCTGTCCAGATCCTCCTGTATCTTAAGCCTATCTTCTGGAGTGTTGGCTATTCCTGCCAGCTTGGTGTCATCTGCAAATTTGATGAGGTCCCCATTGTCCAAATCATTGGTGAAGATGTTGAAGAGCACTGGGCCCAGAACGGAGCCCTGGGGCACCCCACTACACACTTCCCTCTATGTAGATGCGATTCCATTGAGGACCACATGTTGAGTACAGCCGGTCAGCCAGTTACGAATCCATCTGGTGGTGGTGCTGTCTAACCCACATTTTTCTATCTTATCAAGTAGTAGGTTGTGATCTACTCTATCAAATGCCTTACTGAAGTCCAAGAAAATTATATCCACAGCATTCCTCTGGTCCACTAATTTTGTCACTTGGTCAAAGAATGCAATAAGATTTGTCTGGCATGATCTGTTTTTGACAAACCCATGTTGGCTTTTAGTAATGATTTTGTTTGTCTCTAGGTGCTCGCTGATTCGTTGTTTGATTATCTTTTCCAGAATTTTCCCAGGTATTGAGGTCAGGCTGATAGGTCTGTAATTTCCTGGATCCATTTTTTTTCTTTTTTGAAGATGGGAACTAGAGTTTCAGTTTTATAAACTTCCCACTAAAACTAGCCAGAAATGTCATCATCAGATTCTGAATGGGTACCATTCATTTCAGGTGAATAACCTGATTCAAAAGGGCATATTGAACTGGGGAGTTCAGTGGCAGAAACAATAAATTAAAGCAGAAAAGAAATGTATATACAAAGGTTATAGGCTGGATTTCTTGCACTCGTGTGCCATCTTTTTCACACTGTAGTATTCAGTTTCATCACAAATGAATCCACAGATCTGAGTTGATCATAATTTGTTCTAAGATTAAACTGAGTACTCTAGAAATAAAGACCATCTACATGGGCAGAGAAGCTAGTGCCTTTTTAAGGCAAATATTATCTCTTTCTCAGACATTCAGTTTTCCTTGTCCCTTCAATCAATGAAGCCACAATGTTTCACAATCCTACAGAAGTAAGTGCACTTAATTTGAGTCTGGAAGACTTTCACCACAGTCTTTTATACATGGTTGTTCACAGCTTCAGTAAATCCAGCTGATGTACAATGGAATTTATTTCTAGCATGTGCTAACATTGGAGTATGCAAACATTACAGCTTTAGGGTTTTTTAAAAACATTTTTATGTCCTCCCTCTCCCGCCCCCCTCCCCACCCCCCTGCTGATATTTAAAGTGTAGAATACTTTCTCTCTTTTTTTTTTAATCTAGCTACAGACGATTGGTCATGTGTAAAATAAAAACTGGTGGGTCCAGATGGTGCCATTTCAGCAAAGCTCAGGAAAGCATTATGATTCAGGTGGGCATTTCATTTTCATTTATTTAATTAAAAAAATTATGGGTTACATTCCTGTGGTTCAAAATTGGTAACAATAAATGAGAAAGCAGATAAAATGAGTAACCAAAGAAAACCCAGGAAGAGTGGAGAAACTAGCTTATCATATTAAAAGTAAAGCCACTTCTCTTTTACAGTTTAATAAATAAGAAGCTTTCTATCAAGTTCTGAAATGTGCTTATTTAGCAATAATTTTGCTAGAGTAGGATACCCTGCCTAGACCACAGTTTCTCGACCTTGGCAAATTTAAGGTATGTGGAAATGCTGGGAATTGAAATCCACATGTCTTAAAGTTGTGAAGGTTGAGAAACACTGGCCTACAGTTTCTACATTCCATTTTGTTCAGATTTATATGTCATATTCAGAAATCCTACCCATACTTTTCATATGCTGGTATAATGTTTCTCAACCTCAGCAACTTTAAGAAGCCAGCTGAGGAATTCTAGGAGTTGAGGTCCACATATCATAAAGTTGCTAAGGTTGAGAAACATTCTGCTAGATTATGCCTGCAGTATATAACTATGCATGGACAACACAAAGTGTAATTATAGTCTCTTTCAAGCTGAGTGCAATCTTAGTTTTTGTCAGAAGTGGTTTCTGTTTTTTTCTGCATTGCTTTTATTTTATTTCTAGCCTAACTAATTGTCAGTGTTTCCTGATAACCTTTATGTAAATATTATGCACTTCTGATCTTGTTTGGTTTTCCTAGATCAGCTAAGTTGGCAAAAGAGATAGGATAGGATAGGATAGGATAGGATAGGATAGGATAGGATAGGATAGGATAGGATAGGATAGGATAGGATAGGATAGGATAGGATAGGATAGGATAGGATAGGATAGGATAGGATAGGATAGGATAGAGCTGGAAGGGACCCTGGAGGTCTTCTACTCCAGCCCCCTGCTCAAGCAGGAGAACCTATACCATCTCACACAGGTGAACGTCTAGTCTCTTCTTAAAAATCTCCAGTGATGGAGCACCCACGATTTCTGGGGGTAAGCTATTCCACTGGTTTTTTGTCCTCACTGTCAAGAAGTTTCTCCTTAATTCCAGGTTGCTTCTCTCTTTGATCAGTTTCCAACCATTGTTTCTTGTCCTTCCCTCTGGTGCTTTGGTGAACAATGTGACCCCCTCTTCCTTGTGGCAGCTCCTCAGATACTGGAACACTGCTATCATGTCTCCCCTATTTCTTCTTTTCTTTTTTTTATTGAAAAGTTTTACAATACATTTTATCTTTAACAATCCCTCCCCCCTCCCTCCACCCACCCCTTCCTAACCCTCCCTAACCCTCCCCCCCTTCCCCCCTCCCCCCTCCCCGACTTCCCAGAGCTAAATACAAGGTATAAAAGCAAGAAACAATCATAAACAACCATATGCTAACAACAATAAACTATTAAGTCTATCGCACTCTAGCTCATATGAAATGACTACAAGCAATACTAATATCACATTAAAAAAAAGAAAAAAAACTTATTCAAATGCTAAGTGAAACTTTTTAGTCCCATATTTGTTCTGGATATAATCAATCCACTTTTTCCACTCCATAATATAACGTTGTTGCGAATGGTCTTTCAAATAAGCCAAAATCTTTGCCATTTCCGCCAGGTCAGAAACTTTTAGAGTCCATTCTTCTATAGTCGGCAGTTCCTCATTCTTCCAATATTGACCTACTAAAAGTCTTGCTGCTGTAATTAAGTTCAACATCAACTTAGTGTCCACAACAATAGTATCTGTGATTATGCCCAATAAGAACAATTGCGGACAAAACTTTATCCTTTGCTTAAATATCTTCTGCATATTCCACCAGATTTTAATCCAAAAAGCCTTAACCTTTTTACAGGTCCACCATATATGAAAATACGTTGCATCTTCGCCACCACATCTCCAACATTTAGGTTGATAGTTCGGATACATACTTGCAAGCTTTTTAGGATCTAAATGCCACCTATAAAACATTTTGTAAAAGTTTTCTCTTAAGTTTTGAGCTTGTGTAAATTTTACGTTCCTCACCCAGATCTTTTCCCAAGTGTCCATTGTGATAACTTCTTGAATATTCTGAGCCCACTTTATCATACAATCTTTAACAAGTTCTGTTTCTGAGTCAATTTCTATCAATGCAAGATATATCCGTTTGATATGTGCTGGACCCTGATTTCTAATTTGCTTTACCAAATTTTCATCAGTCATTGAAAAACCAATTTTCTGGTCTTCTTTCCACCTGGCCCATAACTGACCATATTGAAACCAAGTTTGAACAATCTTCTCATCTCGCAAAAGATTATACGGCTTCAAACACCATACGTTCCTCTCCAAACTTAAGATCTCCTTGTACGTAGTCACATCATGTTTGAAGCCAACATTTATGTTTTCTATTGCATGTTTCGGAATCTAAAAAGATCAACGCCACAGGGATCTGGTTGTTCCTTTCCAAAAACTCCACCAAGTCTACTATATGCCTCACATTATTTTTCATTTGTCTATTTCTTCTTTTCATTTCTTCTTTTCTTTAGACTAGCCCAACCCAAGTCCCGTAGCCGTTCTTCGTATGTTTTAGTCTCCAGGCCTTTGAATTTTTTCCAAACTCTCAACATCTTTTTGTGATATGGTTACCAAAATTGGCTGCAGTATTCCAGGTGTGGTCTTACTAGGGTTTTATAAACTGGTACTAACACTTTGCGTGATAACAACTCCACTAATATAAATTTAATCCTAATGCTATTTTAAGGGTTGTAATGTTGCACTTAGGGACGCGGTGGCTCAGTGGATTAGGACGCTGAGCTTGTCGATCAGAAGGTCGGCAGTTAGGCGGGTCGAATCCCGAGTGCCGCGTAACAGAGTGAGCGCCTGTTACTCGTCCCAGCTTCTGCCAACCTAGCAGTTCGAAAGCACGTAAAAATGCAAGTAGAAAAATAGGGACCACTCCGGTGGGAAGGTAACAGCTTTCCGTGCGCCTTTGGCGTCTAGTCATGCCGGCCACATGACCACGGAGACGTCCTCGGACAAGCGCTGGCTCTTCGGCTTTGAAACGGAGATGAGCACCGGCCCCTAGAGTCGGAAACGACTAGCACGCATGTGCGGGGGAACCTTTACCTTTACCTTTAATGTTGCACTTATCAATGTCTTTCAAAGACATTGATTATGTGATTATCTCTCCTTACTTCCTCATATTTCCTTAAATAATTTGGCAATAAAGGAGCAATATACGGGAACTGAAAAGCATCAGAGAGAAGTGTAGGAAAATGTGCATTGTTCTTTTTGCCTGAGCAAGTGCAATACAAAGCTTTCTTCTCCATGAAATACCACAGCTGTAATTTTTCACAAAATTAAATTTGTTCAAACCTTTCATCTGGTTTAAAGAATGTATTATAAATCATATTATATACTTTAATTATTTTACCTGTGCAAGAATGGCAGTTCTATATTTGTCAAGTATTGAGAATGGCTATTGCTAATAATTCATAGACAGACATTTAAATGGCACAAATTCACTCTCGTAATGATAGGAATTACCTTAGTATGCATCAGGCAGCAATCTATCTGTAGGAAATGATTGGGGACTTTACTGAATTTTTGCCTGCACAAGTTTTGCTGGCTTCAAACAAGGATTAGGGCTATTTGGTGGAATTCTGGGGATCAGTGGTTATTAGTCTTGATAGTAGTGTGACTGCCTCTGAAATCCATCTGCTGAGTTATCAAGGGACTCCCTCATGCTGTGGATTGGTCAATGTGAAACAGACTGTTGAATTAGATAGACCAGGGGATTGATCCAACAAGTTACTGCTTATATTCTTAATTATTACAGAACCTGGAATTTGGAAGTCTGTGCCTTAGGCTCACCATGGTTATTTCCATCAGTTTTGGGGAAAACCTGCTCTTCTCCATGTTTGTCCAAACATTTCTCTTCCCAACCTGAGATTAACCTGAAACCAATTTAAACTTGTGTGCCTGGAAACTAATTCCTCCTATAGAATGAATCAATGCCTCCATTCAGGCATTGATTCATTCTATATCCACATACCTTTCATGGCAACAACACAGAAACAATTTATTATTGTCCTCTTCCAAAATGTTTTTTTTCACTTTTCCAATTTAGCCTGCAGCCCTGGTATGGCTTGTGACACTCCCATCCAAGTATTAACCAGGATCAACCCTACTTAACTTTTAAGCCAGAGAAGATCAGTCAGGTGCTGGCTTCACTTAGTCATTGGATAAAGAATATAGTGGTTCTTGTTTTCAAACCCAGTAAAGGAAAATGTCTTACATTATTGGACCATTGAGCTGAGTAGTGTCTAGACAGAAACTCACTCCAGCAACCCAGTTACAGATTAGAATCTGTCTTACTTATAGCTGGAGAGGTATGGATTTAATCTGAGAACTGCAATGCTGCAGAGCATACCCTGTAACATTGCAACTCACAGCATGCTTTGTGAAATTTAAAATTAGGAATCCTGTTTACTTTTCTTTGGTAAGGGTAAGTACATTAAGATCTTCCACCTAGGAGCATGGATTATATTGGGGGGAAAAAAGCAAAATTTCACTTGAACCTAGAGAAACTTTATCTGAAGTAGACTTTTCTCCTAAACATTTCCATCCAGTAATGGATTCAGCAATAGGCAAACAGATCCCACATTTGTTCAATGACATAGGATTCTATAACTACTTGAAATTTTAGGATACCCTTTGCCAGTGTTTAATAATAATGGGGTTTTTTTTAGAAATGAAGCAGAACAGAAATATAGTGAACATCATTAACTGTTCTTGAGGCTGGCAATGCTTTCTGCACTGCCACTAGTCAATCCCTGTTGAAAGATAGCCATGCTGCTCAGCTCAATGGATCCAAATACATCTTGTCTATCCAAAGGGGGCCAGTGGCTCACAGCAGCTGTTCTGCTGCTTTGTAAACAAGTCTGGGACATTGTTCTTTAACCTACAAACATGTCTCGGAAAATATGCCTGTGTCTCAAAGGAGTTTGTTTGAAATGCTTCAAAGGGTTTTTGGAGGGTTGTTGTTTAATACCGGTATGATGTGGTGCTCAAAAGGTTTCAAAGGATTTTGCTATCTACCCACCCTTAGACCTTGCCTTTTAAAGATTTTTATTTTCTTGCTTTTTTACCCTTTAAAAGAAGAGAGAGGAAATCTAGTATTAAATGCATTTCCAGTACTGTTTGTTAAGCACATGAAGTTGTAATATGTTTGTCATCAAGTAATCTCTCATAATATCAGAAATGTGGTACACTGTACTTCTAAAGTGAGTATTACGGAACTATGCAGATGTCACAAGGAGTGCTTTTTTCAGGAGGCAATGGGACTTTCTTGTTTTTATTTTTCTTTGAATACCCTTTGAATGGTGCAGGAGTATGAACGGATTTCCAGAAAACATTGCAGACTACAGGAACAGGGCAGAAAATATCCTGCAGCTAAGAAGGCTCCACACACATTTGCACTACTCAGGTGACCCTGAGGACACAGAAAAGCTCTAAATGGCCCAAAGACTCTCTGAAAGAATGCAAATGACTAGCTGTCCACAAGGAATATAAATGCTTCCATTCCCCACCATCCAGTCAGAGCTGAAGAAGCTTCTTGGATGAGAAGCGAAACATCTTCAAAGAAAAACAAGAAAGTCCAGTTGCCTCCTGAAAAAAAATCACCTTTGGGACTGAGAATCTCCATAGACATATGCATAGTCATGTTTTAGAGTCTTGGCCTCACTTGACTAAAGCTGGAATCTCTTCAGTTCTACTTGGGAATTCACTGATCAGGATTCCTGTTTACAGACATAACATTTCTTGAATCTTCTGAAAGTTTAAACAAGAATTGAATATATTCTATATCTTAGACTGCTCAAATAGCAGATGTTCTAAAACAGCAATCAGTTTTACATTATTTAGTTTAGTTACAATAACATAACCTCTGCTTTTTCTGACATGCCAACTTCCCTCGCAATGTTTCTGCACCTGTTTTTCTAATAAAGCTAATAAATAGTAATATTCTGTGTTGCTCTTTACGCTGCATTTCTATGTATGTTTAGTCTCACATAGACACACACAAACACACATTTAGTACTGCTTCCACTGAATTGCAGATCATGTACTCTAGATTAATCTTACAGACCCTACATTTAATATATTATTTACATTTCATTTCTACTTATAAAGCTCATCCAGAAATATAAGTGCATGAATATACCTGCTAAATGACCCAATTCACAATGCAACATCTTCTTAACAATTGCATTCAATACCAGTTAGTTTCTAATCATCACTCAAAGGCATTATCAGCAGGTATGAATCTCATAATTCTATTTGCATGTCTTTGTGTTTTGTAATTTTCTCCAGTTTTTTTCTTTTCTCTTCTGCTCTCTCCAGGTACTGTATTATCTACTATCCAGACTTTTTTGTTGTTCTTATTGACAATTGTTAAGTCCTGGGTGTTATGTGGCAAGTGGTTGTCATTTATTCCTTATATATCATACTTCCTATCCTCAGAAGCTTATGTTTATTTATTTGGTTGGTTGGTTTATTAAATTTATATGCTGCCCATTTCACTATCCAAAGAAACTCTGGGTGGCTAGCAAGGTCAAGGTCAGATAAGAGACTTCCTCATGTCCGAGTGCCATTTAGATGACTCCTGACTGTGAAGCTGTTGCAAAACTGCAATAATCTGTGTTTGTTATTAAGAGGACCTTTCTACAATACTATGACAGAGCATCATCATGATCATTTTAGGAATGTCAGTCCAATGGTTTTCTATCATTACATTCTCACTTTCCTATAAATACATAGGTGGAAGTCTCTTTGCATTTTCCTTTTGCATTAATTTTGGAAAGAGAAGTCTATATACACAAATCAAATGTGTATTAATTAGTGTAGCTGGCATTAAATATTGAAAGCATGTTAGAACTGTTATGCCCTGGGGTGCAACTGTAATCTGAACTTTATGGCTTTGATATTCAATTTTTACTGTGATTTTGTTTTCTTACACTGCTCAACCCATTTCATTTGCATTCAAAGGAAAAATAGCAAAATTCTCTAGTGATTAGCTTTACCTGCAGTAAACTCCCCTTGTATTAATGAAAGACTGAATTTCCTCATTTCAAAAGGCAATGAAAAATATAGTTAATCAAGACAGTATAGTTCTCATTAATTTCTTCTGTGTAATTACAGCTATGCTTTAACCAGTTTTTCTTATGGAAATGTAGTCAAAGTATATATATTTCTCTTCCTGAATTGCTACATTGAGAAAAGAATGGTACATATAAGAAAGATAAGAAATGAGAGCAAACAAATTGGATGGCAAGGAAGCCATTTTAGAGAACACACATTTGTGTTTTGCAGAAATCGTTCTCTCTTAATCTAAAAGTGCAATAGTTAACCCAGAAAATATTGGAACCATATTCATGGAAATTCAGCCAGGAAGATGAGAGGTCTGGAAACTAAGTGGAAAAACACTTTTTAAAAAACTGATTAGCTTTAAGATGGAGAAAAAGGGAGGAAATGAAAGGCGAGAGAAAGAGCAGAAGAGAGACAAAGTACCATGAAATTATACAGGTTACCTTTTGCTATTGCTAGAACAGTTTCTCTTCCATTCACACAAATACACCCAAACAAGTGTTTGCTGTTGTTTATGAGAATGTGCAGGTAGGTGTATAGGTAGTCCTCAACCTACCACCATTCATTTAGTAACTGATTGAAAATACAATGGCACTGAAAAAAGTGACTTATGACCTGTTTTCACACTTATGAACTTTGCAGCATTTCCCATGGTCACATGATCAGAATTTGGGCACTTGGCAACTGGCATGTACTTATGACAATTGCACGGTCCTGGGGTTGTGTGAACACCATTTGCAACTTTCCATCTGGCTTCTGACAAAGTCAACGGGAGAATCCAGATTTGCTTAACAACTGCATGAGTCACTTAACAACTGTAGTGATTCACCTAGATGTGGCAAAAAGATCATAAAACAGGGGGCAACTCACTGAGCAACTGTCTTGCTTGGCAACAGAAATTTTGGACTCAGTTCTGGTTGTAAGTCAAGGACTGTCTGTATGTAGAATGCTTTAAATGTTTGCACACATAATTGCAAGCATGAAAAATTGATTGTTATTAATTCACTTTGAATATGTATCAGGAATGAGTGCAGTCCATGTGGGGTTCTAGTTATAGATTTCCTTGTGGTCTGCTAAAGCCACTCCCACCCCCACCCCCATTTGTACTGTGTGATCTTTCCTCTAATTAAAAAGAAATATGATAGTTATTCTCAAATATGTGTATAGATGAAAGTCCATGATAAAAATTATTATTGTTCAAGAAAGAAATTCCATGTTTTCTCAATTTAAAATGGTCTGTTTTAGTATTCTTTTTCATCATAAAGTAAGGTAAAGGTAAAGGTTCCCCCGCACATGCGTGCTAGTTGTTTCCAACTCTAGGGGCCGGTGCTCATCTCCGTTTTAAAGCCGAAGAGCAAGCTCTTGTCCGAGGACGTCTCCGTGGTCATGTGGCCGGCATGACTAGACGCCAAAGGCGCACGGAACGCTGTTACCTTCCCACCGTAGTGGTCCCTATTTTTCTACTTGCATTTTTACGTGCTTTCGAACTGCTAGGTTGCCAGAAGCTGGGACGAGTAACAGGTGCTTACTCTGTTATGCGGCACTCAGGATTCGACCCGCCAAACTGCTGACCATCTGATCGACAAGCTCAGTGTCCTAACCCACTGAGCCACCACGTCCCTTTTCATCATAAAGTAGGTAATGTCAAATTCTTTAACATGCTATCTATCAGTAAGTTTGGGTGTGTTTCAAAAACCTAAATTAGTCTAGGCTCTTTGCCCCTGTGTCAGATCTATCTGGAGTGTTTTTACAATTGCATCAAAGAACAATTTCTTAATTGCTTTTTAGTGTAGTTTGGATTTTTCTGCTGTGTACAAAAGGACATATAGATCTTTATTAAAAAAATTCCTATGGAACACAGGCTGAAATACATTTTTTCATACATGTATAGCAAAAACATAAAGATCTCTTAGTGTCTTAGAGTATTATACACAATTAATTTGTGGTTTTAAATTCTTACAACAATTGCGTGCACATATGTACCTTTAAGTCAGTGCTGACTCCTGGGAACTGCCTGGATAACTACTTGCAGTTTTGCTAAGATTTCAGACGTAATTTGTCATTGCCTTCTTACTAGAGCTGAGAGAAAGTGACTGGCCCCAGATCATCCAGGTGGCTTTGTACCTAAAGCAGGTTAGAATCTCATAGTTTCCTGGTTTCTAGTCCAGTGCCTTTAACCATTATACCAAACTGGCTCTCTACAGCAATCACAGAATTTTCAAAATCATTAGAAAAGAAACCACTTTATCACACCTTTTGCTTATGTCTACAGAATTTCCTATGGACAATCATTATTAGATTTATTTTTTTAGAAAAATAAACATTTATTGGGCCTTCTAAAAATAGCCTTGAACTTCTTGTATTTATTTGGGCTCAGATGTTGTCACACAACAAAGGATTCAATGTAGGAACCCTAACTAACTTAACTCTAGGGCAAGATATAAAATTAAGCAGAGCATTCTCTCCTAATTTTAGTAGACATGGAAAAGAACCAGAACCAAAAATTGTAGCATGCTATATCAATATCTGAAAGACCCAGCAAATTTTCTCCCAGTTAGCTGCTAATGTTGACACATTGCCCCATGCATGGACTTTATGTTATATTCAAATGTTTATGTTAGGTGTGGACTATTGATAATATTTTTGGAACAACATTCATAAGATTAAATCATCCTTCCTCAGGCAGGTATCCATATTCATATTAGATATGAATTATGGGAATTGCAAATCATAAACCCATGGAAGTGTGGAACCCATTAAATGGCTACATTGTCTATACGTTTTAATACATTCTCTCCTGTCTTTTTCTTATTATAATTTTAACTGTTTTTAATGGTTATGTTTTAATTATGTTGATTGATTAGTTTTGTGTTTTAACTGTTTACATGGACCAGTTACATCCATGCGAGCTATGGCGGCGCAGTGGTTAGAATGCAATTTTGCAGGCTAATTCTTCTGATTGCCAGCAGTTCAATTCTCACCAGCTCAAGGTTGACTCAGACTTCCATCCTTCTGAGGTTGGTAAAATGAGGAGCCAGATTGTGGGGAACAACATGCTGATTCTCTAAACCTGTTTAAACAAGGCTGTAAAGCCCTATGAAGCAGTATATAAATTTAAGTGCTATTGCTGTTGCTATTGCTATATTAAACAAACAAACAAGCAAACATTTGCAATATGCCAGGTTTAGGGAGGCTAAAATACTTCATGATGTTGCAATGGATTCAAACCTTGTAGGTTCAGCACCTTGGACAGTTACACATCTCCTGCTTAAGATTCTCTAACAAGTGTTCTAAAATGTTAGTAAAGTTGTGCCCCCACCTGTATATTTTTCTTTTAAATTCTCATCAGCCCCTGGCAACACAACCAATACTGAGGGGTAATACAGTTGTAGTCTCAAACATAGATAGAGTACCAACTTGGTTGTTCTAAAGTTCCATTAAAGTCAACACTGGGGAAAAAACATTTTAGAGCAACAGAGTTTTCTAGTTCCATTTGTGGATATATTGATCAGAATGAATCAGTCTTATTCACCTACTGAATGGACTACATTTTCACATAGATACTGGAAAAATGGAGAAGGGAAAGCCATGTGTATTGCGTTGAACCACTGAAGAAAGAAGAAACTACTAAATAAATATGCAAGAAAAACATAAAACTTTTTCCATCAGAGGAAACATTTATAATATCTATGGGGAAACTGCTGCAATTACAAAGCTAAACCTTGTCTACAAATCAAACCAGAAATAAAATAGAAAGTAGAATATAAATTCAAATTTATATTCCAAAGGGGTATCTGCAGGGTTGAGGGAGGTTCAAAAGTTCAAGTTCAAGTTCCAACAGCATACAGGTAATTCTCATTTAGCAACTGCCTCATCTAGCTACTGTTCATCTTTACAATGGTGAAGAAAACATAACCTTACAACCAATCTACCCATTTACAACCTTCATAGGTCTATAAAGCAAAAGAATAAGAAAAGAAATAAGATCACAAACACAGTATTTCATTTAGTAACTGCTTTGCCTTATATGCAGAGCACATCATGAAAAAGGCAGGGCTAGATGAATCAAAAGTTGGAATTAAGATTACCGGAAGAAACATCAACAACCTAAGATATGCAGATGATACCACTCTAATGGCAGAAAGTGAAGAAGAACTAAGGAGCCTCTTGTTGCAGGTGAAGAAGGAGAGTGCAAAACTTGGGTTGAAACTAAACATTAAGAAAACCAAGATCATGGCATCTGGCCCTCTCAATTCCTGGCAAATCGATGGGGAAGAAATGGAGGTAGTGACAGATTTTATTTTCCTGGGCTCCAAGATCTCTGCAGATGGGGACTGTAGCCAAGAAATTAAAAGACGCTTGCTCCTTGGGAGGAAAGCCATGGCAAATCTAGACAGCACACTAAAAAGCAGAGACATCACCCTGTCAACAAAAGTGCATATAGTCAAGGCTATGGTCTTCCCAGTTGCAATGTATGGCAGTGAAAGCTGGACCATAAGAAAGGCTGAGCGCCAAAGAATTGAAGCCTTTGAACTCTGGTGCTGGAGAAGACTCCTGCGAGTTCCTTGGACTGCAAGGTGATCCTTGGACTGCAAGGCGATCCTAGAGGAGATCAACCCTGACTGCTCTTTAGAAGGCCAGATCCTGAAGCTAAAACTCAAATACTTTGGCCACCTAATGAGAAGGAAGGACTCACTGGAGAAGAGCCTAATGCTGGGAAAGATTGAGGGCAATAGAAGAAGGGGACGACAGAGAATGAGGTGGCTGGATGGAGTCACTGAAGCAGTAGGTGTGAGCCTAGATGGACTCCAGAAGATGGTAGAGGACAGGAAGGCCTGGAGGAACATTGTCCATGGGGTCGCGATGGGTCGGACACGACTTCGCAACTAACAACAACAACAACAACTGCTTTGCAGTTTTGAAACTGATATGAGTTTCATACAGTTGCTCACACTATCATTTTTCTCTTTCAAATCACTATAACTTTTTTTTCTAAAGTCAGTGTAACTTTTTTATTATTTTTATAATGATTATAACATGGTGGTCGAACAGAATCCATAATTCTCAAATTCCTGACGGAAAAGTACATAATGGAAGTACAGAAGTGAATGAATATTGTTAATTTAAAATGTGAAATTATAAATCAATTATATGAAAGCAAAAGCCCATATCATGACATGCCACAATTTACTTTCAGTGGCATTTAAACCTTTCGTGCATGGTGAACAATCTGTAATAAATTATGATTTTTTTCTTTGCTCCTGAAATGAAGCTATAATGATGGTAGTTGAATTCTTGTACTGGGAAATAAGGTGGCATTTAATTCCTTGAGAACAAATGACAGTCACAAAAGAATGGTTAATTATTCTCAGCTATAAGGTACAGTATGAATACACTAACCGAAGACTGGTTTGTGAGTCTATTCTTAACTAATTTTTAACTAAGGCTGAGCTGCTAAAGAAATGTGCTAGGTGCCTATAGGATAGTCCTATACCTGTTTTATTCATTCACGTTCTATAAATTTCAACCCTATTAGTGCCAACAAACTCACAGAACTACAGTAAAAAACAACAACCTTGAAGACCAATGTTATCAATGGAGATTTTTTTAACCTCCAATCTGAGTGTGAGGGGAAAATCTAAATTCAGTTTTGCTTAGAAGGAAAAGTTTAAATTAAGATACTTGTATGCTTTTGGAAAATAAAAAGAGGGAGAGTTACTTGATCCATAGAATTGGTAATTAAATCTATATCTAACAGAGAAAGCTTATTTGAGATGCACAGTTCCTTCTAAGCTGCCAGCACGAATACAAGTAATCCCCTAATGCTCTCATGCTTCTGCCTCCCTTCCTGCCGCATGGGACTCACTTGGAAAAGGTCTGTCTCCTCACTGTCGTGGTTCCTGCTGCCACTACGATCTGAGGCCAGGGGATGCATCTGTTGTGATTCAGGGTCAGCCTGTGGGTTCGGCATTTGGGTCGGACGATTCAGAGGAGGAGGAGGGGGGTGTTGGAGAGGTTGCTGAGGGGGTTGGAGAGCTTGCTGATGAGATCCCTCAGCCAGGCCCCTCCCACCTGGTTATGACGCAGACCCAGCTGTGTGAGCCTGACAGCGTGGATGAAGATGACCCACAGCTGGCCCTGTTCAAGGACGCCCGACACAGGAGGCAGTCAATCAGGGGTAAACAGAGGAAGGCAATGGGGCACCTTGGAAGGAGGCAGAGAGAAGCCACGCCCTGAACTGTTTAAAAGGGGAATGCGTGGGAGGGCTGGTTTGCTGAAGGCAACCATTTGAATAGTTCCTGTTTCATGGTTCGTGTCTTGTTTTGCTCTATTTGCTTTTGTGTTCATAAATTTGGCAGGCTTAGTTCCAGCCTCTTGCCTTCTTGTAAAGGGGTTGTCCCTGCCTTATCTGCAGGGCCGGTAGTAGGCTGGTACAGAACAGCATCCACAGCCCCCCAGTGGCCCAGTCAGGGCTCCAGAGGCCTGGAAAAAGACCTCCGGAGCCCAGATCTATGGCCACAGAATGATTTTGCAGCGGCCCAGCTCTGGAGGCCTGGAAAAGACCTCTAGAGTCCAGATCTATGGCTGTGGACAATTTTGTGGTCCCCCAGCGGCCTAATCCAGGCTCTTGGGGGGCTGCAAAATTGCTCCACGGCCATGGATCTGTAGCCCCGATTGGGCCACTGTAGGGGCTGAAAAATTGCTCTGTGGCCATGGATCCAGCCTCCGGAGGCTTGGAAAAGGCCTCCGTAGCCCCAATAGGGCCACTGGGGGGCTGCAAAATTGTTCCATGGCCATAGATCTAGGCTACAGAGATATTTTACAGGCATCCAGAGCCCCGATCTGGCTGCTGGGGGGCTGCAAAACCATTCTGTGGCCATGGATCTGGGCGGCAGAGGTCTTTTCCAGGCCTTCCAAGCCCAGATCGGGCCGCAGGAGGTTGTGGATGCGTCCCCTGGCCTCAGATTGTAGCAGCAGCAGGAACTGCAGCAGAGAGAAGACAGCTTTTCCAGGTGAGTGATCTGCACCTCAGAAACTCCCTAAAGCAGTTCCTTCTCCCTCCCTCCCCCTGCTCTGTAAATGTTCTGTTCCAGCCTACTACCAGCCCTGCAGAAAAGGCAGGGACAACCCCTTTACAAAAGGCAAAAGGCTGGAAGTAAGCCCGCCAAATTTATTTACACAAAACAGATCCAAAACAGAGCAAATAGAGCAAAACAAAATACGAACCACTAAAACAGAAGCTGATCAAACGATTGCCTTCAGCAACCAGCCCTCCCACACATTACCCTTTTAAACAGTTTCAAGGCGTGGCTTCTCTTTGCCTCCTTCCGAGGTGCCCTATTGCCTTCCTCTGTTTACTCCTGCTTGACTGCCTCCTGCTTCGGGCATCCTTGAAAAAGGCCAGCTGTGGGTCATCTTCATATAAGCTGTCAGGCTCACACAGCTGGGTCTGAGTAGTAACCAGATGGGAGGGGCCTGGCTGAGAGCTCTGCGATGCCTCAGAACTGTCCTCTGCAGGCTCTCCAAACCCCTCCTTCTGCTCCTCCTCTGAATCATCTGACCTAACTGCCAAACCCACAGGCTGACACTGAATCACAACAGTAAAGGGCTTTCGACTGGAGCTGGAGCTGTGTGTGAGTTCCGGCACCTTTTTTTTTTTTTTACAAAATAGCACTGGATCTAGGTAGCCGAGCATAAACCTCTACTTTTATCATTGTTGGACATTATCAATTCCTCTGATTTTGCTCAGAAGCACTGGAACTCTTTATATAGATAAAGATCACTTCTCCATAGTTTCCTAGTTAAAGATGACTCATAGCAGTATCTTGAGTTGAACAATGGAGCTATTGAACAACAAGCAGAAGATACATCTATTGATTTGAACATAAGTCAGCTGATTAGTCCATCTAGATCAGGGGTGTCAAACTCGCAACATCATGTGACATGTCACGACGTATCGGGACTTTTTTTGCCATTGCCAGCAATGGGGTGGGCATGGTTTTGCTATGATGCTTTCGGCCTGTGGGCTGGCAGTTTGACACTGATCTAGATCATTATTGTTGATATGTATTGGCCATTTTTTTCCAGAATTTCCAGAATGAACTATTTCAGCTTCCCCAAAGAGATCAAGGATTCTGCCTGTTCAACTGAACAGTCATTGCTAATTTCTAAATTAAATGTGGCCAGGTTCATAGTGCTTACATTACCTCTGGCTTATACAAAGGTTTTATTCTGTCTGCCAATTGCAAAACTAATGTTGCAAACATTTCCTGCTGTGCCACATAAATAAATAAATAAATAAATCCTGAGTCTGGAACATTGCAGGCTATAGCCCAAGGACCAAAATCAGCCAATTAAAATTTTAGTGGAAGCCTCAGAATCAAACATCATCCTACCAGAGACCATAAAAAAAACCAGAATGAAGTTCTTGATGTGTTTTATGCAGTCAATTACTGAGCAGCACAAATGCAGAATAAGCTATTTCAGTTAATCAAAAAACAAAAGTAAAATAGCCATTAAAAACCATGGATCAAATTTAGCAAATCCTTGCAACAAAGAGCAGATGCGCAGGGCACAGAGGGAAATCATATCAGTCCCTACCATGGTTGAGAAATTTTCAAGGTCAGTTAGTTCTAGTGAAAGTAGTATTATGGGTTTTTGGGAACGTTAGCTTGAGCTTGGATTGCTGAACATGGCAATGCAATATTTAAGTCATTAGCTTGCAACTTAACTAACTGTTTTTAAATAGTAGGCATTTTTTATTTAAGTAGGCATTTAGCCTACTACATGCAGCTTGCATTCTGCAAATATAACTAGATTCAGAGACTTCTCTGTAAATCTATCCATCCTGTGAATAATGAAAGGGGGTTGTTTCATATTGCATTTTGCCATAATATATCCCAATTAGTTTGTGTAATAGGCTAGGCTCTTTATTACAATAAAGCTAAAGATGAAATTTGCAATAGGAGTATGTTGTGTTTTCAGACATTTGTGTGTGTGTGTGTGTGTGTGTGTGTGTGTGTGTGTGTGTGTGTGTGTGTGTGTGTAGTTAGAAAATGCTACAGTATATCTTCATTTAGGGATCAAAGTCTTTGATTGAATACTAAGTTCATCTGAAAAAAAACTTGATTAGTTTCAAAACAGAAGAGACATTTTGTTCCCTGAGTTTATTACAATGGCTGCAGAGAACTATTTCAGCCAAAATTTTCTTTTTGCAGGGTTGTCGTCTATGCAGGTATTTGTGGTAATGATACATCATATTGTAAAAGAAAATTTCCTAGCAGTGTTGAGATCCCCATTGTCTCTAATCACAATTGTCTAGCATCAGCTTATTGTCATCTTCAAGTAGTTTACACCAGTGGGGTTCTCAACCTTTTCTTCACCACGGACCCCCTTTAAATACCTTTTATGGCCAGGGACTCAAATCTTAATTCAAGATTTAAATCATAACATTTCTTCAAGCCTTTGCAGTCCCCTGTGATGACATCACAGCCCCCCAATCCATAGGATGAGAACCACTAGTTTACACTAAAAGTCTGGAAACAGTGTCACCCCCAACTTAATTTTCCATATTTAGCAGACAGTGTTAACAAGGTATTGTATAAGTGGAGTTAAATAACTTTCACCTAATCTGTGTAATCAGGATTCCCAGTTGTATGCTCAAACATAAAAAAGCGATATAGCTGGGAATACTTTACAGTATTTTCTGAGGGCATAGAGGCAGGGGCAGGACAATAAGATATGACCTGACTACTCTTCACATGTTTGGAAAATGTAGGTTAAAAAGCAAGCATTTAAACATTCAGAGAAGATTTTGTAGTTAAAGTGTCTAGATTACAAAACATCCTTCTCACCAAATTACTAACCTTACCATTGTTGTTGTTGTTAGCTGCAAAGTTTTGTCCGACCCATCATGACCCTGTGGACAATGTTCCTCCAGGCCTCCCTGTACTCTACCATCTTCTGGAGTCCATTTAAGCTCACACCTACTGCTTCAGTGACTCCATCCAGCCACCTCATTCTCTGTCTTCCCCTTCTTCTCTTGCCCTCAATCTTTCCCAGCATTATGCTCTTCTTCAGTGAGTCCTTCCTTCTCATTAGGTGGCCAAAGTATTTGAGTTTCAACTTCAGGATCTGGCCTTCTAAAGAGCAGTCAGGGTTGATCTCCTCTAGGACTGACCGGTTTGATCGCCTTGCAGTCCAAGGGACTCGCAGGAGTCTTCTCCAGCACCATAGCTCAAAGGCCTCAATTCTTTGGCGCTCGGCCTTTCTTATGGTCCAACTTTCACTGCCATACATTGCAACTGGGAAGACCATAGCCTTGACTATACGCATTTTTGTTGACAGGGTGATGTCTCTGCTTTTTAGTGTGCTGTCTAGATTTGTCATGGCTTTCCTCCCGAGGAGCAAGCGTCTTTTAATTTCTTGGCTACAGTCTCCATCTGCAGTGATCTTGGAGCCCAGGAAAATAAAATCTGTCACTACCTCCATTTCTTCCCCATCTATTTGCCAGGAATTGAGCGGCCAGATGCCATGATCTTAGTTTTCGTAATGTTTAGTTTCAACCCAACTTTTGCACTTTCCTTCTTCACCCGCAACAAGAGGCTCTTTAGTTCTTCTTCACTTTCTGCCATTAGAGTGGTATCATCTGCGTATCTAAGGTTGTTGATATTTCTTCTGGCAATCTTAATTCCAACTTTTGATTCATCTAGCCCTGCCTTTCTCATGATATGCTCTGCATATAAGTTAAATAGGCAGGGCGACAGTATACAGCCTTGCCGGACTCCTTTACCAATTTTGAACCAATCAGTGCTTCTGTGTCCAGTTCTCACTGTTGCTTCTTGGCCCACATATAGGTTTCTCAAGAGAGAAATAAGATGGTCTGGTACTCCCATCTCTTTAAGAACTTGCCACAGTTTGTTATGATCCACACAATCAAAGACTTTAGCATAGTCAATGAAGCAGAAGTAGATGTTTTTCTGGAACTCTCTAGCTTTCTCCATGATCCAGCGTATGTTGGCAATTTGATCTCTAGTTCCTCTGCCTCTTCGAAATCCTGCCTGTACTTCTGGTAGTTCTCGATCCACATACTGCTGTAGTCTAGCTTGTAGGATTTTAAGCATAAATTTATTAGCATGAGAATTTTTTTTTTATTTTTAATTCCATTTATATCCCGCCCTTCTCCGAAGACTCAGGGCGGCTTACAAGCTTAGCAGTAGCCTTCATTCTATGTATATGCCTGCTTATTAGGGCTTTCACACACACCCCAAGCGGCATTATTACAAAGTCAGCTTAATTGCCCCCAACAATCTGGGTCCTCATTTTACCTACCTCGGAAGGATGGAAGGCTGAGTCAACCTTGAGCCTGGTGGGATGCGAACCTGCACTAATTGCAGGCAGCTGGTGTTACTTAAGGAGGCATTAGCCCACTGCTCCACCAAGGCTCTTAAGTGTGATAGTTTGAAATGAGTGCAATGGTGTGATAGTTTGAACATTCCTTGGCACTGCCTTTCTTTGGAATTGGAATGTAAACTGATCTTTTCCAATCCTGTGGCCACTGTTTAGTTTTCCAAATTTGCTGGCAAATTGAGTGTAGCACTTTTACTGCATCATCTTTTAAGATTTTGAATAGCTCAGCTGGAATACTGTCACCTCCACTAGCTTTGTTGTTGCTCAGCTTTTCTAAGGCCCACTTCACTTCACATTCTAGGATGTCTGGCTCGAGGTCAGTGACCACCTCATTGTGATTATCAGGGACGTTAAGCTCATTCTTGTATAGTTCTTCTGTGTAATTTTGCCACCTCTTCTTAATCTCTTCTGCCTCTGTTAGGTCCCTGCTGTTTTGGTCCTTTATCATGCCCATTTTTGCATTAAACGTTCCCTTCATCTCTCCAATTTTCTTGAAAAGATCTCTGGTCCTCCCTGTTCTATTGTTTTCTTCTATTTCTTTGCACTGTTCACTTAAGAAGGCATTCTTATCTCTTCTAGCTATTCTCTGGAATTCTGCATTCAATTGGGCGTATCTTTCTTTTTCTCCCTTGCCTTTCGCTTTCCTCCTTTCCTCAGCTATTTGCAAAGCTTCCTCAGACAGCCATTTTGCTTTCTTGCATTTCTTTTTCTTTGGGATGGTTTTGGATGCTACCTCTTGTACAATGTTGCGAACCTCTGTCCATAGTTCTTCAGGCACACTGTCTATCAAATCTAATTCCTTAAATCTATTTGTCACCTCTACTGTATATTCAACAGGGATATGATTTAATTCATACCTGAGTGACCTAGTGCTTTTCCCTACTTTCTTCAGTTTAAGCCTAAACTTTGCAATGAGAAGCTCATGGTCTGAGCCACAGTCAGCTCCTGGTCTTGTTTTTACTGACTGTATAGAGCTTCTCCATCTTTGGCTGCAGAGCACATAGTCAATCTGATTTCTGTGTTGACTGTCTGGTGATGTCCATGTGTAGAGCCGTCTCTTGGGTTGTTGGAAAAGAGTGTTTGCTATCACCATCGTATTCTCTTGACAAAATTCTATCAACCTGTGCCCTGCTTCATTTTGTACTCCAAGGCCAAACGTGCCTGTTATTCTGCTTATCTTTTGGCTTCCTACTTTAGCATTCCAATCCCCCATGATGATAAGGACATCATTTTTTGGTGTTAGTTCTATAAGGTGCTGTAGGGCTTCATAGAACCGGTCAATTTCATCCTCTTCAGCACTGGTGGTTGGGGCATAGACTTGGACTACTGTAATATTGAATGGTTTGCCTTGGATTCAAACTGAGATCATTCTGTCATTTTGAGGATTGTATCCCAGTATTGCTTTTACTACTCTTTTATTGACTATGAAGGCTACTCCATTTCTTCTGAGGGATTCTTGCCCGCAGTAGTATACCTGATGGTCATCTAAATTAAATTCACCCATTCGTGTCCATTTTAGTTCGCTGATACCTAAGATGGCAATGTTCAGTCTTGTCATCTCTTGTTTGACCACGTCCAGCTTTCCTTGATTCATGGATCTTACATTCCAGGTTCCTATGGAGAAAAAATCTTTACAGCATCAGACTTTCCTTTCACCACCAGACACATCCAAAGCTGAGCGTCCTTTCGGCTTTGGCCCAGTCACTTCATTCTTTCTGGCGCTACTAGTACTAGCTACTAGCCCTCTGCTCTTCCCCAGTAGCATATTGGACGCCTTCCGACCTGAGGGGCTCATCTTCCAGTGTCATATTGTTTTGCCTTTTGGTACTGTCCATAGGGTTTTCATGGCAAAGATACTGGAGTGGGTTGCCATTTTTTTCTCCAGTGGATCACGTTTTGTCAGAACTCTCTGCTATGACCTGTGCATCTTGGGTGGCCCTGCACGGCATAGCTCATAGCTTTGTTGAATTATGCAAGCCCCTTCGCCACGACAAGGCAGTAATCCATGAAGGGGAACCTTACCATATATGTGAAAAAGATGTGCTGATTGCAAGGATATGTTTGGGAATGGATCATTGTCCATTGGGTATGATTAGGTGCTGGCTTCTTGATGATAAGCGGAGGCTGCTGTAGAAAAGTTACTTCCCAAGAAACGAGCAAATTGAACATGAAAACAGAAAAAGCTAGTAGGAGTTTGGTAGCAGAGTTTGAGAGGACAGTTCCTAATAAATTTTCTCTTTTGGTCAGCCCTGTGTAATTGGACAAGAGAAGATAAAGAGGAGGAGGAGGAGGAAATAAGAAAGGATAAGTGTCTGCAGTTATGGCACAATGTTTCCACTTTTACCTGAAAGAAAATGGCATATATTTGTAACTACTACAAGCTTATAGCTGCTTCTGAAGAAAAAGAATATTGATTAGATCAAACAAAAGAAGTGTTATAAGTGGAGTTGACAGAAGAAGCAATTCTCCACTGTATGCCACTGAAACTAGAAACAGCTCTCAGGCAGTTTATTTATTATTTTATTTATTTTATTAAATTTGTATACCGCCCTTCTCCCAAGGGACTCAGGGCGGTGAACAGGGCACATATAAATAGAGAATACAAAAATTAAAAAGGATTAAATAATCGCCCAGATAAAAACAGTAACAATATAAAAACCCCATTAAAAACCCTAACATCCCCCATCAGGCCAGGCCAGCTTGTTCAAATAAATGGGTCTTCAGACCGCGTCGGAAGGAGCGAAGGTCCGGTGCCGTCCGGAGCTCGACCGGCAGCTGGTTCCATAAAGCTGGAGCGCTCACAGAGAAGGCCCTCCCCCTGGGGGCCACCAGCCGACATTCTCTGACCGGAGGCACCCTGAGGAGGCCCTCTCTGTGGGAGCGCACAGGGCGGAGGGAAGTTGACGCCGGCAGCAGGTGGTCCCTGAGGTACTCCAGACCCATGCCATGTAGGGACTTAAAGACCATTACCAAAACCTTGAATCTCACCTGGAAGACAACTGGTAACCAATGCAGCTCGCGGAGCAAAGGTGTAACATGGGAGTACCGGGAAACTCCCAAGACAACTCTCGCAGCTGCATTCTGTACCAGTTGGAGCCTCCGAGTGGTCTTCAAGGGAAGCCCCATGTAAAGAGCATTGCAGTAGTCCAGACGAGAGGTTACGAGCGCATGAGTGACCGTACACAGGGCATCCCGGTCCAGATAGGGCCGCAACTGGCGCACCGGGTGAAAGTCCCCCTAGTCACAGCTACTATATGGTCTTCCAGAGTAAGCCGTGAATCTAGGAGGACTCCCAAGTTGCGAGCCCTATCTACGGGGGGTAAAAGCTCACCCCCCATGGAAAGAGGTGGAATATTCTGAATGTCCCGGGATGCCGGAATGCACAGCCACTCAGTCTTGTCAGGGTTGAGCTGAAGTCTGTTCCTCCCCATCCAGACCCGAACCGCCTCCAGGCAACGGGACATCACGTCGAGGGCATCACTGGGGTGGTTCTGAGCCTTGAAGGGAAAAAAGAAGACAAGACAGTGGATCCATGAAGAATAACAAACATCACTGATCAGATCCAGTAGCTTCCTGAGTGAGTTCTTTAGCAGCAAAGCATGGTGCTTACTTTCAATAAAACATCCTTTAAGATTTAGCAAATCCACCTACAATTATCCCTGCCCCATGTTGCTTTCTTAGATTCTGAAGGTCTGGGAAAGAAGCTCAAGAAAACAGGAGTTCTGACGTACGTACGTCCATAGAATATGACTGGAGGAAAAAATGAGAGTACTCCATGAGAATTATTGTCTACAAAAATGGTGTTGAAGAGATTGGTATTGATCTGAGTTCCTGGATGATGGACTGGCCGAAGTTTCCAAAGACTAATCAAATACGTTTGTCCAAAACATTTGTCCATAAAGCATGTGAGCTTTGAACTGAACTCTGTAGGAAGTTGAATTCTTAGGCCAATAAGGTGGGTATAACCGGTGCTTTTTTTGTAAAAAAAAAAAAAAAAAGGTGCCGGAACTCACACATGTCATACAACCCACCTTGCCTACCCTACAAGGTTCCATCCAAAAAAGGTGCCGGAACTCCGTTCTGAGCATTCTATGAGGAAAAAAAGCCCTGGGTATAACAGAAAATGGGTAGGATGATATCTATTATTGGAGTAAAAGCAATTGAAGGTTATATACACATTAACATAGTTAACTGCTTCAGAAATACATGTCAGGTGGCTGCAAAAAAAAACAAAGAAAAATGCAATTCTAAATCAAGTCTATATCCTGATGATATTCTTTCTCATGTAATATTACCAGTTCTGGGCACTATACTTTGGGTAGGATTCAAGGAAGCTTCCAATAGACTATAAAAAGATATCAAGGATGTTCAACAGACTAGAAACTAAGACCTTTTTTTAAGGGGGGGGGCTGAAGAAATTGACTATACTTCAGCTGATAAAAGAGAGTGAAAAATTGAGGAAGCAAATTATGTTAAGATTTTAAATGCCAATTGCTGCTTTATCAACAGCAAAAACTGGTGGGGGGGAGGCTGGGCTGAGGGAACTGAGAGAAATTGAGAAGTACATAGATTCAAAAAAGTAAAGACCTGAAAACCGATGACAAAGGGTACAGAAAATATGGTGAAGTAGGAATATTACGGCTGGAATCCTAAATAGAAGTACCCTACATAGCAATCCCTTGTTGAAAACTTCACTTGTTCTATACTTACTAGTTTTGCCTATGCTATGTGCTTGTTTACTGTTGAAGGATTTGTGAATATTTTATTTCCCTACTGAAATAACATTGGAAGTGTGTCACTCAGTTATGAGGTATAACACCATTCTCACCTTTCTCTTAGATTATGAAGAGAACATAATGTTATAGGACACTGGTTTAGCAGTGATCAAAAATCATCTTACTTTTAGACTGTTGCTATAAGTTTTTTTTATTTCTCTTTGATCAACCTCAGGTAAAGGTTATCACTAACTCCAATTTATGCATTTTCTTAATGGTAACAAATGTTTTAATTTCTCCAGTACTACAGAATTGCCATCATTTGAAAGAATTGTTTAGGTTCCTTGACCAGAAGAGGCGTTTAACTGTATCACGTATGATATATGGTACACTTAATTGCTCTTTGCAGCTATTCAAAAAGCATTCAGAAGTAATCATTTAGCATTAATATCGTGGGGCAACCCGAGGTCACAGTACATTAAAAACTAATTCAGAATGATTCAAGAATGCATTTTTCATATATAGAGTACTGTAATCTCTCTGTGGGATAAAAAGCGATAGCAGCAATTCAGCCTGATGGGAGAAAGGTTATGCCACAGATCTGCCATTGGATACATAGTCAGGTTCCTTGTTATGGGTTTCTGTCATCAGAGCTCAACAAGCCAATTGAACTCAAACAATCTTGTTAGCTTCTGATGAATAAAGGCTGATGTGCTAAGAACCAACTGTCATTGTTGGTTTGACCAAATACAGCTAAATCAGAATTTAATGGTTATGCTTGAACTTTCTGTTCTTCTTTGCCCTTCCCTCCCAGTGAGAGATCATACAAATGTAAATGTCTTTTTTAAAATGGTTTCAATACTTCTGACATTTCTTTAAGTTACATTGAGTGACTAGGGGAGGAAAGGAATATAGGCTTCTTAATTAAGAGCCTTGGTGGAGCAGTGGGCTAATGCCTCCTTAAGTAACACCAGCTGCCTGCAATTAGTGCAGGTTCGCATCCCACCAGGCTCAAGGTTGACTCAGCCTTCCATCCTTCCGAGGTAGGTAAAATGAGGACCCAGATTGTTGGGGGCAATAAGCTGACTTTGTAATAATGCCGCTTGGGGTGTGTGTGAAAGCCCTAATAAGCAGGCATATACATAGAATGAAGGCTACTGCTAAGCTTGTAAGCCGCCCTGAGTCTTCGGAGAAGGGCGGGATATAAATGGAATTAAAATAAATAAAAAATAAAATAAAAATGAATATGAATATTTTATCTAATAGGTGCTAGAGTACTACAGTCCCACTCCATCCTCAACTTTAAAAAAAATTGATCATGAGTAGGCAAATAGACATTTATCAAACTACAAAAGCAAGACTGAAAAGGAATTTCTTCTTTATGTTTCACTATATTAGAACTAGTTGGCAAAAGTGCTGTGCAACACATTGAAAATAGACAAATTAAAATTGAAAGGGAATGTGTGCTGGAATTCTGACAATTGAAGTCCAATAAACCTGAAGAACATGATTTTGAGATGGTCTGGACTAATAAGTCATCTTTGTTCACTTGCAATTTGGGTGTGAAAAATTACCTCTAGTTTACTAATTTAACTAATTACTTAATATTTAAGTGTAACACTGTGCTCTTAGAGATTTAAACTAGCAGAATTGAATCCAGGTGTCAGTAGGAAGCAGATTGCCTTTTTTCCCTGTGCCTTCATTCCCCACTCTTCCAGTAATGATCTTCAATTTTAAGTGCAAGGTTACATAAAACATTCCATGGTAAAAATAATCACACACCCCACCCCTCACCCCTACACATGAGGAATTCTACCACAAAGGAGAGATTAGGACAGCCAATTTAATGACTTAATATTGTACAATATAAAATCATTCCAGTTGAATAACTTTTAATTTATTATAATGCATAGATGCCAATTATGCCTGATTTATTAAGAGAAGTTCAGCAGTACTAAGACCATGTGTTTTGAATGGTTGCCATGGTACCAAGCTTTCACAAGGACAGCTTAAGGATCATTAATGTGTCAAGGTGATAAGTTTTGACGCTTGGTGGATTTAATGATGAATGATAATCACATTACCTCTTCACATTGCCAAACATCCAGGATATAAGCTAGGCCACATATAGTCCTGATTTATTTGATATTTTAGGTCAACTTGGTTTTAATATATTAGTTACACAATTGTTACTTCTATTGTGGCAGCTGAGTAGGTAAACCTTTGCCTGTTTGATCAGAACATCAGTGAATGTGCCCTGCTGAAACTCAGGGGCACACCTAGGAGAGTCCAAACACAGACCTTAAGAACACATCGCCTAGCCTTATGTGTAGAATTCTTAGCATGAAGCATTGAGAAAAAGACAAGAAGAACTAGCTGAGTCAATTTGGAAATTCTCTTAATATATGGGCAGCAAAAACCTACTCAATCTTTAGAGGGCAGCAAAAACCTACTCAATCTTTAAAGGTAAAGGTAAAGGTTCCCCCGCACATGCATGCTAGTCGTTTCCAACTCTAGGGGCCGGTGCTCATCTCCGTTTCAAAGCCGAAGAGCCAGCGCTTGTCCGAAGACGTCTCCGTGGTCATGTGGCCGGCATGACTAGACGCCAAAGGCGCACGGAACGCTGTTACCTTCCCACCGTAGTGGTCCCTATTTTTCTACTTGCATTTTTACGTGCTTTCGAACTGCTAGGTTGGCAGAAGCTGGGACGAGTAACAGGCGCTCACTCTGTTACGCGGCACTCGGGATTCGACCCGCCAAACTGCCGACCTTCCGATCGACAAGCTCAAGCAGCAAATTTTCTTTGTTGCCATCTAGCTGTTATATTGAATGTAGAGTAGTCCAGATAGGGTAGTCCTAATTCAGACTTCACCCTGTCTATCTCCTTTGCAAGTCTGTTATTAGGAAGAACTTAGGATAACTATTCCATTATTTGAGCTCTTTGACAGGATGGTAAGATAATAATCAAATAGCTAACAAATGTGCCATGTTAATATAAAACTAACACTATTTATTTATTAAATTTTTATCCCACCTTTATTACTTTATAAATAACTCAAGGCAGTGAACATGCTTATTATTCGTCTCTCTTCCTATTTTCCCCACAACAACAATCCTGTCAGGTGGATTGGGCCAAGAGAGAGTGACCAGCCCAAAGTCACCCAGCGGGTTTTCATGCTAAGATGGGCCTAGAACTCACAATCTCCTGGTTTCTGGCCTGGTGTTTTAACCATTATACAAAACTGTTTATCATTATATCATATTATATATTATAATATATGTATAACATATATAGCTAATTATATCTTCCCCAATTTATTCAAAATGAGTTTTTATTTTGAATTATACTACTGAGACTCCACAGCTACAAAGACATCAGATGCACTTCTTTGTGTGGGCTTTTTCCCAAATCTCCCTAAGTGGGGTTCACTGAAAGCTCTTCAGGCAACACTTGCTAAAAATTTGTTTTCTGACTGAATTTCTACTTCACCCAAGAAGCAGATAAGAATAATTCCTAAGCTATTTATAGTTGATCTTCTTATAGTGCTAGACTCATCAGTTCAACTGAGATAATAAACGAAGGCAGGAATATTTTCAACTTGTTCAAAATATTTGGCTATACATAAAGAAATCCAAATGTCTCTGAGTCCATTTGTGATTCCGTATTATCTGGGCTGCTGTATCTTTATCCTTGCCAAAAGTCTCTTGAGGCTCTGAAGGCAATGCACTCAGCACTTAATGCCTGCTTTCATGGCATAATCCTGAAAGAAGGAGTAATAAAAATGTATTTACTCCTGTCAAAACTAATCTGTTAATTGGAAAGTTTGTGGTGAGCTTTTTCACAGGTTGTATCTAAAGGAAAATAGAGCTGTTTTCCTTGAGCAGTGAGCATCTATTGTGCAGGTAATTGCAAGGCCTAGGCTGACCTGGGAATGAGGTAGTCTATATCTAAATACCTGAAGTGAAGGAGAAAAAAAGATATGAAAGCCGAGGCCCCATCTGCCAGACCGTAATGATTGTGCTATTTGAAAGCAGAAAGGTACGTCTGAAGCAGCTGGTTTCTCTCCAAGTGACCTTTTAGCATTTCTGCTTTTGCCGTCTGACAGATGTGTCAACTCAATAATTTCAAAAGCCCCTGAGTAAATAACCAATTGTGAGCAAGGATGACCCAAAGCGACGACAAAATGGGTGCACGCTGCACATTATAGAGCATAATACCTACAGAAAGAACCAGGAACATTATCAAGAGGAGAAGGAAGGAAATTTACTCTTATTTTTGAATAAATGGATTTCACTGCCTGTAGTTCCATTCTTTGCTGGGAGAGGTGGCAGAGAAAAAAGGACACACTGTTGAATGAACAGAATGGCATTGTGAGGTGGTTTGCCCTTGGAAGACTTCTGTTAGCTGGTTGCAGGACTCAGATGGTAGATCAGAGCTCAAAATGGAGTCTCCGCCCTTACTCAGTGCACAGCTGGGGGTGAGTTACTAAGATCTACACTAATTGCTTTGGTGAATAACTGGGGAGCTCCAACAAGGTGATTGCAATCAAGCCAGGTCTAATATCAAATCTGAAGCCTTCAATGGATTTTGAGGGTCATGGAGCTTTCCCCAACCTGGTGCATTCAAGGATAATAATGTGCTTCCACACTCCTTCAGTCCACCAATCAATACAGCTTTTATTGCTTTTTATGTGCCTTGAAAAATGTAGCATTTAGCTGCCCAATCTGGATTCTACCAACACTGGAAACTTACTTTATACGTTTTGAAGAGGGATTGCACATATTGAGGAGTCATTCAGCCTCCAGCCTCTAAGAAAATATATATAATGTGACATAGTAGATTTTCTTCTAGTACACCAGCAATTATATTAACCAGTTTTCATGATTCAAACGCAATTGTCTTTATTTTTCCTCTATGCTGGGCCAACATACTTTGGTGCATTCCTTATGGTAATATTAAAGTTACTTCTGTATTTTTAGAAGAGAGAGACAATTCCTTTTGTTTCTAAGTGTAACCCCACAATACTACTTTCTTAGCAATAACTATGCCCTTAATCCCCAACCTAGAGTGAGCAAGCCAGTGTAATCTAGTAGTTAAGGTGTTGTACTAGGAATGAGAGACACAGCCT
Source organism: Vipera berus (assembly GCF_964194415.1). Lineage (NCBI taxonomy): Eukaryota > Metazoa > Chordata > Lepidosauria > Squamata > Viperidae > Vipera > Vipera berus. Next base: position 190,888,639 of record NC_138204.1, read on the forward strand.
CTGTCTTCTTTTCAACCACAGAAGTTCCCTGTGTGACTTTGGGCAAGTTTCTTTCTCACAGCCCAACTTACATTACAGGGTTGTTATGGAGAAAAAGAGGGGGAGGGAACATTATGTATGTTGCCTTAAGCTCCTATGTAAAAGATGGAATATAAATCTACTTAATAACAATAACAGCTACCTTTGAATTGCATGCTACATGGCTGAAATATCTGCCTGTTTTTTGAATTTAGTAGTTGCTTCTGTCTTTTCTAAGAACATGTCTAATGGGGATTTCTGGAGAAGTCTTCTACTGGGACATTCTTTAATGAGATTTTGGTTGTCCCTTAGAAAATTTATTACCAAAACTATGGAAGTGGATGATAAATGATTGGCATTCATAATGCATTGCTTCTCTTACGTTTTCTTAAAGTCCTCTAAATCTATCCAACAGCTACTCTGTTTAAACACGTTTAGCATTATCTGTACCATTTAAAAAATGTCATTATTTTACTGTGGGCACAACGGCACACATCAAAAATGAGCACTCAGTTCTTTGAATTTGGCCTTCAAACAACTGCACATAAATTCATTTTCCCAGTCCAGAAGAGATGTCACAAAATGGTTTAATAAAGTATTGTCTTTAAAATTAATAAGCTTTCTTTTACAGTTATTTCCTCCCAAATTGAAGATCAAAAAAATAACAAAACTACAAATCTAAGAACAAATATAAAAAAATTGTTAAAACCAAAATCAATAGTTAAAAACAAAAATGCTCAATAAAGATCAGCTCCAGTAAAGTCTTGATTCTTTTCTAAACCAGTTAGTCGATACGTTTTAAGGCTACTTGAAAACCTGTAGCACCAGCCTTGACAGACACCAGTTGAAAGTGAATTCTTCACAAGTGCAAAACCATTTCAAAGAAAATTCTGTCTCTCAAGTCAAGCAATTGAAGTGCTCTTAAAGGCAACCATACAATTAGGCCTCTGTTACATCTTAAGATAGAAAGACCTAGGCAAAAATTATCATAAGCAACCCGGGAGGGGGGGTTGTTTAAAAGAAAAAGTGATGAAATGTCTGTTGTGATATTGTGACTCAAACTCCATTCCCTACTGGGTTGCAATAATGTGATGCAAGTATAAATGGGTGGAGTTTGTACAGTATTGCAATGTTATGATATGCATTTCATCATTCTGGTCATAGAAAAAAAAGTTTGGGATCTGAAAACTTGGACCCAAATCATATGTACTTCAAAAGCAATAAAAGGCATGAAATAGATCAAACAAACATATATCTTAGTGATGCCTTTGATTCTCAGTTGAAATTTCAGATGCATCTTTAATGTCAGTTCCTTGTAGTTATAGCAGGTAACATCATCTAGCAGGCCCTACTAAACTCAAAAATGTCAAGCAGGGTTGGACCTGGATAATATTTGGATAGTAAATCATCAAGAAAGGCCAAGGCAGTAGGATTGACTAAGAAGTAAATAATAATAATTCTTCCCCAAAGCAGGGGCAAGCCACTTCTATGTGAACTACATGAGGTCAGCAGGAAATGAATTGAGAGAGGGAGGAAGGTTAGATAGACAAACCAACAGACAACAGACAGACAGATTTCTGAGTGCATTCCTTGATGTTTACTTTGAAGTCTAGCTCTCTCAATGTAATTTACCTATAAAATAGATCACTATGATTATGCCTATGCTGCCATGTGGATGCTGTGAGACTACAGAATTAGCAGAGGCCACCAAAAGAGACAGGAAGACTTGAGATTTAAATCAAGTTCTAAAGATTCATACTGCAATTTCCTAAAAGTACAAAAGCAACAATATCAGTAAATCTTGGTTGAAAATAGTGTTGACTGTGCTGCCCAATTAATGGTGGAAGCAGAAAAATCTCCTTTAGGAGAATGTTCCTAATTCTGGAAATCTCAACCAGAAAGGCCCTTTTCATTAATTTATATGGGCAAGATCAGCTTAGCTAAATAAGAACAGTTTGGTAGAGAAGTAAGAGCTTGGACTAGAAACAAGAGTTTCTAGCACAGAAGGCAGCTGGGTAACTTTAGGCCAATCATATTATCTCAGCCCATCACACCCACCAGGCTGTTCTTTAAAAATAGGAAGTAGGAACTTTTATAAATCAAATAAAAGAATGAGAGGAGGGGGCAGGGAGGAAGACATTTGAATGTCACAGGACTTGCAACTTAGGGCAAAGAAACCACCACAGTTGTAGTGGTAAATAATCAACTATGTCTGGTGACTTCCACTGGTGCTATTGAATGAATGAATGAATGAATGAATGAATGAATGAATGAATGAATGAATGAATGAATGAATGAATGAATCTACATTAAAGTCATTTGAGATTCACTAAAACAACCTTTCTGTAACAACATCTTACATGAAACTGGGAAGATCTTTGGTGCATGGAGGCTTGGTAATGCACAGGTTTCCAAAGCTTATAAAGCAGGGAGTTAGATGCTTAAGGTTTAAAAAGATGCAAGGAAGAAACAACCATCTGAAGCCTTAATTTGAGTAATTATAAGAAATTCCTGACAAAGTGACAAAAGAATCCCTATGAAAAGCAAAGCACCTAAGCCATGCTTAATCATTTTTTTTTCTTCCTAAAGCACTGTGAAGGAAGACAGATCATTTTCTTTTTCAAACAAAAGCAAAACAGAACAGCTTTGAAAAGGTCGAAAAGGACAAGTGACTAAGATATAGATAGGCTATCCCTCGTTGAGACACACACACAAGCACAAACACAAATGAAAAAAGGACCATAAAGCCCAATATGTCATCTCTGTCCCACTCTTCTATAGTATATGCAGATGTGGAAAGTGATTTTCACTCCACAAAAGTTATTACATCCCAACTGTTTTTACCCATGCAGAGTTTTCTAATCACTTATTCTTTCTGACACTGTGTTTTTAAAAGCACAGCAATGACATGGACATTCAGAGGACGTGTTATTAGTATTTTCTTCAAAGTCCTGGGGATGAAAGCTGGAGAGAGAGACTCATGAACAACATGAACACCAAGTTCTTTAGCAACCACTTTTGATCCTTTGGTTTGTGATTGTGATTGTGCTTTACCATCAATGTATTTTCAGAACTACTTTTGTGGAGGCCACCTCAGAGAATCTCCTTGGGAATGCTGAGATGCGGTTTGCATGACATTGGAGCTAACGTTGCTTGGATCTGTTCCTTTTAAGGATTGCGTCTGTTGTACATTTGTAAGTGAACAGAGTATTATAACCCCTTTCTTGCAAAGGGAAATGAAACTATAAAACATGAAACAATAATTAATCCTCACAAGATTAATGATTGACAGTGGCAGTGACATATTTAACACTGAATGGAAAATGTGCTTTTAAATTTATAAATCAGCAATAGAAAGGAAGCCCAGATTGTTGCACTGTTATGGAAGGAGTAAATACAAACAAATTATCTTGAGATGATTAGAGGGTTAACATAAAATCTTGCAGACTAGTATCTTCCAGAAAAATATATTAATGTAATCTTGGTTTTTTTTTTTAATTACTAGACAATCTGTGCTCCATTAGATCATTGTTTCAGAGAAATTCCTTCAAGTAAACAGAGAAACAGAACTGACAAAAAAACATTGGAAACAGGAGTGACTTCCACTTCTTTTTTTTATTAAAGAGTTTTAAAGTTTTACAATACATTTTTAAACATAAACATAATATACATTATCCAATACATTTAAAACATAACCTCAATTCCCCTCCCTCCCCCTCCCCCCCGACTTCCCAGAGCTGAATACAGGGTATTGCCTTTAACAAACCTAAACTAAAATATGCTAAATAACTGTAATTAAACTTCAAATCCTATCGCACTTTAACTCCCTTAAACATAACTAAATAATAACACGTCTTATAATTCTAATAATAATTATACCAATACTCATTCATATGCTAAATGAAACTTTTTAGTCCCATATTTATTCTGTATATAATCAATCCATCTTCTCCATTCCAGTATATATCTCTGTTGCGATTGTTCTTTCAAATATGCTGAGATTTTTGACTTCCACGTCTCACCGGCTTCCCCACTGAGTTTCCTTGTGGGAAGCTGGCAGGGAAACCTTTCTTCCTTCTCTTCTTCCCTTCCTTTCTTCATCCCTCCCCCTTGAAATGTCTGCTGGCTTCCCCATTTACTTTGCTTGTGGGAAGCTTGCAGGAAAAAGTCAGTGGGAAAGCCAGAAGAAAGTTGAAGGCCAAGGTCAGCAGCAGATAAGTGGTTGTTACTGGATGGAGTAAGGGGATACATGGGGATGCAGTCAGGCATGGTATATTGGGGTGCAAAAGAGGTGCTGTAAGGATTGGAAGGATGTATAGGTGTGCATCAGTTGCCATGTGAGTAAGGGAGGGAGCACAGGTAGACAGCAAAGATTAAAAGGGTGCCCAGAGGTACACAAGAATTGCTGTGTGGGTTGGGGAAGTCAGGCAGGTCAGCAGTACAGGTCAGGAAGAGTGCATTAGAGTCACAAGGGAGTTCAAGAGGTGCTGTGCTGGACAAGCAGGAGAAAAAAGGAAGGAGATAAGAGGAGGTGAAAGGAAGAAGGAAGAAGGAAAAGGGAAGAGGGGGAGGAGAAAGAGGAAAGGAGGGTGTGGAGAGGAGGTGGAGGTAGGAGAAGAGAAGGACTTCTCATATATAAACAAAATGCTCATTTCCTTCTAGCTTTGAAAATGTTACCTATTCTGGTAATGAAACATCAACAAGAGAACACCAAGGACTCTACAATTCCTTACTCATTTACAAAATGAAATGTCATGAAATATCTTTGATGTGTCCATGGTTGTGACTTTGGGTAGGCAGTTCAAAAAGTTATCAAGGGGCCAGATTTAGCCCAGGGACTTGCAGTTGCCAACTCCTACATTATGGTAAATGTTTCTGCTTTTAACTTAATATCTTTGTGATGTTCTCAGAAAGGGACAATTCATTTCCCTAGCAAGCACATTTCCTGATTCGAAGCCAAGAATCATTACTGTAGTTCATTAGCTATCATTTTTGTATAGATTTAGGCAACCATTGTAAAAAATTTAGTTCCCTTGTAAAACTTTTTAAAACATTTTTATTAGATGTGTAAATGTAATATTAAATAGTGTGCCTGAAGAAAACTGTACTCAGAAAATTGACAGATGTTCCTTATCAGTAATGAGAAACATCTTTCTCCAGCTTTTCTGTCAGACATTAATGAAAATGAGCACATAGCCACATGCACATTGTAATACATTTGTCTTTAAAACATAATAAAATCAAAAGCTGCTTCCAAGAAGAAAATATATAAAAGCAGATAAGCCTAAGACTTTTTTCCCTAAAAAGCTGTATTAAAATGTAATCCCAGATTTTTCACCCAAAACATTTTGGAATTGATTACACAAAATGGCAAAGAGGATTAATATAGTAATAGTTGCAATTAGTTTGCCAGCTTCAACAGTTTTGATGAGGTATGGTGGAGAATTACAATTTATAGGGTCATCCAACATACATTGAGTCAGATAATTGTTCCCATTGTACTTAATAGGACTTTTCCCCAGGTAAGTCTTTTAGAACTATAGGTTGTCTTGTGTTTCCTGGAATATGTTGGTACCCTACAGGAGGGCTTCTTATCCTTAATGGTGTGGTTGCAGTTCCTGTATCTGGCCTTGTATCTGTAATTGGCCTTTCCCACCTGATCAGGGAAAGATAGCAATCCTCAGGGAAAAGATTCCAGTTGCTATTTCCCAGTAGTTCCTGATATTTCTAAGCATAAGATTATGTAGATATACATAGTGGAAAAGCAATCTTGTTCTTTCTAGGGGAATTTGACAGTCTGTTTTCTTCGGCTTCCTAGACCATAGTCTGCATTACCTAGGTCACGGGTCGGCAACCCGCGGCTCCGGAGCCGCATGCGGCTCTTTGAGCCGTCTCCTGCGGCTCCCAGCCGCCCGGTGCACGCGCACCTCTTCGAACGGGCAGTGGTGCGCGCGCACCTCTCCAAATGGAGAGTGGCACTGCCCGTTTGGAGAGGTGTGTGTGCACCTCCCCGAATGGGCAGAGGTGTGCGCGCACTTCCCCAAACCTTTAGAGAGGTGCGCGCGTACCGCCGCGCGAACGGGCAGCGGTGCCGCTCTTTGAGGAAGCTGCCGCGGCCCGTCTGCAAAGCTACCGAAAGCGGTAGCTTTGCAGACGGGCCGCGGCAGCTTTCTCGAAGAGCGACGCCACTGCCCATTCCGAGAGGTGCGCGTGCACCTCCCCGAATGGGCGGAGGTGCACGCGCACCTCCCCAAATTTTTGGAGAGGTGCGCGCGTACCTCCGCGCGAATGGGCAGCGGTGCCGCTCTTTGAGGAAGCTGCCGCGGCCCGTCTACAAAGCTGCCGAAAGCGGCAGCTTTGCAGATGGGCCGCGGCAGCTTTCTCAAAGAGCGGCGCCCCTGCCCATTCCGAGAGGTGCGCGCGCACCTCTCCGAACAACTGGAGGTGCGTGCGCACCTCCCCAAACCTTTGGAGAGGTGCGCGCGTACCTCTGCGTGAACGGGCAGCGGCGCTGCTCTTTGAGGAAGCTGCCGCGGCCCGTCTGCAAAGCTGCTGAAAGCGGCAGCTTTGCAGACGGGCCGTCGCCGTCGGGCAACCGGGAACCGGTTCCATCTCACTCAAAAAAAATGGCAACCACGTGCGTCCGCACATGCGCAAAAAACCGTTTTGCGCATGCGCAAAACGTTTTTTTGTGCATGCGCGTGCATGGACACACGCACGCGGCTCCCACTTTTTTTAATTTGTGATGGAACCGGTTCCCAGTGGCTCTTTTCCTTTTTTAGGTTGCCGACCCCTGACCTAGGTGAAGGGCTACTGGTAAGGGATAGACTGCACCGAGCAAGAGCTGGAAACAATATATTGGGAAAACAACTGGCTCATCTTATCAAAAGGGCTTTAAACTAAAATTGAGTGGGAGGCGGCCAATCTTCATGACCTATATAACCTAATTCCAAGCAAAAACCACTACTGATGGATTACATTCCAGAGCTCTGAAGGAGCTGACAGATATTGTCTCAAATATATCTTTAAAAGAATCTTGGAGCACTGGGGAACTACCAGAGGATTGAAAAGGGGCTGATGTGGTTCCCATCTTCAAAAAAAAGGGGGGGAGGGGAAACCAGACCCAGGAAACTACAGACCAATCAGCCTAACATCAATTCCTGGGAAGATACTGGAAAAAATAATCAAAAAACAGATCTGTGAACACCTAGAAACAAATAAAGTTATAACTAGAAGCCAGCACAGGTTGTTAAAAACAAATCATACCAAAGTAATCTTATTTCATTTTTTGACAAAGTGACTAAATTAGTAGACCAGCGAAATGCTGTGGACATAGTATATTTAGACTTCAATAGGTCATTTGACAAAGTAGACCACAACCTACTTCTTGGTAGTACTCTAGATCCCTCTCACAGTCTGTGCATTTGGTTTTTCTTGTTTAAATGTAGAACCTTACTTTTTTCACCATTGAATTTCACTTTGTTAGATATGTTCAATGTTCAAGTCTGTCAAGATCCTTCTGTATCTTAGGCCTATTATCTGGATTGTGGGCTATTCCTGCCAGCTTGGTGTAATCTGCAAATCTGATGAGTTTTCCATCTATCCCCTCATCCAAATCATTGCTTGAATTGGGTATGTCTAGTTTAATGAAAAGAAAGACTACGGGTGACATGATAGTAATGTTCCAATATCTCAAAGGTTGCCACAAAGAAGAGGGAGTCAAGCTATTCTCCAAAGCACCTGAAGGCAGGACAAGAAGCAATGGATGGAAACTAATTAAGGAGAGAAGCAACATATAACTAAGGGGAAATTTCCTGGCTATAAGGACAATTAATCAATGGGATAACTTGCCTCCAGTAGTTGTGAGTGCTCCAAGAGTGGAAGGTTTTAAGAAGAGATTGGGCAAGCATTTATCTGAAATGGTATAGGGTTTCCTGCCTGAGGAGAAGTTTGGACTAGAAGACCTCCAAGGTCTCTTCCAACTCTGTTATTCTATTCTATTCTATTCTATTCTATTCTATTCTATTCTATTCTATTCTATTCTATTCTATTCTATTCTATTCTATTCTATTCTATTCTATTCTATTCTATTCTATTTCTTAAGTCTCCAAAGGGAATAAGAAAGAGATCCTTACACGGAGACAACAGAAAGGGAAATAAAACAGAGGTTGATTACAAGTCTCTCTCTCTCTCTCTCTCTCTCTCTCTCTCTCTCTCTCTCTCTCTCTCTCTCTCTCTCTCTCTCTCTCTCTCTCTCTCTCTCTCTCTCTCTCTCTCTCTCTCTCCATGTGGATGGATGGATGGATGTCATACAGGTTGGTTTTCATGTTTCTGTTCTGTTTCTTCTTACTAATGGAAGGATGTCATTGTCTGAGGTTGGAACTTGGTTGTGTTTTAAACTTCTCTGTACTGTATATCACAATAATGATTTCATATTCATGTGTTCAAAAGCTAGAACTGATAAATGGACATGCACAGGTGGCTTTTCTAAACTGTGAAAGAAAAGTAAATTCTTCACCAAAAGAAAGAGTGAAAGAAAGTAAAAGATAGGATTTTTCACACAACCTCTCAAAGGTTCTAATGAATTTGTATAATGCAGTAAAAACTAATGGCTCAGGTTCAGCTCAGTGTAATGAAAAAGACAGGGACTGAGTAATCTGTGCCTGTTTAATTTGCAGGAATTAATAGGCAACTTCAAATGCACTGTTCAAACAAAAGGTTGTTTGGGAGGGAGATTAAAAAGGCCTTCAGCAAGATGTATTTATCAGGAAAAATCTTTTCTGTGATGTGTCAACACTTCCAAGGCAAAAATAAATGGCCTGCTCTATAATCTTTTAAAAGTATCCTAAATATATTTTCCCCTTCAGCTTTTGTATTAAAACTATATTATTTGTTTCTCTTATTTTATGTAGTTATATTATTTTATATAACCACTTACGTATTTTGCATAATAGACAAAATGTATAGGTTAAAGAAATGATCTTTTCTTTTCTGAACTGCAATATTCCTGAAAATTGGGATCCCATTCAACAATATCTTAAAACTCTGAATCATGGAAAAAGCTTGTGCCAAAGATACTGGTTCCTCCAAAATGGCTCTAATGCTAGAAACGGTGGAAGGAAAAAGAAGAGGGGAACCAGCAACAAGGTGGATGGACTGTGACAATGAATGCACCGTTGGAAGTCCAGGTTAGGGGCAGATCAGCAAGGAGAAAATCTCTATCTTCTAAGAGGCAGCAATAACTTGATGGCACTTAATCATCAATCATCAAAAATATTAGTATGGCTTAACATAGCAATGGGAAGATGCTGTAAAATAGAAGAAAAGCTGTAAGTCTGTACATATTCCCAAGTCTTCCTCAAGCTATATTAGAACAATTACCAGCAAGGGCAACACTGGTTACTAGGTGGAGATACAGTAATTGTATCATGGAGATGTGTGCTTACTCTTATATAGATACAGCATTTGTAATACTGTGCAATTTCTGGAACGATTCTTGGCACTTGTTTCAGAGCTAGCTTTTGTTGATTCTTCCAAGAGCAAACTAATGAGTTTCTTGGAAGAGCTTTGGGGCTTTCTGTGATTTAAAACTGGCAATAAAAGAAAAAGAAGACAGAGAAGGTAGTTGGTTAATTGACCTTTATTGTGCCTTCTGGTTCATTTAGAAATGGAAATTAAATTAACATGATAATTCAGTCCTACTGAGTTAAGGCTGCTATAAACCCATTAAATTTTATGGCAATTGATTTAGCATTTTTTTCTATTAACTGGGTTTAATTTTCAATATTGTCATGCAGATTCAGAGAAGTGGTTCATTCAATTGGGTTCCTTCAAGTTACCAGTCTTAGCTGTTTTATGAGGGTAACTTAATTATGGGAGAGCACAGGCCCTTACCATCAAGAGCATGTATTAATCTTGAAAATGAGTTGGTGCAAAGAGCATAGATAAACAGGGAAAAACCAGAATATGGTGCATTAAATTCCATGATAAAACTCACTCTTTGGTACAGTTACCAATGCATTTCCTTTTAGTTCTGCTTTTAAATAATCTTTTTAAATGAGTTGCATTGGCTGCTCATCGTTAACATTGCTGGTTTATACACCCTACATTTTGTGGCAACCTGCTTGAAATATTATTTGTAAGCCTAGTCTAATGGCATTGAGTATTTTTTTTGTTCTGCTCCCTATACTTATTTTAGCTATATTTTGAATCTCTTTCTCCTATTCACAATATAACTGAAAACAGTTATATTGTGCAATTAAATAATTTGACAATGGATTAAACTGATTCAGAACCATAATCCCAAAAATAACTTTTCAGAGCACATAGTTATATTAAAGAGCCCCTAGATCTGGGGCTCAGTCTAATCTAGTTCTCTTTACTTAAACAAAGAAAAATAAGGAAAAAGGGACTCACCTTTTGTTCCTGCTTTTCTCTCTCTCTCTCTCTCTCTCTCTCTCTCTCTCTCTCTCTCTCTCTCTCTCTCTCTCTCTCTCTCTCTCTCTCTCTCTCTCTCTCTCTCTCTCTCTCTCCTTATCCTTCTGTTTCAGACATTACTGATGTAAAACGAAAAAACTGAGAAATATAGGTTTCAAAGAACAAGGATGAAGTGCTAATTGGCTCCTAAGAAACTGAGGCATCTCTGAACATTTATTTTTAAAGTAAGTTGAATATGACATAGAACAATCAAAACAACACTCCCCCATCATATCCATTAATGCATTTTTTTCAGTTTGAAGTTGCAACATTATATATTCATAACCAGTAACCTATATAATAATATATCTCATGATTTTTTAATGATATGCTCTTAATTTTCTCTTTACTAAAGTATTAAAAAGATGCTTATATCTCTATGGCTTATATAGGGCATATCTGCACTTACTGTTTAAGCTGTTCCTGTCTTGTGCTTATACCAGTTAAATGTTAAGCCTGTTCAAGAAATATCCTATATATACTGAGATTATGGCTAAAATCTTTTGTTTTTCAAAACAGATCATTTGGATGGCATGGATATTCATGTTACAATAAGGTTAATGTGAGATACTAGAACTTTGTCAAGGAGAACAACAATGGCGCTTAGACTTATATACCACTTCAAAGTGCTTTAGAGACCTCGCTAAGCGTATTGCCCCCAACAATCTGGGTCTTCATTTTACCAACCTCGGAAGGATGGAAGGTTGAGTCAACCTTGAGCCAGTGAGAATCGAACTGCCGAACTGCTGTCAGTCAGCACAATTAGCCTGCAGTACTGCATTCTAACCACTGTGCCACCACAGCTCAGTGAATGTCATATAAGTTATTATTGACTAGTACCAACTACATAGATTTTTTTCATATGGCTTTTTTTATTAAAAAGTTTTATAAAAGTTACAATATAACCCCCAAAACCAAACCACCCCAAACCACCCCCTCTCCCTCCCCCACTTCCCAGAGCTGAGTACAGGGTTACAAATATAATAATCATAATCTAACATTAACAAACTATATAGATAACCAAGTTCATAATGTGCTTTAACTCCCCTTTAACATAAATACACGGAAAATAAAAGTAGACATAATAATAATAAAAACATAAACAAGTTAATATCCAAGTTATTATACAATACTAAATCTAAAAATAATAATAATAATATAATTAAAATTAATAAAAATTCCACTATAATAATCTACTAGTAATAACAACAATCTAAAATTTATTCATAGGCTAGATGGAACTTTTTAGTCCCATATTTATTCTGAATATAATCTATCCATCTTCTCCAGACCGAAATGTATCTTTCTTAAGAATGATCCTTCAGATAAGCAGACATCTTAGCCATTTCTGCTAAATTTGACACTTTAAACGTCCATTCTTCTATAGTAGGCAAACTATCCTTCTTCCAATATTGCCCTACCAATAACCTTGCAGCTGTTATCAAGTTCAACATCAAGTTAATTTCTTTAGCATCACAATCTGTAATAACACCCAATAAAAATAGTTGTGGAGTAAACTTTATCTTTCTCTTTAAAATCTTTTGAATATTCCACCAAATTTTAATCCAAAAAGCTTTTATATTTCTACAAGTCCACCACATATGAAAATAAATAGCATCCAAACTGCCACATCTCCAACATTTGGGCTGTAAATTAGGATACATACAAGACAACTTTTTAGGATCCAAATGCCATCTATAAAACATTTTATAAAAATTTTCTCTTACATTTTGGGCCTGGGTAAATTTTATATTTCTAACCCAAATTACCTCCCATATATCCAATGGGATCGGTTCTTGAATATTTTGAGCCCACTTTACCATACAATATTTAACTAATTCCATTTCTGAATCCAATTCTATTAAAGCATTGTAAATTCCCTTTATATGCGCTCAATTTTGATCTTTGATCTGTTTTACCAAATTTTCATCCGTTAATGTAATGTAATATCTAACTTCCACCTAGCTTGCAATTGAGTATACTGGAACCAGGACTGTACAATATTTTCTTGTTTTAACTCACCTAACGACTTTAATTGCCAATCATTCCCTACCAATCTAAGTAATTCCTTATAAGAAATCATATCCAAACTCACATCCATAGATAGACCCTCCATCGCGTGTTTAGGAATTCCCCAAATTGGTATTTTATAATTTAACTTATAATAATACTTTTTCCAGACACGCAATAAAGCACTTCTTAAAATATGAGATTTAAAAGCCTTGTCAACTTTTTTATCATAAATTAAATATGCATGCCACCCATATAATAAGTCCCATCCCTCAAGATAAAGTATTCTTTTATTTGTTAAGTTAAGCCAATCACTAACCAGTGTCAAAACCACCGCATCATAATATAATTTCAGATTAGGCACCTTAAGTCCTCCTCTTTCGCGTGCGTCTTGTAAAATCTTAAATTTAACTCTTGGTTTTATCCCCGCCCAGATAAATTTATTAATACCCTTCTGCCATTCATCCAAATTAGCATCCTTTTTCAATATAGGTATCATTTGAAACAAAAAGAGAAACTTTGATAAAACATTCATTTTAACAGCTGCAATTTTCCCCAGCAAAGATAATTGTAGTTTTTTCCAATTATTTAAATCCTTTTGTACTTTTAGCCATAATGTCTCATAGTTATTATTATATAATTTCACATTAGAGGCTGTAATATATACTCCCAAATATTTAACCTTTTTCACTATTTCATAACCTGTCAATTTTACTAACGTTTCCTTTTCATTCATAGTCATATTTTTAGATAATATTTTAGTCTTATTATTATTTATCTTAAAACCAGAAACTTTTCCATATTGAGTTATAATTTCCATCAAGTCTATAACCGATTGAGTCGGTTGAAATAATGTCACAACCAAGTCATCCGCAAAAGCTCTTAACCTATAATCATTTTGTTTTATTTTTATTCCCCTTATTATAGTTGATTCACAAGTTTTAATCAATAAAATCTCCAATGTTAAAACAAACAACAATGGTGATAGGGGACATCCCTGTCTTGTTCCTTTTTCAATTTTAAATGCCTCTGATAATCCCCCATTAATTATAATTTGTGCTGATTGTTGTTGATATATAGCCCTAAGAGAATGTAAAAATTTATCCCCAAAATTCATTTTATCAACAACCCTCAATAAAAATTGCCAATTCAACTGATCAAAAGCTTTTTCAGCATCCAAAAATATCTATGCCGCAGGGACTTGGTTGTTCTTCTCCAAATACTCAATTAAATTAACAATTAGTCTTACATTATATTTCATATATTTTCCAGTTATAAATCCAGACTGATCACTGTGAATCATTTCTTTCAAAACGTGCATTAATCTATTTGCCAATATTTTGGGGGAAAAATCTTATAATCTGTATTCAAAAGTGATATAGGTCTATAATTCTTGGGCTGGGTAAGGTCTTGGTCCTCCTTTGGAATCAGCGATATAAAAGCCCGTCTCCAAGATGGAGGCACTTCTCCTCCAAACTGGATATTATTAAACAATTCCTTTAATGGTTCTATCATCTCTGCAAATAATATTTTATAATAAATTGCTGATAATCCATCTGTACCAGGAGCCTTACCCACTTTTAACTGCTTAATTGCTAAAATGATTTCCTCAGAGGTAATTAAATGATTCATCTCCTTCCGTTGTTCATTTGAAAGTCTAGGAAAATGTGCTTCCTGTAAATACTTATATATATCTAAAGCTTGTATATTTTCACTAGCATATAATTTTGTATAAAAATCTAAAAAACTCTTTTTAATCAACTTTTGTTGATATACCTCTTTACCTTTATATTCTATTTTCTCTATAATACTCAATTTCTGTTTCTTCCTTAATTGATAAGCCAACCACCTGCCAGGCTTATTTGCATTACAAAACGTATTATGTTTCACATAAAGCAAATTAGTTGCAACCTGATCAGCCATTAACATATTAAATTGCTCTTTCAACAAATTTATGGAAACCCTTAATCTCTTATCTGATGGGTTCAAAATAAGAGCTTTCTCCTTCAATTTAATCTCTTCTTCAAGCTCTTTACATTTTTGTGTCAACTTACGCCTATGTCCATTATTCATGTGAATCAAAACCCCTCTCATTTAAGCTTTACTAGCATCCCAAACCATCTCCATCGATGTACCTTTATGCATATTCAAAGCAAAAAATTCTTTCAAATGTTCTCTACATTTCTGCGAAAACACCTCATATCTAAATAAGTTTTCATTCAGTCTCCAAGATCTTCTGTTCACATCTTCAGCGAATAACTCCAACCATACAGGGCTATGATCCGACAATGTTCTAGAAAAAATCTTAACATTCTTGACCCTGGAGAAAAAATCAGTAGTAATTAAAAAATATCAATTCTGGAAAACGATTGATGCCTATCTGAAAAAAAAGTAAAGTCTCTATCTACCACATTCCGTTCCCGCCAGATATGTCTTAGTTCCAAATCATCTTTCAAATCAAAAAAAGCTTTAGGCAATTTAGAATGATTAGGAGAATTTTTAAAAGATCCCTTCTTGTCTTTACTTGAGTCCAAAACACCATTCCAGTCACCCATCATAATAACAGATTTGTAATCCAATTGAATCAGTTTGTGATGTAAAAACTTATAAAACTTATTTTGCTGTTGATTAGGGGCATATAATCCAATAATAAGAACTTTCTTGCCTTGTAACACTAATTCAATAATAACATACAGTATCTTCCTTGTGTATCAGATTCAATTAATCTAGCCGATAAGTCTCTTCTTAAATAAATAACCACTCCCCCTTTTTTATCTGGGGCAGAAGCTATAAAATGTGATCCCAACTGAGAATTAATTAGATACTTTTGATCTTTTGCAGCAATATGAGTCTCTTGTAAGCAAACAATGTCATTTTTATGTTGTTTCAGGTAGTGAAATACTTACTTTCTTTTTTGTGGTGAATTCAGGCCATTAACATTCCATGTCAAAAGCTTTGCCATCCTTAGTGGCCTGAAGCCTCTGGAACACTGCCTGAAGATCTGCCGTTGATCTCTTCGGCCGTGCCCCTCCCACAGGCTCTGTAACAACCGGACCTTGTGTTGCTGGTCCAGAATCAGCCTTCTGTTTCTGCTCCTTTTCTTTACATCTATATGCAGCCCGAGTCATCCTCTGTCCCTTTGGGTCATCCTTTAACACCAAACTCTGTTCTATAGGCTCAGCCTGCGGTAAATCTCCAACAACCAGTGACATTGCATCTTCAACTGGTTGTTTATCTTCCAACCTTTCTTCTATTCTCTTAGGTCGTGGAGATGGTGGTGAACCTGCTTTCAGGACATAAGTATAAAAATCTTTTGCCTTTGAAATTGTATTAATTCTATATCATGTCCCTGCATAATTCACCACTATTCCAATAGGTATCTCCCATCTAAACTGGACCTGTCGATTTTTAAGCTCCTCAGACAAAAAAGCAAAATCTTTTCCTTTTCTAAGAATTTTTGGAGGTATTTCTTTTAAGATTATAATATTTTGATCTGCAATTTGGAATCTCTGTTGGTAAAAAGCCTGAATAATTGCATTTCAAAGTGATCTCCTAGAAAAATAAATAACCACATCTCTAGGTAAATTTTTCTGCCTCGCAATCCAATAATTGACCCTAAATATCTTATCCATCTCTCTTGATAACTCCTCAGGTTTATATCCCAAAATGGGAGCTATAGCTTTTGCCACCTCCTCTTGCAAATCTTCTCGTGGATCCTCCTTTAGTCCTCTTATTCGCAATGCAAATTCCATGTCTCTATATTGTGAGATGGTCACTTCGTCCTCTGTTCTATCGATCTTATTTTCAACTTTAACAACTCTGCTTTCTAATTTTTCAGTATTTTCCACAACTTGGTGGAGCAGTGGGCTAATGCCTCCTTAAGTAACACCAGCTGCCTGAAATTAGTGCAGGTTCGAGTCCCACCAGGCTCAAGGTTGACTCAGCCTTCTATCCTTCCGAGGCAGGTAAAATGAGGACCCAGATTGTTGGGGGCAATAAGCTGACTTTGTAATAATGCCGCTGGGGGGGGGGGGCGAAAGCCCTAATAAGCAGGCATATACATAGAATGAAGGCTATTGCTAAGCACATTGATTTGTGCTTAGATTGTAAGCCGCCCTGAGTCTTCGGAGAAGGGCGGGATATATAAATGGGATTAAAATTTAAAAAAATAAAAATAAAACTTCATCCACCCAGTCATCCAAGCATTCAATATGTGTAGCCAATCCTTGAAGTGCAAGCAGTATGTCTTCCCTCATCTCTCTATTTTTGTTCTCAAGGAGGTCAGCCATCTCCTCCTTCATTTTACTGTCAAGGAGATCAGCCATCTCCTCCTTTATTTCTTGTGTTGCTTGCTTTAAAGCATCTTGAATATCTTTAAGCATAAATGCCGGTGGTGGGGGAGAAGGTGGAGGGGATTTAGGCTTAGCTGTAAATTTATTTATTTATTTATTTATTTGTTTTTATAAACCGCCCTTCTCCCGAGGGACTCGGGGCGGTGTACAGAATAAGGTAGGCATACAGAATGAACAATAGTGGGGGGAAAAAACAATAGTAAAATACAAACTGGGACCCCAATTAGAGCTATCAGGCCAGGCCGGACTGCTGGAACAGGTAAGTTTTTAATTCGCGCCGGAAGGTGCGGAGGTCGGGGGCCATCCGGATTTCGGTTGGTAAGCTGTTCCAGAGGGCTGGCGCACCCACTGAGAATGCCCTCCCCCTGGGGGCCACCAGCCGACATTCCTTGAGCGGTGGCACCCTGAGGAGGCCCTCTCTGTGGGAGCGCACAGGACGGTGGGGTGCTGACATTGGCAGAAGGTGCTCCCGTAGGTAGTCCGGACCCATGCCATGTAGGGCTTTGTATGTCATTGTTAGCACCTTGAACTTCACACGGAAGGCAACTGGAAGCCAGTGCAGCGCACGGAGGAGAGGTGTGATATGGGAGTATCGGGAGGCTCCCAAGAGTGTCCGTGCCGCTGCACTTTGCACCAGTTGAAGCTTCCGAGTGGATCTCAAGGGCAGCCCCATGTAGAGAGCGTTACAATAGTCTAGGCGAGAGGTCACAAGAGCATGGGTGACTGTACGTAAGGCATCCAGGTCCAGATAAGGCCGTAATTGGCGAACTAGTCGAACCCGGGAGAAGGCCCCCTTGGTCACAGCTCCTATGTGATCTTCCAGGGAGAGCTGCGAGTCAAGGAGGACACCCAGGTTGCGGGCCCTATCAACAGGGGGTAGTAACTTGTCTCCGATGTTAAGGGATGGGATGTTCTGAGTATCCTGGCTTGCCGGTACGTACAGCCATTCAGTCTTGTCCGGGTTCAGTTGAAGCCTGTTCCTCCCCATCCATTCCCGGACCGCTTTCAGGCAGCGGGACATCACGTCGAGGGCATCACTGATGTTGTTTGGAGTTGAGATGAAAAGCTGGGTGTCATCAGCATACTGATGGTACCCTACTCCAAAGCTGCGAATGATCTCGCCCAGCGGTTTCATGTAGATGTTGAACAGGAGAGGCGAGAGGACCGACCCCTGAGGGACTCCGCAAGCGAGAGGCCTCGGGGTCGACCTCTGTCCCCCTGCCAACACCGACTGCGAGTGACCCTGGAGAAAGGAGGAGAACCAACGCAGAACCGTGCCTCCCACTCCCAGTCCCCTGAGGCGTCGCAGTAAGATACCATGGTCGATGGTATCGAAAGCCGCCGAGAGGTCTAATAAGACTAGGACAGAGGAATGGCCCCTGTCCCGGGCTCTCCAGAGATCATTTATCAGAGCAACCAATGCCGTTTCCGTGCTGTAGCCCGGCCTGAAGCCCGATTGGTACGGGTCTAGATAAACCGCTTCATCCAGGATCTGAGGGAGTTGGTGCGCCACCACGCTCTCAACAACCTTCGCAAGGAAGCGAAGATTGGAGACTGGACGAAAGTTATTCAATGAGGATGGGTCCAAGGTGGGCTTCTTGAGGAGAGGTCTCACCACCGCCTCCTTCAAGGCGGTGGGGAAGTGACCCTCACTCAGAGAAGCGGAGATGACCGCCAGGAACCAGCCTCGTGTCCCCTCTCGAGCTGCATATGCCAGCCAGGAAGGGCACGGGTCCAGTAAGCATGTGGAGGAGCTCAACCTCCTCATAATCCTGTCCACTTCCTTAGGAGTCACAGGATCAAATTCCTCCCAGATGACGTCGACAAGACTGTCCATGCCTTGTTCTTCCAGCTCAGCCCAGTTGGAGTCCAGGCCGGTTCGGATCCGAGCAATTTTATCCAGCAGATATTGACCGAATTCCTCGGCTCGACCCTGCAAGGGTTCCTCCCTCACCTCTTGGTTCAGTAGGGAGCGAGTCACCCTGAACAAGGCAGCCGGGCGATTATCTGCGGACGCGATGAGGGTGGAAAAGTAGTTGGATTTTGCCACCCTTATCGCAGCGAGATAAGACCTGGTGAGGATTCTTAATCGCAATCGGTCGGATTCGGATCGACTGGATCTCCAACGGCTCTCTAGGCCCCGTCTCCGATGCTTCATCTCCCGGAGCTCCGCGGTGAACCATGGGGCTCGCTGGGATCTGCGCCGGGTCAGAGGCCGCAAGGGTACAACTCGGTCCAGAGCCTCCGTGGCTGCCTTTTCCCAGGCTTCCACTAAGGCATCCGCCGAGCTGTGAGCAGGGAGTGCATGTGCGTCCCCAAGCGCTGCCTGGAACCTATCAGGGTCCATTAGGCGCCTAGGGCGGTACCATCTGGTTGGCACCGCGCACCCACGGCGGGGGGTGGCAAAGGGGAAGTCTAGCCGCACGAGGTGACGATCGGTCCATGACAGGGCCATAACAGTCGTGGCACCCCCACCGATATCATCGCGCCACTGTCCAGACAAGAACACCAAGTCTGGGGTGTGGCCTCTCTCATGAGTCGGTCCAGAAATTATTTGCGACAGGTCCATGGCCGCCATGGAAGCCATGAACTCCCGAGCCAGATCGGACGATTCTCCCAGGGACGGTAGGTTAAAGTCGCCCAAGACCATGAGTCTTGGGAATTCAACCACCAACCCTGAGAGGACATCGAGTAGCTCGGGCAGGGCTGCCGCTGCACGATTAGGTGGTAGGTATGCCAGCAGCAGGCCCAACTGCGCCCCCGGGCCGTATCTCAGTAGGAGAGACTCACACCCGACCATCTGAGGGACGGTGATCTCTCGCGGGCTAAGGGATTCCCTGATGATAACTGCCACTCCCCCGCCCCTCCCATGGGTCCGAGGCTGGTGCAGCACCTGGAAACCTGGCGGGCAGAGGTCAACCAGAGGGACACCACCCTCTTGGCCCAGCCAGGTTTCCGTGATGCAAGCCAGGTCCGCGTGCTCGCTCTCCACTAGGTCACGAACAAGGTGTGCCTTGTTAGCTACGGACCTGGCATTCAGGTAGACCAGCCTTAGCATAGGAGGCTGCACACCTTCGCTCCCGGGTCCTCCGGGGAAGTACAGTGCAGGTTGTGTTACAGGAGAGGAGATTGTACTTTTAGAAACAGCAGAAATTCCCAAACGCTTTGAAGCCATTTTTCTGCTTATAAAAATCCACTTCCCCTTCAGCAAAATCAGCAGTAAAAAAAAAAAGTAAAAACAAAGTCCCAGAAAAAAGAAAAGAATATTCTGTAAGAATTCTTTCTTTTAGAAAAAAAAGGAAAACTCTTGAATACACAAAGTCTTATATGTTATTTAAACTTTGTTGCCAAATGTATCTTTTTCTTGACACTGTCCTTTCACACAAAGAAACAGAATTCCGGCGCCATTTTTTCCCCTTTAAGTCAAATTAAAATATGGAGAAGATTAATTCTCCCCTGGTTAAAGTTTCCAGCACTTGTAATTTTAACTTCTCCTGGTCAGCTCTGTCTGCTTTTAAATTACTCACAAGTCACTTTAAATAGCAGATATGGATGCGGCATCTTGCTTCGCTCCTAAGCTTGGAGCAAAGGCGTCCTGGGTATGGAGAAAGCCTCGGGCTCCGAGGGAGCTCTCACCCTCTGACCCCCAAATAATGAAGGGGGTCTAGGGGAGCTCTACCTCTACACAAGGGAAACTCTCCTCCCCCTCTCCTCCCAAGGGGGAGGTTTTCAAGCTGCGGGACAGCTGATTTTCGCTGTCTCCGCGTGCTTTTCACGAAATCCCAGGACAGGCGGCCAAAAGAAAGCTGCCATCAGCGCGGCATCACCACCGGAAGTCCAATTTATTTCATATGGCTTTATAATGCCTTAAAGACTTACTCTTTGTGAGTGTTATAGTAGCATAATGGTTAGACTGTAACTTGCTTTGTAAATAGAAATTTCTTCAACTCTCGGGGGAGTGGGGAGATCCTAATTTTTTTCAAGCTTTCTACTTATTCCCAAGGTTTTTATTTTTTAAAAAGTTCTGCTTTGTGCTGTGTTATTATTTCTTGAATGTTCTAAAATAGAAGGGCTTCACTTTCACCTTACAATGGGCTGTAGGATTGCCACATCATCCTTTCTGCTTTTTGGAATCAGAGTAAAGAGCAGTATTTCTTTGGTACAGAATTTCAGATTATTTTATTTCATTGTAATATGTGTGGTCCACTTCTGTAGCCATATGGAATTTATTTTGACCTTTATGTATTTATTCTAAGAGCAGCATCAGCATCAGTTTATATCATTCTAATGTCAGAAATCCCCAATATGAGGCACAAAGCCACATTCCTTTTTGGGGTTGCTACTACAACTGCTGAAAGAAGAGATATATATACTGTATTATCACCATTTTCAGTCAGAAAACTAACAAAAATTATATATTATGAGTTCTAAATCATATTAAGGGAACCCCATAAATTTGGACAAAGACAAATTTAGAAAAGAACAGAAAATACAGGACCTGCCAATGTATGAGTGTTTCATAGCTCATCGATAGTTGCCCTCGGCTTTCTCAAAATTATGATATTGCTTCCAGCCTCCCAAAAGCTGAAGAATCCTGGTTTGTGTAGAGGCCGATGTAAAGCAATGGTACTTGGGGTAGAGGGAAAATATTAACTGGATGTTTCAACATAGATATGGCCATATAAAAATGGTTCTCTCTAAAGTCACTAAGTTTTGGGTCTGGCTTTACTTAAGAGGGCAATTTGGAAATAAACCTCCATTTAGTTATCAATGTCAGACACTAGCAGATACATAACCTTTATTACACACATTAGAAAACTACAACATTACATTACTTTTTGACATAATCGCCATTCAAATTGAGGCACTTACAAGGTTTTAAATTCCTTAGTAGCAGTCACTCGGCGCCAAATCTGGGCTATGGGGGGAAGTGATCAGAAACATCCCAACGGGGACTTCCGGTTTGTGGTGTGGCAAGACAGGATGCAGGAAGGCAGGGCTCTGCCTTCCGTGCCTGATTTCGCCCTGCTGGGGGCCCTAAAAAGGGCCTAAAATTGTCCCAAAGAGGCGATGAAGAGGAGGGGTGCCTTGTTGATCACAGAGAGATGGCAGTCTTTCAGTTCAATCCAAGGAAAGCCCTCCAAACTGGCAGGGGAAAGACCAGCTACATTCTTGTGCCTGGCCATTAGCTGCTGACAACCAAAGAAGAAAAGAGCACTACTTAATACTCCTAAACAGCATGTTTGGAACTGGGTGAGAATATAGATTCTTTCTTTACTATTTTACAACTGAATTTCCTGGGAAAGGTTCCCAATAAGCTAAAAACTCCAAACATAGATGGAAGCGGCATTTTAATTTTAATTTTTAATATTGAAGTAGAAGTAACATAAAACTACAGCTTTGATAAATTTGAGAACTGAGATAACTGTTAAGATTTTCTCTTTGAAAAAAAACATTGAGGTGAAATAAAAATCAATCCTTTGTTTTAAGAGTGGAAAATGGACTTTGAATGACATCTAGTGGTGTATTTGTATATAGCACTACAATTTGTTTCATAATGAGACTAAAAACAATTTAGACAATATAAACAAGCAAATCTCCAAATTAAATCTACATTAGAAAGTTCCCAGATAACGACTACAAAGTATGAACAAATAATCCAGAAATCAGAACACGAAACAGAGGAAAGGGGTTTAGAGGTGGAAAAGATAAAAGAAGGGAAATATAAACAACTATATGCAAACAAAATACTGCAAGACTTAGCTATAACAGTGAAAATGCAAAAGACCTTTTACCCATAGGCCTATAAAATATATTTGATGGCAAGGAAGAAGATTTTTTAAAAGGGAATATAGAGCTTTTAAGGGAAATGTTACATCTTGGGACAGGAAATGAAAAGAGAAATGGAGGGAGAAAGAAACTGGGAGTTGTTTAAGGAATATAAATGGGCAGAATTCCTGCCCAAAAACACTCTACCTAAATTGCCTTCCTCATGCCAAGCAATTTTTACAAAAAGAAAAAGAAAATTCCTGGGCGATCTAATTGCCCTGGCTTGGAAAGCGACTTGGCAAAGAAAGAAAGCAAGTCAGATTTAATAAAACAGAAGATTTGACGTTTTAGAGGGGGCATTATATGTTTAAATACTTGCTTGAATAAGATTAAAAGAACGGATGACCCTTAGATACAGTATAATTAGACTGTTATAATGAAAGATATAATTCAGAATTAATATAACATTTTTTCCTTTTTCTTTGATATAGGAAACATGAAGATAAGGGGAGTATTGATTTGAATAAAACTTTTAGCTATATAAATGTAATTAATATTCAGAAAATCATAACTGATAAAGATGTTTCAAATACTAGTGGGAAATCAAACCTTAACAAGAGCACAAAAACAGGATATTAATTAATGAATTGACATTATTGATTTATGAATTGATATTATTGTTATTTGTATGAAATTAGTAAAATATGATGATGTTTATATCTAACTTTGTATACATTAACAGTACCAAAAATTGTAATGGTGTAATGAGGGGAAAATGGGAAAAATACAGAGAAGGAGGATCAGGGAAAAAATACTGGATTGGGTAGTATTGAATTTATATTGAAGAAGTTAATGTTAAATACTTGAACCCAGACAACGTGTTGTTTACTAAGCACTAAAGACTGTAATTTTAAAAAATTAATAACACTTCTTTTTTAAAAAAAACACATCCCAACAGAACTGCTGTGTGCGGGCGAGCATTATCGTGAACCAATTCCACACCAGAAGTGGTACCATAGAAAATCCTGCCAAATGTGAAGATGCCAAAGGAGTACTGCTAGTGAAGTTCATGCAGTATGGTTTGACTGTGAAACGTTATGAAAACTCAGATGAGCCATCCATAACAAGCATCGGGGTATGCTGACTTCAGGTGTGGTGTTGGTTCACGATAATGCTTACCTGTACACCACTAGATGCACCCAAGAACTTTGAATTAGTTCCATTGGAATGTTTTTGATCACCCCCCCCTCCCATAGCCTAGATTAGGTGCTGAATGACTACTACTAAGGAATTTCAAACCTTGTAAGACATTATGACAAGTGCCTCAATTTGAATGGCGATTGTGTTGAAAAGTAATGTAATGTTGTAGTTTTCTAATGTGTATAATAAAAGTTCTGTATCTGCGGGTGTCTCTCATTGATAACCAAATGAAGGTTTATTTCCAAATTTCCCTGGTATTTGTGCTCTACTTAGTTTCAAAGTATGAGGTCAGGGTATCTGAGAAGCTGACTAACCTGATGAGATTATCCCACCCCACCTGATGGGACTGTCCACTTGTTCCAGCAGAAAAGACCTACTTTAGATCCCATCTGCCAAAGAATTTTGACTGGCAGCATCCAGGAGAAGAGCCTTTTCTGCTGTGGCCCCTTCTCTCTGGAATATTCTCCCACTGGAGGTGAGGTCTGCTCCCCCCCCCCCACCGCCGCTGCACTCCTGCCTTTCTGGAAGAGCCTGAAAACTTAGTTCTATCAGCTGGCCTGGGTCCCCAACAGGTGTCTAATATGTTGAGGGCGAAGCTGATGAGGTACAGAAGATTCCCACCCCAAAACTGCCTATAATTTTGGTTTTTAGCTTTTCTATTTAATTCTTCTAATTTTAATTGTCTTGTAGGACTTTTCTACTTTTTATCATATTGTAAGCCACCCAGAGTTGCTATATAAGTGAAATGGGTGGCATAAAAATTAATAAGTAAATAAATAGCTAGCACAGAAGCCTCCTGTATGAAATGGAATGGAAATGAAAATCTGGATCAGCTGATGGAACTATTCCCATTAAATATTACTTCAGTGGGAGAAAGAATGTTTCAAAGGATTTGCTGACATTTCTTTCTGACCAAAATAATAGTTGAACAGGCATTGAGGATACATTAGTAATTGTAAACATTGGCAATCAAGGCGAGGTTATGCCTAGGGCAGGGTAGGCAACCTCGGCTCTTTTATGACTCATGGACTTCAACTCCCAGAATTCCTGAGTCACATGCACTGCCTGTCAATCTCACATATGCACTTACACAGAATTTGATTCAACTATTGCACTAAATCATGGGTGTCAAATTCGCCATGTCACGTGACGTGTCATGATGTATTGTGACTCTTTTTGCATTGACGGCAATGGGGTAGGCACGGCTTTGGTATGATGCATCCGGCCCACAGGCCGGCAGTTTGACACCCCTGCACTAAATCATGCTTTTGATTAACTGTGATTTGTTAAATAAGCTACAATTGGCTAGATTTTCTCAACACAGTTCAGTAAACCATGTAAACTAGCTATAAACCACGGTTTACACAGCAGAATTACTATATTGGGACACATGGTAAGCTGCAGACCATTGCATTACATCAGTATGGTTTACATGTATGTTATAAAACATATAATGCAGTATGTGGATCTTAGCACCTACACAGATATACACACACACTGAATCTAAAATAAAAATAGTTGGAAGTATATATAAAGGTTTGCATGCATGAAATCTTACATATTTTGTTACATAAGATGGCTTGGATTCTGTGTCTTGAAACAGCTACATATTTTCCCATTTCAGTGCCCACTCTTAAAAGTCTGGTGATAACAGATTACAGTCCGACATACAGCAATCAGTTAAATATACTTTGAAAATACTGAACTGCTGTATTGTTCATTAAAATGAATTAACATTTGAATGTTTTTAAATTCCATCTGTTATGTATTTGTTCCCCTCCACAAGGATTTATTTCGGTTTCATCCAAATTGTTTTATATTTCATTCCATTCTGCTTTTTATTCTTTGTTTTTTAGAGATATATTTACCCTCACTGACACATCAGTGCAAAATTTATGATGTGAGCATTCTGTTTTGCAGAACGTCCCCTTTGATCAAATACAAAAAGCTATTTGCCATTAATTTCTCACTGTAAAATACTCACCTGCACATAAGAATAGCTTCTGCAATATTTATGGTTATGGGAAATATGTCAGATTCAGTCATGTAAGAATTCAGGGGAATAGGATGTTGACACAGTTTCCAATTCCTACCAGCTAATAAAAAAACAACAACTGCTTGAAAATTGCTTCCCAGATAACTCCAGGGTAACTCGATGATCTCCCTGTACACTAACAATGTTTAATGTGGAATGGGACTGTTTTATCAATCATTGCGGGTGGGAGGGTAGAGAATTGTCCTATATAGTCACAGGCCTGTCTTAATTATATTTTATGTATGACACCCATAATTCAGTTGGTACTCACACCCTTATATTCTGTCCATGACACAATGTGCACACGTGCACATTGACAAACTGGAGAAAAATAATAAATTTCACAATAGCAGGAATTTTCAAATAGCATTTGAGGAAAAAATGCTGAAATCCATCTAGCATTCAGAATCTCTCCTGGGGAATTTCTTCTTCAAAGTGTATTTGAATTTGAGTCAGAGAGCTGAATTTCATCTTGCACTGAAATCAGATTATTACTGCAGTCATTTTGTGTAGGCACCCAGGGTGCCTAACGTGAGAAAGTTGTGACCGTTATTTTAGTACAATTGCAAAAAAAGGAGAAAGAAAATAAAAATTAGCAGAAACATATTTAAATTAGATAATTAGGTGCCATCAGATTGGGTCCAGTGATAATCTATAGCTCTTTCAAGGATATTGCCCGTTATCTTTCCCTTCTACTTCTACTAAACTTGCCAAGTATGCAGATAGTCCTTGATTTACAACCACAACTGGGACCAGAATTTCCATCAATATGTGAGGCAGCTGTTAAGTGAGTCATGCCCAGCTTTGCAACCTTTTTTAACCATGGTTGTTATCTAAATCACCACAGTTATTAAGAGACTCAGATGGTTGTAAAGCAGAATAACAGAGTTGGAAGGGATGAGGGATCCTTGGTGCTCTCTGAGCTGGCTTGTTTTCTTGCAGATATTTCATTATCCAAACTAGGTAACATCATCACTGCTAGGACAGAGCACAAGGGACCTCTCATTTCAACCCTGAGCTACAAATATTCTCCTTTAGGGTTGGAAGGGACCCCCTACTCAGGCAGGAAACCCTAAACCAATTCAGATAAATGGCTGTCTCTTCTTAAACATTTCCAGTGTTGGAGCACCCACAACTTCTGTAGGCAAAGTGTTCCACCGATTAATTGTTCTAAGTGTCAGGAAATTTTTCCTTAGTTCTAAGTTGCTTCTTTCCTTTGATTTGTTTCCATCCATTGTTTCTTGTCCTCCCTTCAGGTGCTCTGGAGAATAGGTTCTTTATGACAGCCCCTGAGATATTGGAGAACTGCTATTGTGTCACCCCTAATCCTTCTTTTCATTAAACTAGACATACCGAATTCCAGCAACCGTTCTTTATATGTTTTAGCCTCCATTCCCCTGACCATCTTTGTCGGCTTCCACCATTGGCATTTTTGGAAGCCAGCTAGAAAGATCACAAATAGTGATAATGTGACCTTTGGATGATGCAACTGTCATAAATACAAGCCAGTTCCAGTGCTCAAATCTTAATCACATGACCAATAGAACTCTGTAACAGTTGTAAGTGTGAGGACCAGTCATAAGTCACTTTTTAATGTATTTATTATCCTATGTAAATTCAGTAATTAGGTTGGTGGACATTATATTTGCCTATTTAATGTCTAACATAATTCACTTTCCATTTTTATTTTCATAATATATTCTTCAAAGTCTTTGTTATTTTCAGTTAACAAATTATGCCATCTGCGTATCTCAAATTGCTAGTGTTCCAGATTCCAAATTTTGATTTCAGATGTCATCTCTTCCAAACCTGCTATTATTTTAGTATAAGATATACAGATATTGAAAAATATGTATCATTGCCTCATTTCCTGTCCTATTCTGAACCACGCTGTTTCTACAACCCCTGTTGTAATATGTATTAAATAGGAGAGGAAAGAGACAAGTTATAATTAAATCAACCTTCTTCAATTTTATGTTGGTGTTATTTCTCCAGCTAGCACATTTCTTGCTTTGATGAGAGTTTAAGAAATATCTCTGGAGAGCACCAGGCTACAGAAGTGTGAATTAGATGATGGGGCATCCATCCTGAAACCAGCAAACTATGTAAAGTTATTTCAGTCAGTTCCAAACTGGGATTTAATACAGATACAGTTTGGGTTATCCTTGTAGATGACTTGTGCCAGAGTTGGTAATAGGGCTACATCATCTTTGTGCTTCTTGATCTCTTTGGAGTTTTCATATCATTGATCACAGCATACTTCTAAGATGACTTCACAGGTTGGGAATTGGGACATTTTACAGTGGTTCTTCTTCTTCCTCCAAGTATGGTTTGGTTTGGGGATAGGTTGCTCCTTAGGCCCATCCTTGTGGATTACCATAGAGCCAACTGTATCTCCACTCCTATTCAACATTTACATAAAACCTCTAGGTAAGGTTAAGGGTTTAAGTTCATCAGTACTGTCTCTTTTGATCCCAGTCACAAACAAGGCTGCTGAAGTGTCATCTCAGTTCCTGGAGGCTCTGCAGATTTAAATGGGAAGGATCTATCTCTGATTAAATACTACTCAGTGGCTACAGATGTTAGGGCCACCTACAACTGGAGATATTCCATCTGTAGCCATGGGTAGGGTGGCGTGTCTTTATTCAAGAGTAGTGCATAATCTGGGTGTTTTTCTAGACTCATAATTCCTGCTTGTTGAGCAGGTATGTCAGCTTGGCCAGGAAGAACTTTGCACAGCTTCTTTTGGTATGCCAGTTATTCCTATTCTAGAACTGGAGTCCCCTCAGACAGCCACCTAACCCCATGGGGTACTGCATGGAGCTATTTAGGAAGACTACCTGGAAGTTTCAGTTGCTGCAGAATATAGAGGAATGTGCAATAAAGAGCATACCTTGGTATGCCCAATATGACACCCCTGTACTACTTGCCAATTTGCTTCCAAGTGTGATTCAGAGTTTATGACCTATTAAGTCCTACATGCCATAAAGCTGGTACCTGTTTCCCATGGTATCACACCAGCTTGTTTGATCCAAAAGGGTTGGCATGCTCTGAGTTCCTTCACTCAAGCAGTGCTATCTAACATGACCCTAGAAGCAGGCCTTCTCTGCCACAGCATGGAAATGTGGTTCCCCCAGAGATGTGGATGGCTCTCATCCTGATGGCATTCCTTAAAGACATGGCTCATCTCTCAAGCTTTAAGCTAAGATGATTGGAGCCCCTTGTAGGACACATTTATGTTACTGCTGGCCAAATTTGCCATCTTGGTCTTTGTTTATTTCATATGGATTGCATATTTTTTTATGCTGTGAGTGGCCCAGAATTGACTGGGGTTTGACAGTGTCCATATTGAAATAAACAAATAACTCTTGATGAAGTAGTAGAACTATACTATTAGAATAACAGACAAAAATGAAAAAGAGAGAAGCCCAGAAAATAAAACAATATTTTTTTAAAAAAAAAATATCTGTAACAAGCAACTGCTTGTAGCAGAATAAAACTAGTTTTGCTTGTTTCAACAAAAATCCATTTCTTGCAAAGGGCTGGATACCATTCTTAATCTTTACAGAATAACAGAGTTGGAAGGGGACTTTGGAGATCTTCTTGTCCAACCCCCTGCTCAAGAGTGAAATCCTATACCATTTCAGACAAATGGCTGTCCAGTCTCTTCTTAAAAACTTCCAGTACTGGAGCATTCACAACTTCTGGAGGCAGGTTGTTCCACTGGTTAATTGTTCTAACTGTCAGGAAGTTTGTCCTTAGTTCTAGGTTGCTTCTCTCCTTGATTAGTTTCCATCCGTTGCTTCTTGTCCTGCCTTCAGGTGCTTTGGAGAATAGCTTGACTACCTTTTCTTTGCGGCAACCCCTTATATATTGGAACACTGCTATCATGTCACCCGTAGTCCTTCTCTTCATTGAACTAGACATACTACCATGTTAAAACTTGTATCTTCATTTTTCCAATATTTAGAATAAATTCTATCAAAATATACACATTCATAATTTTGTTCTAAATTTTCACCATTATTGTATAAGCTGTATTCACCATTACTGTGTTTTCACTGCCAAACATAACTACCTTGACCTTCAATACATTAATTTTCAGACCATATTTTTTTTTTATTCACAGCCATATTGAGGCTTATTGACAGCCAGTTTGGTGTAATGGTTAGGACATTAGGCTAAGAACCAGAAGACCATAAGTTCTAGTTTTGTCTTAGGCACAAGTCAGCTGGACCAGTCTCTTTGCCTCAGTGCTAGGAAAGAAGCAATGGCAAATTACTTCTGAAAACCTAGTTGTCCACGCAATCTCTGAGAATTGGACACAACTGACTGGAAGAAAAAAAATCCTATTGCATCATACATTCTATGTAGAATTCACTGCAAATTATTCAGGTTTTCAGCTAACAACTCACCACTGTCTGTCCCTAGATGTATATTTTTATTTTTATTCTAAACACATCTCTAGTATCAACAAAAGCATTCCTTCTACATTTATCCATAAACAACCTAGATGACAACTAAACAACCTAGATGACATCATACATCTCTGTCTTACTCCCTACTCAGTGGTTGATCATTTGCAAATTACTCCATTTATTCTTAAAAAGGGTTTATTTCCACCATAAGCAGAGAATTGAGGAACTGAACAAATAAAGTAAATGGAACATGCCTAAACAGAGTTTAGCAAAAGATACAGAAATAGAGATTAGCTTTTTCCTAAGCACTGTAGTAGACCAGGAATCGCAGAGTAATAAACCTTGCTAGCTGATTGTTCATCAATATCAGAAAGCCCTTCACACTACTCAGTATAGTACTTGCTCTATGTTTTGTCTATAGGTGGAAAGAAAGCTGCAACAGTATCAGAGCTCCAGAAAGACAGAAAATTGATTGAAACTCTGAAATCTCCAAATCAATCAAAAGCCCCCAATTTGACAGCTTGAATTATTCCAAATTAAAATTTAAAAGAGTAACTTCTTTCTGATTGACTTGTACATTCAGAACTTTGTTCATTCCTAGTAACCTGAAATTATACCATAAGGTTAGTATGTGAAAGGGGCAAATTTACTATGTTATCCAATTACATTACAAAATTATTTATGAGATATATATCAAAATACACTCATCCTCTTCTGCATTATATTTAATAATCACTCAGCCTTGCATTTCCTCTTGTTTAAATATAATGTATTCTTCCCCACTGGCACATAAATACTCCTATTCAGATAAAATCTGAATTGGGGTCCAATTCATAATACTCTATTATTTTAATCATATTCTAATATGTTTGTTCAAATAATATACCTGTGTACAAATGTGCATCACTTGAGAACATTTGTGTTCATTGGCACTCAGGAAAATACTCTTTGTCTGCTGGGGAGGAGGGCAGTTGAGGGAAGAATGGTGGTGAAATATAATTTATGTTCAAATCGGTTTTCTGTTCCAACAATTTTTACACTGCATTCAGCAAATTATGGCAGCTACTTTTCTTTTGTTTGTTTTCTGTTGCTGTTTCAAGAAATGGTAAATACATTGTACTATAGTACGGTTGTATGTTGTTGTTTTTGGTTTTTTTTTTTAAAAAGGTGACCTACACTTTCCATTTCAAATGTGGCTTCTTTAATGAAAATATTGTAATGTCAGTCCATGCAAAGCAAGTGCATATTAATATGCGTTTACATCTGTCTCATATTAATATTCATGCCTGAATCCACATCTCTACACAAAGCCAATTTTCTGACCATCTGTGTGATGGCTGGTGGATGCAATGAATAAATTTTATTTGTGAGAGGAGTGATAAATCATGTATCTTCGAGGGGTGTTTTTTTTCATCCACAATCTTTGCTCTTAGGTGCTAAAATGTTTTCATCATGGTTTGGAATTTTTAAGCAAAACCAAGTGATTAACTCCTTCGTACCTTTCTGTAGTTCAGACAGCTTTTACAAAAGAATAGGAGAAACTGAAGGAGAGAAATATTAGTGGAAGGATGTGGAAGAGGCAGTTTCACTAACTTTGTGTGATTCGTCAGTTGCATTTTCTTTTAGGAACTCATCTGATTGGGAAATGTGCAATGTCCCTCTATTGCCTCACACACTCAGGAATAAACATTATTCTGAGAATGTTTTCTTTGATTTTCTAATAATTAATGGTTTATATAACATGCTCTGCCATATGTAACTTTTGCTACCTTTCTGGCTTTGTTTTGGGAAGAATTACCCAAAATGGATTATTCCTAAATCACTCTGAAAAGATAAGCTGAAATCAAGACATAACCATTATGGATTAATTTGTGCGTGAAGTTACGTAGGCCAACGTGTCTACAGTGCCAGAATTCAGCTCTGGAATCAGATGTTTAATGAAGAAGAAATCCAGAGCATTATCTTTTTACATCTCAAACTCGTGACGTCACATGCAACGTATCAGAGCTTTTTCTCCATTGCCAGCAATGGGGTGGGCGCGGTTTCCTGCTGACGCATCCTGCCCGCGGGCTGGCAGTTTGACACCCCTATATCAAATCAGCTAACATAGCTTGAGAAGACATCCATGTGGCCATACTTTTGATCATAGTTATTGATTCAACTCATAACAATTGAGTTGAAAGATTGGGCTAAACTATGGTTTATTTAATGATATTTTATTGAATATTAACTAACTTCTCACCATTCCCTAAGATCTAAATGCAAATCTGTGAATGTTATAGTCTTCACTAAGAGAAACTTTCATGGTATTGGTTACACACAGATGTTTCACTCTCTCTCCCTCACACAGGCGCAAACATACATTCAGAATTTCATCTAAAACTAAGTTTATACTATTAAGTGTAACTGTTTCTTAATTAAATAATTCTTAGGTCTCTGTGTCACAGATCTATATATATATTTATATATATTTGTGTGAAAGCAATAAAACTTACTTCAAAGTAGACAACTTTCCAATTGCTCAGAAATATCTTTATTAATTACATAAAACTGTTTGTTTTGGATGTAAAAAAACAATAGTCCTAAAAAACCAACCACACATGGTTTTCTATGAAGCCCAGAGCCTATTTTTTTAAAAAGCATTCTGTTTTCTATTGCACAAAAACAAAATCTTCAGTCAACTGAAAGGCTTTAATTATCCTATATCATGATTATGCATATTTAGAAAAAAAAACTACATTTCATTGAGTTGGACTTATCTGTAATTAAATGTATTTGAGAGAGTTCATCTAAATTTATTGCAGTCCTAATTCCTACAGTAAACCAGCAAAAAAAAAAAGCCCAAAGGAACAAATAGGTCCTTATGTGTACAAGCCTATGTGACCTTTTTAGGTAACATTTCTACATTAATTATGAGTAACAATTAATTTCAGCTTCATATTTTCTTCTTCCAAAATATACTAATTTACTTTCTTTATGCATAATAATATGAAAATTAGAATGGAAAAATCTGAAGATTTAAGCTATAATTTCAAATATATTCTCTGATTCGCCTTCAGCTTGAGAGATCTCTTAGGATGAGACCTGTCTGAGTTTGGTCAAGTTAGAATTTATGCATATAAACATCTTGCATTAAAAATAATAATGTTACAGTATATTAAAATGGTTCAAAAAATCTTTGTGGTGGAAGGTTGTAAATAAGACTATATGATGCACATGAATCTGTATTTCATATGACCATGACTGTACGTTTTTTTTTTCTTTTTTCGTAGACCAGAAGAATGTCAACAGTATGCAGCCTATTTCTGACTTCAACCCAAAGGCATATTTCATTCTGAAAAAAAATTGCTCACTGACGTGAAGTTCAAAAAGGAATTTTAAATGAGTTTTGTACATCATCTGCATAATTAGCAAGAAATCATTTGTGGCTCCAATCAGTGCATGCAATTTTAATAAATTGCTCTAATAACAACTCTACAGAAATTAGACAAAGCCGTCATTGGGTCAATCAATGGCACTCAAGAAAATAGTATTGTAATGAAACTTCAAATGACAGTGTGATTCAATCTCATTCTTCTTTTTTTTCATTATTTCAACAAATAATATTTTACTGAAATCTTTCTCAAATGAAGGACAAAGTGGTTTGCAAGATTGTTAAAGAAGATAAAGTCTTTCATTAGTAAATTGTTATCCAAATCTTGAAACTGCTAATGAGTGATGCATAAATTACTGTTTTAAAGATGAACATAGTTTCACCATTGGTATATCAGTTGATAATGCTGTTACTGCTTTCTTACTGTAACTATAAAAAAATTAGGACTTGGACACTACCCTATGAAACCCTGAGCTTCAATACTTCTGTTCAAGAGATCTCAAAGCTCTTTGGTGGTCTTACTATAATAAAATCTCTTCTTCCATATAAATTAGGTAAGATTATTCAGCACTCTTCCCCATTTTATCTTTATAGCCATCCAATGAACTTTGCTAGGTCTTCATATCCAGATAGAGAAGTTAATGTAGCTCCCTCAGATCTAATTTAAGTTTTGTCCCTTATATCATGCAGGAGTTGGGTTCACATGTAGTGCTTAGTTAGTTTGATGAATAGATCACAATTGGCTGGCTTCACAGAAAATACAGAGAAGGCAACCTTAAATTCATGGTGACTAGACTCCCACAACCAGCTTAGTTAAAATGCTAGGTCTACATACCTTGGTTGCAGCAGCTAGAACTTCTACCAAGAGCCTTGGTGGAGCAATGGGCTAATGCCTCCTTAAGTAACACCAGCTGCCTGCAATTAGTGCAGGTTCGAGTCCCACCAGGCTCAAGGTTGACTCAGCCTTCCATCCTTTCGAGGTAGGTAAAATGAGGACCCAGATTGTTGGGGGCAATAAGCTGACTTTGTAAGAATGCTGCTGGGGGGGGGCAAAAGCCCTAATAAGCAGGTATATACATAATATACATAGAATGAAGGCTATTGCTAAGCACATTGATTTGTGCTTCTTAGATTGTAAGCCGCCCTGGGGATATAAATGGGATTAAAAAAAAGTTACTAACAAAATTGTAATTTCATTTATTTGATTTCTTATTGAACAAATGAAGATCAAGATAAACTCTGGCTTAAACCAGGAGTGAGAATGCCTTAGTACTTGTGAACCTATTTGTGTTCTTTTTCAGTGAAGGATGAGGAAGAACTAGGTAGATCTATTTACAACTATTATTCATGATAGCATTATGAACCTTTTCTATTTGGAGGCAACACAGTTTGGTGAACAAAGAATAATCAAGAATTCTTCTTTTTCAAGCCTGGTTGTAAGCTTCCCACAGTCACCCAACTGTAAAAGAACTGAACATTACAAACATTATTCTTAATGTATAGCCTTAAGAGAAGTTTGATGATGGAACCAATTATCTTGCTGGAGGTCTTTAGAGAGAGAGTAGAAATCTCTTCAGATTCTCTAGTTCTGGATTTCCTGCACTAAATAGGGAATTGAACATCCAGTGCTACTAATTGGTATCTAGAGAAACTTTTCTTTGCTACAACAAAACTCAAAAAGACAGAGAGGAAGAGAGAGTGGTCTCCTAAAATGTCTTAAATACAAGTATGTATGCTATTCATGGGTTTCAGGCATAAAGTTACATTTTACATCCAATCAGTCTCAGATTGTCTCAAAGGAATATTATTATTCTTGATGTTGGTAGGAGCATTTTTTTTAATTAACTTGCCCAATAGCTAAGTTTCCAAACAAGGAATGATGATGTTTGGCAGGATCTCCCTTTAAGCCAGAGAAAGAGAGGACTTATTCAAGCCACTAGGGAGCTGTCAGCTAGCATTCAGAGTGTATAAATTTGCAATATTAAAATCTACCAATTGTTTAAAATAACATTTCCAGGGATATTGTTAATGCAGAACCTAAACAATACATGTCTAACTTTATTCATTATAATTAGGGTTTTTATTTGTTTGTTTCTTAATCCTTGTGGAACAAAGTAAAAAAAAATCAGATTTTATTTCCATTGGCTCCCTGTCCAAAAACTGGTTTATTTTTCATCTCACCAGGACAAAAATAATATTGTATGGAGAAAAAAAACATAATCCTTCTTTCTCTTCTCCCCCCCCTTCTTCATAAGGTTAGTAAACCTCCCACTGAGATTAATTATAGGAGAAGAGAGACGAAACCATTCTCAGATTGTCCTATTAACTCTTCAGCAGTGATTGGAATAACCGTGACACAAATAAAGGAGGATTCTGCATGTTCATTGCTCCATTTTTCTTAAATCCTTGCACCGAACTCTGGCTAGCCACCAGCCAAAGTTGTGGAATGGTCCTGAAAACAGGGGGTTTTTTTCCAGGCAGAAATTCTCCATTGAGCATTGAATGGCATTAGGGACTGTAATTCAAACAATGGTAAGGCCAACACAAAGAAGTAAGGCCAACACAAAAAATAAACTTGATTTAATTGTAATTAAAATTTTATGCATTATAGTTAGTATTATTCCACCTGCACTCAATAATTTCCCTTGTTTTGGAGATTAAAAATGACAGCCTTTGGTATCAGAGTTAAAAGAAGCTTGGAAGATGTATTTAATCTATAGAGTTTTAGCCCTATTTAGTAAAGTATATGATCCCTTGAGTAAATTCGAAAATTCCCAAGAAAAATCTTCCACAAATTGATTTTCCTAATTCAATTTGGTATACAACATGTGTGCATGCCTTTAAGTCAGTTTTTGATTCCTAGTGACTGCCTTGATAGTTTTCATGGCAAGATTTCAAAAGTGACTAAACATTGCCCTCTTTCTAGGGCTGACAGAGGATGTCTGGCACAAGGTCACCCAGCTGCCTAAGGAGGGACTGGAATTCACAGACTCCCAGTTTTTAATCCAGTATCTTAACCACTATACCAAACTGGTTGTCATTCAATATTAAATATTATGAGGTTGCAATGCACAGTAAAAATAATTAGCCTTGTAGAAATTGATTTATAAATGAAGGCAGATATATGTGTCTCAGGGTAATGTTGCAGGATCCATTCTGGGTCAGTCACCGAGACCAGAGATTTAATCTTCTGAGCTTTCGGATTTGTGCCGTCCTCAGGGAACTTCTTTCTCACCAGAATGTGTGCTTTGGGCTACTCTATGTGTATTATTTATGTAATGCCTGGTTGTGTTGGGTTTTTTATTGATATAGTTTAGATATAAAAATGATTTTGTTACAGTCTCCTTACTAGCATGTGTGATATAATTCAAGTTCATTTTGAAGGGCTGCAGTCCTACTTGTGAAAAATAGAAGGTAATTTTTTTTTGCTTCCATATTTACTGTTTTGATAGCCAGCCATTCCTCAGAATGCCACAGTGGATAAACGGGATTCACTCTTATTGCATTCCAAAACAACCCCTGTGGGGCAAACTGGACAGGGAAAAGAACCCAAGTTGACCAGCTCAGGACAGGACTTGAATTGTGTTCTCCCAGATTTTCTTTTAAATGGGTAGCTTTCCTTCTGTCTTTCTCCTTCTATTTGATGCCTCTACCTACATCATAGAAAACTTTAAAATGTTTTGCTCTTGACTCTATAATAATAGTCCATCCCTGTACTCCAATTCCGTCTGAATATATCACCAATTTTTATATCATTGAGGGTTGCTCATACATTACCTGTGCCAGGAGGAGCAACTTTCCTCCTGCCAGAGAACTGTATCTCAGCAATCACACTGTTGAATGCTCTAACAGGCTGTTAGGGATGAGTGTTTGTCTACACCATCTTGCTTGCTGTTTCCTTCTTTCCGAGCTTCTGTGGTTGTAAAAAAAATGTAAGTTGTTTTGAAAAAATGCACTGGGCCTCCATTTTCAAACATTTCTAAAGGGAGTTTGCCATCTTCTACCATAAACCATATCAGGCTGTCAATTATACAATCAACATTTAAGATTTATTTTGGTCTCTTTGGTACAGCTGGAAGGGAATAAGATCCCACTAATGTGAGCATGCAAATGTATAGTTGCAGCATACAATAAAGTGCCTAATTAGTTCAGAGATGGCATTTTCTATCCATTCCGATGTGCCAGCAGGAGTAGTGTATGCATTTGCTTGTTTTGAATACATAGTGCTGTCTTTTCCCTCCCTCCTTGATTAAATTCCACTCACATTTTGCAGAGACAACTACATCTGTTCCATCAGTG
Organism: Vipera berus; assembly: GCF_964194415.1. Lineage (NCBI taxonomy): Eukaryota > Metazoa > Chordata > Lepidosauria > Squamata > Viperidae > Vipera > Vipera berus. The sequence continues at coordinate 190,926,589 of NC_138204.1, forward strand.
CTATAAAATAGGTATTTCCTCAGGGGTATGTGAAGCATATATAAATCTCAGCTCCTGGTTGAGATTTGCATAGATACTGGCGCACAGGTCACTGGTGCATTTAGTTTTCATTGTGACTGTGGTGAGTTTTCAGGGGTCCATTGAGATTATGGACATTTTTGCTTAGGCAGGTAGAGTGCAAGTACTACAACAAAGAGGACCCTGTAGTATTCTCAGCAATAGTTTAAGTCCTCAGTAGTCACTTGTACAAATATAGGAGGTTCATCCTGTATTATCTAAATATGAACAAATGTTATAGTGTGGTCCTTCGCTTGGTGCGTATATACATTTAATTCAGTCTTATGCTTTGTTGCAAGTAAATGATGCTATGAGAAAAGTATTGCTCTGTATAAGTCATTGGTGTTCAGACTTGTGGGGGGGGCAAGATTGCTCCCTCCCAACAAATTCCCCTTGTAGCAATCCTAACTGTAGGCCATTAGCTGTGAACATCTGTCCATTCTAATGACCACCCTAGTGTACACATACCTGACTGCCATCAAATTCAAATGCCACCCAGAGGATGTAAAAGTTAACATCCCTTGGGCAGATTGCATCCAGAATTATTGACCAGCCACAGTTACCATGTTATTTGGCTTTTTGGAGCTGAAAAGAGGAACCTGGGTTCGCAAGAAGGTCACATGCTGATGGGTTTTTAAAAAGGATGACAGAATTATGGGGATTTTTTTTCTTTGTAGTAGCATCTACAAAGTACAATCTAAATTGATGCTTTCTTCCATGAAGTTACATTATGTTGTCTCCTATTGTTCTCAGAGGGGCATCAGGTTGTTCACAGTTTTTTTCACCTTGGTGCATTATTTTTAAAAGATTATCTAAAAAAGGAGCTAGTATAAGACAAAGCAAAAGCCTCCAGGATAATCCTTATTTCCAAAAATGCCTTTGGGTTCCATATAGGCAACTTAAGAAGAGAGAAAAAATGAGAAAATACAATTTGTGCATTGTTTGCAAATTTACCCATCTGACCAGAAAAAAATCAAAAGACAAATACAAGCTAAAAATTAACAGTATACTGTATATGTTGAAGACAAAGAAAGATAGGAGCACTTCCAACGGTTTATCTTCTGGCAAGTGGAGATTTTGTGACAGGCCACAGCTACTGTGTCAGCCATTTTGTAAACTGAATAATCTTCCACATAACAGACATTTTCTTTTTTTCTAGTACCCACAACGTACTCTTTAAAAAAGTTTTTTACAGTTATAGATCAAAATATCAAACATATTACAATACAAAGCAGCCTAATAGAGTCAGGTAACTCTAAAGGCCAAATGAAATTAAAGAATTGTTAAAATTAAAATGGTTTTTAAATTAAATTCACAGTTTGTTCTTATAGAAATGGCTATTGCTGTGTAAAAGTAAAAAGTTGAGGCTGCAAGGTTATTATCTTCCAGTGTGCTAAAGAAAGTCGGAAATCAATGACTTTTTTTCTTTTTTCCCTTTTAACCCATACTCTCTCGTCTTCCCTTTTTGCTCCAGTAGTTTCCCATTGTTTTTATTTTCTTTTGTATTTTAAAATTTGTATTTTAAAAATTGCAACTGAAAAATTAAATTCACAGCCAGAATATAAAGTAACATCAAGATACTGCTTATAGGTATTGCTATTTTATATGTTGTGCTAAGAAACAATACAGTAGGCAAAAACTATTTTGGACCAACATCATTTTAGCTGGTCTGCCAAAAACCTGGCAATGGGATAGGTTTTGATTTTTAAAGAATCTTTCAGAACCAGTAAAAAAATGTTTTATCTCTTCACATTCAGAAGCAGTTTTGTGCTTTATAATATCTCTTATTTGCAGCTGTCACAGCATTCCAATGGCACTTAATTCTTGCATCTACTCATACTAATTAGAACCTGTTTGAGAGATTTCGTATTGCTTGTGCTTTTCTTTGACATCTGGCTTCTATGTTTTGATAGAACAGGCCAGAGAACTATACATAGTTGTTCAGTCAGTTGGGGCTATACAGAATATATCCATAAAGGATTTGCATGGTTCCAACAGACTCACATCCATTTTGTCTTATTTTTGTTCTTACTGACTGTATGTTAGATGCTACATCTTTAAAACAACCAGAGAATATCCGAACACTACGGTACATGCAGAAATAAGCCCAGGTTGCATAACAAAATTGGCCTGAAAATTCTGCTTATTCCGAAAGCATATCAGACCTTTGGGCTATTTCAGCTGTCTTCCTCATGTCTTCTGATCCAAAACTATCTCAGGAAAGGGTAATTTCCCCATCCATTTACAGTCACAGTTACTGTTTCTGTTATTCAACCCTGGAGTCTCTCTGACAATATTATGTCTCTCTAGGCCTCAAATATGACAGACAGAATAAATCTCATTAGCCCACTTAATTTGAGATTCTTAAATTTGTGTACATTGTAGGAACATATGCCTACAACTACAGGCAATGACCTTTTACCTTCAACCAATGCTGGATTCAATCTAGTGCTCTGAAGAACGTCCATAAGAAGTTGAAAGAAGATTAAAGATTTGCAGTCTTGTGCAAAGGTGCTTACTTGGTAGTATTGACATGAGTCAGTATCTCACACTGATGTGAAGGTCAGGACAGGCAAGGTCAGAAGCAGAGGACTTGAGGCAAGCTGGTCCATTACAATAAGAATGCACAGATGTCAGACACTTCTCCCATAGTGAAGTGATTGACTCTCAGTCTGTTAGGACACACAGGAGAAAAAGACGTAGGACTTGAATGCTGAGATTAGTATATGTATGGCTTCAGACTTACAGACCTCAGTCTCTGGTTTTCTCCTAAAATTATGGCTTTTCTTAAAACTAGCTTATGAAGAGCTCTTTCTGCCTGTGTCAAGCCTCACATAGCTGGACAACTCCAAGGAAGTGAGAACTACAGAGATTTCAGTAAACTCTCCTTAATGCTAGTCAGAGATAAATCTTGGAAAATATAATAAGAATTTTTAGTCTTGTTTACAATTAGTTAATTAAGGCAGAATTTCTGAAATGCTTCTTCCCAGATTTCTCTTCACCTCAGCTAAATTGTCATTTATCATATAAGGTGTCAATTGATTTGCTCTTTTGATTGTTTATGTCATCTGTGTTTTTGTCCATTACTTTACCAGACTGTTCCCTGTAACTGAAGTATCAATTCGGGTGAAAACAGTTCAGGGATAGCTCATTACTAGAGTGTCGACTGGCGGCCCCCAGGGGGAGGGCGTTCTCTGTGGGCGCGCCAGACCTTTGGAACCGTCTACCGGTTGAGCTCCGGATGGCTCCCGACCTTCGCTCCTTCCGACGGGACTTAAAAACACATTTATTTGAACAAGCCGGCCTGGTCTGATGGGTTTAGGGGTATTTTATAGTTTTGTATTAATTTTATTGAATAGGGCTGTAGTATTTAATATTTTTAATTTTTGTACATTGTATTTTATTGCATTGCCCTGTACACCGCCCTGAGTCCTTCGGGAGAAGGGCGGTATATAAATTAAATTAAAAAAATAAATAAATAAATAAATTATACAGATAATCAATATTCTTATCAACTTGTCAGGATAGGTTTGAGATCTATATTCTACTATGCATCCTGTTGAACATAGTTAACATAATAGGGTAGCAGAGATACAGTCAAACACTCCAGAGACTAAAGCTAGCACAGTAAATCCACTTTAGAGTTCAAGTCCACAAAATCCAAAATCAATAGCAAGGCTTGCTTGCTTGCTTATTTATTTATTTATTTGTTTGTTTATGGAACGCTGGCTCCTTTGGCTAAGAAACGCAGATGGGGACTGCCTCCTAGAGTCGGACAAGACTGGACAGAGGAAACCTTTATCTTTACCTTTAATTATCTGGCACCCATCTCGATGTCATGGAACACTAGGCAGTTTACAATCTGATTCAATCTGATACAATTCATATGTGGATAAAAATCAGAATTTTCAGAAATACTTGAGTCAAGGCACAATATCAAGGTTTTAAATGAATTTTCCAACATTTGATTTGTCTTAGAGACTTAGATACTCGAGGGGACGGGCTTCTACTTGAATTCAGCTGATTATGGAATTGATTGTGGAAATTGGGCTACTCTGGAACAGCTGGTTTCCAAGTATTACAGATTATTATTCCTAAATTCATTACTACTCCCAAGATGCTTTTCCAAAACATCTGGCATTATTTTGTCTTTCAGTCCTTTGGCACTCAGTATGAACACATCAGCATTTTTGTGGGATTGAGAGATATATTTCTGTCGGAATCAGAAAACGGGCTGAGAGACTTCTATGATGATTTGTCAAAAGCTCAGTGCTAAGCCCTGATATAATCAACTCAGACTCATTTGGCTTTTGAGCTGGCTTTTGCTCTTCCCTCTCCTCTACAGGAAAGGATTTCTCTGAGACAGCAAGGAAAGTGGTTCACTTTGAATGTGGCAGGAGGAGAAATATGGCTGTCTAAGTATGCATACAAAGCTATTTCAAGTGTGGCATGGGAGATGATCAGGAATAGATTCTGAAGCAGTTGCACAAGTCTTACAAAAGATACAGATGCTTTAGCAATTTGAACAGAGGTGCTTCTTTTGCATTTTCTGTGTTGCAAAATGCCTCTTTAAAATGCTTTGCAGGGCTGTAATATACAGTAAGATCTGCTCTAGCTTTTCAGTTTGCAGTTCCTAGCATGCTGGTTGAGAATTCTGGGAGTTGCAAGTTGCAAACTGCTTTTAAAATTCCAGTCCTTTGACATAGTATAAAATTAGAAATTACTATGAGCTGAGATACACTGTGCTCGGTAGAGTTATGCCCATACAGATCACTATGCACCCATAATTTGGAATATCTCCTCTAAATCGTTCTACTGAGAAAGAAGTGGTGGCCATTCCCATTGTATTTATATTTGCCACTCAGAATGACCCTTTAAACGACATCCTCAGTTCTCCTGTGACTGCTAACTCCAGCTTAGTCTTCATAGTTGCTGGGTTGCTTACTAGATCCCTCTTTCCTCCCATAGCCCCAGGAACTAAGAATACAGCTAGATAATATAGCCAAATCTACCATTTTTAAAAAATGCAACAGGGGGTGTGATGTGGGAGACCTGAGTTATAGTCCTGCATTAGGCATGAAAGACAACTGGGTGACTTTGGGCCATTCACTCTTTCTTAACCAAACTCACCTCACAGGATTGTTGTTGTAGGGCACGGATGTCAAGCTGCCGGCCTGCAGGCCGGATGTGTCATGGCAAAACCGAGCCCACCCCATTGCCAGCAATGGGGAAAAAGTGATGATATGTCACGACACATCACATGACATCGCGAGTGACACCTGTGTTGTAGGGTAAATAGGAGGAGGAAGGAGTATTAGTTATGTTCACCTCCTTGAGCTATTTATAAAAAAATAATAAAAGTGGGATAACAAATTTAAAAATAATAACAACTAAACTTCCTCCTGCCCTAAAGGAGGACTAATAGATCTGGTCTGGGGGGGGACCAGATGATCACTAGAGCAGGGCTTTTCAACCTTTTCACCCATTGTACCACTTTTAGGATATGGCAACATCCAAATACCACCAGTCACCTAGCAAGGTGTCAAAAACTTGATGACCAAAAAAAAGGGAAAAAGTGATGAAGAACAGGTAGTCCTCAACTTACAACAGTTCGCTTAGTGACTGTTCAAAGTTACAATGACACTGAAAAAAGTGCCCCCCCCCAAGCCACAGCCCAGCAAGACACCTGCTCGCCCGCCTGGCGGCGCTCTTCCTCCTGTCCGAGGTTTTCATTGTTGTGAATATTTCTGTTGAGGATTGGCAGTGGGGGTGGAGGGGGGTGTTTGGTTTTTATTCCCCCACCCCTCTGCTGGGTGGTTGCAGCAGGTTTTGGTCACTTCACATGACCCTGGGACATTGTGACCATCATAAATATGAATCAGTTGCCAAGCATCTGAATGTAAATCACAAGACCCTGGAGATGCTGCAACATTCCAACTGATTGGCGCTTCTTCTGGGCTCAGCAGAAGCACCAGGATCAGCGCCGAGCTCCAGCTGGAGCCTGGTACTGAGCCTGGTGCTTCTGCTGAGCCCTGACAGCCCTGCGGCTCCAGCCATCTCTCGCTCAGGCTTGTGCGATGCTCCCACCGGTTCAGCTCATTCCCCTCCCCTGCTACCACTTTTCTAGGATGGTCACGTACCACCTGCCAGGTGCCAATGTACCACAGGTGGTACCCGTACCACTGGTTGAAAAGCCATGCACTAGATGACAGCAAAGAAAAACGGAAACCCTATCTCTCTGCTGCCATCTGGTGTCATTCTAGATCTAAAAGCATAACAGTGGTATTACCTAACCCTCAGGACAAAACCTATATTACATCCGCAGTTTACATAAAATCAGGCTTATAGATGTTTTCTTAAAAATTAAGTTATGGAATTGCATGACATACACAATGCATACAACTGTCCAGGTCCAGAAAACCTATTACTGAGAACTGATTTTCACATGTAAAGCCAACATAATATATAGAGTCTTACAGTCTTCTAATGTGCTGTAAACTTCAGCTATGATTATGTTCAGAGCTTCCACATACCTATAATGCTAGATTCAAACTACCACAAGGTGTTCAGCTTCCTTTTCTTTATGCATCCAGTTAGATCTATATAGCAGTAAGAATAAATTATTGTGCCTACTTGAAAATATGGCTGACAGGTGCACCTTCCTTCAAGAAGATTTAGCAGGGGCATCATTGTTCAGATTGCTGGCACCTGGCTGTTTATTATTTAACACAGCCCAATAAGAGTAATGGCAAAAATGAGAATCAATTTTGAAATAAACAAATGCATTAGACTCTGGGCATGTGTAAACCTAACATTATCCAGCTGCACTACATACATTAAAGAATTATAACATCTAGTTTTGGCAGAAATTCAAGACTCTGCAAATGTAATGTCCAATGGCCCTATTTAGTAATTATAGAGATAAGGCAACCAATCACCTTTGCACCTCTACAGCACTCTTTAAACAAAAACAGCAGCATCTCTTCCATGTGAAAATACTTGCTCTGCTATGTGTTCCTCCTATGGATCCAGCTGGGCAACTTTGGTCCAGTCACGTCTTTATCTCTATACTGGCAAATTAAAAAAAATACCTACCAACCTGCATTGGCCTAACACATTTGATTATAATCCACAACTTCCCTAATGAGTCTTTCATCCTGCAATAAAATGATTAAGCTAATTGATTTAGCAGTCAGAATTATTATTATCATTTAAGTGAGGAATTGTATCCTCTGCCACCCAGATCAAATTTATCTGATATATTGTTAGTGCTTTTTTTAAAAAAAGATTTTTATCTCTAGCTCTTCCCCTGAAGTACTGGGATACAGGCATTCCTTGACTTAAGAGTGTTAGTGACTGTTCAACATTACAATGGACTGCCCCAGGGTTATTTATGACCCAGATTCAAAGTTTCAATGGCTGTCCCCACAGTCATATGATCACATTTTGAGTGCTTGGTAACCAGCCCACATTTATTTTTCTTTTCATTAATTAATTAAATTAGTTTTTTTCCCCCACCCCCGATCTCACCACAATGCAATTCTTTATTTATGGCCATTTGCAGCATCTTGAGGTCATGTGGCATTTTTGTCAAGTGCAAGAAATCAGGAGTTCCGGCCGTTCAAAAGAAAATAGGTTTATTGTATGTTAATGATCTCTATAAGAATCTGAACTACTAACGGTCAAAGCAAATTGGCAGTAGATAAGAGTCAACAGAATTCAAGTTAGGCTGAACTTAAATCTCTTATGGGCATGAAGGGACTCAAAACTGATGCTGCATTTGACCACTCCCTCAGGCTCAGCCTGATCATCTTCTATATTTTTTTGCCAAAAAAACAAGGTGTTGACTTCCAGTTTCCAGCAAAAACGCCCATTGCAGACAATGGATTCACTTAATGACCACAGCAGTTGCTTAACAACTGCCCTCAAATAAATCTTAAAATTGGATGGGGTCCTGTGATGACCTGCTAAACAACCAGCACAATTTATGTCTATAATTTCAGGCTCAATTACAATCGTAAGTCAAGAATTACCTACACTGTCCTCCATAACTTGGACTTATTATATATTGAGTCTCATTCAAAGTCATTTATTTCTTACGAGTACAGCTGTGAAGCATTTTGCTTACTAGTCAGTGTACATCAGGCTCAAAGTTATTTCAAGCATGAACTATCATCTTTTTCAACCTGTCCTCCAGTAAGTAATCCATACATTTACAAGATATAAATTGTATAACGTAACCTGAACCAAGATTATTTTTCCATAGAAAAATACTAAAAGAATAAACTCAAAATACTGCAATAACAACAACAACAAAAACCTAAGCATAAGCTGTTTAGGTTTTTTTTAATCATACTGATACTATACAAGCAGTCTATTTTATGAGGAAAACCATTTTTTAGCAAAACTAAAGTACACAGGATTATTACTTTCAATATGAGAGGGCTACCTACTGTTTGGTAAATAGAGAATTTGCAACAGCCATGTTATAAAACTCCAGGAAGCAGCAACAATAAAGGTACAATATATTATCTACCATCATTTTAATTTATGTTTTTCTTATGATTCCAATTATAACATTCAACATAAGACAGGAAGATCACAGCAAGACTGGAAAGGTTTTGTCACATAGACCAACTGTTTTCACCACTCCCTCACACAAACTGCACAGGTAATGGACTCTGAGGCTCCCTATTATGGGAAAACTTGGACTAAAGTAAAATGGAAGCCTGAAATAAAGAAACAAGAGACTTTCCTAAAGTCTTTTATCTGAAAGGTTTTTTTCTGGTTTCACTCTGGTTTGGAAGGAAACCAAATTCTTAAGTGGCATACCTGAGACTTAATTCCACCAGAAGAATGAAAGACCACTGAATGGTATCTCCAGTACTCACTTGTGGAACCATTTTGTTTCCCTTTTTGTGTCCTGAATAGTCATCATTTCAAAGAAAAGAGGGGGGGAAAGAACAAAAATCAGAATAAAACTGATGTTAACTTGTGCACAGTTTCTGGTTCCTATAATTAGACACATAGGCAGGCATCTGTGAAGGATTGTTACAAAGATGGAAAATATACGTGTCAATGTACATGTCAGTAAAAATCTAGCTGAGATTATTGTCCCCTGAGATTGCTTGTTTGTTTATTAGTTTTGTATAGTTACCCATCTCATATCTGTGATTCTGGACATCAATTAAATTAGCAATAGCTGAATTAAATAAGTAGAAAATGTAACAATTTAAATTTGTTGCATCTCCTAGCATGCTTAGCTTTTGTATGCTTTTCTCCTTAATTAACATAGCTGTTAATCTAAATTGCTCAGCCTTTTTTCATGCAAATTGTTCTTTCATTCTTTGATACAAACATTTCCTTAATACAGGTTTATTTAATGTAAATGTCCCTAATATTCCATTGCACTACTATCATTTATATTCAATTTTCAATAATGTGCTTCCTTAACTGACTCTTTTTTTTTAGATTTTTTTATCTGTGAAAGATGAACACTACTGGACCCTGATACTACTATCCATGCCAACCCAAAGTATATTGTAAGCACAGAATATAAATTACTCGCATGCATTTATGGCCACATTATTTCTATAAATTATATGGGTAATGCATGCAGATTTCCCATTCCATACTAACCTAGTGCACTGGGGTAGTCACATGCTGAGGGGCCCTAATGGGTTTGTTTTGGCCACCATAAAGATATTTAAATTATAACACAGTCATACCACTTTTATAGTGCCTTACATATTTTAATGATACAAGAACTCAGTAAAATAGGACAATATAATTGTATTATGGAACTTAGAAAGGAAAGTGAAGACAGAAGATTTCATAGAAACCCACATCCTCAGTGCAGGAACCAAGCTAAGGCATCCAAATTAAGACAAACAGATGATTCTCCAAGCTTCAATGCACAAATCCAGTAAAGAGAAGCCCAATGCTTCTCTAATTGGTTCCACTGTTGAATGACCTGAATTGGTTCATTTCATTTCATTTCATTTATTGGATTTCTATACCGCCCTTCTCCCTAGGGACTCAGGGCGGTTCACAGGGCATATATAAATAACTGTACAAAAATTAAAAGAAAATTAAACCATGCCCAATTAAAATACAGCAATAGTAAAATAATAAAACCAATTAAAAACCCATATTCCCCTTCAGGCCAGACCAGCTAACTCAAACAAGTGGGTCTTCAACCCGCGACGGAAGGATCGGAGGTCCGATGCCATCCGGAGCTCAACCGGCAGTTGGTTCCATAGTGCCGGGGCACCCACAGAGAAGGCCCTCCCCCTGGGGGCCACCAGTCGACATTCCCTGACCGGAGGCACCCTGAGGAGGCCCTCTCTGTGGGCACGCACAGGGCGGAGGGGAGTTGACGCCGGCAGCAGGTGGTCCTCGAGGTATCCCGGACCCATGCCATGTAAAGACTTAAAGATCATAACCAAGACCTTGAACCTCACCCGGAAGACAACTGGTAACCAATGCAGCTCGCGGAGCAAAGGTGTAACATGGGAGTACCGGGAAACTCCCAAGACAACTCTCGCGGCCGCATTCTGTACCAGTTGGAGCCTCTGAGTGGTCTTCAAGGGAAGCCCCATGTAGAGAGCATTACAATAGTCTAGGCGAGAGGTCACGAGTGCATGAGTGACCGTACACAGGGCATCCCGGTCCAGATAGGGCCGCAACTGGCGCACCAGGCGAACCTGGGCGAAAGCCCCCCTAGTCACGGCTACTATATGGTCTTCCAGGGTAAGTCGTGAATCTAGGAGGACTCCCAAGTTGCGAGCCCTATCCACGGGGGGTAAGAGCTCACCCCCCATAGAAAGCGATGGAACATTTTGAATGTCCCGGGATGCCGGAATGTACAGCCACTCAGTCTTGTCAGGGTTGAGTTGAAGTCTGTTCCTCCCCATCCAGACCCGAACCGCCTCCAGGCAGCGGGACATCACAGCGAGGGCATCACTGGGGTGGTTTGGGGTTGAAATGAAAAGTTGGGTATCATCGGCATATTGATGATACCCAACTCCAAAACCACGAATGATCTCACCCAGCGGTTTCATGTAGATGTTGAACAGGAGAGGCGAGAGAACCGACCCCTGAGGAACTCCACAAACGAGAGACCTAGGGGCCGATCTCTGCCCCCCTGCCAACACCGACTGCGAGCGTCCCAGGAGATAGGAGGAGAACCACTGAAGAACTGTGCCTCCCACTCCCAATCCCCTGAGACGCCGCAGCAAGATACCATGGTCGATGGTATCGAAAGCCGCTGAGAGGTCTAATAGGACTAGGACAGAGGAATATCCCCTATCCCGAGCCCTCCAGAGATCATTCACCAGCGCGACCAATGCCGTCTCCGTGCTGTACCCGGGCCTGAAACCCGATTGGTAAGGGTCCAGATAATCCGCTTCATCCAGGACCAGAGGGAGCTGATGCGCCACCACACTCTCAACAACCTTCGCAAGAAAGCGAAGGTTGGAGACTGGACGAAAGTTGTTCAATACAGCTGGGTCCAAGGCAGGCTTCTTGAGGAGAGGTCTCACCACCGCCTCCTTCAAGACGGTGGGGAAATAACCCTCACTCAAAGAAGGAGATATAACCGCCTGGAGCCAGCCTCGTGTCCTCTCCCTAGCTGCATAAACCAGCCAGGAAGGGCACGGATCCAATAAACATGTGGTGGAGCTCAGCCTCCCCATAATCCTGTCCACTTCATCAGGGGTCACAGAATCAAACTCCTCCCAGATAACATTGACAAGACCGCCCGTGTCCTGATCGCCAGACTCTGCCCAGCTGGAGTCCAAACCGGTCCGAATCCGAGCGATTTTATCCGACAGATGTTGACTGAATTCCTCGGCACGACCCTGCAAGGGATCCTCCCTCACCTCCTGATTAAGAAGGGAGCGAGTCACCCTAAACAGGGCGGCCGGGCGATTATCTGCGGACGCGATGAGGGTAGAGAAGTAATTACACCTCGCCACCCTCATCGCTGCGAGATAAGACCTAATATGGGTTCTTAACCGCAACCGGTCGGATTCAGATCGGCTAGACCTCCAGCAGCTCTCTAGGCCCCGTTTCCGACGCTTCATCTCCCGGAGCTCCGCGGAGAACCATGGAGCTCGTTGGGATCTGCACCGGGTCAGGGGCCGCAAGGGTACAACCCGGTCAAGTGCCTCAGTGGCTGCCCTTTCCCAGGCTTCCACTAAGGCATCCGCCGAGTTGTGAGCAATGGAGGCAGGTGGGGACCCCAGCGCCGCTTGGAATCTATCAGGATCCATTAAGGTTCCATGACCTAAATTCTGAAATGGTAGAGAATAGGTCTTGAATTTCTTTCAAGTTCTTGAAGAGTCTTATCTTCTGCTCCTCTTTATTCAAGTGGTTACACAAGTCCTTCAATCTCTATACATTTTTTATTCCCTTGTCATCTTTACTGCTCTTCTTTGAATTGTTCCAGATTGATTCAATCCTTCTCACAGTAGGGTGCCCAGATTTGACTATAACACTCAAGGTGAGTTCTGTCCAAATAAAGGCATGTGGAACTATTATTTCTTATGAAATTCTGAAATGTAATATTTTTAATGTTTCTGAGAGCTTTCATTAAGGTTTTACATAACATATTCACATTTGATACCCTCAAAATTATCTAATTACTTGCTCGTATGAATTATGATTGCAACAGATGCATGTATTTTATTACTCATTGGATTCAATGGGACTTAAGTTTATCCATAATCTATTACTATCTTCCCTTAGTTATTGCCTCACAGAAGTGTTGTGATTGTTCTTCCTAAGAATCCTAACTAGTATGTTCATTCATGGTTTAACTTTATCTGAGAAATAGGCTACCAAAATTTGTTCAATCAACTATGATTTAGTTCAGCACCTTGGATTTAGGATTTTCTGAAAAACATCATGTATAATGTTAAGCAATGAAACCACATCATTGCTAAGCACCTTCATGAATCAGCCCTTTATTTCATCAAAATACAACAAAGGAAGAGAGAGAGAGAGAGAGAGAGAGACAGACAGACAGACAGACAGACAGACAGACAGACAGACAGACATAGATAATTTATAGATAATGATTAATTTAATTTAATTTAATTTATTGAGATTTGTATACCGCCCTTCTCCCAAAGGGACTCAGGGCGGTTCACAGGGCATAAATATAAATAACAATACAAACATTAAAAGACAATTAAATCAGTGCCCAAGTTAAAACAAAAATAATAAAACAAGCCTATAAAAAACCCATGTACCCCCATCAGGCCAGACCCGCTAGTTCAAATAAATGGGTCTTCTAAGTTTATATGGGATGCTAAGTTTATATGGGCAATGTCAAGATCATTTTTATTCCCTCTTTGTAGAATTATTTCTTTTAAAACCGTATCTATAGGAAAACAGCCACTAAAATAGAGGATGTCTCAAATAGAAGATTGTTCTCTGTTCAGCAGGACCCATGACCATCCTTGTCCCTCTGTAGATTCTTTGGTAATAAGAATGATTAGCCTGGATTAGAGTAATCAAAACCATAAACTCACTATATATTATAATTTCACCAAATCTTTAAAATCATTTGAAGAAAGTACACCCAGCTAAGAAATCTGTTTTTGATTCACTGGAAGAATTAAAATGAACATTTTCACAACTGTAGCATGAAAATGAATTAAAACTGCATGCAACATAACCTCATGCTGTCTTTGTGAAATTATAGAAAAAAAGTGTTGTCATTAACTAGCTTTGTATGTAGCAGAAACTACAGTTTGTGTTCGAGCTATGTAATATTTTGACCATTTGCCTAAAATATTTGCAAAGTAATTCCATGCATAAATGTTCCCCAAGGAGAGCATGTTCTGTAATCCTGTTTTGAGGGGTGTTAGATGCATGAGATTGCTGAGCCCCACACAAAACGGGGTAAGTCACAGCCAGCAGGAAAATCTTTTCCATAGCAGAATTTCATATACAGAACAGAATATCAACAAATATTTTAGATACTTTTTTGTCCCTTTGACAAGCAAAATTCAACAATATAAGTCAATGTGTACAGATGGTCTTGCACTGCCTGCATTTTTCAGTACATATTTCTTCATTTTCACTTTTAAACAGAACTAATCATGATCTCATTTTGAAAAGCCTGTAGCAGAAAGTTTTCATTAAACGTGATCCACTGTTGGGGCAAACAAAAATAGAGGCTTCTGTCAAACCCATAAGATTGATTGATTTATCCCATCTTTATTATTTTATAAATAACTCAAGGCAGCAAACATACATAATACTCCTTCCTCCTCCTCCTCCTCCTCCTCCTCCTCCTCCTCCCCCTCCCACAACAATAATCTTATGAGGTGGCTTGGGTTGAGAAAGTGTGACTGACCCAAAGTCACCCAGCCTTTTATAAAGCCTATGATTGCACTTTATTGCACTTTATAAAGCCTATGATTGCACTTTAACTCACAGTCTCCTGGTTTCTAGCCTGGTGACTTAACCACTAGCCTAAACAATTATCCCCAAATTGTAATCCTTTCTGACTAAAAGAAAAGGAATGTTACTCACCTTAATGAAGCAGAATAAAACTGACAAAAGGCAGCAGAGACCCAACCTGTATAATCACCTAATGACAGATCTATAAGAAAAGATACCAGTGTAACATTTAATTCCAAATTGAGGATACTTGATTAATCTCATCAATCATCCACTGTTCATTATCAAAAGAACAACTGGCATTTCCAGTTATGTTGCCACTTTGGAAAAGTGCAAGGTTTCTTAAAAACAAAAATACCCCCATGTACATAAATACTGTAAGAACAATCCGATTTTCTTCCTATGGTCCAAAAAGCCTAAGGTCAACAAATCAGAGGTCTAGAATTCCACAATTCATAAATTTTACCAAAGTCTTTACCTTCCTATTATTGTCAATTCTTCTTTTCTGAAAGCTGGAAGCCAACAATCATTGCTCCAATAAAGTGTATGATCCTCCTCCTCAGATTTCTGCTATCTTTCATCATCCATGAATCAACTTACTACTCAGAAGCAAAATATTACAGAAGGAAGGTGTTTTCGTATATAAATAACTATAGCATTGCCTATATTTAATGTTTCATTTCTGAAAGTTCTATATTTCAGACATGAAATGCTGTCTAAATTCCATATGTAAAAAGTACAGTTTGTCATTTCTAAAATTATATCTTGACTGCAAGAAGAGATCAACCTTAAAACTGCTTATCTCTTTTGAGAAGTGAATCTTATTTAGAAGCAGTGATTTAAATCTCTTAACTTTATTTCAAACTGCTGATTGCACATATAGCAGTGGATATCCTAGAAATGTACTTCATAATTAAAAATTCTAGCTTTGTTCAAATCCAATACCAATTGGTTTGTTCTATATTCAAAATCTCAAATTACAAATTATATTCCAATGAGACACATCCATGACATTTAGTAAAATTCTGAGTGATTTCCCTGTTCTCCCATCTTCCCTAAATTCTATTCCACACTGCATCCAATTACAGCAGGAAAATATATCAAACCAATTTGTTGGTCTGGCTATATTTAACACTTTTAAGACAGTTTCAGGTCTTGCCTTCAGTTCTTTCCATATAACTCATGTGACCATGTTTTTTTTTTGCGGTTTTCTATATGTGAAAGTTCAAATTGTGATAGTCCACATGCCTGGATCTCTGCATTTTGAATGGTACATTAGACAGAGATCACCAGGCTGAATATGCCTTTTGGGGAAAAGGGAGGTCAAATGTTGACTATTGGGTTAACTTTTAAAATTTTCTACCTATCTTTTAATTAAATGATCGTCCTCCCTTTGTATTAGCTATGATAATGTATACAATGGATTAGTGAAAACAGAGGCAAAGAATTTGGCACCCTGAATTTCGAAGTTAAAACTATCCTAGGATCCAAGAGGAAAATATGCTAATGCTGTAATTCAATGGTTAAAGTCAGAATATACTTCAGAAATTTGCCCATGTTTAATTGCCAGTTGCCCACAGGAATGCAAGACTAGATTGTACAATTTGCTGATCAGCAAATTTAAGTCATTTTTTTCCTCAGAAAAGAGGAAGCATCTCTTTTTTCTTAATAGCAAAGCAACAATGGTTTGATTGAAAATGCCAGCAGCTCAAAGAGAGATTTAGAGCTGCCTATGTTGTTTACAAACTTTATCCCTCTAAGACCCTTTAATATAAATCAATCCTGAGGAAGAAAAAAGAGAAGGCTATAAAACATGCATGGCATCAACTTATCATTTTTGTCAGACAAAAGAAAATCTCTTTTCTGGCATATTACTATCCAAGCACTTGGATAGTAATTGAGATCCAGGTCAATCAGATCCTTGCCCAAGTACATTATCAAGCTTTATATACTGCTCCTAATTACTATAGTGAAGCTGGGTATTATGATTTTAGCACTCTGGATAGCTGACCTCTAGTTCCTTTAGAAGAAGTGGTCAAACTCATATTTACATAAAATTAAAAATATCCCAGGTAATAGGTTTGTCTTGCCTGAGGTAATTAAAGTGAACTGTAACTAGTGTGTCCCTTGTTGGCATCTCTATTTACATTTATCGACCAAACAGGGCAGATCCCTAAAGATGGGGGTGGGGGAGAGAAGGGAGAGGGATAACAATTACAGTTCCTATTTACAAGAAAGACAAAAACATTCAGCTAATTATTATAGACCTCTATGAAGTGTAATGAGTGGCAAATCATATCCAAAACATCTGAGTAATCAAGTCCAAGCTTGGATAGAATTTGAAGAAATGTTAGACTACAGACAAAACAAGTTTTGAGAAAGTCAATCAACTGTAGACTATATTTTGATATTGCACCACCTTATCCTGAAGTACGTATAGAATTCAAAATCAAGCATATATGTAGCATTTAAATCTGTGTTTGGCTCTACAGCCAGAAAAATACTATGGATAAGCTCAAGAATATCATTGTGGATAAACATCTTCATCATCTGATCCAGGATGTATACACCAACTCTTCTCTGACAGTCAAGTGTAATAATCAAGAACTACTTGCAGATGCAAATCATATTCATAAGGGTGTACAGCAAGGATGTATTATGGTTCTGCCTTGTTCAATCTATTCATAAATTCTATAATTGAGACAGGGAACAATTAAATGGTCATGTCCCCAAATTTAGCAGGTTATAAATGCCAGATACTACTATATGCAGAACATGCACTGCTAATTTCCTTCCTGTTTTCCAATATGACATAGAAAGGCAATGATATCTACTATCTAATACAGCAAATGAAATATATTGGTAATTAACTTCCAAAAACTAAAATCATACTATTTGTTCAAAGGGCCAAAGTACAAAGAAGGAATAGAGTGGTTTCCAACTGAACAGATTCCCACTCCTCAATATCTGAGTGATTACTTTTAATTTCACAAGAATTGGAAAGCTTATCAAGATTGTTTCTCCTGGTTGGCATCAAGATTCTTTCTTTCTTTCTTTCTTTCTTTCTTTCTTTCTTTCTTTCTTTCTTTCTTTCTTTCTTTCTTTCTTTCTTTCTCTTTCTTTCTTTCTTTCTTTCTTTCTTTCTTTCTTCTCTTTCTCTTTTTCTTTTTCTTTCTCAAACTAGCACCAGCACCAGCTGCCTTAAAACTATTCTTAGCTACAACAGAGGTGCATTTTTATTTAATTAACCAGAATTATTTTTCCTAGTATCCAAGAGCTGCTATAGAAAGGTACTAACATTAAAATATTTCCAAAAGTAATAGTGCTACAATATTCACAATGATTTTACTGGTCATTTTCTGGGATTCAGTTTCTTTTTTATTTGTTGTCCTAAATAAATACACTGAAGGTTTAATATACATATTTCATTATTTCTTTTCCTTTTCTAAAAACAAAAGTGAAAATTTTATCTGCTATAATTGGGTGGTTTACTTATGTGCATAGAATAAAGGGTATCAGGGAACATAAAAATGTGGTTCAAAGTTCAGTGCATCTCTGAACTGTGGTATCAGTACATCCATGTTCCAGGTTGACTTGATGTCCAAATTTGACAGAAACTGATTGGTGACCTCATAGTCTTTTCAAGCCTCAGCTTCTATGAAATTCATCTCTTCTTATAATTTGCCTGCACAAGTAATAAATGTTCATGAATGTGCTATGTTATTTTACAAGTGGTTGAACTTTTAAGGATCAGCATGACAGTTGTACAATTATTGCTGAATCCAGCAGTTGGAATACCCTGGAATAAATCAAATCAGGATATCTGTAACATTCACAACTCCCATAAAGAAAATATACTGGATACATCTTCAATTCATCTTCTTTTCCTCATTCTTACAAATAGAATCTTAAGACACCTCACATTTCTGTTCAGTACTTGTAGACTTCAAGACACATAAGAAGCTCTCTAACCTTTGCTCTCCCGCTCACAGCTGGGTAGTATTAATGTAATGCCTTCCTCAGTAGGCTTATTAGAAAAGCTGGTCAAGTGATCATTATCACCTTCCTGTACAGCTTCTCCTCATGCTTTCAATTCATTTGCAAGTTGCAATCAATTGTGTGATCCCCAATCTGATTTTAAAAGCTTGAATGCATTTTGAGTCCCTGTAATGAAATCCTTCTCACCATGAATTGCCCAGTTTAAACACACACGGAGTCTTTGTTCATTCAGCCTGCTCATTTTAAACACCAGCAGAAATTTTGTCACCTTCAAAATTAGGTTTGGTTTGTTAAGAAGATCAGCTGGTTTCTTTACATGGGTTGTGGTTTCCTTAACAAGGAGGTATTTTGACTTCAGCAGCACTTCATCCCTCTTTGCCATTATAAAAGAGAAGAAGACAATTACTAAAATGGTTTCAGTTTTGTCAGTTGAAATTATCTTCTCATTTCACTGGTTTTTCTCCCAGTGATACAGAATCTTGCCTAAATTATTTCAGAGCAAATTTGAGAGCTATCGGACCTAAAAATGGAAAATTACAATGGTAGTACAAAATAGATTCAAAGCAATCTGTTTTACATGAAGAGAAATTAAAATATAGAATCATCCAGCTGATATACAACCTGCAGACCCAAAAGTTTTCTACTTACTTACTCCTGCCTTCTTAGCTTCGACTAAATTTCAATGGAAAATTAAAATGATATGTTGTGCTTTAAAGACTACATAATATCAGAAGAGGGGTGCAGATGGGGTGAGAATAAACCAACATTAAAAAGTCTGAATTAATCTTAAAATGTGGGATTTGACTCCACACTTGTCCATTTTTGTTTTCTGCTTTGCCCACATCCACTGTTCTTTATCCTGGCTCACATATGTGGTCCCCAGCAAATGCTACATATAACCCTTGACCAAAAAAGTGTGCATGTTCATGAGCTAATACGTAAGGGCAGCATTCTATGTTCCATTCAGTGTTAATGGTTGGGAGGCACTTCATTGGCAGACAGTTAGCTCTGCACTGGTCTGTGTTAACTGGGAAGAGCTCTGCCAGAGAGAACGTGCATGTTATTGGAGGGCCGATAGCATTTAAGTAATTCTAACCATATTTCCAGCAGCATCAGACAAACATCTCCTGTCAGGACCTTTCAAGTGCAGGGAGGAGCCAGTCTGGAACTGCTACATCCAAAGTTTATCTTATCCACCTAACCTGGACCAATCAGTGATGCTAGCCCAAGAACAGTTTATCTTGTGAATGATGGACTGAATAGGCCAGTTAAGCTATTATTGTATGATCTTCTGCTTCGTTTTATACCCTTATCAGAATTTGAAATCCAGTAGAAGTTTTGCTTTCCCATGCTGTCTTGATTCTACTCAGGAATGCTTTGTGTATTATTAGATAATGCAGAAGGTTTGACATAAATTGTTTTTGATAATTTATGCTAAATTTATAGCAATGTATTTTAAATGTGAGTATATATATATTTTCAAATCATGTTGATTAAAGAAAAAATGTTAGTGGTAGGACAAATAATATTAATGTACTTGCTAAGCACTTTAAAAAAGTATTTTTAATTTCTGACGGCTGCAAATTTGCTATGTTTTAACCTTCCAACAAGAATCTAAGATAACTATGTTCCATGTTCAAGACAGATGTATACATAAACAAAAAGTCTTCACAATGACCAGCGACCTTGAGTCAAACTTCTATTGTCTTTACAAAATTTCATCCAGCCAAAACAGCCTTGGATTGACTGGACAAATTGGATTTCAGATTATTGTCTTCCAAAAGTAGTGTTGGAGGAACTGTATTTGGACCAGGGAATAAAGCAGTTAATACCGCCCCCACCCTTAATTGGTACTACAATTAAAACTATTCCTGTCTGAGATTTTAATCACAGTACAGGAAACACCTCATCTATCACATTTGACCATGATAACTTGGCAGATAAATAGTGAAATGGCAACTACAAGGTGAAAGGAGGGGGGTTGAGTTTTTCCCCCCTTTCCATTCAATTGTGCCTGATTTTTGGAGATTGCCAAAGCCAGCTGGGTGACCTTGGGGCCAGTCACTTTCTCTCAGGCTTAGGAAGGCAGAAATGGCAAACCACTTCTGAAAAATACTCAAAAATAAAACTGAAAGACTTATCCGGGGTTTCTCCAAGAAGGGACTGGCAGTAATGATAATTATCTCCTGTCATCTCTTTGTACAGTAGCCTGGTGAAGGATACTTCACAGAGCTGAAGTAACATTATTTTGTCTCTGTTTTCTCTCATGCAAATAATAGCAGTCTGGACAGATAAGGGATTTATTATTTGCATCAGAATCAGCATTAGAAAAAAGGATAAAGCCAGACCTCTCTAATATGGCCACTCTCTAGCTGTGAAAACTTCATCTGTATCATTCTCCAGGAAACACGGCCTTCCCTGGAAATTCTGTGAATTGGGGAAGATTATATTCAAACCAGTGATTGGGTCACGTTTGGAGGACTTAAATGTTCAACAAAAACCAATGGTCATTCAGGAATATCTAAGTGGCTAAAATCAACTAGATGGCAGAAAGAGCATCACAGTGCAAGCCATTCCTCTTTTAAACATCCGTGTGATATCAACACACATATAAAAGCGGAACAGTTTATATCAGGATGCCGCACCTTCATCTTTCCAATTTTGAATCCTCCTACCCACCCTACCCATCCACAAGCTCTTTGTGTCTTCCACACAATTATGATCACAATGGCTTTCCATTTTTGATCAGGTTCCCTTTACACCTAGTCCAGAGAGAAAAGGTGACATAAATTAAGATGCTCCTGTTTTTCCTTTGATCATTTTGCTCTTCATTTATTCACTTAATGTAATACACAGCAATAGCTACAGGAGCCACTCCATGTCTTGTCTTACTACACATACAAGCTAAGGGGAGGACAGCGTGCACCCGCGCACCCGCACACACACTATCAACCCCACTAGGTAGACCAGGCCAGGAAACTGGGACGGCTAAAACTAATTTTCTGAAAGTGGCTATAATAACAGTATCTTGCAATATGTTGCAATCCTGTATTCCTCCTGTTCTGACAATTCAGTGAATCAGGGTGGCATCTACCTAAACCGTTTCTGAATATTATCTTGTTTCTCTTAAAAAATGTTGTTTTAGATACCTACCTTTTGCCTAGGTATCTCTATCAAGAACATCTTCCTTACTTTCCTCAGATGGGCATATATATGTATATATTTGAAAAAAATATGTTTTCTCATTTTCTAGAATTAATTTTAAATTTAGGAATAGAGAGGTGTGAGATTGTGATCACCATAGTAAATGAATAAATTCAGTGCATATAGACTTAGCTTTTCTTAGCTGATAAGTAATAGGCTTTTGTATGTGTTTCTCCTCCTGTGGTATTTGCTGCATATGATAAAAAATTAAAATATTTTAAAAATGCATAATGTGAGAATATAAAATAAAGCTATGGAACCAACGAGACTCAGTTCACAGTGTCTTGATACAATACATCATAAAAGTGCTACAAAGGGGTTTCTTTTCTTTCAAAACACCTCATCTTGAAAGGGATTATGAATTTGTTGTTATTATTATTTATTCAATTTATATCCCAGTTTTCTGCCCAGAAGGCAATCAGAGCCTCCTTTAGCCACCAAGAGAGAAAATGGGTTGCTATGGAGATAATACTTTCTCATGAACTCTTGACAACTTGCTGAGGAAACTGTGGGGGAGGGAATTAAAATAATAAGAATCTGCAATTTACTAGGTCCTAAGGTATATAGCTCCGCTCTCAAGAATATGTAAAAAAGAGGGAAACATAGAGCATCACTTCAGTGACATAATCAAGAAATCGTTGTGAGATGGCCTCCCTGAATTATGTCTCTAAGGAACAGCCATTAATTTATTTTATTCAGTTGTGACATATATAGACTTAATATATAAATATATAAGATGAGCTGATGAGAAGCAGACACTGGTAATTCCTGAGAGATCAAAGTATGTAAACAAACCCCATGACTCCTAAAATTGTTTCTTACCACCCAGCTAAATCTCCCAAAACTTTTTTCTCTTTCTCTCATGATATCAAGGCAGCTTTTCCAGCCTACTCCCCCCCACCCAGGAACATGCCACTCTCCTGCCTCCTCCCTCCCCCCTTCCTGCCCCCCCCCCCCGCAGGCAGATGCTTGGGCTAAACTCCCTGCCAGGGAACTGTGGCCTGAATCACAAGGTAACCTTGATTGTCTGCTAATTTACGTTCACCACTAACAGCCAAGAAGAAGCCACAACGCAGGGCAGCTTGTTTCTTAATATTTAGAAACAGCAAAGCTGTTACTTCATTCTCACTTCTCGAGGAATGCAGATATAATTTGCAGAGGAATTACCAACTGGAAAAAGGCAGCTACACAAGCAGAAACTTTAAAAGGATAAAGAAAAATGACTTAATTCACTTTCATGCTTCTGCAATTTACTATAATATGTATCAGCACCACATTGGTATATTATACTATGATTGCTATTCTAAGGCACTTTGTTTTCCTGATTTTGCATGCATAGCTTTCTTTTTTCACCTTTTTTGACCCAAGCTAAGCTTCATTTTGGCAGATTCTCTGATGTGGATCATCCCCAGAAGTCTATGAAATAACAGTGCATGTCGTCCTATAATTTTCTCTTCCATTCCCGTTAATGAGTGAAACTTTAGTTTTTTTCTGAGATTCTGTAAATAAATATTGAGAGATCACAGGACTGATTGGTCACCAGTGTAAGTTTTTCCTTAAAATGCTATCATCTTTTAATACTGGCAAGGATATGCAAAGGCCTCTCTCAAATAAGAACCAGGAAGAATAGGAGGAAGTACAATTTGTTGCCAGATTCTTATCATTCTTACAGATTTTTTTAAAAAAACTTCATATGAAGATTTCCATTACAAAATTTCAACTTCGATTGATACGTTCTTCTCCAATTCTTTTCTTATTCTATTATCCCTTGGTATTGCCAGATCAATTATTCATACTTTCTTCTTTTCAACCATAATTAAATCTAGTGTGTTATGAACAAGGCTTTATCAATTTGTATTTGGAAATCCTACAGTATTTTAACCTGCTCATTTTTTACTACTTTTTCAAATATACAGTATATTCCCAACAGGCTTTTGTTAATGGCACATGATAATTTTTACAGATGTTCCAGTGAATAATTTTGATGACTGTGTTATGTTGTTGTTTATTATCAGTTTCTGTAATTTTCTGGCATGAGCTGAGTATATGATGTACTGTTTCTTCTGCTTCTTTACACAATCTGCACTTTGAATCATTTGACAATCTTTCAGTTGTGGCCTTAAGTGCATTATTTTGAATAGCTTCTTGGTGAGCAGCCAAATCAAGCCTTCAGTTGGTTTTTAAGGTTTCAAATGTACCTTTTTCTAGGTTGTATCTTTACCCTTGATCTTTTGTAGAAATTGACTATGTAATGCTTTTTCTTGCTAGCATTCTGTTCGATATTTATGTTTTGTTTCCTATATAGTCAATAAGTTCCAATGTTTAACTTATATAAGTGCTTGTTCTTGGCTGTCTTTTACTTAATCAGCCAATCCAAGCTTTTCTTCTTCAACACTTATTGATTTGAAGTAAACCTCCACCATTTCTGCAAGGCAAGTTGAATCTGTCATTTGTGCCTCAAGTGAGAACTCTAGATTGGTTTGATGATCCATTTGTTTGTTTTCTTACTTATCCATGGTATTCTCAGGTATTTTCTCCAAACACCAAAGTTCAAAACTGTCGACAGTCTTTCTATCTTGCTTCTTCAAAGTTCAACTTTTCCTTACATATAGTGTCACAGAGAATACCAACTGTTTGCACATTTCTGATCTTTATATGTATAAATTGTTGTTAGTTGCGAAGTCGTGTCCGACCCATCGCGACCCTATGGACAATGTTCCTCCAGACCTTCCTGTCCTCTACCAGTATAAATACTTCATCGCATTTGAATATTGCTTCTAAGGTTTTCATAACTGCTCTACGAAGTGCTATTCTGCAAATCTGTATGAATTAATTGCATTCACATAATTAATACCAAATCAAGTTTGGACTTAATAGAAAAAATAGTGAAGTGCAATTTGTGCAGGTGTTAGTGTGATAGAAAAATCTATCCCCAGAATTGAACTGAACAGCACTTCAGCAATTCATTGAAGGTTAATTTTCTTATTTCTTGGGAGAGGGGGAAATTAGGCACTGATATATATTTACTTTGGCATTTGCTGTATTACCAGGTTATTTCTCAAAACTGGAACAGACATGAGAAATCACAAGCTATACAGTAAGAAAAATGAATAAAAATCTCTTCTGATTTAAACTTGAGTTACTTTCCACAAAGAATAATGGATTCAAAATAAAAATCTAAGAAATCCTATTTTGTTCCAATTAAACTGATGTTTAAATGCACTTTCTAGATCAAAGTTACTGGTTTTATACGACATGTCACGTGAAAAAAGACTTAATATGTTGTATCTATTTTCTTATCAAAACAATTTAGCTTTCACATAGTAATCAGAAGAATGAGTTCTGTATTAATTTAAAAAAGGGAGTTTGATAAAAAATATTCCAATTTATTCTACTCTTACCACTTGGTCATTTTGGGGGAAAAATGGGGAAGAGAATGAACATCATACATAGGTTCGCTGTAATTCAAAAGGGCAGGATAGGGCCTAAGCAACAGATAACAAATATCTGTACTGTTCAAATGTAGTATTTTGCTGCCCTCTAGAAGGAGATTCATGAACATACTTTGGTGTAATGAAATGTCCTAGCAAAATATGTGGGCCTTAGAAAATTAAGCACACCTATGCCCTTTTGTTGCTGCTGAATTATAACTCCCAGCAACCCATACTGTTGACCATACCGGTAGGGATCACTAGGAATTATAGCTAACAAACATCTGTAGAAACATAAATTCAACATCCTTATTTTAAAAGATGCAGTTCTACTCATATGGGCATACATCAAATTTCCATTGATTTTCCAATATTTTTAATATATAATTTTTTGTAGATAAGTATTTGCTCAGCTAACAAGCCATATCATCAGTCAGCCAGAGATAGTTTTTTAAAATGAATTGCTTCATAATTATATTCTTATACTTTTAAGGTTGCCAAGTCTGAGAAATATTGAGCTAAGGTTACAATAACCTCAGGTGGACACAGGATGGGGGAAAACAAGATTAATAGTTGAAGGGGGGGAAAAGAAGACAACTTTTTCCACCTGCGATTTCTCATTCTGTTCTGTGTAGGAGTTAAAAAAAAGAATCATGTAGCACCTTTCCCGACTAACAAATTTTATTAAAAGACATGCATTCTCATGAGCTGCAGCATTTTTCATTCAGTGCTAGACTCCTGATACTTTGCTCCCTTAGACTAACATTGCTCTCCTGCTATAATCATCCCTGTAGTGGTGTGGCTGATGACACTGTGCCCTCTGTAGATGCTGCTGTCAATGCTGCTAACATCAGATGTTTTTGCTTTGACAACATATGGAGATGCAGCCTTTTCCTTTAAATTGCTTTACTCTTAGAATTAGATGATACTGGGGGGGGAGGAATGTGATGGGAGTTAGTTAGACATAACAATATTATAATAGTTGTTGTGATTCAGGGTCAGCCTGTGGGTTCGGCAGTTGGGTCGGACGACTCAGAGGAGGAGGAGGAAGGGGGTGTTGAAGAGCTTGCTGAGGGGGTTGGACAGCTTGATGAGAGCCCTCAGCCAGGCCCCTCTCACCTGGTCACGACGCAGACCCAGCTGTGTGAGCCTGACAGCGTGGATGAAGATGACCCACAGCTGGCCCTGTTCAAGGACGCCCGACGAAGGAGGCAGTCAATCAGGAGTAAACAGAGGAAGGCAATGGGGCTCCTCGGAAGGAGGCAGAGAGAAGCCACACCCTGAACTGTATTTAAGGGGGAATGCGTGGGAGGGCTGGTTTGCTGAAGGCAACCGCTTGAAAAGCTCCTGTTTCTTGGTTCGTGTCTTGTTCTATTTGTTTTTGTAGCAATAAATTTGGCAGGCGTAATTCCAGCCTCTTGCCTTCTTGTAAAAGGGGTTGCCCCTGCCTTTTCTGCAGGGCCGGTAGCAGGCTGGTACAGAACAATAGTGTGTGTACTCAGGGCTTTTGAAATAAGAGATGATAAGAAATGGTGGGTTGAAGAACTGGAGGGAAAGCCTGCATTTCAAACTAATTGAGGAATGTGATTTATGACTGTTAATTAGAGGAGGGAATTGTGTTTGATACTATGTGCGAAAGAGAGGGGAATTCAGATTTTGGCTTCGACCATGTATGTGCCGAAGCCATGCTACTCGAATAAAGATTCTTTAAGGTAAACAATGCCTCAAAGTTCTTTGAAGAGTTTCATCTGTCAGAACCATGACAGCTGCAGCCATTCTGATCCTTAAAATTCTGGCCCAAAATGGGGAGGAAAACATTCAAAACTGCCAGCTCTACTCCTTCTGGGGGATCATGGCATGAACATGGCAAAATACAAGATGAAAGAATGAAGTATTGCTAAGAAATGTTAATAATTTCACCTTAGTTCAAAAGGCATTTAAGAAAATATAAACACATTACCCTAAACTGAACAATTTACATTTTGAAATACTAGCATACAGAAGTATCATTTGCACAATCCAGAAACCTTCCTGGCTCAGCTGTTCACTTCCTTTCTGCAACTAGAGTTACCTTCCAGTACATTCACAATACTTGTAATGTATTGGGCTTTGTCTTGTTAAGGGAACACCACGTGGGTTAATTGCTAGAAGGTTGCTTAAGCAGGGAAGCTGGCTAACGGCTCCCAGGTCCTCAGACAACCCGTCTCCAGTGCCGCCATTGGCTGCCTCTAGGGCGGCAATAGGTTGCTTTAAACCTATTGGCCGCCGCCTAGAGGCCAGGGTATAAATTGCTGCATTCGCAGCCCTGTTTCTCAGTTCAGATCCTGCAAGCAATAAACAATGATCTTTGCTGAACTCACTCGCCTTGTCTCGTCATTGAAGTGATGAACCCAGTATCTAACAATACTCTCTACCTTTCCACTGGCTGGAGCCAACAGATCCCTCAGCCCATCCCTCATGGCTTTCCCTATTAGATCTGAGAGACTCAACAGAAAGTTGTGTGGCTTGCATTGCTGCTAATCAAACTGGACACCAGCAGGAAAGTTTATTTACCTGGTGAGAGAGACAGGAGGATTGGACAACTTGATTAAGTGCAAACTAGCCATTAAGATTACCTTAACACAATATAAGTAACTGTTAAAACATAATTGTAAAGATTTTTTTTAAAAAAATGCCAAATTTCATTGTCTAAAAGCCTGAAGCAGGCAATCTCATTTAGATGGCAGTCAGAAATAGCTGGATGAATCTATAGAAATGGCTACATCAAAATCTCATGGCTTGATATTCAAGTTTCATGAAACATTTACATATGAGGATAATGATGCTTGCTTGTTTGCTTGCATTGTCACGATGCCAACAGTCCTGCGAGGAAGTATAGAAACTGGATTTCTTAAAGCATCATCTATCAAATAAACCTCATATGCCTTTCCACTGGTTGAAGAGCATATGCTATGCTCTTCTATTTCTTTTTTAAAAAAACCATTTTTTTACATGGAGGGTTGCTTGGCATGTTACTTGAAAATCCCTCCAAAAATACAGAAAAGGCAAAATTAATCTGGAACACAAGCAATAGAATCTAAAAGAAATAAATGTTCTTATTGATAACGTTTTGTTGGCTATAAAAATGAACAGCTTAATGCTTTTCACTCAAGATATTAATAAGCACATAAAAAGTGCATGCTTTCCCCAGAGAATTGGAAAAGAATTCTTTTGAATTTCTTAAAATTATTAGCAGCATTGTACAGAAGTATATGAAGCAGCATTGGCAACATTTCATACTTGAGCTTTTGATGAAAGCACAGATGCATCCCTCAAAGATATTTGGCCCTCTACTTTCTTCCTTTCTTTGCTTACTTGCTTGCTGAGGCTTGTATGCTGCTCAGTTCTCATAGATTTTGAGTAGTTTAAAAAGGTAAAGGTAAAGGTTCCCCCGCACATGCGTGCTAGTCGTTTCCAACTCTAGGGGCCGGTGCTCATTTCCGTTTCAAAGCCGAAGAGCCAGCGCTTGTCCGAGGACGTCTCCGTGGTCATGTGGCCGGCATGACTAGACGCCAAAGGCGCACGGAACGCTGTTACCTTCCCACCGTAGTGGTCCCTATTTTTCTACTTGCATTTTTACGTGCTTTCGAACTGCTAGGTGGGCAGAAGCTGGGACGAGTAACAGGCGCTCACTCTGTTACGCGGCACTCGGGATTCGACCCGCCAAACTGCCGATCTTCTGATCGACAAGCTCAGCGTCCTAACCCACTGAGCCACCGCCCAAAACATCTGAACACCTCCAATCATATAGAATACACCTAAGTAATACATCATGAGTGTAATGTCACAGGGATATGCTAATCTCCTATATCCCCAAATGAGTGGCCTGTCAAAGCCCAAAAATGTGGAGGAGGTCCTGCTACTTGCAGTGCTTGTTCTATAGAAGAGGAACATCACCTGAGAAAGCTAGTCCTCAGGAGGTCTGTAGATAGCAAGAGCAATAGCAATTAGACTTATATACCACTTCATAGTGCTTTACAGCACTTTATAAGCAGTTTACAGAGTACGCATAATGCCCTCAGCAATCTGGGTCCTCATTTTCCCGACCTCGGAAGGATGGAAGGCTGACTCAACCTTGAGCTGCTGAGCTGAATTAGCCTGCAATACTGCATTGTAACCACTGCACCACCATGGCTGTAGATGGCATTCTCCTGACGTAAGGACTCTCAACAAGCTTCCTCTCTTGAATGTTACCTTTCAGAAGACAGCAGATTCAATCTGGAAAAAGTAGTCACCTAGCCTTGAGATGCTCTGTCAAACTTCCACAATACTTTGTAAATTTCAAGAAATACAGAATGCTTCTGAATATGATTTAGTAGCTTTCAGACCTTCCAATAACATGCACTGGGCACTTTTCAGCAATTATTTACAAGTATAATCACATTTTGGAATACTTTGAGCAAAATAAAAATAGCAGTCTAATTTCTAAAAGTTGCTTGCAAGAGTTGGTTCTCAGACTGATACTTAAGCATTATGTAGAGAGCCAGCTGAAGACTTACTTATTATCAGTAAAGACAGCTGCCTCCTGTCTGGTATACCAGAATGCTATCAGAAAAAGACTGTTTTAATTGACCCCAAGAATATTTGTTCTAAACTGAAAAGTAGTTATTTGTTAAAATTTTTACACCTCATGTTTCCATTTTAAAGAACTCTTGCTAGAGACAGTTCTATGAATTCCCACTTGAGGAAAAATCACTTTAAGTTTGAGCACCTGTAAAGGGCATAATATCATCACAAAAATTTTAAAAGCATGGAGAAGTAAGTAAAATTAAAAGATTAGACTGAAGTTTTGTTGAGGACTTCCGGTTTTGTGTCGTGGTGGAATGGGACACAAGAAGGCAGGGCACTGCCTTCTACACCCAATTTCACCCTGCTAAGGGCCCTAAAAAGGGCCTAAAGTCAGCCCGAAGAGGCAATGAAGAGGAGGAGTGCCTTGTTGATCATGCAGAGATGGTGGTTTTTCCATTTGATCCAAGGAAAGCCCTCCAAACCAGCAGGGGAAAGACTGGTTACATTCTTGTGGCCGGCCATTGGCTACTGAAAACTGAAGAAGAAAAAGCACTAATTAACACATTGTAAACAGCATGTTTGGAACTGGGTGAGAATATTAATCCTTTCTTTACTACTTTACAACTGAATTTCCTGGGAAAGGCTCCCAAGAAGCTAAAAACCTCTGAATGTGAACAGAAGTGGCATTTTAATTTCATGGGGGACAGAAAGAAGTAATATAAAGCTACAGTTTTGATAAATTTGAGAACTGAGATAACTTTTAAGATTTTCTCTTTGGAAAACAAAACATTGAGGCGAAATATAAGAAATCAATCCTTTGTCTTAAGAGTGGAAAATGGACATCTAGTAGTGGATTTGTGTACAGCACTACAATTTGCTTCCTGGCTGCTTGGTGACTCCTAGCTTGGGAGAACAGCTGGCAATAAAGGGAAATATTTTGGCATACTTATCACCCTGACCTTCTTGGATTATAAATACCTACTGAGCTTGGACTTTTAATCTTAAGAGCTAGTAGGATAGAAAGAAAAATTTCACTTTGGTCTATGCCTGGCTGGGAGAGACTTTTGAGCTGTTCTCAGGGAGGTTGAACATTTTGAATACCATGAACGTTGTGGATTACAACCTTGCCTGATTAACAAGTTTTGGATAACTCAAATAAATGATCACTATAAAATATTGCTTTCAGGACTGGACTTATACTCTGAAACCTATTGGATTATAAAGGCTACATATAAAGACCAGAAAACTAGATGAAACTTTGATCCACTCTTACTGAGACTGCTGATACTAGAGGATCTCCAGGAACAATGCCTCAAGAAAAAACAAACACCTTTCAGAAGGAAATATACTCTATGCTACAAGTAATTCATCAAACAATTGTTGCATACAAAGAGGACATAAAAAGAAACCATAATGAGATTAAAAACAATTTAGATAATATAAATGAACAAATATCCAAATTAAATCTACAACTAGAAACTTCCCAGACAACAATTACAAAGTATGAACAAATAAACCAGAAATCAGAAGACGAAGCAGAGGAAATGGATTTAGAGACAGAAGAGATAAAAGATGGGAAATATAAATGAGTATATACAAACAAAATACTGCAAGACTCAGATATAACAATGAAAATGCAAAAGACCCCTTACCCCTCAGGTCTGCAGAATACATCTGATGATAAGGAAGAAGATTTTAAAAATGGAATACAGAGATGTTAGGGGAAATGTCACAACTCAGGAGACAGGGAATGAAAAGAGAAATTGAGGGAGAAAGAAACTGGGAGTTGCTTAAGGAATATGAATGAGCGGAATTCCACCCACCCACCCCCAAAAAATACCCTACCTAAATTGTCTTCACAAAAATAGAAAAAAAATATTGGGTGATTTAATTGCCCTGGCTTGGAAAGCTACTTGGCAAAGAAAGAAAGCGAGAGTTAGATTTAAAAAACAGAAGATTTGACATTTTACAGGGCATTATATGTTTAAATACTTGTTTGAATAAGATTAAAAGAATGGACAACCCTTAAATACTATTAGACTTTTATAATGAAAGATATGATTTAGAATTAAAATAGATTGTTTTTCTTTCTCTTTTTTGATATGGGAAATATGAAAATAAGAGGAGGATTGATATGAATAAAACATTTAGCTATATAAATGTAATTAATATTGAGAAAATCATAACTAACAAAGATATTTCAAATACTGATGGGAAATTAAACCTTAACAAGAGCATGAAAAACAGGATATTGATTTATGAATTGATATTATTATTTGTATAATATTAGTAAAATATGATGAACATGCTTATATCTAATTTTGTATACATCAATAGTACCAAAAATTGTAACTCTGTAATGAGGGGAAAATGGAAAAAAATATGGGCAAGAAAGGAGGATCATGGGAAAAAATACTGGATTGTGTAGTACTGAACAGATTCATATTGAAGAAGTTAATGTCAAATATATGAATCCAGACAACCTATTGTTTACTAAGCACTAAAAATTGCAATTCTTAAAAATCAATAAAACGTTTATATAAAAAAAGATTATAATGAAGTTTTGTTGAGCTGTTTTCATCATCCATGTTGCTTCAAAATGCAATCTGACATCTGAAATAAGCATTTCAATTTGCATATAGTAAACTAAATGAGATCAGAGGACAGCATCTCTGAGAGTCAGTTTTATGGAATGACTAAAGTTAAGGTTGTTTAAATTGGAGGTTCCAAGAAAATTATCAAGTGGATAACCAATTTTATAATTACTACATGAGCATCCTATGTGCTAACATGCTTCCAGAGAATGAGATTGGATGAGGGAGGAGTCTGCTTTAGTTTGCACAGCAGTAGCACAGTAGAATTCACTTCTGGAAATAAGCAGGTCAGTTTCTTGTGTTCAAAATGTGAAGATTTTCTTGCTGGAAATATAGGAAATATTTTCACATAGAAAAACTCTAATACATATGTTTTTCTCTGTGCAGTCTTGGAACCATTAAGTCGGCTGCTCTAAACAGGTCAACTTACAGATGAAATTACAGCTAGTGCACCTTATTATACGTTTAGGTGCATTTTTAACAAAATAACAAAATTATTTTCATCACAAATTCAGAAAAAATAAAGCATATTATTTGTATTATACCCTCTTCGGTGCAGTCAAGTCTTGGCAGACACATTTGAACTCTGCTTCAAAAAAAAGGTTTCACAAAAGAAGTCTTGCACACAGTCGCCATTCCTGAAGCTTTAAAACCCTTGAAGCTTTTTTTTTTTTGGCAATAAAAATGATATTTTATCCCAAGTGCTGGAGTTTAAGGAAAAAGAAAAGATGTAAATTCTACAGATACAAATGCATCATGACTGAGTTTCTCCATAACAAAATAAAAAATAACCCAACACAATTTAGAGAGCAAAATTGTGTTAACTCATTTCCACAGACTTTCTTGTCTCACTATATCAGTAGTTATGTTACACAGGGTAGAATCATGCACTAAAATAAGACTGTTGCACAGCTGGTTTATTGTCTCAGGACCAGTTCTTCCTGATAATTTATTTTTCCAACAGAAAAAGAAAATTTTAAAAATACTGTCATCCATGCTTACAGCTATGTCTACGGCTGGGATGAGTACATTTCAATGTTAGGTAATAGCAAGTACAGTTTTAAATCCTTTAGCTATTTTCCTTACAAAAGGTTATGGCTATGTTTCATGATTGGATATATTATAAAAATAACCAACATTACTTAAACAGGCACTCTATACGAGATTTGGAAATTGCACCAAAGAAACAAAACTAACAACACCTAGCCTCTTTTCTTCAGGAAACTCAGTCTGGCAGCAATGCTGGATGTATTACTTCATATTTAGTCTAAGCAAGAACTAAGACAAGCTCTCCTGCTGTTCCTTAGGTGCTGAACTGAACAAGTCTAAGTGCCCAACTGAAAGACATCGGGAAATGTAATGCAACACCACCATCTGCTGACTGTTACTGTGATATTAAGCCTTCCATCTTTCCCAAGTTTGCCTACAGAATATCACCACTTACTGCAGAAACTCATCACTGTATGCCATACAGTAATCCAATCCACTGCCTTGGAAATTCACCACACTCCTGGTTCTTTATAACATTGGTGATTCTCTGATCTGCTTATATTGCCCAGAGACCAGTCTGTTGTCAAGCCCTCAATCTCCCAGATCCTGTGGCATTTTATGTCTCCATAAATCAGGACACATCAGCCATGTCAACCAAAAATTCAACATTCTTTCTAATGAATTATTATCCTTTCAAATTTTCTTCCAATCTTTTATAATATGAAAGCAAAGCTTGTATAGCCCAGACATTTTATTTTGATTATAGATATGTTAATGCAATTTTGCTCTACATTTTGCTCTTCTATATTAATGTACATGTTCAATATAGGAGGATGTTTAGTGCAATTTACGCTTCATTCTGAATTATTTTACATAGACAATCTGTCCTCCATTCTTTGTCCAATCGAGTCTATGGGTCATTCTCAACTGACAACTACCAGTATTTGTTTAACGATTGTTCAAAGTTGCAACACATTTTTTAAAAAGTGATTCACATGATCAGAATGCAGGCGCTTGGCAGCCAGATTGTATTTATGATGGCTACAGAATCAAGGGTCATGTGATCACCATTTGTAACCTTCCCAACCAGTTTCCCAGAAGGAAAGTCAAAGTGAGAAGTTGGATTTGCTTTAATGACCTCATGTTTCACTTAACAACTGCAGTGATTCATTTCACAATAGTGCAAAAAAGGTCCCAATTGTGGTCATAAGTTGGGAACTATCTGTAGTCATTTTTTAGCAGAGAAGAACATTTTGATCAGTTGCGTGATGACTGTGAACAGCAGTGTCAACCTTCCCACGTTGGACTCCTTTGACTATGATAAGACTAATACTCAAAATTCTTAGATAGTAAAGTTCCTTGCTGACCTACAAAACTCATTGACCAAAGAGATGAATTCTAGTTTTGGAGTCTGCTCAGCATGGATGAAAAGAACAAAGACGTATTAAACATCCCTAAAGTGTTGAGGAAGATGCACCTTCCGGGAATGTGTCCGCATGTTTCACACATGATGTCCCCAGTCCATTGCCATTTTATTGGTGGTCCCAGAAGAAGTGTGGTTTATATCTGCAAACACACCGAGAGGCAACTTTGGAAACAGATACACCAAGCCTTTGAGAGAACTTGTCGGCCTAAATTCCTTGAGGAAGGATGTTTTGTTCACATCAAGATACTTGGTGAAACATCCTTTTGAATGTTTTGCACAGCCCTAACATTAATCACACAACTAAGAAGTATCTTTATTCAATGTTTTTTGTTTACATTTTATTTTTTATTATTAATGATATTTATATTCTACTTTTCCTGAAAGATTTACGGGCACACATATAGTATTTCTTACTCCTTGGGATGAGAACTCCATAACTTCAGAACCATCCAACAGCAAGCTCTCTTTCACAAGCTTCTCTTGCTGATCCAAATAGCAAGTCACATTCAAGACAGGAGTAGCAGTCCCTCACACAGTGATCCCTAAGCACTTCATGATTTTAAATGTCAAAAACAGCAGTAAAAAAAATGAATCAAGAAAGGAACAAAAAATCAGTGAAACTCTAGCAGTGGAGACATCACGTGATCCTGTTTTCTGCACTACTTAACTTTTTAACTACCGGCATCATGTTTTGTACCAGTGGTAATTTCTAAGCTCTTTTCACAGGCATCTCCACATAAAGCATACTGAAGCAGTCAAGATGAGGTATAATCAAAGCATAGATGTTAACTGAGGCTGAAAATTTCAGAAAGAGACAGTTTAATTAATTAATTTAAAATGCTTCTAATGTATTTCAATCATAATGACTCAAAGTCAGTGGTGAGCAACTTTATGACCTGTGGACCTCAGCTCCCAGAATTCCATGAAATCCACAGGTGGTAAAGTTGATATAGTTGCCCACCCCTATTTTAAGTGATAAGTTGGTGCACTAGCCTAACATATTCGTGCAAAAAATGCTCCCTTACTTTTGATCTCTCAAATCTTTCAGATTATGTACACTGTTTTCTATTGCATGTTTTCTGTTAATTTAAGTTTTTTCTTATAAAAATGCATGAATCCTATTATTTTTAAGCATAAATATCAGCTACATATTGAAGGAGCATTTTCCAGCTTACAAAAGTCCTCAACATACAACCATAAATGGAGCTTGCCCCATCATGATTGCATATCCTAACAATCATAAAACAGGTAGATCACGTTGGCTAGGGGAATTCTGGGAATTGAAATCCACACATCTCAAAGTTGCTGAGGTTGAGAAACACTGCCCTAAGCTAGCCATTTCTTCCCACCTTGGTTTCTCTGGGTCTATTTCCCTCAGTGGAGTTCCTAGGTTTGCACTTGCCTCCAGATGTATTCTGTGCAACTCACAACACTACACCTTTTGTATCTTCTCCAGATTAGGTTTTGTTCATTTCTCTCACCTCTCCTAATTCCAGGTTTCTTGTAAGCTCCCCTTTTTCTGCTAAGAAGCCCCTTGTCTCTCCCTGTGATCAAATTACTTTACAATTTCCCCATTTATTTTTACACTCATGAGCTCTTTCTTACATCCTGATAATTGCAAACCCTGGGCCCCAGCTTCTTAACACACAAGGTATTTCCTCTCCTCTAATACCAAATTTCTACTGCTTGTACCATTTTCCCCACTCCTCCCATTTTACTGCAACCTGCTGGGTTATACCACCAGTAAATTAAAACTAATATTTCAGGAATCTGTGGGCAAGTGATGTGCCATCTGGGCTTGGGATTCAGAATGGAGAACTCTAGGGGTCTATTTTCAACAAAGTTAAGAAAAGATGTTGTTTTTTTTTAATTCAGATACTGTTCATTTATTCTCTCCATATATTTAATTTTTTCACTCACCCAACCCTGAGCAATCGGGATGAATAAAAACATTATAAAACAAATTAAAATTAGTCATAAACAGCAGCCAAGACAACCATACTATAAAAATTCAAATTATACTAAGTGAATGCCACCTACTGTTTGCTTACCACTAAACATAGAAAAAAAAATTCAAGCAAAATGTCTTTGCAGAACTTTAGGAAAATATTCAAGTGTATTGTCTGGCAGATTGCCAGAGGAAAAGAGTTGTTCTATTGCATAATTTTCAAGACATATATTCATATAAGCACTGGAAGTCTGTAGCTGCAGAAAACAAAGCCCAGCCATGGTAATTTGGCCCTCCAGGTTTGGAATTTTACCAGAAATGTGCATTTTAAATCATTTTCAGAATTTGAGCTGATTTGATACCACATCTGCACTACCTGAAATGTATTGTATTTAGTGTGATAATTTAAGAATACTGAGGTCAAAGCTACACGTTATATAGAAAATCTTTTAACAAAGGAAACATCAGAAGTTCCAATAGCATAAGAATGATAAATGGTATAAGTTGGCCTTATATAACATATATGACAATTCTCTGGCAATGCAGATGACAACACGTAGAGTGCAGTGCCTGATCCTGGAATAACATCCTCTTGGGAAGCTTGGACTTCCCTGCAAGCCGTTTAGACACTTTTAAAAACCTAGGGATTTTCCGCAAGCTCTTCCAATAAGCTAGTGGTACTATATGCCCATTTGTTGTTTTGATTGTGCTATGTGCTTCCCCTGTTAGGTGGTGTTCTTTGAGGGGTGATGGTCATTTTTAGGTATTGTACTGGTTTTAATTTTACAGGGTTTAATTTTAAGCAGTGTCCCAATGTCTCAGGGGTTGCCACAAAGAAGAGGGAGTCAATCTATTCTCCAGAGCACCTGAAGGCAGGACAAGAAGCAATGGATATAAATTAATCAAGGAGCCAACCTAGAACTAAGGAGAAATTTCCTGGCACTTAGAACAATTAACCACTGGAACAACCTGCCTCCAGATGTTGTGAATGCTCCAGCAATGGAAGTTTTTAAGAAGAGACTGGACAACCATTTGTCTGAAATGGTATAGGGTTTCCTGCCTGAGCAGGGGCTCAGGCACTAGAAGACCCCCATGGTCCCTTCCAACATTATTATTGCTGTTGTTTTGTTGTTGTTATTGTACACCACTGATAGTGGTCTGTAAGGGCTGTTTTTGTGGGGGGAATGTCTTCAACTCAGTGTTGACTCCTGGCAACTGCCTTATAGTACCTGCAGTTTTTCTGCAAAGTTACAGAGGTGGTTGCCTCCTTCCTAGGGATAAGCAAGAATAGCTGGGCCAAGAGCACCTACCAGAGATCATGCCTAAAACTGGAGTAGAAGTCATGGTCTCCTTGTTTCTAGTCTGGCACCTTTACCACTACAGGTGCTCCTTGATTTATGACTGTTTAACAGTGGTCTAGAATTACAAACAGCCTCAGAAATGGTACTTTATGGTCCATAAAGGACTACTGGCCATCACAAAATGTTGTATTACTACTCCCATCCATGTTTGTTCAATTTATATTCACATTTCTGAACTGTCCCATTTCCCTCAAAGCTTCAGCCAGCCAGCTATGTTCAAGGGCTATGTTCCTCATTCTTACATCCATGCCTCCACAGGACCCCAAAAGACTGGTAAAACACACCAGCATGTTTCTCTAGTTCTGCATCTTTTTAATACGGGTAGTCCTCCACTTACAACCACAATTGGACCAGAATTTTGGTTGTTGAGCAAAGTGGTCATTAAGTAAGATAACACATGATTCTTCACTCAACTACAATCCTGGCTCTCCCAGGTATGGTCATTAAGCCCACTAGAGAGAACAGTCACAAGAATACTGGCATTTCCTCCAGCATGCTGAGGGACTTTTCTCTTCCCCTCCAGAAAAAGGTTCAAAATGATCAGAAAAGGCTCAGAACATTGATGTTCACTAGCAATTTCCCCTTCCTTCCAGAGTCTGCTGGAGGAGAGTGGAAAACACTGGCTCAGGATGCTGGCCTTCCCTAGCGTTTTCGCCAGATTTGAGGTCCATTCCTCCTCCAGCGCATAGAAGTTCCCTCTCTGCATGGAGGGGAGGGGAAATCCCTTGGCATACTGGGGAAATAGCCCTCAAATCCAACATTCCCTCCTCTTGCAACCTTCCCTGCTGAGTTGATTTTCTGTGGAAGCCAGCAGAGAAGTTTCCAAATGGAAATCACATGATCATAGTGTTGTGTAGTGAGTTCTTTGGGGGCAGTAAGCGAGACGAGAGGTTGCAAACAGGAACATTGCTTTATTGAGGCAAACAGGAACAGAACTGAAACAGAGGCTTCTGCCCAGCTACTTATACGGTTGGCCACTAGGCGGCGGCCAATAGGTTTAAAGGAACCCATTCCCACCCCAAATCATCCAAAACTCTACTTAAAACTTTGTCTACAGCATTTTCTGCAGCCACATCCCCAGCATGGAGGGGAAACTCAGGCAAATCCTGAATTGACAAGATGCGAGCTGCTGGAGCCGGATCTGGTTCTACCCGTGGCAATGGCAACCTTCTAAGGCCATTTGCATGGCCCATGTCTTTGCTGGGTTTGTGAACCAGCCTGTAGCTGTAGGCTGACATAAAAATGGACCATCTTAGCATTCTAGGGGACAGTATTTGAGGTATCTACCTATCTATAGTAAATAACCCCAACAGTGGCTTGTGATCAGTGAAGACCGTGAATTTCCTGCTATATAAGTAATCATGGAATT
Organism: Vipera berus; assembly: GCF_964194415.1. Taxonomy (NCBI): domain Eukaryota; kingdom Metazoa; phylum Chordata; class Lepidosauria; order Squamata; family Viperidae; genus Vipera; species Vipera berus. The sequence continues at coordinate 190,965,931 of NC_138204.1, forward strand.
TCTTCGCCCCGGCCAATACATTACATATAGGGCACTTTGCAATGGGTTGCAAATACCAACAGGTTGTCAAGCATCTGAAATGCAGGCATATGACCAAGTCGGTGCAATGTTTTGTAATGGCTGGAAGTGTTTTACAGGTTGTAAAGCACCCATACCAAGGCTGCTGTGACTGTGAACAATCCTTAAGCACTGGTCATAAGTCACGGACTATCTGTACTGTAACATAATAGAAAATGATTCCCCAGCAGAACATGAAGATAATCACCTCCTGCTGCTGCTAATTTTTGATAGTGTCCTTCAATTTTAGTCATGACTAATAAAGATAGGATTCTCTGTCATTCATTCACTTAACTTCTCCTTCAGTGTGTAATAGTGGGGAATGAGAAGTGAAGTCTCCAACGAATACTGAGGACTACCAGAAGTTATCTCTTCCATTTGCTTTTGCAGCTTTCAACTGGAAAATACTTAATTCATTCTTAGCAAAAAAAACTGAGGCTACCCTTATCATAGTTTCTTTTGCCATTTCTTCATTCACACGTTTACTGGGCAGCAGCCATTCCTGCAGAAGTCGAAAATAAATGGTACTGTATTTCTTTTTCCACCTTTTCACAGTGGGAGGGAAATAGAAAGATTTATTCAGCACTTATTCGGCAAACACTCTTGAGTTCCCAGAAGAAGAAAAACAGATGCTTGAATCGACAGGGAAAATGAGGCTGGAGTTCCCGTCAGGTCTCCCTGGGAAAATCCCAAGATATAAGGCTGCCATATCTAAGCTCCAAAAAAACCGAATCAGAGGGAATAAAGAGTTTTCCTATCACTTTACTGCCACCTAGGGAACAGATGATTTAGTGCGTCGTAGAAGGGTTATCCAGAAATGCAAATAAGGTTTCATGAAGGGGAGAATGTAAAGTAACGCCACCGACTCTGCCAAAGATTGCGGAAAGGAGAGAAAAAAACATAGCAACAGGGATGACTCGAACGCCCCCAACCCCCCCAGTTCTGTTGAAAGGCGAAGAGTAACTTCGCATCAGCCGCCGGGTGGGTGGTGCTTGGCTTCCAGGGCAACCGGAGAGAAGTGAAGCGCATGCGCGCACCATCCACTTTCAACCGTCAGCGGCAGCGGCGGCTGGTCGCAGTCGCCATGTTGATGCTGGGCAGGGGGCTGGACGGCAGGTAATGGGGTCGCGGAGGGGCAAGAGAGGGCTTCTGGTCTGGGGGATCCTGCTCGGGTCCCACGCTCCCTGGCGCGGGGTGTGTGCTCGCCCCGGCATGGAGGGGAGCGTTGTCCGGCTAGGGCAGGGGTCGGCAACCTCGGCTCTTTTATGACTCGTGGACTTCAACTCCCAGAATTCCTGAGCCAGCATAGCTGGCTCAGGAATTCTGGGAGTTGAAGTCCACGAGTCATAAAAGAGCCGAGGTTGCCGACCCCTGGGCTAGGGCGTGGGCAGATCCGTCCCGTTGAAGGAGAAGAGGGGGAGAAGAAGACAAGAAAAGGAGAAGACAGAAGAAAAGGCCTGCCGACTTAAAAGTACCCTTCCTCATCTTGATCAGGGCAGATGGGAATGGTAGTCCAGCGCATGCGCTACAGCAGGGATGGGGAACGATGGCCGTCCTTCGATGACTTGTAGACTTCCAACTCCACAAGTTGAAGCCAGCCACAAGTCATCCAAGGGCCGTCGTTCCCCACTCCCTCTGTAGATTTTCGGGGGAGCGCCGGAAACTGTTTCGGCATCCTCGCCCTGATCCTGAACGAAAAGGAATGAGGCGGGCGAGGCTCTCGGGAAAAGCGCGCGCTCCTCCTTTCTCAGCCCTCAGGTCCATCACCGGCTTGGCAGCACGCTCGGGGACTCGCCTTCTGGGCCGCACCGCTGAGAGAAGCCGCGACGTCCCCTCATTCGAGCTCAGCCGGCTTCCCTTCCTGGGCACAAAAAAGGGGTTCGCAATCTCGCAGACAGTCCAGATAAAACAGTAAACTAAACCAAACCGGGGCCTGCGTAAAGACGTGAACCCCAAGTCTTAAATGCTTTTGGGGAGGCTAGGAAAATGCAGTATATAGTTCGAAAGCTTGCAGATGCAAGTAGGTACCACTTTGGTGGAAAGGCAGGAGTGTTCTGAGGGCCTTTGGTGTATAGCCATGCTGGCCACATGACCACGGTTCCCTGGGCCAAGAAACTGAGATGAGCACCTTGCTCTAGAGCAGTGTTTCCCAACCTCGGGTACTGTAAGATGCGTGGACTTCAACTCCCAGAATGGCTGGGGAATTCTGGGAGTTGAAGTCCACGCATCTTACAGTTCCCGAGGTTGGGAAACACTGCTCTAGAGAAACCTTTACTATTAGTTAGGTCTTTTAATCTTTAGCAGAATTTGCACTGACCATGGGGTTGGATTAGGTGACTCCTTGACCTATTTACACTTGTACGTTGATGTGTAAGGACAATTTTTGCTAGAACATCAAACACAAAATCACGGGCTATTTTTATGACTATAGGTATTTTAGTATGAGAATTCAAACCAGTGCAGCTTTTCATTTATTGCCTATTTACCCAGGTATACACCTCTGATTGCAACATTTACCTTAATCAGAAAGTGGAGAGCATCTTAACCTTGGTAGCAATAAATATTGTGTTAAGTAAAAATAAATTCAATATTGTTGTACTTTGATAATTTGGTCATTAGCTATCTAAAAACATCCTCTATGAAACCTTCGCTGGATCATGGAGAAAGCTAGGGAGTTCCAGAAAAACATCTACTTCTGCTTCATTGACTATGCTAAAGCCTTTGATTGTGTGGATCATAACAAACTGTGGCAAGTTCTTAAAGAGATGGGAGTACCAGACCATCTTATTTGTCTCTTGAGAAACCTATATGCGGGTCAAGAAGCAACAGTGAGAACTGGACACGGAACCACTGATTGGTTCAAAATTGGGAAAGGAGTCCGGCAAGGCTGTATACTGTCGCCCTGCCTATTTAACTTATATGCAGAGCACATCATGAGAAAGGCAGGGCTAGATGAATCAAAAGTTGGAATTAAGATTGCCGGAAGAAATATCAACAACCTAAGATACGCAGATGATACCACTCTAATGGCAGAAAGTGAAGAAGAACTAAAGAGCCTCTTGTTGCAGGTGAAGAAGGAGAGTGCAAAACTTGGGTTGAAACTTAACATTAAGAAAACCAAGATCATGGCATCTGGCCCTCTCAATTCCTGGCAAATAGATGGGGAAGAAATGGAGGTAGTGACAGATTTTATTTTCCTGGGCTCCAAGATCACTGCAGATGGGGACTGTAGCCAAGAAATTAAAAGACGCTTGCTCCTGGGGAGGAAAGCCATGGCAAATCTAGACAGCACACTAAAAAGCAGAGACATCACCCTGTCAACAAAAGTGCGTATAGTCAAGGCTATGGTCTTCCCAGTTGCAACGTATGGCAGTGAAAGTTGGACCATAAGAAAGGCTGAGCGCCAAAGAATTGAGGCCTTTGAACTGTGGTGCTGGAGAAGACTCCTGCGAGTCCCTTGGACCGCAAGGCGATCAAACCGGTCAGTCCTAGAGGAGATCAATCTTGACTGCTCTTTAGAAGGCCAGATCCTGAAGCTAAAACTCAAGTACTTTGGCCACCTAATGAGAAGGAAGGACTCACTGGAGAAGAGCCTAATGCTGGGAAAGATCGAGGGCAATAGAAGAAGGGGACGACAGAGAATGAGGTGGCTGGATGGAGTCACTGAAGCAGTAGGCGTGAGCTTAAATGGACTCCAGAAGATGGTAGAGGACAGGAAGGCCTGGAGGAATGTTGTCCATAGGGTCGCGATGGGTCGGACACGACTTCGCAGCTAACAACAACAACAAATGAAACCTTATTTCACAATTTTGTATGTATGTATGATAAAAAAACAGGGAGGTTTTGAATTTAAGCTAGTCAACCTAATTATTACAATCTATTGAAACTGCTTTATTTTTATATCTCGGTATGGTAGTAGCACTATAGTTTTATGTGATCGATACAGTAAACTGAAGGAAATTACATTGTTTAAAAATTTAATCATAGTATTCAAATTGAAATACAGCTTTGTACATGAATGAAATTATGATAATTCAGTAATTATCACTGAATTATGCATTTCAGGAAGAATGCTCAAATATCGAAGTCTAAAGGTTGGGTTAATGAGGCTTCCAACTTTTCAGTTAGCTTTATACTGAAGAAGGGTCAGGAATTGACTCTTCATTGCCTGTTTTATTTATTGTTTAAAAATAATTTAATTTTAATTTAATTTATTAATATTTCTATACTGCCCTTCTCCCGAAGGACTCAGGGCGGTGAACAGGGCAAGAATAAGAAACATTATTTTTATTAAAAATAAAACTATGTTGATGAAATTGAAAAAGAAGTTATACAATTTCAATAACTTGTTTTTTTTCCTTTTAATTTAGCATTTTTGTCTGTTTTTGTTGTTTTGTTTAGCTTTTGCTATTTATTTTCAGGGTTATGTTCTTTTTCCTGCTGTGCAGTTCAGTATAGGGTTTTTTATTTTATCATATACAGTAGCTTTGTGTGACACACACACAGGTAGCCCTCAGCTTACAACCATGGAACCTGCCCATTACACTTGCATATTGCAATGGCCGTTAAGTGAAGCATGTCATTTAATGACCCTCATTCCTGCTGTCCCCAATGTAATCCTTAAATGAATGTATGGGTTGTTAAATGGAGCAACAGGTGCCTCCAGTGAGGGAGGTCCTTGGACGCCTAACACAGGTCTCCAAAGGCCTCCCTCACTTCCAAGACACCTGGTGCTCTACTCCCTGTCCTGCCCCTTGGGATTCAGCAGGTTTTGGCCAGCTCTCAGCCTGACTATTCAGCTGGGCAAGGAAATCTAAAGCTGGTTCACAGAAGTGATTGGCCCATGCAGGTCACTTATAGCCTGTAAAATGATACCTACTTGCCATCCAGCCACCGGAGACTTGCAGGACTTAGCCTGCTCGCCACCCAGCTCCAGAGGCCAGGAGCACTCAACTTTTTTTTGTTTTATGCAGAGAAGCAATGCAATGCAATGCAATGCCCAGCTTTGCAGAGGCTACCAGCCTCATGGCAACCTTGTGCTATTCTACAGTTTCTCGTGAGATTGTAGATTGTTTTTTAAGGAAGCTCTCTACAAACAGGACCTCATTAAAAATAGAGAGCTCACAAGAAGTACTACTCTGCTGACCAGCTTTAAAACTTTTGCTAAATAGGAGCCAGTTGAGGCTGGGGAATCCCAAGGAGCAGAGGGAAGCAAGTCGCCAGAAGCAACATGCACACAGAGGGCAGTTACCATCTGTAGGCCAAGGCTTATTTCCCATCCAGTCACCCAGGGTCATCATAAGTCAAGGTTTATGTATATAGGTTAGATTTTCTATTCAGATTTAATGGACACTCAGATCTAACAAATGTTGCTTCCCCAAGTAAAGTTTGCTTGCTGGTAATGTTGGATGTGCTTATAATTCTCAACACTGTCCTTTGTCTTTATTAAGTCAACTCTCCTTTTTTAAATAGGGATAACCAGACCAGACAAATACGGGAAGCTGTTTCAAATGTGGAAAAACATTTTGGTGAATTATGTCAAATATTTGCAGCATACGTACGAAAAACTGCCAGGCTACGAGACAAAGCAGACCTTTTAGTAAATGAGATACATGCTTATGCAGCTACAGAAACACCAAATTTAAAGTTTGGGTTGAAAAATTTTGCAGATGAGTTTTCCAAGCTTCAGGATTATCGCCAAGCAGAGGTATAAATTTGCATTCATACATTTTCTTATATGTCAGTACTCAAATTTTGAATGTTTGCATGTTATGACCATGATAACAAATTACAATTACAGCCATTGGAATCTAATACTATACAGTGTAACTTACCCATAAACAGAACTTCCAAACTTTTGATAATTTCTGATATAGTCCCTGATTTGTTCCACAATAAATTTTCAGAGAATTAAAACCTTTTTTTCAGTATATTAAGAAGATGTTGCATTAAACTTTAAAAGATGACAATGGCAAACTATATTTTAAACTAAATAATGAGTATACTAATTAACATACCATTAGATTTCTTTATTTCAGAACAAGGGTTTTTTCCCCTCTATTATTTCCTTCTTGATTGTTTTCTATATTTCAGATTCACTGAAAATAATGGGAATTTATGCAATGAAAAATTCTAGAATGATTCATCGTGACCTCTTTTTATAGGTAGAAAGACTTGAAGCTAAAGTTGTTGAACCTCTGAAATGTTATGGGACCATCATAAAACTTAAAAGAGTATGTGACAGACTTTGTTTCCCTTTTTCATGTTTTAAGGTACTTCTCTAAGAACCTGGTGTTTCTAGTCTTTCTTAATTCAAGTAATCAAATCCTAAAATCTATAAAAGACCATGTTTAGTTTTAGTTTTAGTTTTAATTAAATTTTTATACCGCCCTTCTCCCGAAGGACTCAGGGCGGTGAACAGGGCATATAATAAAAATACAAAAATACAAAAGTTAAAATAGAATTAAATTAATGCCCGAAATAAAACAATAAAATATACAAATATTTAAAACCCTAAATTAACTCCCCATCAGGCCAGGCCAGCTTGTTCAAATAGGTGGGTCTTTAACCCGCGCCGGAAGGAGCGGAGATCCGGTGCCATCCGGAGCTCAACCGGCAGTTGATTCCACAGAGCCGGGGCGCCCACAGAGAAGGCCCTCCCCCTGGGGGCCACCAGCCGGCATTCTCTGACCGGAGGCACCCTGAGGAGGCCCTCTCTGTGGCAACGCACAGGGCGGAGGGGAGTTGACGCCGGCAGCAGGTGGTCCCCGAGGTATTCCGGACCCATGCCATGTAAGGACTTAAAAACCATCACTAAGACCTTGAACCTCACCCGGAAGACAACTGGTAACCAATGCAGCTCGCGGAGCAAAGGTGTAACATGGGAGTACCGGGAAACTCCCAAGACAACTCTCGCGGCCGCATTCTGTACCAGTTGGAGCCTCCGAGTGGTCTTCAAGGGAAGCCCCATGTAGAGAGCATTGCAGTAGTCAAGACGAGAGGTCACGAGCGCATGAGTGACCGTACACAAGGCCTCCCGGTCTAGATAGGGCCGCAACTGACGCACCAGGCGAACCTGAGCGAAAGCCCCCCAGTCACGGCTACTATATGATCTTCTAAGGTAAGCCGCGAATCTAGGAGGACTCCCAAGTTGCGCGCCCTATCCACGGGGGGTAAAGACTCACCCCCCATAAAAAGAGATGGAACATTTTGAATGTCCCGGGATGCCGGAATGTACAGCCACTCAGTCTTGTCAGGGTTGAGTTGAAGTCTGTTCCTCCCCATCCAGACCCGAACCGCCTCCAGGCAACGGGACATCACAGCGAGGGCATCACTGGGGTGGTTTGGGGTCGAAATAAAAAGTTGGGTATCATCAGCATATTGATGATACCCAACTCCAAAACCACGAATGATCTCACCCAGCGGTTTCATGTAGATGTTGAACAGGAGAGGCGAGAGAACCGACCCCTGAGGAACTCCACAAACGAGAGACCTAGGGGCCGATCTCTGCCCCCCTGCCAACACCGACTGCGAACGTCCCAGGAGATAGGAGGAGAACCACCGAAGAACCGTGCCTCCCACTCCCAATCCCCTGAGACGCCGCAGCAGGATACCATGGTCGATGGTATCGAAAGCCGCTGAGAGGTCTAATAGGACTAGGACAGAGGAACATCCCCTATCCCGGGCCCTCCAGAGATCATTCACCAGAGCGACCAATGCCGTCTCCGTGCTGTACCCGGGCCTGAAACCCGATTGGTACGGATCCAGATAATCCGCTTCATCCAGGACCAGAGGGAGCTGATGCGCCACCACACTCTCAACAACCTTCGCAAGAAAGCGAAGGTTGGAGACTGGACGAAAGTTGTTCAACACAGCTGGGTCCAAGGCTGGCTTCTTGAGGAGGGGTCTCACCACCGCCTCCTTCAAGACGGTGGGGAAATTACCCTCACTCAAAGAAGCAGATATCACCGCCTGGAACCAGCCTCGTGTCCTCTCCCTAGCTGCATAAACCAGCCAGGAAGGGCACGGGTCCAATAAACATGTGGTGGAGCTCAGCCTCCCCATAATCCTGTCCACTTCATCAGGGGTCATAGAATCAAACTCCTCCCAGATAACATTGACAAGACCGCCCGTCTCCTGATCGTCAGACTCTGCCCAGCTGGAGTCCAAACCGGTCCGAATCCGAGCGATTTTATCCGACAGATGCTGACCAAACTCCTCGGCACGACCCTGCAAGGGATCCCCCCTCACCTCCTGATTAAGAAGTGAGCGAGTCACCCTAAACAGGGCGGCCGGGCGATTATCTGCGGACGCGATGAGGGTGGAGAAGTAATTACACCTCGCCGCCCTCATCGCTGCGAGATAAGACCTAATATAGGTTCTTAACCGCAACCGGTCGGATTCGGATTGGCTGGACCTCCAGCAGCTCTCTAGGCCCCGTTTCCGACGCTTCATCTCCCGGAGCTCCGCGGAAAACCATGGAGCTCGCTGGGATCTGCACCGGGTCAGGGGCCGCAAGGGTACAACTCGGTCCAGTGCCTCAGTGGCTGCCCTTTCCCAGGCTTCCACTAAGGCATCCGCCGAGTTGTGAGCGACGGAGGCAGGTGGGGATCCCAGCGCTGCCTGGAACCCGTCAGGGTCCATTAAGCGCCTGGGGCGGTACCATCTGATTGGTTCCGTATCCCCACGGCGGGGGGTGGTAAAACGGAAGACCAGCCGCAGGAGGTGATGATCGGTCCATGACAGGGGCATAATAAATGGAGAGCCCCCACCAAGATCATCCAACCATCGTCCAGATAAAAAAACTAGGTCCAGGGTGTGGCCTCCCTCATGAGTTGGTTCAGAAATTACCTGCGTCAGGTCCATGGCCGTCATGGAAGCCATGAACTCCCGAGCTAACTCAGATGACCCTCCCAGGGATGGTAGATTGAAGTCACCCAAAACTAAAAGTTTGGGGAACTCAATCACCAAACCGGAGAGGACATCGAGTAGCTCAGGCAGGGCTGCCGCTGTGTGACTAGGCGAAACGTACACCAGCAGCAAGCCCAACTGCGCCCCCGAACTAAACCTCAAAAAGAGAGACTCACACCCGACTATCTGAGGGACGGTGGTCTCCCGCGGACATAAGGTCTCCCTGATAACTACCGCCACTCCCCCGCCCCTACCTTGAGCCCGAGGCTGGTGTAACGCTCGGAAACCTGGTGGGCAAAGATCAACCAAAGGGACCCCACCCTCTGGGCCCAACCAGGTTTCGGTGATACAAGCCAGGTCCGCATGCTCACCCTCCACCAAATCCCGCACAAGGGGAGCCTTATTAACTACGGACCTGGCATTCAGGTAAACCAGCCGGAGCTTAGCAGGCTGCACATCCTCGCTCCCGGCACCTCGGGGAAGAAACAGAGGGTCGGAGCGCCTCACCGCTTGTAAACAGCGGGGACGGCCCTCCCGATAACGATACGGCCCTCTGTCCATACGCCTGCTGCCATACCCCAGTGTCGTGGGAATCGGTAATCCCACGACCCGCTCCAGAGCCCCAGACGTAACCACACCCCGCTCCCCCCGAACGCAGTCGGACCCAGGCCTGGCCTGCACCATGGTTGTATGGCCACCCCCCATAGTCAAACAACCATTACCCCCCACCCCTCTCCCTAACCCCCTAAAAAATTTAACTAAAAAATTAACCAGGGGCCTCCTATTAAATTTGGATCGAGAGCCCCTGACCTTACCCGGCCATCTCTCAGGGTCCCAATAATTGGGCCCTTCATTGAGACTGGGAGTGGCAAAAAAGGCGGGACGCACCCAGGAGAGGGGGGCACCCCTGAGGGCGAGCAAGTCCGTGCTGGAATATCTGTTCATAAGTCCAACAAGTCCAGATAAGGCAGTCCCATAATGGAAAAGTCCAGTAGGAGGTTCTAAAGGAAGGGCGTGAAACATTCGGACCATCAACCAGCCTACTGCCACCCGGTTGGATGCTCCCGGGGGCAGACCCCAACCCGTCCTCCCACGACAGGTCGAACGTCTGATCCAGGGGATGGTCCAGAATGTACACCCTGGGTGGGGCATAACCCATAGAGCTCCCACCTCTATGGGAGTGCCGATGTAAAACAAGCCGATGTAAAATACTGCACGTTTGGATATTCAAAATTGGCAATGTCCAGGAAAACTTGGAAATTCAAAAGCATATATTTACTCAAATTCATTTAATAGGAAGCATGTATATATAAATCATAATTTCATTTGTTCATCCAAGCCTACATATAAATATACTGAATATTGAATCAACTATTAATCAAACAGTACCTTCCAGTTCAGAAACAATAGGCCTGGCCATTTTATGTCCCATGGCCCATATCTGGCCTTTTGGTTGTCCCTGTCTAGCCATCAGCCGCTGGGAGGCAAGGCCCTGGCATCAGTGGGGCAGCTTGGGCAGTGGCCCTCCGTAACAGTCCCAGCTTCTCCTGTGTCCCCTTGGGAAAATTGCTCACCCCTGCTCCAGATACTAGTAGTGAAGATCCAATTATGATAAATGGCTGTTTTCCTCATACGTTGCCCAAGACTTTAGAAAACAGAATGCTGGGAAAACAGCCTTACCTAGTAGTTCATCCTATAGCAATTCTAAAAAATTGGGAAAAATACTTTATTTAAAAGCACAACCTTTGTTGTATAATTTAATCAATAGCCTTAAGTAAATGCCTTTGAATTCCACAAAAATGTAAATAATTAGAAACCTCTTTTTTAAAAATATAGTTTTTGACATGCCTACAATCTGTTTGCAGGAAGATCTTAAAGCAACTTTAACAGCAAAGAACAGAGAAGCAAAACAGTTATCTCAACTGGAGAGGACCCGTCAACGAAATCCATCTGATCGGCACATTATTGTATCCTTTGCACACATACTTATTTAAAACTTTATATGCAATAGTTAAAACTGTTGAAAAAGATTGGTACATGTAAAAAATTAAGTGCAATTTCTTTTACATTGCTTTCCTAAAATACCTTAGTTCAAAGGTCTCCAACCTTTCCGGGCTCGACCAGAGGGAAGGAGAGCAGCTTCAAAATTGGTGCGCACACTGGCACGGCACTAGCAGCTCCATTCATGCATGCGGCATGGGCTGTGTGCATGCACAAATGGCTGTGCATCCCCCATGGTGGCTAGCGGCCCATTCGTGCATGTGCGAATGGGCCACGCAAACCACCTGGGATAGCAGTGCATGCACAAACGGGCTGCAGACACCCATACCACGCTAGCATCCCCGTTCGCGCCTGCCTGCATGTGCAAATGGGGCTGCCGGCGCAAGTAGGGGGAATGCGCGCCCATGCATATGTGCACCGGGCAGCCGTTTCCACGGCCCGCTGGCCAAGAGCACATAGGACCATAGGTTGGGGACCCCTGCCTTAGTTGACAAGTAGCTATATTGATTATTCAGCAATTAAAAGTAATTACCTTATATAATTCTTTTTCTTTATTCCCTAATTTGTTATAGTTTCAAGATTTACTAAAAACCAAAAGCCATCAATAATTTCTGTCTGATAAACTAGAAGCTTGGTGAGTTGTTATATGGAAAGGATTGTTTAAATATCAGAAATACTGCTGCAGTATTTTCTGTAACTTAGAACATTTTCCTTTACTGTTAACACCTTCAGTCACAGGTGAGTCTTCCATCTGAAATGATAGCATAAGTTCTATTGATAGTTATGCTTTTTCATATTTATATTTGTTCCACCAATAAGAAAAATAAGTTGTATCTACCTACAGATACTAAGATCAGAAGTAGGAGTAGAAAGTAGATTTTCATTAAAGATCTCTTACTTTGGAAGGCAAAAAAGGAGTTTGGTACCATGTTTTCTGACTAGTACTGTATTAAAATTCATAAGTTAGCTAGCTAAATTGGTTTTTTTCAATTAAAGTTAATGATTAGTATTGGCATAAAACATTGCATAGCTAATATAAATTAGGCAAGAGATCTAAACTGCTGTACAGCTTCGTATTACACAATAGAATTTAGTCACATTTAAAGAAATACAATCATTGAAGTCTTAATGTAATATTTGTAAATAAAACTGATCAGAATGACCATGGAGTAAACGGCTCATGGTGTCAGTTTCAGTGGCTTGTTCACCACATGGGCTCAATCTAGATTTAAATAGAATTTTCTGATAATATTTTAACTTTTATTTTTTATTGTTTTATTTCTTAAGGATATAAAGATGGGGTATCTGTAGTATAAATAAAAAAATAACTAAACATGAAATAAACTCAAAATACTAAGGAAAATATTACTCCTAAGATTAAAAACTATACCAACAAATCAGCTTAAATTCCATAAAATCTTTGAACTAAGTTTTAAGAATGAAAAATAGTTATGTTTTATCAGCACATCTATTGCAAATAATGTTTCCAGTAAATATTTCTAAGTTACAGGTGAGAAAAATAGAAACATTTTCCCATCTATATCTTAGAAATCTTTAGAAACATTTTCCCCCAAGGATCCTAAAGCTACAGCATCTCATGGGAAAATTGTGAGTCCCACTTGTAGTAGGGATTTATGGTTAATAGGTACTTTTAATGCCCAGAGAAGATTTTAAAAGGTGTTTCAAAAAGACTGTTCATAAATCAGTTCAACTTTTTAATTATTTCCCCAAAAGAACACAATTTGATTAAGAAATCAAGCTCTTCCAATTGTGAGGTTAAAGGTTTGTTTCCCAAGCTTATGGGTTGGTTTCTGAACTTTTTGTTTGCAGGCTTATCCTACACCCAAGCTACAGATATTGGCCACTTTTCCAATTATGCTAATTATGAATATGTGTGATAATACATTGGTGTAGGTCCACTAGATAGAATTTTTCCAAACTGTGGGAAAATTAATGTTAATTTACTTAGAGTATCCTATCTAGGGCTATAGATAAGCAGAATGCTTTCTCAGGCAGTTTATCTAATTTTTAAATGGAACATTGGAAAACATCTGTTGTCGGGGGAAAAATACTTTATTTTTAAGGCTGAAAGTGAATTACAGAGAGCCTCTCTGGATGCAACTAGAACGAGTCGGCAGTTGGAAGAAACAATGGACAATTTTGAAAAACAAAAGATAAAAGATATTAAGGTAGGTATGTAATACAACGCAATACAGATTAGCAGACTACTTCTGAAATGGGAACAAACCACAGTCTTGACACAGACCTCTCCACACGTTTAATGAACTTGTAAATAAGTGAGCCAAGTTTATTAGCCTCCATGCGAGGACCCTAGAAAAAATATAATTCCTGGTTTTATTTTTAAAATTGGCATGTTCAAGTTTAGTGACAGAATTCAAATTATGTTCACTAAATAATTCAAACTGGCAGATTTTAAATACTCATAGTACATGTCAGACACAGTTTAGCCCCAACAAATTGCTGCTTCTGTTAAAATATCTCATTTACAGTGAAGAACAACACTGCTCAGATTTATTACTGAATTTGATCATAGTAGAATTACAGTATTCTAGTGCAAATAGTATTTGAATAGATTAACATTAAAATGTATTAATTCTAAGGAGCAGGCAATTCCCTTAGTAAATAAATGAAATGGGAACTCAGTATTTAACACTGAGACAGATACTAGCATGAGTGGGGGAAAAATATTGCTCAAATGGTCCATGCTGTTACATTTCGGATAAGAAACCTTCAAAGTATAGAAGAACTTTTCCCAGTTGAATAAGTTGTGGCTGCATTGGTCTCTTCTAGGCAGATACCAAGTCAGCCTGTTCAAAAGTCACCAATTATACAAAGACTGTTACAAACAGTAAATTGAACATTCTTTTTTTCAAGCATAGTGAAGTTTTCATAGTGATGGCTCAATTATTGCCACAACTGTCATAAAGCAATAGATACACACACACACACACATGTATGTGTGTATATATATATAATATTCTACCCTTTATTTTTAGAACATACTTTCAGAATTCATTACAATTGAAATGTTATTTCATGGAAAAGCCTTAGAAATTTATACTGCTGCATTCCAAAATATACAAAATATTGATGAGAATGAAGATTTAGAGGTAAGAGACCAAATGCATCTTTGGTAAAGGTGTAGTCAGTTGATTATTTTGTAGCATATTACAATTTTAAACGCTAGCTGTTCCAAAATAATTTAATATTTAAATATTCAACATTAAAAAAACCTCAATTAAGGAATAATTATAGTCTGTATATATTTTAAAACAGATAAAAATAGATTGAATAAGTAACAGAAAGGTTTCCCATTCTTGCTCATTCTGTCCTAAGTAGAGATGCAATTTATTTGAGTGTTTCCTATCTTATCAAAGTAGATTTGGTGACAGGAAGCAATGGGTAAGAGAGATTTATATTTAACTCTTTATCTTCCTAATTTCAACTTTTTAAAAGTGTAATGTGCCTCCCTAAATTGTCTGATAAGGAATGTGTTGAAATAATTTTTGCTGGTTTAAGTTTTAGCACTTCAGCTGCTAGCAGTTCAAAATTGTTTTCTTTGTGACATGGAAGGCAATTAAATAAGCCTTTTTAATCTGATTTGCAGAAATTCTTCCGCATCTAGAAGTTGGAATATAACAATAAACTAGGCATAGGTAACATAAATTCAGCCAAAACTTTTAAAATTGCTTTTGATAATTTAAAACTGAATGACTTTCAAAAAAATAGATTTCTAGCTTTTCTCTTCAGTACTGAAAAGATAAAGGAAACTTCAGTTATACAAGCTCTCTTGCTTGGCCTGCACATATTAACTAATATCTAGATTTTGGACTGACGTTCATGTCTGGTAACATTTATACTTTCAGAAGAGATGAAGTGGTGTAATTGTTCAGCTTGCTCTCTTTGCAGCCATTTACAGTACATCCTAGAATCTGTATTACTTTGATTAACACCAGTCTGTTTAGATTAAAATGTGGTCTACTGGGAGTATTCCAAGAAATTATGCATTGAAATGACGTTTATATCACTTAAATCAGCGTAGTACTAATAGTGTACCTCAGAATTGCTGCATGCATTCCAAATCTCACTATCAACATTGAAGTTTTATTAACAGGTATTTCGGAGTTCACTTTATCCACCAGAACATCAAACCCGTTTGGATATTGTTCGTGCAAATTCCAAATCTCCCCTTCAGAGAACTGGTTCTTCCAGAACTTGTACTGGAATAGTTCAGGTAAAAAAAGATCTTGAATGTTTTTGTTACTAAATGCTACAAATGTTTTAATATAGCCTTTCCAAATAATTTATTGGATATCAAATTGTTTGAATGTCCAATTTACTTGCCATTTCAGTGAATAGTTAAAAATGAATTTATAAAACCTTTTATTTCTAAAAGCGAATACGCACAATGAGATGTGTAAATCATTTATGAAATATTACACTTACTCAGATATGTAAATTATTTGTGAAAACCGTAGGGGTAATATTGAAACTTGTTTTAAGGGGCTTTTTTAGTACCATTTTCAAATACTGAGGCTAGCATTTGTAATACAGCTGCATGTAAAATACATATATATGTTTTGGAGTAAAACAGACTGTTAAATTTAAAAATGCATGCCAATTAGTTTTGCATCTTATCTATATTTGTTCATTTTGGAAAATCTGGCTGAAAATACTTCCATTTGTAAGCCATTAAACATATAATTCAGAAAGACAAGTTGATACAGTCATGGCCGAAATTGTTGGCACCCCAGGAATTTTTCCAGAAAATCAAGTATTTCTCACACAAAAGTATTGCAGGAACACATGTTTTGCTATACACAGGTTTATTCCCTTTGTGTGTATTGGAACACAACAAAAAAGGGAGGAAAAAAAGCAAATTGGACATAATGTCAAACAAAAGTCAAACAAAAGGACTGCCGATGGAACTTAGGACTGCCTCTGACCTCCGCTCATTCCGCCGGGACCTGAAAACTTGGCTCTTTGAGCTGTCGGGCCTAGACTGAGGGGTTTTAATTGGATTTTAATGTTTTAACTTTTCTAAATTTTGGGCTCTAAATTTAATTAATTGTTTTAATTAACTGTTTTAAATCTTCTAATTTTTGTATGGTATGATTTTAATTGCCCTGTAAACCGCCCTGAGTCCTATGGGAATAGGGCGGTATATAAATCAAAATAATAAATAAATAATAAATAAAACTCCAAAAATGGGCTGGACAAAATTATTGGCACCCTTTCAAAATTGTTTCAAGCATGTGATGCTCCTTTAAACTCACCTGGGGCAAGTAACAGGTGTGGGCAATATAAAAATCACCTGAAAGCAGATAAAAAGGAGAGAAGTTCACTTAGTCTTTGCATTGTGTGTCTTTGTGTGCCACACTAAGCATGGGCAACAGAAAGAGAAGAGAACTGTCTGAGGACTTGAGAACCAAAATTGTGGACAAATATCAACAATCTCAAGGTTACAAGTCCATCTCCAGAGATCTAGATTTGCCTTTGTCCACAGTGCACAACATTATCAAGACGTTTGCAACCCATGGCACTGTAGCTAATCTCCCTGGTCGTGGGCGGAAGAGAAAAATTGATGAAAGGTTGCAACGCAGGATAGTCCGGATGGTGGACAAGCAGCCCCAAACAAGTTCCAAAGGAATGCAAGCTGTCCTGCAGGCTCAGGGAGCATCAGTGTCAGCATGAACTATCCATCAACATTGAAATGAAATGAAACGCTATGGCAGGAGACCCAGGAGGACCCCACTGCTGACACAGAGACATAAAAAAGCAAGATTACAGTTTGCCAAAATGTACTTGAGTAAGCCAAAATCCTTTTGGGAAAACGTCTTGTGGACAGATGAGACCAAGATAGAGCTTTTTGGTAAAGCACATCATTCTACTGTTTACCGAAAACGAAATGAGGCCTACAAAGAAAAGAACACAGTACCTACAGTGAAATATGGTGGAGGTTCAACGATGTTTTGGGGTTGTTTTGCTGCCTCTGGCACTGGGTGCCTTGAATGTGTACAAGGCATCATGAAATCTGAGGATTACCAAAGGATTTTGGGTCGCACTGTAGAGCCCAGTGTCATAAAGCTGGGTTTGCGTCCGAGATCTTGGGTCTTCCAGCAGGACAATGACCCCAAACATATGTCAAAAAGCACCCAGAAATGGATGGCAAGAAAGCGCTGGAGAGTTCTGAAGTGGCCAGCAATGAGTCCAGATCTGAATCCCATTAAACACCTGTGGAGAGATCTTAAAATTGCTGTTGGGAAAAGGCGCCCTTCCAATAAGAGAGACCTGGAGCAGTTTGCAAAGGAAGAGTGGTCCAAAATTCCTGGTGAGAGGTGTAAGAAGCTTATTGATGGTTATAGGAATCGACTGATTTCAGTTATTTTTTCCAAAGGGTGTGCAACCAAATATTAAGTTAAGGGTGCCAATAATTTTGTCCAGCCCATTTTTGGAGTTTTGTTTGACATTATGTCCAATTTGCTTTTTTTCCTCCCTTTTTTTGTTGTGTTCCAATACACACAAAGGGAATAAACCTGTGTATAGCAAAACATGTGTTCCTGCAATACTTTTCTGTGAGAAATACTTGATTTTCTGGAAAAATTTCTGGGGTGCCAACAATTTCAGCCATGACTGTATGTCGGATAACCTGGCAACAATGAATCCTTAACGTACAAAAAATACTGTACAAAAATGTTTTTCTTTCTCCAATGAGTGCTTTTTTCAGTTTTATTCTTTGCTAACAGATTGCTAGGAATCGCCTTAAGGAACAGGAGGCAGATGAAGAGGAAGATGAGGAGGACGAAGAGGAAGAATTAGAAACCACTAAGGAGGAAAGATAGCTTTTGCCACAACAAAATATTCCTCAAAAATGCTAGTTTCATGTTAAGACATCATAAGGACAGCCATTAAAATTACAACAAAATACACTATTTGACCACCTTATGATCTTAGTAGTATAACATGTACAAAAAGTTGCTAAAATGGAGATATTTTTTTAAAAAAGTTGTGTCAATTTTGACAATTACCGTAAGGAATTCACCAAGTTTTCTTGTTTCTTTGCCTTTCAAAACAGACATTCCCATTGATTATCTATTAACAAGGGGAATGAGGTATATGTTCATATTTATTAAATATAAGCAGTCATCCCCCAGTAACGAAGTGAGTTACATAAATTTCTTTGATGTATCATAGAATCCATCCGCTGTCAAAACATCTAAATTTGCTTTGGCCTATATGCCTAAAAAAACCCTGTAGTTCTTGACTTACAACTACAATTGAGCCCAAAATTCTGTTGCTAAACAAGACAGTTAATGAGTTTTGTCTCATTTTATTATTTTTCCAGTTAAGTGAATCCGCAGTTGTTAAATGAAACATGCAGTCATTAAGAGAATCAGGCTTCCTCCATTGACTTGTTTGTTGGGAGCTGGCTGGGAAAGTTATAAATGGTGATCACATGACCCCAGGTCAGTGAAGCTGTCATAAATACATGCCACTTGCCAAGTGCCCAAATATTGATCACATGTCCATCAGGATGTTGCAAAACTAGTCATGTCACTTTTTTCAATGCTATTATAATCTTGAACAAACAAATGGTTTTAAGTGGAGAACAACTTAGAAAGATCTTTCATTAATCACTTCCAGCCTTACCTTCCAGCATGCCATATAACTGGAGAGTGAAGCCTGAATGTAATTTTCTCTGCTCATCCTTAGCCAGATTCTTCCCCAGAATCTAGTTTTTGGTGTTTAACTGAATAATCATATTTGATTTGCAACAGAAGCAGTGTGAGTCAGTATTAAGTTTACCTTTCAGCATTTTACGGTATAGCTTTTAAGTTTGTAGTCAAAATTCACACACGACTTTAGAAGAAAAATGGGATTTAAATTTTCTTCTCATTTCATAATTAGATTTAGTGCTTTAATTATGTATTAGCAGTATTCTAACATCCATTCTGTTTAATTGCCGGTTATCACATATTTTAAAAATAAAAAATGCATTTTCACATTAAGTATTTATATCCTCTGTCTTAGTGATTCTTAAACTGAAGCCCATAGCAGTGTTTTTAAACTGTAGAACACACTAAGTTTGAAACCAGAGAATAAGAAATAAGCATTTAACTTCCTTCTATCAACTGTAATCAAAACGCAGATGTGCAAACACCTAAAACTGAACCATAATCTCTTCACCTCAGTAACTAAAAATCAATTAACACTGTATAATATATATGATAAACTATATATCCATGCTGAAAAAAAGCAGTTTTCTATACTAGTCATACTTGGAAAAACATGTTCCCTGGCTCAGCTAGAGTAATAAATACTGCAGAGATATGTTGAAGAAATTGGAAATGCAGCATTTTCTACTAAAATGTGAATGGCAGATTTTTAATATTACGTTTAGTTATTGGAATTCTACCAGATGGAATTTAAGAAAAAAGTCACCATTTCCCAAGGTTAAGAGATCATATAGTACTGTACAACTCAAGTTACATCTCATCTGCGTAGAAAACAATGTCAAAATTTTGCTTTAGTATGAATAAATAATTCAGTTATCATCCAGGTCCCTAGATGACAGGAGTCCCTTTTATCATATCAAACACTATCTTTAAGAGACGAGATTAGTGGTATATGAAATAAGATGCGTTGATTGAGGAGACTATCATCCTGACTTATCCCATACACCGTGCACAGTTTTAAGTATTTTAACCATATCATTTTCATGCATATTTTCCACCTCCAAGCTGTATAAACTTGAATGTTTAATGGATATAAGCATATCAAGTAATGTGTATTTGTGTAATGAGAGGGTGTAACAGCTTAAGGAGATCAACACCCTATATCAAGGTGTGCATAATTACTAGGCAGCTTCTTTTCCTCAGGCAAAATGGGCCAAAAAAGATTCTAGCACTCTTGAAATTGCTAAGATATTGGGGCTTGATCACAGAACCATCAAATGTTTTGCTGTAAATAGTCAACAGGGTTGCAAGATTTACACTGAGGAAAAAAAGATGCACGTTAACTGCCAAAAATTTGAGATGAATCAAATGTGAAGCTTATCAGAAATGTGTTATCCTTCAGTGCTGTCATATTCCAGAACCGCAACATACCTGGAGTATCCAGAAGTACAAGGTATTCAATGCTCAGAGACATGGCCAAGGTAAGAAAGGCTGAAACTCGACCACCACTGAAAAAGACACAAGTTGAAATGGCAAAACTGGGCCAAGAAATATCTGAAGACAGATTTTTCAAAGGTTTTATCAAGTGATGAGGGACTCTCAACGGACCAGGTGGATGGGCCCGTGACTGGATCAGTAACGGGTACAGAGCTCTACTTCGACTCAGACACCAGCCAAGGTCAAAGTGGGGTACTGGTTTGGGCTGGTATTATTAAAGATGAGCTAGTTGGACCTTTTTGGATTGAAGATGGACTCTAAATCAACTCCTAAGAAAGCTAAAACCACACTTTTACTTTCTTAAATATTCAGGTTTGAGCTTTACTAGCATTTTGGATTTACTGAGAGCACTGTAGTTGTTCAATAAGAAAATTAATCTCCAAAATACAACTTGCCTAATAATTGTGTCCACAGTGTATATAAGTATATCTGGAAGAGCACATGACAGCTGTGACTAGGGGAGCCTTTGCCCAGGTTCGCCTGATGCGCCAATTACGGCCCTATCTAGACCGAGATGCCCTACGTACGGTCACTCATGCACTCGTGACCTCTCGTTTAGACTACTGCAATGCTCTTTACATGGGGCTGCCCTTGAGGACCACTTGGAGGCTCCCAACTGGTACAGAATGCAGCCGAGAGAGTTGTGTTGGGAGTCTCCCGATACTCCCATGTTACACCTCTACTCCGTGAGCTGCATTGGCTCCCAGTTGTCCTCCGGGTAAGATTCAAGGTGCTGGTAATGGTTTTCAAAGTCCTACATGGCATGGGTCCGGAGTACCTTAGGAATCACCTGCTGCCAGCGTCAACGTCCCTCTGTCCAGTGCGCTCCCACAGAGAGGGCCTAAGGGTTCCGCCATTCGGAGAATGCCGTCTGATGGCTCCCAGAGGGAGGGCGTTCTCTGTGGGCACGCCTGACCTATGGAACCGTTTACCGGTTGAGCTCCGGATGGCTCCCGACCTTCGCTCCTTCCGACGCGACCTTTGAGCAATCCGGTCTGGTCTGACGGGTTCTGTTGTAATTACTGTTTTAAGGTAACTATCTTATGCATTTGGGAAAAATTAGGGTTTAATTTGTTTTCAATATCTGTATTTGTGCATTCTGTTATTTATGTCACTGTTAACCGCCCTGAGTCCTTAGGGAGAAGGGCGATATACAAATCAAATAAATAAATAAATATTCAACATTGCCTTTGACAATCTAATTGATACCGTCCAGATTGTTTAATTCCCAAGCAAAGTAGCTGACTAAATTTGATGAGAATTGCATTCTAATTGATTTGGAAGACACACAGTTGGGAAAGACTTGTCTAATACATACAAAGCCAATGTAATCATGTCAAAATGATGCTGCAGTTGCAAGTGCCCAAGATGAGTAAAAATGCCCTTACAATGCATGTAGATCAACTTGAAAATGTTTCTAAAGTTTTAAATACCGGATACTTTTCAGCTGCCATTTCCTTTTCCTCCCATCACAATGCTTAAAGGAATGTGTTAAGGCTTTTTTTGACCCAAGGATAATATTGTTGCCAAATTAATAGAAAATGTAGGCATGAAGCAAAATTGTAAGGGTATATGGGTATCACAATAAGTTGCATTCTTTAGGCTATACTATGCAAAATTTTACATTGTGCCAACTCCTCTAAAATGTAATTTATAAAATCATTATGTCCACATGCCAAATATAAAACTGGTTTTAGAATTGCAAGATATTACTGCTATGAATAAGCAAGGCATCAATGACCCACATATTTCAGTGCATGTACTTTTATTTTGAAAGAAAAGCTGAGCTGACATTAACAAAACATTCAAACTATCACTGAGAATTAACAATGGACAAGAATCCTATGGATTTAAGTTAATATATACAAGGATGACACAACCTATGCTTTTGAACAACTCTGAAAATACAATGTTTTACATCAAACCATATTTAGATAAACTGCAAATATACATGCAGCAGAGGGATGAAATACGTGTTAAATTTCACATTTCAGCTATGCGTATTTTAAAGTTAACTTGTCAGAACTATCAGGTTGATCCATTATTTTAAAAAAATCAATTAAAAATGCTGCAATTTTAAAATAAGACTTAACGCTTTATAATGCTTAACATTTTGGGGTGTCTTCATTTTCCAAGTAAAAAAATTTGAATTATGAAATAATACTGTATATTTCTTTATCTCATTTTCACCTATACCAAGGTTAATCTAATTTTGCGCTGGCCAATTGGCCTATGGTTCAGTTCATTAATAGCAGCCTCTGCCTCTTTGTAATTTACTAGAGCAATGATTGCTTCACCAGAAAACATTCCATATTCATTGTGCTGAACAGAAAGAGATTCTGGTATAATTTTATAGCCATGGAAAAAATCCAGAATTTCATTAGGAGAAGCTCGAAATGGTATATTTTTTAATTTGACCAATGTTACAGAATCTGAGCCACCACCAAAGTTAGAATCAGGCATAAAGTGCCTATCGGAAAAATTTTCAGGAATACCATCACCAAATTCTTTAAATGAGGGAGGACCTCTATCGGATGAATAGATAAAATCATCAGACAGGCTTCGATAATCACCTTCCTGCACAGGTCCTTGTGAATCAACAGAGTAAAAGTTTTCATCTCTTTCGCGTGTATGGTGATGCCCTTGCATCTTTTCATTAGATGCTGGTGAAATATTAATACCAAACTTTTGCATTTGCTCCTCAGGTATACATCTTAAGAGTACCTCTGTCCCCAAAAAGCATCGGCGATTTAAGCTTTCAGCTTTTCGGGCCTGATTTTCTGTCCTGAATTTAACTAGTGCTTCTCCCAGTCCAACTCCTTTGTCATCATAAAGCAAATAAATGTCATTGTCATCAATATTAAATCCTGCAAAGAATTTTTGTACTTCAACATTTGTCACATCAAATGGAAAATTTCTTACATACACACACGTCTTTGAGCCAAGGTATCCATCTTGATTTTTATCCTTTACATGGTGATATCCTTCTGGTGATCCAATTAACTCTAGGACTGTTCTTTTGGAAACAGGGAAAATGTAAACTTGCCGACCAAAAAGATCAAGCTTGTGATGATTCAGTGCTGATGTATATGCTCCTTCTGATCTGAACATAACAACTGCATCCTTGATTCTTGCCTCATTATCATGTGATTTTAGAAAAGTAATGTCCTTGTTCACTAAAGTTAGCTCCTGAAAGAACGCCCGCAAGTCTTTCTTTTTAACAGCAGCAGATAGATTTTTAAGATGTATGTAATATTCCTTGCTCTGGGGTGAACGGGACTGCCTTGGAGCAGAGAAAGGTGAGTTAGAGTGGGTTTTAACCCTCCTTGGAGACCTTGAATGGGTACTTGCTGTGATCCTCCTGGGAGAATGTGAACGCATAGGTTCCATGACCCTCCGTTGTGGTGACCTTGAACCATTGCGTGCCATGACCCTCCGTGGAGGAGACCTTGATCCAGTGTGTGCCATAACCCTTTCTGGAGATCTTGAATAGGCATGAGCCATAACCCTTTGTGAAGGAGATTTTGAATAGCTGCGTTCCATAATCCTCCATGAGGGAGACCTTGAATTAACCTGTGGTCCTACTCTACGTGGTGGAGTTCTGGATCGGGTACGTTTCCTTGAAAACAAATAGCTTGGCTCTCTTTTTGAATATTCTATGTTTGAAAAATAATGTCCTTTATTTGAATTTTGTTGAAAGTGGAAAGAATTATCTATCTTCTCATCTATCTTGCCACCATACTTAATCCATGTTTCTTCCTTGGAGGGACGTACTTCTATAAACCGTGAACCCATATAATTCCTATCCCGTTGCAGTCCTTTCATGGCATCACTTACTGTAGCAAATTTGACAAAACCATCTCCATTGATTTGACCATTGGTTTTTAACATAAGTATCTTCTCCACTTGTAATCCAGAAAAGAAATTGAGCACATCATCTTCTGTTGAAGAATAAGGCATACCACGTATGAATAAATATAACCTATCAGATTTAGACACTTCCTTCCTAGGCTGGTTAAAATTTGATTTTGAAATATTTATATTGGCATTTCGAGGGCCACCAGAATGAAACTCATCCTCCAAAGGAACCCTGGAATCATGGCTAGATTTACCAAATCCCTTTTTAATGACTTGAACTATATTTGAAAGGTTGCCAACATCAGATGTTCCTGGATTATTAGGACCGGTCCGCCTATCTCCTACTCCTCTTCCACCACGATCAAATCTTTTCTTATTAATTTCTATTATGTTCTGCATTTCTGTCTTGCTACTAAGAAAGAACTGTATACGTGAATCCTTGATAAATCCTCCTGAATAGCTCATTGCTTGTCTGGCATCTTCATCTGTTGCAAATATAATAAAAGCTTCCCCCTTTTCTCCTCCAATAATATGTACACCTCCATCAGGAATATTCAATCCTGAGAAGAAACGACGAATATCTGCAGAACCCGCAACAAGAGGAAGTCCCTGTAAACGGATGACTACAGCCATTTTGAGCTCAACCCACAGCAAAAATCACCTGTGGATAAAAAGGCATACATGATAACAAGCCTTCAGTATACTGGAATAATGCTAGGCCTACGCTACACCATTTAAAACAAAACAAAAAGAAATCCTGCCATTATTGAAAGAATAACTCCTACATTTCAAATCATACAACCTAATTTAATCTGAATGTTTATAAACACTGGCCAGTCTGAAATAAGTGTACAGTTCCCAATAATATTCTCAATCAAAAGCACCAATGTCATTCATAACATCTAAAATAAAAGCTATTGAAGCTTTCACAGCATCTTATAAAATCCAGTAAAAGAAAACATCGTTTTCCATTATCTGACATTCTGAACTACTTTGATCAAAAAGATGTCATATCACTTCCAAGCAATAATGAAGTTTAAGTATTTTCTGTCAGGCCGGCTCATCTCATAAAGAATTAAGTTCAGTAATCTTTTTCTCCATGTTTATTCTTTCCTATGATTAGATAGCCAACTGGACATCTTCCTTTCCAGTCATCAGCTTGGATGAAAAGCCATCAAATCTGACAATATAAACATCAAGCTTTCAGAAGCTTACCTGGTTCTTCTTAGAAGGCCTGATAAAGGCTGTGAAATCAACTTAACTGTGGAAAGAAAATGAAACAAAATTAATGGCCAAGAAGCAGATTTACATTTTAAGCCACATTCAGTGGGATATCCAGAACTATGGTGAACATTAACAACCCAGTAAGAAATAAAAAAAATAAGTTGTTCTGTTCCTTTCCTATTCCAGAGATGTACCAAAAAAACCAGGATTTGTGAATTTCTGTTGTATAGTATCTTGTTTTTCACATGTTTTGAGAGGTTCATTATGTTCTCTACTTAAAACTGATGTCAGCAACAATGATATGAGATTGATCTTCATATTTTGATACTGGTAAAAAAATCCAATTAAAAATATTCTTTTCATCAATGTCCTCAGTCCTTGAAAGTTCCACCCAAAAAAGGTAAGTGTCCAATTGTTCTAACATGATTTTCTTTTACAGAACATAGCAGAATGTTAATCAAAAATTGAATAAGTGACCAAATTAAGGAAACATATTCCAACTGCAGAAATTCCAGGAAAATATACTGATGATATACCAATTTCCCCATAAAGCTTGCTGTGCCAATATGAATCCAGAGGAATCCAGTATGTTAGAATAACTTTGAATTTAGAAGATAAGTACCTTGCAGAGGAGTACACATGTAATGACTATATGCAGAAATAGATTCACACAGCACTTGTAATACCCATATTTCACAAGTTCCAGAAAAAGAAAATAACAGAAAAACTACAAACCTAAATAACCTTAGAAAAGTAAAGCTCCACTAAGCTCATCAAAGTCCACTTATGAACGTACACAGTACTGCAGTTTCAGTATCAAAGACCTAATACAATATCAAATACATGGAAGGAAATGTATTCAATTTAATAGTCTATTAATAGAATATTAATATCAGAACCCAAATTACATATATCTTATGTAGAAGTTTTAAGGCTGTAAACAATGATAAAATATACTAAACATTCAAATCTGTCACTATGCTTAAAACCAAACTACTTTCTCCAAACCCTACAAAAGTATGGCACATCCATCTTTCTTTTTAAAGACCTAATTTGTAAGGTCCAATCCATTTCACTGAAAACAATGGCAACTAATCTAGGGACATGAATAACAACTTGTTCAAAAAGCTTACATTAACAAATGCAAATTAGCCAACTACAACTGTTACTAGCATTGGGCATCTCAATTTTTCCCCTGAAAGTGAATAATAAACAACTAGATCCAAACAAAAATTGACAGCATTATATCCTGCCCTTTATTTCCAAAAGAGGTCTACCAAGCAATGAAAAAGCCTTCAGGAATTCCAACTAAAGTAAAATTAACAATTATTAACATTTCAATTCCTGACTGTCAAGTACAACTAAGACACATATACATTAATCTGGTAACAAAATGAGAAAAACATATATATCAAACAAGGAGTTCAGGAATTCAGTAAAACGTATTTCTGAGCAGATTAGTAAGCTTTAAAACTCCTTCTAAAAACCAATTGAATACTGTAGTTAACCACATGTCAAAACCCTCCAATCCTCTATGGACCAGTTTATATTATACAATTGCCTACAGAGGATGAACATCAGCTGAAGTGGTTTATTTATGTTTTTGCAGTTAAAATATACACACTACATTTTATTCTTGTGTAATCCATATGTGAATTCAAGCGAGCAAGCATTGATTCTTGTTAAAACAGGCACATTCATTCCTATCCATTCAATGGCTGCTGGAGTAATGCCTGGTTGACTCTTTCCCAGGAAGATAGTTGCCAAGATTTATTCCTCTAGAGAATGCAGAGTATAGAACTCTGGAATATGAGGCATGACTTCCGTGATTGTAATCCTGGTAGAAAAAATACATCGTAAAAAGACCAGGTGGGGAGAAAAAGCATGTCTTCTCTAGCAATTATCAATTACCCATTCCTTTCCAAAGATACGTTGACTAAGATAAGATCAGAAATACCCATCGAGATAGAAATCAATCGGTAGAACAAGCTTGCGACTCCGGAGTTTCTTCATCTTGTACAGCGTCTATATACAAATTCAGTTTCTAGTATCGTCCAACTCACTCCTCGGGAAAACGTTCGGAATGATCCAATATTCTCAGGAATGTGCCGTTTAAACCAGCGAAAGAAAATACAAGAACTACGAGAACTTCCGTAGCGTGTTCAATCCTGAAACGACCTTCCGACACAGAACCAGAGCGATTTTTTCCAAGCACGCCAGACAGTTGTTTTTTTTTCCCATCCCCCTCGTAAAGGAGAAAGAATTCACTTTCGGAGAATTGTTTAAACGCCTCAATATGTTATCAAAACACTGAAGAGCAAACGCCTCGGCATCACCGTCCCCGCAGCAGGAGCTGCCCGGACAGTGCTCAACGCCTTTGCCACCCACCCCCTCATTTATCCATACCACTTGCCGACCTCGGTGGGTCTCTCAACTCAAGAGCACAGAGAAAATACGGCATGCCAAGTGCAGCTTAGACGCTATCCTCGAAGCCAGCAATCCCACAAACACATACGCACACATACGGAAACCCGTAACAATGACCCCTTCGCGTTTCAGTTCTACTAACCAGGCCCCTGGGAGTCGAAAGAGGCCTTGAAAGCGCCTCAGCTCCGTAATTTCCCGCGGGAAAGAAGAGCAGAACCCCGCGCTTGCTTTAACAGGTCATGAGGCAACCGCCGCAGCCTCTTCCCTCTGCTCTCGGGCGCGCCAACCTCTCCAGCTGTCCGTCAGGAAACCGGCTGCGGGCGTCTTGCCCTCTCAAAAAATACGGTGCGCCCCCCGCTTCGACCTTCCGAAGCGAGAAAAGACCGACTCGCAATCTACAAAATGGCAGCCGCGCTTCCGCTCCAGCTTCCCGCGTCCCACCTCAGCAAAGCCATCGAGCGCGACTTTCGGTGCGCAGGCTCAGAGTGATATTCTAAACGCATGCGCCATGTCCCGGAAGTGCAAAATTTGGTCAGGAATTCGATTTGCCCAGTCGTTTTCGATCGCTGATAGTACAAATTTTTTTACCTGCAAAAAAAAACAACCCCGAAAATTTTGTAAAGGGAATAGAAAGGTAGGGAGGATTGAAAGATGGCAACTTTTGTTAGCAGTCCGATGGCACGTAGAATAGCGTTTTGCACGGGACTAGAAAATTTAGCATAATATAAACATTAACTCCATTTGGCCTCCTAGGGTTTTCTTAAATACAACTCAGAATTTTTTTTTTTTAAAAAATGAGCTATTTATACAAGTAATGTGTAACAATGTGTATAATGCCATCATGAAAACCAAAGAGCTTTGATTTCAAATAGGTTTATGATTTCATGTGACTGATTTTTATCCATTTTAATGCAGTGCTCTTCTCTGTGAATATGAAAAAAATAATTTCGTTGATATTTTTGAGCTTAGATTTGAATAGTATTGTGATATAGATCAAAGGTCCCCAACCTTTTGGGCACGAGGGACTGGTTCCATGGAGAAAGATTTTTCCACAGAAGGGAGAGTGTGTAGTTTTGTGTGCTGCCTGCATCCCATGGATGGGATTTTGCTTGTTTGTGCAGACCGGTTGTTGGCATGCCGCGGCCCAGTACTGGTCCAGAGACCAGGAGTTGGGGACCCCTGATATAGATTGATGGTTGTGGTGATGTTATCCATTCAGTCATATCTGATTCTTGACACTTCTGTGGGCCAGGTTTCTCCATGTGTTCCAATCGCCATTAAAAAAGACTAAACTTTTCTACATATAAACATCTAACATCCAAAGTGATGAAGCAACCAATCATGCTGTTTCAAAACCTACACTAGAAAGTCCTTGACTTATGTTAACAGTTGGGAACATAATTGCTAAACAATGTGCTTGCTAAGCAAGTCACACCCCATTTTACCAACCCTTTCTGACCGTGTTATGCAAATCACTGAAACGGTTAAGTGAATCACGCTATCATTAAACGAACGCAGCTTTCCCCATTTATTTTACTTATCAAAAGCTGACTGAGAAGGTTAGAAATGGCAATCATGTGACCGTGGGATGTTGCAACCATGATAAATACATACCAGTTGCCAAATGCCCCAGATGTGTCTATGGCAAGGATGCAACAATTGTAAATGCAAAGACCAGTCATAAATCATTTTTTCAATGCCACTGTATCTTCAAACAGTTATGAAATGAGTAGTTGTAAGTCAAGGACCATTTGTATAGCAGGGGTTCCCAACAGGGTGTGTGAGACGATATTCCAGGAGATGCAAAAACTTGGTTTTAGAAGTTTAAAAATTATACTGTATATGCATAATTCATTATTTTGAACTTTTATAAAGGGTGCAAGCATTCTATTGGTGCGGGGTATAGAAAAGGTTGGGAGCCGCTGCTCTATAGGAATAGGAAATTCAATGCATCTGGAGGTTTCAGTATCCTGGTGGGCAGTTACGTTCTCCAGCTGGTTATAAAATAATTTTATATTTAAATTTATTTATAATATAACAATAAGCATTTTTATAATTTTTATAAAACATTTTTTTAAAAAATATGTGTTGCATCAACAAATCATTTTTTATTTTGCCAGTTGTAATAGCCTAAGAAATAGATTCAAAATCATTACCTGGAAAATGTGTTACTGCAAAACACTACAAAGTACATAAGTAAGTACATAATCCCTTACATAGAAGTATTTAAAATTACTGGAAATTGCTCAGAAATTATTACACCAAAAAAGCTGTGAAAATGAAAGCTAAATTTAATAAAATTTTGTAACCATCCATTTCATCATATAATGATGTCCTAATACCATCATCTGTATAAGTGATGTTGACAATGTTTTTTTTTTCTATTTGAGATCTCATAGGTAACAAAACAAACAATATATGCACCATATTCTCAAATAGTGTTTTTTAAATGCAATTTTTTTTTCCAATTCAACAAAAATAACATGGGGGCAAGAAGTGCAGATTATGATTTAATTTTCATGGACTGCTATTCACTCATCAAATGACTGAAATTTAATCTTCAATCGCAAGGATTCCATTTAAAATTGAACCTCATCCATCTTTCATTGAATGAGCCGCAGGACCTCTCTGCTTTGCGGGATATAGAGTTGGAAAAAGTGATCGTGTATACTCCTGAGATTTTTTTAACCCTCTTGGCGTTCCGTAGTTCGAGTTTCAAACCCGCCTTTCCAACAGGGAATTCTCGATAGGGTGGGTGGGGTCGAGGTTTGAGTAGCCATGGCGACGCTGCGGCGGTGGCTTGCCGCGGCGCTGGTGATGGTCCCCTTGAGCGCGGGCCGCGGCTTTTTCCTCCCATTGCGCGACCCACAGAGCTGCGCTGGGACTCAGTACTTCGATATCGCCAGCTTGGACTGCCGGCGTTGTGGGGAGTTCCAGAAGCAAAGCGCTCAGGGTGAGACTACCTAAGGGCTCAACCGGATGGAAGATGGAGCTTTTTAAAAGGTTCATTCAGACGTTGCGCTGAATTCAGTGGACCTTCTTGAACATAGTGCGTGTAGAATTGCATGTTCATTTATCCACCCAAAAAGCAGATAATAGTTGTGCTTGATTACTTACCATCTTCCGGTCATTATGTAACTAATGGTCAGATCAGGAAGAGTAGCTGCTGCTCGTCATTGGATCGCCTCCAGGGAAAAGAATACATATAACCACAGGGATAAATTAAAGATGGTGAAATTGCTTTAAAGTGTGTTTATTAAGAAGCAAATTAGTTGTCAATAGAGGGACAAATCCCCGCATAATACGAACAGCAAGCCTGATATTCTCTAGTTCTTGCTTCGTACTGAGGGTGTGTGAATAAATAGAAGCAGGGCTTTTTTTTCTCATAGGATGCTCAGAACAGAGTTCTGGTACCTTTTTTGGATGGAACCTTGTAGGGTAGGCAAAGCGGGTTGTATGACGTGTGAGTTCCAGCACCTTTTTCTTTTACAAAAAAAGCACTGAATCAGGTGCCATATATTTTGCTGGAGCTAGATCTTTTGTAGTCATTCTCTATCCAGACAGAGAAATACTAAATGCTGGTATTATTGGACAAATGCCGACTATTATGCCATTAAGAGGCTGAAATTGCTGTAGTACATAGAAGAACAATTAGAAGTAAGTGAAAGTTTCATTATCTACTCAGAACCATCTTGGCTCACTTTCTGTCTGGATGGTGGCCAGGCATCCTTATTTAGCTCTGGAGATTGCAGGTTGGTGGGTGGAAACATTACATTCACACATTCTTACATTTAAGCCCTATCTTCCATTAATCTTGAGCACTATAATTGGAAGAGAAAGTAAAGTAACTTCTCCCAACTGCTATAAACTGTAGGTTCTTTCCATGCCAAATAAAGAAGGCATCTGGGTAGAAGAGACGAAACTTAATCCTCTTTCCATCTATTGATTCATCTCTCTATCAATGGATTCCCACTAGTAGGGAAGGACGGTGGAGACCCGCTGAAGGCACCTTGTTAAGAACATTTCAAAATCTGACTGTCAGTCCTCTCAGAATTTTTGGGATGTCAAGATAACCTCTTTTTTCAGGTTTGACTCTAGTACTGAAACCTGCTAGAGAATACCTACTGTCAAACCAAAATTCTACCAGGAAACATGAAGATTACTTTAGAAAAATGATTCCAATTTATTTCTTTAATTTATATAGTCATCCACCTCTTAATTGCTTCTCTGGGCAACGAACATAAAATATTTAAAACCTTAAAAACTTTTAAAGGCAATATATGTAGACAAATTTAAGAGATCTCTTTCAGTCATATCCTTATTAAATATTTTAATTTGAAGCATATAATACAAGATATTGTGTATTTTTCAGGTACATCATGTGATTGTCTTCCAGGATTCAAGAAAGTTTTTGATAAAGATGGAACAGCTATTATGTGTGAAAAATGTCCAGAAACTATGGTAAAATCAACCTAAAATATTTCTATTAGAAAAAGTAGGTAGATTAACTTTATTTTTTCTACACCATAAGCTTTAAAGTGAGTTTTAAATACTTTTATTCTTTCATTTAGAGTGGAGTTACTCAAGATGGATGGGACTGCATTACTTGTCCCAGTGGCTTAACTATAGAAGGAAAATGTATATGCGCTAATAATGAGATTTTAGGTAAGAATTTTATAGTTATTTTCTGTTTGTTTATTTTTCCAGGTAAATATGTAGAAAGTTACATGTGAGATATACTTTAACATTTTAGTTCAGTGAACAGATGAAAAATTGTAAAGTTTTATTTATTCCAGGAACAAAATGGATATAATTATGTATTTCAATTTGTGTTTTTAAAAAATAAAACAATTCATATGTGTTTTTTCAGATCCACTATTCCAAATAATAACTGAATGTAAATTTTATGACTATTTCCTTACTTACTTCTCTAAAATAAAAATCTCATTTAGAAATCACTGATAGTTTTACAGGAAAGCAAACCTGCTCTGTTATATAAGCTGTCAATGTCTTTGATTGAATGGTTTTCAGGATCTTCTTCTGAGCTCTTTTATTTTCCCAAATTGAAAATAAAATATTTTCTCTGAAAATATGTTCTTCTGAATTTACACTTTTGTTGCAAGTTAGATTATGATACCATTTTTCTCTTTGATGAAAGTTGCAAGATAGAATAGTGTTGAGAGAGACTTCCAACATAGCTTCTGTTGTTACATAATTAAATATAACGTTTCCTTTTAAAAACATGTTAGCTGATTTTTCCTCTTAAAATAGCTGGTATTAATAAATGATCAAGCACTTCCATATTTACAAAAAGTTATTTTTTCATTATTCAGTGTAATTTCTGGAAAGTTCATGACCAAGAGGTCCAAATTGGGAGTCATGTATTAAGCGATGTCAACTGAATTTTCTGGATTTGCTCTTTTTAAATATACATTTTAAATATTCATGCATTACCCACTATATTTAAGTATAAGTATATTCTAAGATTATTACTTGTAATTTTTTTAAGTGGAAAGAAATATTAATGGTTCACTACTGAAAGCTGCATTATGTGTTCAGTGTGATGGAAAGGAACAGTCGTTTTCAATTGCAAATGCATTAAATAACATGTAAGTATATTATTTCTATAAGATGTATATTGGATTAGGAAACATTTGCCTTTCTTATTTATTCTCATTAAATTTGCACAATTGAAGAAACTAATTTATATTTGCCAAATGTAAAGATTTCAAAGTGTTTCCGCTTTTAAAAATGTATTGGGCTGACTCAGGAATAAGACTTTTACCTTCCCTCTCCCCTTTCATTCAGTTGTGTCCTCCTTTGAAGGCAATTCTCATTATTTTGCTAAAAGGGAAAAAAAGTCAGTGAAAACTTGTTCTATTTCCAGGCTGACTTTTCAACATTGATTTAACTCTAGTGCAGTACTCAGCTTTACCATGATACCATGACACTGAGAGATACTGCATCCATTCATGTTGCTTATTAACTTAAGAACCATTGTATCCTTTATTTAAGGTTATTTAGTGTTAAACTCTATGTACATTCTTCACAATTCATTCTATCTTTTGTAGGTGCAAAAGATGTGAACCAACATTCATCAGCGTTAACAAATCATGTAGCTGTTCTGAGCCAAATATTTTAGTAAGTGTAACACATAGCAGATAATAAAAACAGCTGCTTTCAATGTTATTTGGGCACCGAGGAGGGGTATAAATTTAATAAGTAATCATAGTTCATTGTACTGAATATGGGGAAGCTTGTTCACATAAGTTGCCTGCATCTACTTTTCCCCGGTTCTCCTAGAATTGTGGAGGAACCATTTATCTTTCAGGTCCAGACCATTTGTAGTGCAGCAACCCTACTGCAACCTGTTGGAGTTTTTACAGGACATACATGGGACTATGGTAGAAGGGATAGGAATTAGGTTTTGCATGCCTAAATATGAATTAGACTGCTATACTAAACCTAGATATCAGTGGAATGTTCACTAAAATGAGACACACATGTCCTCCCAAATTCTTTCCTCAAACAGCTTTGCACGGGAGATAGGAAAGGACACTCAAATAAATGGTGAATTACTGAAATTCAAGTGGCTTGCTTTCTGAATTGCATCTATTGTTGGATCTTCAGTGTAAAAGAAACTTTCTTATTTTATCTAGGTTAAGACCTCTACCTTTAAAATAGATATGTTCATGACAAGATTTATTGATTTTCAATTTCAGACAGGAAGTTTATGTTTTACAAGCACTGGAAATTTCCCTCCAAAGGGAATTACAACTGTTCGATTTGGAAAGCTAGTAAGTTATAGTCACATTTTTATATGAGATTACAAAAGCACTCAGGGCGTAAAACAATTGTTGATTTTAAGCTCCTAAAACTACATAAATACATCATTTTTACCCAGAGCATATTAATATAAAAGCTAAGTTTAATATGCAGTAGCACCATAGACATGAGTCAAAAGAAGCTATTTGAACTTATAATCCAATTTAGTGCAGAAATCTGTGTGAAAACATCAGTGTCATATAACTTTCCAGCCTCCATTTGATGCATCTAGTGAATGAAAATACACCATTAGATTTGATTTTACTAATGAATTTTCTTACCATTAAGTAAGAAACTTGATACTGTAAGATTTCCTCTAACGTTCATTCGGAAGCTGTCTTCCTATAAATCTGTATTCAAAGTCTTGACAGCCTTTCAGGTATTTGAGAAGTGCTATTAAATTTAATTTTGGTTACTATCAAGTCAGGTGTTGCTGATTCTTCGAAGGAAAAAGTCATCAGAGTACAGTCTTTCCTATACCTGGGACTGACTTAAGAGCCGATGTTTATAGAATTATACTAAGATATCTTTAACGTGCATGCAAATTCATTAGAGAAGTCAACGATGCTAGGAATGGTTGGTGGAACAAAAAGAAGGGACAAGCAAAGAACATGCTGGCTTGGTAACATCAAAGCTGATACAAAGATTAACATTCAACAACTGAAAGAAGCTGTGCTTGACAGAGCAGCAGTGAGAGCACTTGCCTATAAAGTCACTAAAAATTAGATATGACCGAATTGGTTAAAACAACAACAAACCTGTAACAATTTGAACCGTTCCATTTCTAGGGCATCACATTGAGATCAGAATGGTTTTATAAAAATCTGCAAGCATCAGCAGCTGCTTGCTGGGTATGTATTAATTTTCTTTTAGAACAAAATTAATGATAAACATTTCTAATCCATGTAATTTATACAGCTCTGAAGTTTTATAGTAGCAGTTGGGACCAAAATTTCCATTACTTATCAACGCAGTCATAAAGTGTAATGTCACATCCCAGCATCCCTGTGGTCATGTGATCACAGTCTGAGCTCTTGCCAACAGGCTCACACTTAGGACCAGATACAGGGCCCTGTGGTCATATGGTAGCCATTTGCAACCTTCCATGCCAGCTTCCCCAGAAAGTCAGTGGGGAAGCCAGCACGAATGGGCACAAGTTGCTTAGCTAAGTCATCTTCACACATGCACCTTGCCTCAGGGCTTTTAGCTCACATTGCCTTGGCCACCCACACAGCCTGTGTACCCTCCATGCCTGCCTTGCACCTCTGTGTACCCTCCCCAAACCTTGTCGCACCTCTCTCATGCGCCTTCTCCAATTCTTATCACACCTCCCTTCCACCCACATGCACCCCATTCTACCCTACCCTACCCTGCAGGAGCCTCTTACCTACCTGCCAACTTGCTTACAAGCCACCTGGGACTTGCAGCTACTTGCTAGCATCCCCACTAACATGGTTGTGATAAGTCAGCAGAAGGAGGCCTCGCCTCAGAACCATTGGATTCGGTTAATGATGGCAACTGGGATGATTTAGGGATTGCCATCACTAAACAATGCAGTCACACTTTACAACCACATTGCTTAGCGATAGAAATTCTATTATTGATTGCATTGTAAGTCAAGGACTAACTGTATGGAGCATAATGTTAGAAAACAACCCATGATATTTTCTTTTGTTCAGAAGGAGGGGTGGGGGACGCATTTTTTTCTTTTTAATTTTTTTTGTTCTTTTATATAATTTTGCACTCTGTTCCTAATTGATGGCTTACTTTCTTTCAGCTATATTCCAATCTTACATCTTGCCAAGCCTTGGGAAATATGTGTGTTATGAACATGAATAGTTTGAGCTCTGCCACCCCTGATGCATGTGGTTTGTTTCAGTTTGTGTTTGCAAATACGGTTGGACTTGGTACTGTTCATTCAATATCATTTTGGTACGTTGTCTTTGTCAGTCATTCCTTTGAATTATACGCTATATGCTTTTGCCATAGATAGGTTGCAGTAAACACTATATAATTGTTGTTTGCAGGAGACAGTCTCTACCATGGCTATTCTATGGTGACCAACCAGGCTTAGCATCCCAGGTTCTTGATGGAACGGAGTTTCCTACCAGCTTCACTTTTAAAGGAAAAGACGAGGTAGGTTCCCTGCAGTAAAATTCTACTGTTTCCTGCAATAAAAACTCTTTTTTTCAATCTAGACTTCTCCTTGATGTGATTTTGTAGTGATTAATTTACCCAGGTGACTATTTTAATGTATTAGTTCATTTCTTGAGGATAGACTGCTTTTGAATATGTATCTTAAAAATAGAACATTAAAATCCATGTTACAGTTATATTGGAGTTTTTCCATGTAATTTGAAATGACCAAGCTGTTTTTATTTTCAGGTTTCCATTATTTGAAGGGGATGGGAAATTAGCACTGTGCTGGATCAACACAGCTTATTTATTAGGATTTAATTTTATATAAACTGATTTCATTTCTTCACAGACATATATAAGCTTTTCTGTTGGGGTTTGACTTTTTTTCTTGAAAACAACATTTTAGGCAGGAGAGCATTTGCAGGCATACGTATGGTAGGCAGACATTAATTTTTAATATGTACAATACAAATAATCATGCATTTAAGATCTTAATTAATTAAAAGTTAATATTTCCTCATAACTGTTTTGCTGAGAGAGTTCTATCTCGTAGCTTCAGGTCTACATTGGTACATTGTAACACTTCTTTGTATTAAAATTATGGTCATTATTCTTTTTCATATTTTTGAAATAAGAAAATAACTTCTACCTCTCCCAGATAATGTTTCCATATGGTGGGCTACACAGTAGGTGGAGTGGTAGGGATTTATATTTAGTACTTAATTCTTATGATAGTTTTTCGTATACAGTTGTAAATTTGCAACATGAAATATTAATATTATATTAATAATTAGTAATCTGAATTTCTTTTTCATCTTGCATAAAAGATACGCCTAAGATGCAAGAATCTAGATCTTGAAAGCACCTAATTTTTTTTACAGGATGTAAAATTAAATTTTATTGCAGCTTCATACGATGCAATGGGAAATTTTCTGAAATGGCAACATTTAGAAGATGGCCTTTTACAGGTAAGGAAAGAGCACATCACCTTGTATTAATTTGGGTTAGGAATATAGGATCAGATTTAGTCAAAACTGTCTATTGAAATCTCATAGAACAAATTTGTCAAAAAAGGTTTTGAATAAATTTAAACAGGGCTAGATGTAATGTTTCTTCCTCTCCCATCACCACTACTGCATACTTTGCAGGAACTCAAGAAGGTATGCCAGACCTCCAAAGCAGATACAGGGGTATGCAGAAGGTGGGATGGGGAAGAATGTATTTGAGTCACAGAAGCAGTTCCATGGAGAAAATGATATCATTGATGCATTTCTAATTATGAATCCACATGCTTGCATTTTGAATCCCATCAACATAGTTTCAAAATATAAAGTGTGGTGGCAAAACATTCTATAGCCTTATCATCTAAAATCAATTCTAGGAAAACGTACAGGTAGTCCTCAACCTATGACTACAATTAGGAGCAGAATTTCTGTCACTCATCATTAAGTTGCATCTGATTTTAAGATCATTTTGCTGTGGTCATAAGCCAAACACATGCTGATTAACTAAATTTGGCTTTCCCCATTGACTTTGCTTGTCAGAAGGCCCCTGAGAAGGCCGCCAATGGCCATCATGTGACTCCAGGGTGCCGAAACCACCATAAATACATACCTGTTGCCAAGCCTCGAATTTTGATCATGGGACTACAGGAAATGCTGTGGCATTAAGAGCTGTGAGAACCAGTTGAACGTCACTTTTTTCAGCGCTGTCATAACTTTAAACAGTTATTAAACAAAATGGTTTTAAGTTAAGGATTACCTGTAATGGTATGTGGAAATGACCTTGGGAGACCAAGAGGAGGAGCTGCAGAGTGGGCGACCCTCATGTTAAAGATATCTCAGAAGGAGGAGGGCATAGGAAACAATTCAGAAGGGACCCTCTTGAGTTTTCCAAAGAGTAAAAAGGAGAAGAGGAGAGAAATTCCTTAAAACTCTTAATGTCATCTTAGAAAAAAGATAGTGTTGATATCCCTGGTACAGTTTAAATTTATGGTGAGTCCCACAAAAGGTACTTAGGGCCCAAATACACATTTCTGACAGCCACACACATGCAATCGTGTAACTGCATTTTGGGCACTTAGCAACTGGTCTACATTTAAGGTTTACTTGTTTACTTCCAGATTCCAGCAAAAAAATACTTCAGAGCAAACGATCAGTTCACTTTTTACAACCCTATGTCTGTGTAACAGCTGTCAGAAAAAAAGTTCATAAAATCGGGGGCAGTCACATGATGATCCCCTCGGTGACTGACTTGACTTTTCACCAGGCTCAGTCACAGTCATAAGTCAAATACTACCTGTAGCGCTTTACATCAATTAAAAATCCAAAGTGACAAGACTGCATTTTGCATTCATGGAAACATAAACCCTCTATCTTTTTTTTTAAAAAAGGAATGAGTGTAACATTTATTTAAAAATCGGAGAATATTGTTATGAAGAATGCTAACTATTTTATTTTAAAAAACAGCTTTGTCCAGACACATTAATGAGACTCAATGCTGCTTATAAGTTTGGAACAACTTACCAACAAAAGGTGAGCATTGTTTTTTTTTAAGGTTCAAAGTATCTACATTAATTAATGCTAGAGAAGAAAGTGAATATCCTATTATTGTGCTTATTCTAGTGTAAAGCTCCCTGCTCTCATATGGAGTGACAGAAATAAGATTATTCTGGGTTGTCACAGTATGAACACAGTTGAAAATAGTTTGGTATTTATACGGTATTTTGAGATCACGTAAGTTTAACTAAGAAGTGGTAATATACTGCATATTTTGCAGTTCAGAATTTGGTGGTGTTATTGGTTTTTAAGGCATGGCTGAACTCCAAATATATAAAATAAAAGGGCTTTTTAGAATCATCAGGGCATGAAAAATCAGTACTACTTGAAAGTGCATACAAAAACACTATCAACAATTCATTCAGTGTTAAATTTGAGGGTTGTCCTGTTATTTTTTTTTTAATTAAAATTATCTAAACAGAAATGAGTAATGATTTTGGAAGTTTAAAGCATAGTATAAAAATACTTAAATAGCAGAGAAAAAAGAGTGGGGAACAAAAGAGGATGGCTGCTTGATTGCTTTTTTATACAATTTTTTCTATTTTTAAGTTATTTTTAAATATTTATCTTTAAACATATTAAATCTCATCTTTTGAATTTTCACTTCAATCCTCATCTCAGTGTAAAACTTATCCAACACAAATAACAGCTTTCTTTTAAAAAACAAAAACAAAAATCAACATGGACATGTTAACATTACCTTGCTATTTTAATGCAATTGTATTATGCCTTTCTCCTTTTTGTTGTTTTATTTTTATTTATTTATATTTATTTTCCATGGTTTTACTTAACTAATTAAATACTGAAATAGTAACATCACTATTATAAACCTACTGAAATGTTTTTTAAAAACTTATCACATTTTTAAATATTTAATAAATTTAACTTGGTGATGTTAATCATTCTGTTCAACAGCTCATTAGATGAGGCATTAAACATAAAACTGCCAAAAATGTATCATAATGCTGTTAAATAAATCATATCTGAACTGGTGTGGACCGCTGTATTTGCAGTATTTCACTAGCATTATTGTAGCATCAGAAGAAGTTCAGAAAAAGACCACCTTTCCCAATGGAGCAACCTTCCCAGGAGTGCATTGAAAGGGCTTACAGGAACCCCTTGTTGAAGTTTTAGAAATTATCAGAGTTCCTTGATTACAAAAAATAACAAGTTCTTAGTGCTTTCTGAGCTTGGTTGTTTTCTTGCAGATGTTTCATTATCCAAACTAGGTAACATTATCAGTGCATAATAGTGAAATGTCAACAAGAAAGTAACCAAGCTTAGAGAGCACCAAGGACCTCTCATTTCAACCCTGAGCTACAAATATTCTTCTCAGTACAAAAAAATAGTTTGATAAAATGTAATATTGTGACTGTGAATAGTGGTGAGGCTGTTGTCATCCATCTATTGTTTATGACAAAAGAGTCTCTTGTTAGCAAATTGACTATACACCCTGAATTCTTCCATATGGAAAAGTTACAGTGCTTGGCCCTTTTTCATTTAATGCAAAGTCATTGGAGGAAGATTCAAAATAGGCAGAAAGAAGGACTTGTTTACACAGGGAATCAAGCTGTGGAATGCAAGATGATTCTTAGTAGTTGAGTCCCTCTTATCAAAATAGGTCCAACTGATGGAGAATAAAGTTCTCAGTATCTTTCTAAATTGCCAGGTATTGGGGAATAGCAAAAGGGAAGCTGTTATTCTCATGTCCAACTCAGTGTACCCAAAAGATTCTATCTTGACACTTTGTAGTTGTATACAGACTTTTGAAGCCATTTGTATTCTGTCATTCTGTCTGCTAAAAATAATAAGGTACATGTTTTAAGGGGAAGGCCTTTTTCCTTCCTATTTTAGAGCTTTCTTGGATGTTACTAAAACACATTACACGTTCATTTGCTCTTTTGATACAGTGTATAATTTCAGTTTCCAAGATTTTAAAGGATTATGCTGAACCTGTGTTTTACGATATATTCCTTGAATATCGTGATGAAGAAGATGGACAGCAATACCTTTGGGCTGTGCCGGTGTTAAATGTGAATCTTAAGTATAATGAAATATCTGTGAACCAAGGTAAGAATATTCTGTTGATGTATCTCAGTGAATCAACAGGTAAAAAGTAGGTGTAATAAATATATGATTCCGCTTTCTTGTTCTTCAAAAGTAACTCTACTGGCACTCTAAACCTCATTCATACATAAATGACCTCATTTCAATAAAATACAAAGCTATAATTTGGTATTAAGTGAACAAGAATCAGATTTGGACCTCCCTATTCCTTCTCTTTTCAGGCAGCCCTATCAATAGGAGAATAGAAGTGTTCATTCAGTTTTCAGTTAACTGAAGCTTAATATTTAAGCACTGTTAATTTAACAATAAGGTGGGTTAGGACGCTGAGCTTGTCGATCAGATGTTTGGTGGGTCGAATCCCGAGTGCCGCGTAGCAGAGTGAGCGCCTGTTACTCGTCCC
This sequence comes from Vipera berus, assembly GCF_964194415.1. Taxonomy (NCBI): domain Eukaryota; kingdom Metazoa; phylum Chordata; class Lepidosauria; order Squamata; family Viperidae; genus Vipera; species Vipera berus. Next base: position 191,007,591 of record NC_138204.1, read on the forward strand.
AGCTTCTGCCAACCTAGCAGTTCGAAAGCACGTAAAAATGCAAGTAGAAAAATAGGGACCACTCTGGTGGGAAGGTAACAGTGCTCCGTGCGCCTTTGGCGTCTAGTCATGCTGGCCACATGACCACGGAGACGTCCTCGGACAAGCGCTGGCTCTTCGGCTTTGAAACGGAGATGAGCACTGGCCCCTAGAGTTGAAAACGACTAGCACGCATGTGCGGGGGAACCTTTACCTTTACCTTTTTTTAATTTAACAATGTTATTATTGAAATAAGCCAAGTTTGTAAATGATCGTTTGAAACTGAATTGTTTTCAGTAAACTATAAGGCCAGCCACAGTTTATTTGAACATCAAATAACTATAGTTAATTAAAAGCAGAATCAGAAATTTAGTCTTAGGGCAGTGCTAGGAGAGAAGGAAACGCAGTATATATGTGTTCCTGAAGTAACTTCGGTTAGTTTTAAAAGTAAATCTATTAAAGCGTATTTAATAGTATAGAACAACTTAGTTATTCAACATGATTGTTATCATTGTTATCATTGTTCTATATTAGTGATAATGCAAGTTTCCTTATTTTTCCTTCTCATACAGTAATTCTCAAAGTTTTTTTTCTAAAGTTGTAATTTTATATGTTTTTCAAAGGCAGTAATGTGAATAACTGGTTTTTGACACGGCGTATATTTTTGGTGGATACCTTAAGTGGACGAGAAAATGACTTAGAAAGCCAGCCAAAAGTAATCCGAATTGCTAGTAAAATAGCAATAAGGTAAGGTTATATAAAATTTGGATAAGATGCTGCCCAGTTGTAAATTCCCAACTTCTAATTTGAATTTTCTTTGATCCAACATTTTGCTGTGAGAAAAAAAATAACTGCACAAAAATAAGATGGCCCAATGCCCTGCAACAATCAAAACCCCCACATGTATGCTCAAAAGGCAGCTCTGTTGAATTTATTGGGATTTATTCTGCTCTTTTCTACATAAAGTGCGATCATAGGTTGAAAATGGTCCATCCATGCTGGCGATAATATCCTCAGTTCAAACAAGTATTTTGCCTATGCATACAATGTGAGTCTAAAGGAAAATTTCAGGAAGTTATTGCTATATGTTTTACTCTTGAAGAGGGAACTTGCTACCATAAGTAGCGAAATGGGAAGCAGCTTTAAAAATGCTATGATTCATACTCGGAATGCAAAGCAAAAGCTAATTTCATATTTGACTTGCTACATTAAAGCCATTAGTCACTGATAAAAGTAAGTGCTGTTGATGAGACATGGGACAAGTATATTGTCTTAATTTTGTAATCTGTACTTTGTAGAAGGATGAATACAAACAGAGAATAAGTTTGTTTTAACCCCAAACAAACACACCATGGCCTGGAAGTTTAGCCAGGTAGACTGCTAACCCAGAACCAAAATATTTCAGTTCTTCTGAATTTCATCCAAGACAAAATCAAGAGCGGTTTTACCAAATAAGTGGGACAAGGCCAATGTACCACATTCCTTTCTTCTGCCCTCTTCTGTGATCTATACCCCCTGCCACCGTTTCTTCCCTGTCTCTGCCTTTGCCTATCTTCCATTAACAGTAATAATAATATTTTTTAATATAACAAATAACCATATTTAATCATAGTTCCATAAATGTTCTGGGAGTTAAAAAGAGTAATGATTGTTTAAAAAAGAGATGCTAGGCACATTACATTAAGTGAATAAGAAAGCAAGTTTAAACAAAACATAGAACTGGGTGCACAGTCTATAAAGACATTACACATTGCACAGTTGTTACCTTACTTCCAATGGTGCCAATTGCGATTTTCTATCTAATGCTCCACTGCATTCCTTTTTCCAGTATTCGTCTTGTGCAGAACACTCAAAGGGGAGCCATCTATCCACCTCTGATAACAGTTGCCTATAATGATATTCTCATCCAGAATCCCAATGCTGAGAATATAATGGTAAGCTCTTCTCTGCTTCTCAGCTACATTTAACAGTAGCTTAGCCAAGCAACCAAAACAGCATAACCAAGTTATAATCCTGCTGAATAATGAATAATCCCACTGATAAACTGGAAAGCCCTGAATTTTGATCATTATAAAGTTTTCACAGTTAACAAAAAAAGTGCAAGTCAGAGCTTAGTAGCAAGAAATAAGCTCTTACCTGTTTAACCCAGTTTATTGAATCGGAATGGGACAGTGAACTACAGGCACATAGCTGCGCCCACTTCATTATGGGCCCCTCCGCCACAGTTAATTTATCACAGGCATGCCAGCCGAGGATAAATGCCCATGATGGGTCAGTTGCAGCAGGAGGTACGCGGTGAAGCAGGCATGGCCAGGCAGCCACGTTCAATTGTCCTAGACCCTTATTGAATGGCCATTAAAATGAATGATTACAAACTGGTGCATCCTCACAAAATCTCCATTCTGATTTATTTAAGCATTGATCAACTTCTTGGTTTCCTATTTCTCCCATAGTTGCGCTTAATATCTAGGCGTCCATCTCACGAATATGACTGAGTGCCATATAAGAAAAACATGTTCAATAGTCTGTGATAATATTTTATGATTCAATTTTGCATTCCCAGATTACTTTTTTTGTAAACAAGAGTAACTGACTTAGCACTTCCTACATTCTATTCTGTATTATTTTTTAAACAATCTCTCAGTACCAGTTTTACATATAAAGCCATGCTGTTTTGAAAATTCCTTACCAGTAACTGTTCAAATTTCTATATTGTAGCACTATTTTTCTGACACCGTCCATTTTATCTGTGGTGTTATGACATTCTTTTGCCAAAATCTGAAGACTTAACTTAGCAAATAGATGAGAAGCCGATGACATACATTTTATTTTAATTATATTTTATGACTTATAAACTTACGTTGTGTGGATGGTGGTGATCAAGTACAGGTGATTTAATTAGTAAAATTATACTTTTGTCATTCTAACAATTTCACTGTTTAGGTTTCCTTCTCAGTCAACTATGAAATGAATCAATCAGAGGCTCACATTCACACTGATGTAAGCATTCTCTTCTCACCAAATTTTAATTTCTTTGCTCATTTCCATAGGCAAAGCCATATGATTTGCTTACTTGTTCCTGCAGATAGCACTAGGTGTTCTCGGCGGCCTGGCAATTCTATGGTCCCTTCTCAAGACTGCTGGCTGGAAAAGGCGTATAGGAAGCCCCATGATTGATTTACAGGTATGAACAGTTATCTAATACTAGATAATACTAGTTTATCTACTATTATTTAGTTATATATGTTAGGACACTTTCCTGCAACAGCTTTGACCTGGTTAAAGCATAACACCTGGGTACTATAACAAACTGATGTTATGAACACACTTAGTAAAAATAAATCCTATTCAGTTTAATTATTTTTTATGATGCACACTTATGCCAGGATTACAACTTTAAGGAATGTAAGCACTGCGTTAACAGCATCAAACTGGAAACTCCAGTGTCAATACAGGTTTTTTTATAAAACTGCAATCCTAGTATGTATGTGCAATAGTAAATTTCATGAAGAATAGCAGAAAGGTTATTTTAATTACTCATCTCTGAATGGAAGGAGCCCTCTATGTCCTGCATGAGGAGGCTTATTTTCAAATAACCTGGCATTCTAAATCTCATTTTAGCAAAGAATATATTTATTCTTTGGGGTAGTATAGCCTTACTACTGCATTCTTTCAACCCACTGTTAATGGCATAATTTATTTTTATTTATTTATTTTATTATATTTATATACCGCCCTTTCCCGAAGGACTCAGGGCGGTTTACAGGGTGATTAAAACGAAAAATACAAAAGTTAAAAACAATTAAAAAAATTATAGCAATCCCTGAACAAATAAAAACCCCAGTTAAAATTAAAATTAAAATTCTCAGCCTGGGCCAGAGAGCTCGAAGAGCCAGGTCTTCAGGTCCCGGCGGAATGAACGGAGGTCGGGGGCAGTCCTAAGCTCCACTGGCAGCTGGTTCCAAAGGGCAGGCGCACCCACTGAGAAGGCCCTATCCCTGGGTGTTATCCGCCGGCAATCTTTTACCGGCGGCACCCTGAGAAGGCCCTCCCTGTGGGAGCGCATTGGATGAAGGGAGATTGATGCCGGCAGCAGGTGTTCCCTCAGATAACCCGGACCCAAGCCATTTAGGACTTTATAGGTCATCACCGGCACCTTGAATCTCACCCGGAGGGCAACCGGGAGCCAATGCAGCTCGCGGAGTAGAGGTGTTACATGGGAGTATCGGGAAACCCCCATCACAACTCGCGCGGCCGCATTCTGCACCAGCTGAAGCCTCCGAGTGGTCCTCAAGGGCAGCCCCATGTAGAGAGCGTTGCAGTAGTCTAAACGGGTGCATGGTATACAGTAAGAGCAGCACAGTATTATATTCATGACTTACGTTGGCTTATTTGAACAGTAAGAAATAAGGAAAACTGTTTCCTAAATACACTTCCACATTTGGGTGCTGAACTGTTATCTCTCCTACAGATTCTTTCAAAAAATCTTCTGTGAAGCCCCTACATATTTCTTCAAGTATAATTTTTAATTAAAACTTTTAAATAAGAACCTAAAAGCTAACACAAACTAATAGACACTAAAAGGAAAAAGAAAACAGAAAGCAAAATGTTCAAGAAAAGGAAAAACAGGTAAAAACAAATAGAAAGGAAAAGAAAAAACACAAAGTGGCTTCTGATAGTCTTCAGAGCATAGCAATTACAATATATTTGACCTCTCTCTAAAGTTACATCATAATACTTTACTTTCTATGATCTATATCCTATCTAATCATCAAAACCATAAATTACAAGTTTGGGGTTTTTTCATTATTATATAAATAGTTCATAAGAGGCTTCCCGTCAGCAATAAAAAGATAATGTGTTTTCTCTAATCAAAGAAGTTAATTCATCCATTTCAGCAAAATTTGAACCTTTCCTGCACATGAAGCCTCTGCATGTCAAGAGTCTCTTGACAGGTAGATGCAGCTGTTTAAAAGTCACTTTTCTGATCATTTCTGCTGGGGGGAAAAGTCACTCCACTGCATCTTACAAAAACATAATTTTGTATTTTAGACAGTTACGAAGTTTCTACTTTTCTATGCTGGAGACCTTGCCAATGTTTTCTTCATCATCACAGTGGGAACAGGGATTTATTGGCTTATATTTTTTAAAGTAAGTTTTTTCCCTTTTTTGTAAATGAATAAATCGTTCTGTATAATTATAAGACACCTGAATACTTAATATGTTTTACTTTCTCTTTTGCCTTTTCTGATCAGACCATTCAGGCAAGTTCTGCATGTTAAATGATCTTTTTGTTTGCTCTGATGGTTTTTTATTAGTTCCTCCCCTCTAAGTACACTTGAAAAAATAATAGATCTAGTTAGTACCTATTCTATTTCGCTTTCAAGTTCATTAACTCTTGCAAAACTGCTGCTATTCTTTAAGTAATATCCAAGCTAGTATGATTAAACAAGCATAATTGTGTTATATCCTGTTTGGTATAATAAGAGTTTGTTGCTCTTCAGGCACAGCAGTTTGTCTCTGTTTTACTACCTCAGCCAAGTCAAGAAGATAAGTTCATTTCTTACGTTGGATGTGCTTTTGCTCTGAAGGTAAATATATGCCCTTTTGATTTCCAAACATATAACTGCCACAATTTATCAGTGTCAGTTTGGAAACAGTTTGCATTCATTATTGTCTGAAGGGAGAAAAGCTTTAATGGTAACTTCTTTTTTGGAATACTACTTTCTTATTAGTGTTCACTAAGTTAAAATTCAAGGAAAGAATCTGATAGCTGATGAAACAATTCTTGCTAAGTGTATTTTTAAAGTCTAGTTGGAAACTCACTCATTTTTATTTCCTAATTTTCAGTGGGGACATGAGATTACTTTTAGGCCTGCACTGAGTCAGACGTGATACGTACATGTTGAAAACCTTGGAATAAGCCTGAATTTTAGCACAGTTGTAACTGAAAAGGAACATGTTTTTCTCCCCATATCCTTAAAAACAGAAGCATATGCTTTTTTCTATTTGAAAGCTCTTGGGTTTTTTTAATTTATAAGTATTTGAAAGTACAGTACATGTATGTACATTGGTGAAGCATAAAGATTCTGTATATAATTCAGCACTGGATTTGAGGTAGGAAAAAAACAGATACCTTTTAACAAGGATTTAAAAATTGTGTTCTTTAGAATTACAGAAATTAAATTCAGTAAAACTTACACCTCAATAAATTGTGCTATTACTGGGAATTTCCTACTGGAAAAAGCTGCTAAATGAAACAGTCTGTCCAGAACGGTAGTGTACTTCTGCTTGTTGGAAGCTTTCAAATGAAGCTGCATCACTTGCCAATCAGGGATGATTTATTGGAGGGCTTGGAAAAAAGATGACCTACAAACTCCCTTCTAATTCATACATTCTATAATTGTGTGATCTGATTGGAATTGCATAGGGAATTTCCAAGTCATCCATCATGAAGAGAGAGATTCAAGGTGCTGGTGATTACCTATAAAGCCCTAAATGGCATGGGTCTGGATTACCTATGGGAGCACCTGCTGCCGGCGTCATCTTCCCTTCGTCCTGTGCGCTCCCACAGAGAGGGCCTCCTCAGGGTGCCGTCAGTCAGAGAGTGTCGGCTTGCAGCCCCCAGGGGGAGAGCATTCTCTGTGGGCGTGCCAGCCCTTTGGAATCTACTACCGGTTGAGCTCTGGATGGCTCCCGACCTGCGCTCTTTCCGCCGTGATCTGAAAACCTATTTATTTGAACAGGCCGGCCTGGTTTAAGGGTTTGGGGTATTCTTAATTATTTATTGTTAGGGCTTAATTAATTTAATCTTATTTTTAACTTTAGTATGTAATGCTTTTATTGCCCTGTACACCACCCTGAGTCCTTCGGGAGAAGGGCGGTATAGAAATTCAATAAATAAATAAATAAATAAATAAATAAATAAATAAATAAATAAATAAATAAATAAATAAATAAATAAATAAATAAATAAATAAATGTAGAACATACAACTCCTGTTGATGGCAATAGGAGGCAGAGGTATTAGACAGGACTTTTCTTATTATTATTTGATAGGTGGCAATGCAAATGTCTTTCTCCATGTAATTCTAAATTATGGTTGCTTTTCTAGAATTGTCTTCTTTTCCAAGACAATAATTTTAAGTTGTATTTTTTTATTTCATCTAATGATTTTTAGGCGCTGCACTTTTTGCATCTACTTGTTTCCCAAGTTTCAATAGATATCTTTTTCATCGACTGGGAGCGTCCAAAAGGAAAGGTTCTTAAGGCAGTAGAAGGTATAAAATGTTTTTCCAGTGGTTGGTTAACTTGCCGATTTCAGAAATGGTGCAAATCACATCCTAAGCATTCTATGCTTATACATAGAAGAGTTTTACTTTTACAGACATATGTAACCACATCTATATCTTCATTCTGATATTATATATGAAGTAACTGTACACATTCTTTTCATGTTGTGATGCTTTTCATACGGCTTTTGGATAATAAATGCATTTATATCCTGGATTATATAAAATAGACCTGGGGGGGGAAACAAAAATACATGAGGTTATTTAATTTAAACACCTATGATATGCTTTATATTAATTTTATATAATCTAATTATGCTATCTAATAACTAGTGGTGTCTGTGTCATTGAGGCCAAAATAAAAATTTTAACGTATGTTTCTTCTTTATAGGAGAAAATGGCATAAGAAGTGTTTCTGCACCAGTCAGCATATGGAGAACATACTTCATAGCAAATGAATGGAATGAAATTCAGACCATTAGGAAAATAAATCCTCTCTTCCAAGTGCTTGCTGTTCTCTTCTTTTTAGAGGTGACATTTATTTATTTTTTCAATGCTCAAAGATGTAATTGGGTCATGAAAATAGGGTAATGAAAAAAAATCACATTTATAATACAATAGTTGTCACAAACTGGGCCTCCTAAAGCACCAGTTTTGAACATCTTTAAACTGACTTATGCAATCCAGACATCCAGCTATGAAATTATACATAATAATCAAAGCAGTATAATTAAGCATATCTGAAGCTATTTGCATACAAAACGATCAAATAGTCACTAACAGTCTATCAGGAATGTAATTCTCAGTTTTATGAGAGAAAGACAAGGGTGAAGTCAAAAAATGGTAAGCAGAAAACACGATTTTAAGAAGTTCATATTAATGGGTACATAGACTGGAAGGGCATACAGCAAAGATGAAAACAAAGCTGTCTTGCTACAGCAAAGAAATCAAGAGATCTGCAGATACAACAGTTCAGGAAAATAAGATAAAGATAACTTTATTTCTAAAAAGAAAAAGGATTTCTGGTTCAGGAAGAAGAAAGGATGTGTCCTTCTTGTGCAAATTGTCTGCTTTTGTCTGCTTGGTGCACTGGAAGATGGTGTAGAGAAGTAGACCAAGACAAATACAGACGAGTTTCTTAGCAGAGTAGGAATCCCTATGCTTATGTTCTTTCTTTTTTGGATGTTTGAGGGCCATTTTTACACCTTTCTGGAAAATTTAAAGAAATCAAAACAACCATCTCACTTTATAATCTGAGAAATAGCAATAGCACTTAGACTTATATACTGCTTCATAGTGCTTTACAGTACTCTTTGTTGGTTTATAATGTCAACATATTGCCTCTAACAATCTGAGTCCCCATTTACCAGCCTCAAAAGGATAGTAGGCTGAGTCAACCTTGAGCCCTGTCAGGATAAAACTGCAGGCTGTGGTCAGAGTTTGTCTGCAATACTATATTTAACCATTACGCCACCAGGGCACCTAAGATATCTATCATACAAAAGAAGAGAATCTTTTTTTTCATTTTCTTTCCTACTTGTTAGTGTAATGATTGTTGATAAGCAGCTTTTTTTTAAGTTTGATCGCCAATAGATTAATTGCATATTGACAATAATTATTCTAAACAAAGGGCAATGTTGAATGATCAGTCCAACATGAGGAATGTGAGCACTGGAATTGCCAGTTATTCAGGCACTTAAGATTTAATTTTTTTCTTTTACAGTGTCTATTAGCGGTGTCTATTTGTATATACCAATCCATGCCACATTTATAGTTTTGCTATTAATCATAATTGAGGAATCATTGGAAGAATTCATCAGGAGCAGAGTGTGCTTTCAGGAGCTGACATACAAATTTGGGTGCATCTTGGCTGAGTCTTAATAATGGAAAAACTTCTTTGATGTTTTTGCTAAGATTGAACTTTTATTTTCAGTTGCTGTCTAACTCTATCCAACATGGATGATAGCTTCCTGACAATTCCCTTTATTATTGAAACAGGTCTCATGCAACAACATTCAGCAAACCAAAACTGTATCAACTTCTTCTATATTTTTATAGTCATGTACTACAATAAAATATAATAAAAGAAGTCAGGCTACAGCCAAGAACCATTTCCCACTGAAAAGGAGCAGATACTTGTTTGGGTTGAAATATGATTGATTTATGACTTACTTCAGTTCCTAAGACAGACAGGTTAATGGTTTTTTCTCTGAGCATAAATAAAAAATCTTGACAATATAGCAAAAGAATAGATGAGCTTATTTGTCAGACATGCAAATTCCATTCTGTTACTTTCATTATCTTACTAAAATCAACAGCTATTCAAAGGCTGAGAGGATATTTGAAAGACTGGGAGGACATCCTGGGTCCTTTTTAATGTAATTTTATTCATGGTTTGGCCAAAGTCAAATATTGAATAAATCAGGCACGGGAGGTCAAATCAGGTAATCCAGTGTCTGGCAGAAGGATATGCTTTTAAGTTTATATTATTTTCATTCATTATCTCTGTGTTCCTGGTCTTGAATCTGTTCAAGATACAATGAAAAGAAAATATATTTTCTAGCAGAATAAAAGTTAGCTGATGCATACGTCTTATATGAGACATAGATAAGAACAAATTTGTTTTATGCATATAAATGCGATAACAGAAAGGTCAGTACATCATCATACGCTCTAGGACTAGAGTTTCAATTTATATTCAAGCTGCCATTTCCTTTTGCAAGTTTACATTTTGGCTGCCAAATCAAATATATAAAGCAGAAAGTGAAGCAGAGAACTGCAGAATGCAGGGTTATTCATATGAATTACAAAATTCCAAGTTAATATTATTTGATGTTGGTTTTAATTTTTGCTAGGTATCAGCATATATTTAGCTGTCTTTGGATAGAAATTGTAACAAATGTTTACAAAGCTCCAGAATACGTTTTTCAACTGATAAGTATTACTTTCTGATTGTACTACTTTAATCAAGTACCATTTACATTATTATTGCAAGCCTTCCCGTAACCAGAGCTGTGATGAATTAGCTCCAGCATCTCTTCCTGTAGGCCATTCTGACTGGGGATAATAATTTAGTAACAGCTGGAGAAATAAGTTCTCCACACTCACCTCAAGGGCTAGTATTATTTAAATGGAAAAAATGATATTGACAAACTATTACTTGCTGTTTAGTGCGCGCTGAAGTATATTCAAAAACTGAAAGTGATTATCTAGGCAACTTAGAAAATCTTGCAGGATCCAATCTGGGTCAGTCACCAGGACCAGGGATTTTGTCTTCTAAGTTTTCGGACTTGTGCTAGAGCCCATCCTCAGGAAACTTCTCTCTAGCAGAGAGTGTGCTGTTCTATGTGTGGTTTTTATAGGGCTCCTGTTGTATGTGGCTTTTTAGGTGCTGATTAGGGTGTGTTGATGGCAGGCTTTTATGTTATTGGCTGTCATTTGCTTGTGCTCCCCAGCCCTCACCTTGTAAGTACTTGATATGCTGGTGCTAAATCAGCACTCCTGTTGATGGATGAGGGGCCTTTTTCCTAGGCTTCAGTCATTTCCCTGGCTGTTTTTGTACCTGCTCGTCCAACAAGCTTAGTAGCTGCAAAGCTGAATGTGTGTCCTTGTTCAATGCAGTGTGAGGCTACGAATGAGTTTGGGTCTCCTCATCTAACTGCTTGTTTGTGTTCTTGTAATCTGGTGTTTAGCTTCCTTCCTGTCTGTCCTACATAGTCACAATCCATGCAAGGGATTCAGTCGATTACATGGGAATTATCTCCCACTTCCAAGCGATCTTTACAATGCATAATTGTCCTCGTATGGTAGTCTCTGGGTGGTGTGTGATGCCCAGTTGTAGATCACAGAGGCTGTGTTCTACAGCTTCCGAAATGTTTTTGATGTATGGCAGGGTGTGCCGTGTGGTTGGTCTTGTATCTTGTTTCCTTTCTCTTCCCACTGTGTTGCGCAGACATCTTGTCAGACACTGTCAACACGGTGTACCCACAATCATTCATCACAAGATGAACAAGTGAGCGTCACACACCGCCCAGAGGCTACCATACAAGGACAAATTATGCATTGTAAAGATTGTTTAGAGGTGGGAGATACTTCCCATGTAATCTACTGAATCCCTTGCATGGATTGTGACTATGTAGGACAGACAGGGAGGAAGCTAAACACCAGATTACAAGAACACAAGCGAGCAGTCAGATGAGGAGATCCAAACTCATTCGTAGCCTCACACTGCATTGAACAAGGACACACATTCAACTTTGCAGCTACTAAGCTTGTTGGGAAGTGACTGAAGCCTGGGAAACAAGCCGCTTGCCCATCAACAGGAGTGCTGATTTAGCACCAGCATATCAAGTACTTAGAAGGCAAGGGCTGGGCAGCACAAGCAAACGACAGCCGAAAACCTAAAAGCCTGCCATCAACACACCCTAATCAGCATCTAAAAAGCTACATACAACAGGCACTGTATAAATACCACACATAGAACAGCGCACACACTGCTAGAGAGAAGTTCCCTGAAGATGCGCTCCAGCATAAGTTTGAAACTTCAGAAGACTAAAACTCTGGTCCCAGTGACTGACCCAGATTGGATCCTGCAGCATTGTTCCGGGACATGTATATTCACTTTCATTCGTTGGAAAATCTTTGCTAATGTAAATAGATATTTTTAAAATTTATCCATACAGTGGTACCTCGGTACCCATCTGGGGTTCATTTCAAGGGGCATAACAAATATTAAAAACAGGTATCGAGCAAATCATGTGACTTACGACAAGACCCTTCATTTTGGCCAGAAGGAGTAGTGAGTCACAAGGCAACTGATGCCAGCAAGTTCTACCTTGCGTATCCAGTACCGAGAGATCAAGTACCCAGACAAGATTTTTGCTTCAAAACATGTGGATTACCCAATTTGATGAGTTTTGAAGCAGTTGAATACTGGGGTATAACTGTAATCTGTTTGTTACCTTTACAGGTTGTAGGATTTTCAAATTTAGCCTTAATGGATTCATCTTCTGGTCTGACTAGAAACCCTGAAAGTTACATAGCACCCTGGAGCCGCATTTTGAGATATGGTATATCCACTGTACTTTGGCTATTGATCGCTGTAATTCAGGTAAAACTTTATAAAATCATTTTACTGTGACTACCTTCCCATAAGATGATTCATATTCATTAAATGATTTTATTGTGTATGAGTCATCAGCATAATCTAGATACCTACAATAAATTGATAAAACCTAGTTTCTCGAGTTTTTCTTCAGGAGTGGCTTTATGGACATTTATTACTTTCTGATACAAAATAGGAAATATCTCTCAAACAATAATATACCAAATTGTTATAATTATATTAACCTTTCTCATAATGAGAGAATAGTGACTTTCTTTCTCTTTCCACAACTAAGGAGGATTTGCACCTATGTAACAGAATCTGCTTTTCTTAATATTTAGTCTACAGGAAGGAACATCACTGAAGGACAAAGGGCCTTCTTATCAGTGATGTTCCTTCCTCTAGACTAAATATGACAGTCAGACTGAGTTGCATAGACTTCAGCTTAATACATATTTTTTCTACTGTATTTCCATTTTATGGAATTAATTTCAATACCAGTAAATATGTTTTATTTCCAATAAAATCAAATAAGTTACATATAATAATTATTAGAGTTTTCCAAGAGGTGGCTCTTAATTTATGCATACTTGGGGATGATCACAAAATATTAAGAAAAGCAGATTCTGGTACATGGGTGCAGATCCTCCTTAGTTGTGGAAAGAGAGAGAAAGTCATTATGAGAGAGGTCGGTTGTTATTGTGGAATTGGCAAAGTTGGAAATCTCTTCAGTTCTGCAAACCAGTTGCATGGTAGTACCTATTTAATTGTTGTTAGATTTATATTTTGTCTTTCCTTCTGGAGGTGAAACAAGTGTGTATTGCCCTAGCCTGGTCTGACGTCTTAATCAGTGTATCTTATTGGCTAAAATAGAAAAAAAAATTAACTTATTAGTAAATCTAATTTTTCACAGGTGATATATTTTTCTGTCATTCATGAAAGATTTATCGAAGATAAGATCAGACAGTTTGTTGATTTATGCTGCATGAGCAATGTAAGTATTTTATACTTTCAAATAGTGCCTTTCTTCAAAAAGTCTGTTCATATTTAAACATTTCTGGAAGTTACGTCAGGATGCATTTTGTTGACTACAGCTCGGCTTTCAACACCATTTTGCCGAGCATTCTCATCAAGAAGCTGACTGACTTGAAATTCTCCCCCGCCATCTGCGATTGGATTCAAGACTTTCTTAGGGATTGGTTACAAACAGTGAGGGTCGGCTCTGCTTTGTCCACCCCCCTGAAGCTTTGCACCGGCACGCCACAGGGCTGTGTGCTTAGCCCCTACCTGTACTCTTTATACACTTATGATTGTGTATCATCTGACCCATCCACTGCGATAATCAAGTTCGCAGATGATACAACTGTGGTGGGTCTTATTACAGGTGGGGATGAGACAGCATATAGGGCGGAGGTACAAAAACTATCCATATACGTTCCGGCAAACCAGGATATTCAGAATGTCCCATCGCTTAACATCGGGGACATGTTACTACCCCCTGTTGATAGGGCCCGCAACCTGGGTGTCCTCCTAGACTCGCAGCTCTCCCTAGAAGACCACATAGGAGCTGTGACCAAGGGGGCCTTCTCCCGGGTACGACTAGTTCGCCAACTACGGCCTTATCTGGACCTGGATTCCTTACGTACAGTCACCCATGCCCTTGTGACCTCTCGCCTAGACTATTGCAACGCTCTCTACATGGGGCTGCCCTTGAGATCCACTCGGAAGCTTCAGCTGGTGCAAAGTGCAGCGGCACGGACACTCTTGGGAGCCTCCCGATACTCCCATATCACACCTCTCCTCCGTGCGCTGCACTGGCTTCCGGTTGCCTTCCGTGTGAAGTTCAAGGTGCTAACAATGACATACAAAGCCCTACATGGCATGGGTCCGGACTACCTACGGGAGCACCTTCTGCCGATGTCAGCACCCCACCGTCCTGTGCGCTCCCACAGAGAGGGCCTCCTCAGGGTGCCACCGCTCAAGGAATGTCGGCTGGTGGCCCCCAGGGGGAGGGCATTCTCAGTGGGTGCGCCAGCCCTCTGGAACAGCTTACCAACCGAAATCCGGATGGCCCCCGACCTCCGTACCTTCCGACGCGACTTAAAAACTTTCCTGTTCCAGCAGTCCGGCCTGGCATGATAGCGTTAATTGGGGTCCCAGTTTGTTTTCAATATTGTTTTTATTACTTTTTATTGTTCATCTGTAGACCTTCCTTCCTCTGTACACCGCCCCGAGTCCCTCGGGAGAAGGGCGGTTTATAAAAACTAATAAATAAATAAATAAATAAATAAATATGGTGTAGTAACAACAACTTGCACCTAAACATCGGCAAGACGAAAGAGATGGTGTTAGACCTCCGGAGAAAAAAGGAGGAACCTGCCCCACTTTACATCGGAGAGAACTGTGTAGAGAGAGTTTCCTCCTTTAAATTTCTGGGAGTCTACCTCTGTGAAGATCTGACCTGGAAAGTTAACACAACTCAGGTGGCTAGAAAGGCCCAACAGAGGCTTCACTTTCTTAGGGTCTTGCGGAAGAACAGGGTAGAACAACAGCTAATGACCCGCTTTTACCAGTCTACTATAGAGAGCGTCCTCTCGTATGGTATTGTGGTTTGGTATGCTGGTCTGACAGCCGTGGATAGGAAAGCATTACAGAGGGTAGTGAGCACAGCACAAGACATTGTGGGCATTCCCTGACACCACTGGATGACATCGCCAGGGCTCGTTGCCTTGGAAGAGTGAGGAAGATTCTCAGGGATGACTCACACCCTGGACGGTATCTCTTTACTCTCCTACCATCCGGTAGGAGATATAGGAATATAGCCAGCCATACCAACAGGCTGAAAAATAGCTTTTATCCGTGGGCTGTTAGGCTTTTAAATGGGACATAATCTTATGCAGAATTGACTTGGGAGGCCGGTGTGTGGTGTAGTTGGTTCACATGGCGTGGTGGGATGGAGGGTTTGTTGTCACTGTGTGTTGGGGGGAGAGAGCACGGGGGGAGGCTCAGCTAATCTCAATGTACACATCATGTACTTTGACAATAAAGGTTTATTATTATTTATTATTATTATTTATTATTTCAAAATTATATTTGAAAAGACGTGCTGTGTCAATATATCTATAGTTAGTCTACTAATAATTGATATCCCAAACTACTTTTTTTGAACAACTTCCTGATTTTTTTACTAAAACCCATATGGGTTTCTTTATAATTTTACTAATGTAAACCTGTAAAAAAGTTCTAACCATAGGAAAGCTTCTGATGATATCTGAGATAAATTCAGAATTCCGTTTTTTCAAGTGTCTCAATTTAGATGTGAGCCAAAGAGAACAAAGGGCAGATTTTCACTTTTCTTCTTAATGCCCAGTGTAATGCCATTTGAATATTTAACGAAAGTTGTTCCACCCAGTGTAGTTGTTGCTGAGTTTGAGCTGTATTTCAGTTCAATAAAGAAATTGTTCCTACTCATAGCCTCATGCAAGGAAGCATCTCATGATCACACATACAATTTCAAAGGTGCTTCAAAATTAAGACATATCCTGCTTTCCAAATATACAGTTGCTTATGCTCTGTAGCATAGGAGTAATTACATAATAAATTTACAAAATGCAGTAGTGGGTGGAATTCTACTTGTTATCTGAATGTATACTAAAATGCTCCGTTTTATTTTTCTCATATTGCAGATTTCAGTTTTCCTATTGTCAGACAGATGTTTTGGGTATTACATTCATGGGCGATCTGTGCACGGGCATTCAGATACAAATATGGAAGAGATGAATATGAACCTAAAAAGGGAAGCAGTAAGTGAATAAACCAGAAGACTGGAAATCTAAAATGGTTTCATTCTATCATTTTTGCTTCTGCTACAATCTTAAGTTCAATTCATTCATTGATACCCAATTAAAACAGTTTACTCTCTTCTACCTTCCCTTCATTTGATTTTTCAAAATATTCCAGTTCTGCCACAGCTTATGAAATTCACCAGAAAGAAACAAATAAAATATTTCATATGAACTTAACACTACAATGAACAGTACTTAACTGGGAGGTGTTAATACACAATCCATTGTCTCTTTCAAAGTATTTTTTAATTTTTTAAATCATGTTATAATGTTTGCATTATTCGTATGGTTGCCTTATTTATTTATTTTGACCCTTTTTTGTAATTGTTCATATTTTAATTTTAAGCCATCCAATAAAAAAGGAATAATTAAATTACCAAAGCTTGTAAGAGTATCCTAATGATTATGGAGATTCTCAGTCATTCAGGCCATAGTTACCCCAAAGGTGATTTTTCACGAGGCAACTGGACTTTGTTTTTCTTTGAAGAAATTTCACTTTTCATCCAAGAAGGGAGATCACAACAGCAGTTAAAGAAAAAGGTCATTGATTTCTTGCAACAACTACAGAAGCACAATGCCATTGAAGAAGCTTCTTGGATAAGAAGTGAAATGTCTTCAAAGAAAAACAAGAAAGTCCAGTTGCCTTGTGAAAAAGCACCTTTGGGATAGCATCCTAATGAATTTTGGTCATAGAGACAGGGCATCTGCAGGACAGTGTTCAGAAAGTCAAGATGACAACCAGAAATGTACAATCAAAGCCCCACCCACTTTTAATCTGCTTTGTAAGAAATGTGCAGTTGTGGTTGCCATCATTACTTTTTTGACTTTGATTCCTATAGCTCTCCCTGAAGAGAAACTATATTCAACTGAATCATTAGCATATCAGTATTATCTTTTATCACTTTTTGGCGGTGGCTGTTCTTACCATTATATAACTTATGAACAGTATTTTATATCAGAATTTTAGATTCTCCACAGTTCTGGAATCACATATTGTGTACATATTCTGTTGTGACAGAAATAATATGGGGCTCCCAAACCTGAGCTAGAAAAATCCAGATCAACCAAAGAGAAAAATTATTTATTCCCATCCAGAGTACATCCAGATTTTTTTTGCAGCTTGTATCCGATCACCCTATAACAGTGTTGATAAACCTTGACATCTTTAAAATGTGTGTATTACAACTTTCAGAATTTGCTGTCTACAAAATTCTGGGAGTTGCAGTTCATACATCTTAAAAGTTGCCACGGTAGAGAAACACTAACCTATATAATAAAATGTTAAATTTCAATCTTTGTACATGTTATTTCATCACTTCTTTGTCATTTCCTCAGGAAAATCTGTGTAGCCAAAGAGGCTTGTTACCAAATACAGATGGTCAGACATTTCAGATTTCCATTTCAAGCAAAATGAGGCAGCAATATGACAAGATTCATGAATCATTGACAAGGGTATATATCAGTTTGTTGTTAGACTGTTTGCTATCAAATATTTGAAATATAATTTTTGCAGGAAATACGTGAGCCAATTCTTGCTAGAGTATGGTGTTTGATACAATTATTTCTCTCATTTTTGTTATCCTTGAATAACCAATAATTTATTATTCATTCTCTATCTGCGTGTTGTATAGGTGGATCATCACTTTCCATTCATATTCCCACAGTTTTGAGTGGAGTTTACCATTTATATTTGTATGTTAAAATGGTTGATGAGGTCCTTGTGGATAGTAGTATTACTGCAGAATATACTCTTGGGAGAGAATAAATGTAGCTCAGGGTTGAAGTGTAAAGTTCTTGGTGCTCTCCGTGCTTGTTTGTTTGTTGCAGACATTTTATTACCCAACTAGATAACATCTCCAATGCTAAAAGGGAGTGATTATTTGCTCTGTTTGTAGCTTGCTCTGTCAGTGTTGGTGACGGTGTTGTTTTCTCCTGAGTAGTTCCTAGATGTTTACTGCTTGATTGTCTGCTGTCAATTCCTACTTAACTGGGTGTTGACTGCTGGTAAGGAACTGTTCTAATCTTTTTGTTTCATTTTTAGCTTTTTTATAGTCTATAATACAACCCACAGCAAGGGGGGAAAAACCAGGAGTCATCTATAGCATAGAGTATGAAGACTTTAACAGCTATTATGTAGGACAAATCAACAGAAGACTAGCAGAACGCATGCATGAACACCAACTAACAATCAGGAGACAAAAGGAAAACTCCTTAATTTCATAACACATGGAAAGACTTAACCATAGTTTCAACTAGGAAACTGTGAGTGTCCTAGACCAAACTAAATCCTAAAATGCTGGGAAATTCCTGAAACCTTGGCAGTCAGACAAATCAGCTATCACAGTCACATAGAGGTAAACAACATTTACACACCATTCAAAAGAGACAGTAAAGAACTAGAAAGGAAGTGAAAAGACCAGAACATCTCCTGATCAGCAGTCAACACCTAGATAATTAGGGACTAACACCAGACAAACAAGCAGTAAATAATATTGCAATCATTGCCTTCTTCCTGGGCTCAGAGAAAGTGACTGGCCAAAGGTTCTCCAGCTTATTTTGTGCCTAAGGCAAGACTGGAACTGGTTTCTGGCCTGTGTCTTAACCACTACACTAAACTGGCTTATGTATTTTAATAATAGACTACCTGTATTTTCAACTGATTAGTTCTGTGAATTTTGTGCTGCTTAGGAGAACCTTTGCATATTTTTATGCAATGAGTTTGAAATACTATAAGCATGTTAGAATTTAGTACAATTGTAAATGATATTGCCTTAATGGAATACTCGCAAATATTTAATTGCAAGCCTTGAATATTTAGTATGGAGATTTCCCAATAATGTTACATGCTTGTTTTATCAGAATGGACCCAGAAATATGCATGCTTCAGATCAGCGGTCCTCAACCTTTCCAGTTTGGTGGCCTGGCGGGGTGGGGAGAGGGAATGACTATGTGAGTGCAGGTTCACACGCTCACGTGTGCAACTCCATTTACAGAAGTGGCATGCACATGCCACTCGTGCAAATGGAGCTTCACATGCAAGCGTCCACTGCTCATGCAAGTGGAGCTGTGTGCAAGCATGAGTACCTGCCATTCGTGCAAGTGGAACTGCACATGCACGGTAGTCAGCCACAGCCTGAGACTTAGGGACCCCTGCTTCAGATTAATTTTTATTCTCTCGTTTTCCTTTCAGAAACATGGTCCCGTTAGGCTTCTGAATTCTTCTGCAACTACATTTGAGCAAAGCACAAAAGCATACCATACTATGAATAAATTTCTAAGCTCATTTATAGATCATGTATGTATTATAATTAACATATAAAATATTGGTTTTCATGCAGTTGTGAGTTAGGTTGCTTTAGCTTGTGTTTCATATATGTCTGTTTATTAGGTGCAATATATTTTTGTCCCAAATATGGGTCATTATTGTTCATTTATTATTGTTGTATTACCTCTTAAGATGCCTTTTAATATAATTTGTGAACAGTATTTTTACCTATGATACCCAGAACACAGTGTTATCTGCTCTGACAATATTCTGCTAGCAGATGGGGCATTATTATATTTTAGTTTTTTTATGTAACAGACTTTGGCTTGATCTTTCTGTTGTTGTTGTTGTTGTTGTTCATGTATATTATCATCATCATCATCATCCACAGAATTATTTTATACTTTTTATCCTATTTTAATTAGTTTGCAAACATTATCTTACAATGAACACATAATTTATTTTTTGTGTTACTGTTCTTTTGAAAGGAATTTCATAATGAAGAGTTTCTTTTGCTTTCTTCTGAGTTGTTATGTTTTCCCTTTTTAATAGGTTCATAAGGAAATGGATTACATCATAAAGGACAAATTATTATTGGAAAGAATTCTTGGAATGGAATTTATGGAACCAATAGAAAAGAGCATCTTTTACAATGGTATTGCCAATGTAGATTTCAGATGCTTAATTTATGAAGGCACGGGAATCCTAGCAATTTATTTCAATATGCAATTTTTTTTTGTCTTGCACAGCATTTAGTGTTTCCGAAAAATTATCAGCTTAACTACATAACATATAGCTTATGCTTGCTACTTTCTATGTGCATATATTTGTGAAGATTAAATCTGTCAGCATTTAAATACATCAGGTTGTAAGGGAACAGCCATCTTTGTATATTAGTATAAGTCAAGCTCTTCTGCCTCAGTTGCCCTTGTCTTGTCACTCCTCAAAACAGATGTGCCTTCAGCAGTGTTGTCTCTGCTACATCTTTTGTTTAAAATTTACAGAATGTACAATTTTGAATAGTTGTTCCTTAAAAATGAGCACACATTTCACCCCCATTTTTTCTCTCTTAACCTGATCTCAAGACATAAAACACTTTTAGCAATGAGAGGAACAGTTCTTTCCTGCAGTATTTATTCAGACAAAATTAGTCCATTTCTGAGCTTTGAGATTTGTGATATATTTACCAGACAATCATCCCTAACTGAATTGCTGCAGCTAAAACTATCTTAGTTTCTAACTAAGTTATAAATTAGCTATAATACAACCATCTAATTAAGTCCCAAAGATTTTAACTTGCAAAAGTGTTACAGCCTATTAGGGTAGTGATCCTCTATCTCTATAAACAGCATGTAGATAAATGATGATGATCTTTTTAAAATTCTGCTAAAAACACTTTCTTTACCAAAAGAAAAGACAGAGATGAGATTAAGTGGTGAGTCCTTCATCTATTCTATCACTCTGCTTAATTTCAGCACTAATTCTGAGAATGGAATTTCCTTTATAGAGAAACCAAGCAGCTTCCCTCTCTGCTCATACTGGCAGAAGATTAGAAGTGTTATTACTTTTTCATTCTGAATAGTCTTCAATTTTTAGGAATTTGGTCACAAATAGCATATTGCTCAATGCAATTACAAAAAGGACGCCCAGGTCAGGCTTGATTCCTAGCAATATGTGATTTTTGTGGCAACAATCTAAAAATGGTTTGGCATTGACTTTTTCCAGCTTGTTTTCAACCTCCCAATATTATCTTGCAACTCTGATATTTCTGGATGGTCTTCCATCCAGGTTCTGGACAATAACTTTATAAATCTTTAGAAATCAAGTGCTTCTAGTTGTATTTTTAATCGTATTTTGCTTTTGAGAAGGGCTTTGAAACACTATTATGCTCTGGCAGAATTGCATATACATTAAACGCATTACATTGCTTGCAGCCAAATATAACTTGAGTAGTGCATTATTATTTTTTTCAAATCTATACAGATAGTTCATGTTTCCTTTGGCACTGCGTGTTCTCTGTATTTTTTTTATCAATTCTCCAGTACAGTCAATTGGCTATGGATTATGAGCGATGGAACCTAGTTTGAAAAAAAACATTCTAGTAGTAGTTATGATTTTATAAAATAAAGTTTGTTTTTTTAAAAGGCAAGCTATTTTTTTAAATTTTTTACATTTTATTTTTCATTTTTGCAGATGAAGGTCATTCTTTCAGCAATATTCTTTATTATGGCAATGAAACTACCCTTCTCATCTTTGATATACTGTTTTTTGCCATTGTGGATATGGCTACTCAGAATTTCGTTTTAGCAGCTGTTCTTACATATTTACAACAAGAGGTAAATCTCACAATTAGAATAACACAGATAATGCTTTAGGGTTCCATTCTGTCATTTATTTACAACTTGTAGTTATCCTGTGGGAAAATGTACATTATTAAAATTATTAATATCCCATAAATTGCTATATACTTTATATAAACATTTTAAATAATCCATCTTTCACAATTTAAAAGGAAATGGCAAAACACCATTGGAACAGAGAGCAAAAGAAAACATTGGTTTGGTGATTTCCTATGAAAGTAGTGTTTTAAAGATTTACATTTAGACTTTTTCCTGGGTTCTTTTATCCCTCCAAAGAAACATTATGCAATTATACCTGGCAATATATAACTTATTGTTATTTTATAAACTATGTTTAGTATTAAGCAAAGTTAATCTGGTGTGGCATTTTCAGGAAGTACTCTGAATTCTGTTCAGAATTCTCTGGTAAATTCCCATTTGTTAATAAAATCTGACTGTTGAGACAGCAAAGTCATGCGGTTTCATTTGTTTGGCTGTTAGTACCTCTAGAATTTCCAAGAAATTATAACTTGCAACTCTCTGAAAGCCTGAAATAGCATATTTAAGACTTGTCACTTTAAATTGATATATCCTATAAAGTGACTGATCTTAAAGCTTTGCTTTGATATATTTCTTAGAATTCCAAATTAATATGAATACACAACATTAGATAGATTTGGATGTCCCCCTTTTTCTCACGGACTGTAATATCAATTTGTCACAATCTAAGACAATAATCTGTATGAAAATAAACAGTATGTAAGTTAGCAGAACAGCCTATGGACATTTGTTGCTACACAAAGAATATTTGGTTCAGTTTGTGACATATCATCTAAATCTGCTTTGTGTTCTTAGATTTTCAGGTTCATTCGTAATACAGTTGGGCAGAAGAATTTAGCATCCAAGACGTTAGTGGATGAAAGATTCCTGATATAAATGGGGGGAAAAAACAGTACTTTAATGGACACTAGTGTTGCTCTGAAAAAAAGAAGAACCTGTTTGCAGTATTATTTAAATATTAATGTATCCTACTTTTGTTATGTGGCATACTGGCAAATCTATTTTGTATGAATTAAATACTTCGGTACTTGTAGTAATTCATAATGAATACCATGCCCTAGAGCATTGATAAAATACCACAAAATCCTATTGTCAATATTACAAAATAAAATGTATGCATTAATTTTGTAATTTTATACAAACTCAAATTTGCTACTGCAATATTTCTGTTGTGGCTATGTTGAACATATTTGCATATGGTGTAAGTAACCTTTATGGGTTTATAATTTTATAGTCTCATGAACCATTTGATTTAGAATATGTAAAGTATTTAAATACCATTTTTAATGTTTCTGTAATTTTATAAATTTCTATAAACTTTTATAATTTTACTATTGTTAAATGGTATATAAATTAAATAAACAATGGGGGAAAATAAAGAAATTGGAGAGTTATGGCAGAAAATACTGGAAAATACGAGTCTAAGAGTGCAAGGGATAACAGAATTACTTTTTTCCCCAACATTTAGTATATTTAAACAGAAAAAACTTGGAAAAAGAGAAAAGCTATAGTGTCCCTGGTTATAATAAAACAAGTATGTTGTCATTTCTGCTTTGTTTCATATGTCAACAAAGAATTCTGGAACTTGGTTACTTTAGCTGGTAGTTTTGCTGATGTCCTGAATAAAGGCATGCTGGGTTTAGCCTTCCACTAAAGTAACAAATGCTGACAGATGCAAAAAAAATATGCTGATCAAATTAAACAAAGCAGTTATGGAAGCAAACAAGCCTCTTCTGCCTGAGTTGAGGCTAGCCAATCCCACACAGTGTTCCTGACAAACCAAACAGCATGTAACTAGCCTTGTGCAGTGAAGAAATCACATGTTGATGGCTGTCATATATAACTAAGTATATTTTCAGCCAGTTTATGAGAGAAATTTTCCTCCCTGTTGAACTCATTAAAAGTTCTGAAAGAAACAAGTATTTCCTCACGAGTGTATGTGTGCTTTCAAGTCAGTTTTTTGACACTTTGAAACTGCCTGCAGTTTTCTTAGAAAAGATGTCACTGTCTTTTTTCTAGGGCTGAGAGAAACTGATTGGCTCAAGAGTAATGAAATTTGGGGATGACCTTGGGACAGAGACATAGATAAGGGAACAATCAGATAAAGCCTATTTAGTACCTTAACCTACCGCAGGAATGTGGGTATAGCAGATGTCTCGGAAGGGAACATTCTTAGTTTCTTGAGGTATAAAGACTGAGGAAGAGATGAACTTTCAAATTTGCAAGATTCTGTTAATATAACCTTACAATAAAGTAAAAATAGCTAATCTGATCGTGTTTCTTGTCTAGCCTACCTCATATAAATAAATTAAATAAGACTGGCTTCTTACCTAAGAAGGAACTAGAATTTAGAGTCTCCCAGATTGTACCATAATGCCTTACCAAACTGGCTCTCATGTCTTCATATGAAAACAAACTAAATTGTAAAACTAGAATAAGATATAGAGACGACCACTATTTACTTATTTGCAGGAGATAAACTTGAGAGCTAAGGAGCTGGTACCTGATGTCAGCTTTAAATTTGAGTATCTGAATGCACCCCTCTTCCCAGGAAGCAGAGTAGTACGGACAGGAGACTCCAGGGGACAGAAGGAGGTTCCCTTCAGGAGGTGTGAACTGCCAGGTTGACTGCAAGAATGGAGAAGCTTGAATGTCAAAGCACCCAACACATTTATTATCAGACACTCCTAGTGACTAGGAGGAAGAAATAAGAAAAAGCCATCATCTTGATAGTTGGGAACACTCAAGACATTTTGCTAGCATTGCAATTCAGCATAGCAGGACTTTTGTCAGTCGCCTTATTTGTTGCACTGTTTTTTCTCCATTGGTGGGAGTATTCAAAGGGCTGCTGCCTCTGGACCACCCTAGGTATGTTGACTCATTCCTGCCAGGCTCCTCCGGACCTTAACATAGCCTTAATGCATATATTCCCCTTCATGGATTACTGCCTTGTCGTGGCGAAGGGGCTTGCGTAATTCAATGAAGCTATGAGCTATGCCGTGCAGGGCCACCCAAGACGGAAAGGTCATAGCAGAGAGTTCTGACAAAATGTGATCCACTGGAGAAGGAAATGGCAAACCACTCCAGTATCTTTGCCATG
Organism: Vipera berus; assembly: GCF_964194415.1. Lineage (NCBI taxonomy): Eukaryota > Metazoa > Chordata > Lepidosauria > Squamata > Viperidae > Vipera > Vipera berus. The sequence continues at coordinate 191,032,614 of NC_138204.1, forward strand.
AAAACCCTATGGACAGTACCAAAAGGCAAAACGATATGACGCTGGAAGATGAGCCCCTCAGGTCGGAAGGCGTCCAATATGCTACTGGGGAAGAGCAGAGGGCTAGTACTAGTAGCGCCAGAAAGAATGAAGCGACTGGGCCAAAGCCGAAAGGACGCTCAGCTGTGGATATGTCTGGTGGTGAAAGGAAAGTCCGATGCTGTAAAGATTCTCTCTCCATAGGAACCTGGAATGTAAGATCCATGAATCAAGGAAAGCTGGACGTGGTCAAACAAGAGATGACAAGACTAAACATCGACATCTTAGGTATCAGCGAACTAAAATGGACAGGAATGGGTGAATTTAATTCAGATGACCATCAGGTATACTACTGCGGGCAAGAATCCCTCAGAAGAAATGGAGTAGCCTTCATAGTCAATAAAAAAGTAGGAAAAGCAATACTGGGATACAATCCTCAAAATGACAGAATGATCTCAGTTCGAATCCAAGGCAAACCATTCAATATCACAGTAGTCCAAGTCTATGCCCCAACCACCAGTGCTGAAGAGGATGAAATTGACCGGTTCTATGAAGCCCTACAGCACCTTATAGAAGTAACACCAAAAAATGATGTCCTTATCATCATGGGGGATTGGAATGCTAAAGTAGGAAGCCAAAAGATAACTGGAATAACAGGCAACTTTGGCCTTGGAGTACAAAATGAAGCAGGGCACAGGCTGATAGAATTTTGTCAAGAGAATACGATGGTCATAGCAAACACTCTTTTCCAACAACCCAAGAGACGGCTTTACACATGGACATCACCAGACGGTCAACACAGAAATCAGATTGACTATATGCTCTGCAGCCAAAGATGGAGAAGCTCTATACAGTCAGTAAAAACAAGACCAGGAGCTGACTGTGGCTCAGACCATGAGCTTCTTGTTGCAAAGTTTAGGCTTAAATTAAAGAAAGTAGGGAAAAGTGCTAGGCCAGTCAGGTATGAATTAAATCATATCCCTGTTCAATATACAGTAGAGGTGACAAATAGATTTAAGGAATTAGATCTGATAGACAGAGTGCCTGAAGAACTATGGACAGAGGTTCGCAACATTGTACAACAGGTAGCAACCAAAACCATCCCAAAGAAAAAGAAATGCAAGAAAGCAAAATGGCTGTCTGAGGAAGCTTTGCAAATAGCTGAGGAAAGGAGGGAAGCGAAAGGCAAGGGAGAAAAAGAAAGATATGCCCAATTAAATGCAGAATTCCAAAGAATAGCTAGAAGAGATAAGAATGCCTTCTTAAATAAACAATGCAAAGAAATAGAAGAAAACAATAGAATAGGGAGGACCAGAGATCTTTTCAAGAAAATTGGAGAGATGAAGGGAACGTTTCATGCAAAAATGGGCATGATAAAGGACCAAAATGGCAGGGACCTAACAGAGGCAGAAGAGATTAAGAAGAGGTGGCAAAATTACACAGAAGAACTATACAAGAATGAGCTTAATGTCCCTGATAATCACAATGAGGTGGTCACTGAGCTCGAGCCAGACATCCTAGAATGTGAAGTGAAGTGGGCCTTAGAAAAGCTGAGCAACAACAAAGCTAGTGGAGGTGACAGTGTTCCAGCTGAGCTATTCAAAATCTTAAAAGACGATGCAGTAAAAGTGCTACACTCAATTTGCCAGCAAATTTGGAAAACTCAACAGTGGCCACAGGATTGGAAAAGATCAGTTTACATTCCAATTCCAAAGAAAGGCAGTGCCAAAGAATGTTCAAACTATCGCACCATTGCACTCATTTCTCATGCTAGTAAAGTTATGCTTAAAATTCTACAAGCTAGACTCCAGCAGTATGTGGATCGAGAACTACCAGAAGTACAGGCAGGATTTCGAAGAGGCAGAGGAACTAGAGATCAAATTGCTAACATACGCTGGATCATGGAGAAAGCTAGAGAGTTCCAGAAAAACATCTACTTCTGCTTCATTGACTATGCTAAAGCCTTTGATTGTGTGGATCATAACAAACTCTGGCAAGTCCTTAAAGAGATGGACATACCAGACCATCTTATTTGTCTCTTGAGAAATCTATATGCGGGCCAAGAAGCAACAGTGAGAACTGGACACGGAACCACTGATTGGTTCAAAATTGGGAAAGGAGTCCGGCAAGGCTGTATACTGTCGCCTTGCCTATTTAACTTATATGCAGAGCACATCATGAGAAAGGCAGGGCTAGATGAATCAAAAGTTGGAATTAAGATTGCCGGAAGAAACATCAACAACCTAAGATGTGCAGATGATACCACTCTAATGGCAGAAAGTGAAGAAGAACTAAAGAGCCTCTTGTTGCGGGTGAAGAAGGAGAGTGCAAAACTTGGGTTGAAACTAAACATTAAGAAAACCAAGATCATGGCATCTGGCCCTCTCAATTCCTGGCAAATAGATGGGGAAGAAATGGAGGTAGTGACAGATTTTATTTTCCTGGGCTCCAAGATCACTGCAGATGGGGACTGTAGCCAAGAAATTAAAAGACGCTTGCTCCTGGGGAGGAAAGCCATGGCAAATCTAGACAGCACACTAAAAAGCAGAGACATCACCCTGTCAACAAAAGTGCGTATAGTCAAGGCTATGGTCTTCCCAGTTGCAATGTATGGCAGTGAAAGCTGGACCATAAGAAAGGCTGAGCGCCAAAGAATTGAAGCCTTTGAACTATGGTGCTGGAGAAGACTCCTGCGAGTCCCTTGGACTGCAAGGCGATCAAACCGGTCAGTCCTAGAGGAGATCAACCCTGACTGCTCTTTAGAAGGCCAGATCCTGAAGCTAAAACTCAAATACTTTGGCCATCTAATGAGAAGGAAGGACTCACTGGAGAAGAGCCTAATGCTGGGAAAGATTGAGGGCAATAGAAGAAGGGGACGACAGAGAATGAGGTGGCTGGATGGAGTCACTGAAGCAGTAGGCGTGAGCTTAAATGGACTCCAGAAGATGGTAGAGGACAGGAAGGCCTAGAGGAACATTGTCCATAGGGTCGCGATGGGTCGGACATGACTTCGCAACTAACAACAACAACAAATGCATATATTTCACTCAGGACTTCCCTAGAGGGGGTGGGAGGAGCCCTCTTTCTCCAGCCCTGCTGTAACTCTCTGCCTTTTTCCAATTCTTGTCTGCATAGAAAGGAGAGACTTTACAAAGAAACATAAAGGGAGGGGTTGATGGCATTCCTCCCTCCACACCATGCAAAGCCTACCTAGCCTTTCACAAGGTCTATTTTTTCACAAATTCTGTCTACTATTTTGCACATGACTGAAAATGTATAACCTAAAGTACCCCACTATATTGCAAATGGAGGTTAGGAAAGCATCTTCCTGCTATCTTCCCAAGTCTTTCATTAACAGAAGTAAAGCCTTGATTAAATAGCTGCCCATTATTTCACAGTAATCTTTAGCCCCAAATTGTGTTCATTGCATCCAACTTTGATCTAAGAAGTCTGTTCAACCTAGGCTTTACTGTCATATATTCTGGGAAATGACCCACTGAGAACACATTGCAAAAGATCACTTGCTTGTAGATTATCAGAGTAACAGAGCAGGAAACCAATAAATATTTAATTTTTTAACTTAAGGACCAATGTGTTACAGAAATATACACGCTAATCCATTATTGGTTTCTACAGGCTGTAAAATATATGCATGATTTAATTTTCCTGATATTTCAGCCACCATTGAGAAAAAGCACTACATTTTATTAAAGCTGTGGACAATGAAGTCTTAGAAAATGGAGAAGGGTTGATCAACGCATGAGGCTTGCCAAAACATTGTAAAATTCTGCTGTTTGCTTGACAGGAAAATTTTCATGTGCTGCACAGATCTGTATCTACAAAAGGCCATTTGAAGAGAAAAAGAAGCCAGTTCAACTGCTTTTCTGTCTGCATTTCCTATCATCAACTGAAGTGAACTGAAGAAGCTTCTTGGATGAAAAGCAAAATGTCTTCAAAGAAAAAAACCCAAGAAAGCCCAGTTGCCTTTTGGAAAAAGCACCTTTGGGACAACCATGATCTGCACGACTGAGAATCTCCATAGACATTCCTATCATCAAATCACTCCTTTTATTTCCTTATAACAAGTATGTTTCAATACTATGTTATTAAATGAAATTGTGACAAAATAAATACACCTGCACATTTACTGTACTATTAATATGAGCTAATTTCCAAATTTAGCATCTTTGATATAAAATCTTTCCTACTTACCGTAGTTTTGCCTTGCACTACAACATATGTATCCTTCACATTTTATAGGAGAAAAAAGCAGATGCATATGTGATCAATTGTACAGATGGCCATTCCTCCTTCCTTCTTCAACCCCAAAAGAATTTTGAAATTCTTCAGAAAATACACGAACCAAATTAAAAGCAACTTCTAAAAGTGTGAACAGTGTTCTTGGTAGAATTGTGACTTACTCCATAAAACAAAGAGCAGGTGGCTGGGAATAAGCTTTCATTCATGGTGACTTTTTGACTACATCCTGTGGAGATTCTTGCATCATGCCATCCAGATTTAATTTAATGTACTCTAATGTATAATGCACAGTGATTAGCAAACAATTCAAGACTATTATTTTGGATAATACAATTCTAACCATCCTTATTCAAAGAATCAATCACTTCAGTATGAAAATTTATAGTGTTAATTATTATGACAATTCCTAGTAACTAGTGGAAAAGCATTATTTCCTGATAAAACACAAAAGAAATAAAATTACAGAGATGGTGATGGGTATTTTAAAGCAGGTGATTGCACATGACACTAAGAAATCCTATCAAGAATACAGCAATTATTGTCAAAGAAGCAATAGGACCAGCTGCACCTTTGTGGGATTCAGGGTTGATTGGTTGATGGATATAAGTTTTATGAGACCTCCACGTCATTTTAAATGCTTTTGTTTGGTTTTGTTTTAATTTATTGTGTTTTGATTCTTGTTCACCACCCAGTTTATTCTGGTAGATATAAGTTTAATAATTGAATAGATATAAATGTTCACTCATCTTTTATGTGGTTGATTTATTAAAGCATGGAAACTAATATACTTTTCTATGAAATTCATTTGATTACAATTCTTATAAAGCAAGTTAGGTTTTTGGAGTTTTTTTGATTCAGTTGCACTATTTTGTTGACTTATTTTAAATAGGAAGTTTGATTGGATACTGTAAGCTTTGTTTTTGTTTTGTTTGGGAGAGCAAAACTTAAAAAAACTGAACCATCCTGTGTGTTTTTTTAAAAAAAGTTATTGAGGCCATTTTGAAAATGATACATTTTGACCACAGTAAAATAAAAGATCTCCTGAGGAGCAAACAGCTTCACAACTTTTTTTTTCTTCCTATTCAGAGTAAGGTCACCATGACCCACTTTTTCCTTGACTTCTCACAGTTCCTTTTATCTGAAATGCTCTTCTGAATCTGTAATATTATACTTTGGAATATTACTCAACCTTTACTTACAGCCATTTCTCAAATGATCCTTGCAAAATCCCATTTGTTGAAACTGATGTTGTCTGGGCATTGGAATGTAAATAAGATAATATGAAATTCACTTAGGAAGCTGTTTACAGACCAAAGCCATTTGGCATTTTAAGTGTATTTTTTGTTCATGATTAATATATAAATAGCAGATAGTGGTTCAATACTCAAGTGTCCTGATAACATTTGATAAAATGGATGACTCTTGCTATCTGGACTGAAATGCAGTTCAGCAGATTGCTTTCTAAGTAGCTTAATTTCTGTGTACTGGTCATCATATACTGGTAAAAAGCCATTGTAATGCAAAGAACTACAGGTAGTCCTCAACGTACGACCATAATTGAATCCAAAATTTCTGTTCTTAAGAGACATTTATTAAGTGAGTTTTGGGGGTGTTTTTGTCACCCTCTAATACAAAGTTATATAAAAATAACTATGAAAAGTTATGGGGAAAAATTCAAAAAGAAATGGAGAGTTGGGAAAAATTGCAACTGTCTTTGCTGGGAAGAATTGCAGCAGTGAAAATGAATGTCCTGCCTAAATTTCTATTTTTATTTCAAATGATACCGGTCCTTAAAAAAGATTCTAATTTGGAAGAATGGCAACGGGGTATCAATAAATTTGTTTGGGCAGGGAAAAGGCCATGAGTTAAACTTAAGATTATGCAGGATATTCGTGAAAGAGGTGGCCTTAAAATGCCTAATCTTAAATTATATTATGAAGCTGCTGCGTTATCAGGAATAAGTGACTGGATTAATTTGACACAAGAGAGATTATTAAATCTTGAGGGCCATGACTTGTTATTTGGCTGGCATGCATATTTGTTGTATGATAAGAAGGTAGATAATGTGTTTTAAGTGCATATTTTAAGACAGGCACTGTTGAGAGTTTGGAAGAACTACAGGTAGTCCTCAACGTACGACCATAATTGAATCCAAAATTTCTGTTCTTAAGAGACATTTATTAAGTGAGTTTTGCCCCATTTTACGACTTTTCCTGCCACGGTTGTTTATTTATTTTATTTATTTATTTGTTTCGATTTATATACCGCCCTTTTCCCGAGGGACTCAGGGCGGTTTACAGGGCAAATTAAAACAGTGCAATGTACAAATTAAAATAAAATTAAATTAATAGCCCCAAAAGAGTTTAAAATTTAAAATTTAAAACCTTAAAATCCCTCAGTCGAGGCCAGCTAACTCAAATAGCCAGGTTTTTAGGTCCCGGCGAAACGAGCGAAGGTCGGGGGCAATCCGGAGTTCCACAGGCAGTTGATTCCACAGGGCAGGCGCGCCCACCGAGAACGCTCTCCCCCCGGGGATCGCCCGCTCCCCTGTGGGAGCGACAGGACGATGGGAAGTTGATGCTGGCAGCAGGTGCTCCCTAAGATAATCCGGACCCATGCCATTTAGGGCTTTATAGGTCATCACCAGCACCTTGAATCTTAACCTGAATCAAGTTAGTAACATGGTTATTAAGTGAATCTGGCTTTCCCATGGCCTTTGCTTTTCAGAAGGTCACAAAAGGGGATCACATGACCCTGGGACTTTGCAACCATCAATATATATGAATCAGTTGGCCAAGCATATGAATTTTGATCACGTGACCATGGGGACGCTGTGATGGTTGTTAAGTGTGAAAAAAATTCATCGGTCACTTTTTTCAATGCTGTTGTAACTTGGAACATTCACTAAACGAACTGTTGCAAGTCAAGGACTACCTGTACTGTATGCCTTGCATTCAAAAAGGCCCTGGTTCAAATTGGGGGATTTCAGTCTAGAAAAATCGTGCAGAGGCTGTAAAGGAAATTATACCTAAAATCATGAAGAGTGCCATCAGAAACAAGAGGAAGAACATGATAGAGAAACTGCAGGTTACAAAGGTAATGAGTATTCTGTATCAATACCGGCAAGGGAAATAGGACAGATAAAACAAGAAGTGGGACTCTCACAGAATGTTGAGAAATCATTTTTTAGTATTTTCCCTTTTCCCCGTTCCTGTTCCAGCCAAACTGGTCAAGCTAAAAACATTCTTTGGTATAGGGTTGCCACGTTTTCTGTACATGATATTAGCTGAAAACAGCTTGTAGGTACAAACATTTGGCTACCTTAGTTTGCTTCGTCAGAACTGTCCCAAAACTTTATGCTGCCTCTGGAGAATAAATAGTATCCCTTCCTATTAAAACACCTTGTATCCAAGCCAAGACTAACTATGTTAAGTTGGCACCTGAGCCAATATGTACACAGATACACAAGTATCTTTGCCTTATGGCAGTTATCAACCTCAACAAAAAAGGGCAATGGGTCATACATACATAGAGACCCATGGAAAACAGTGAGACATAATTATTAAGAGACTAGAGACTAGACCACAGGTCTGCAACCCGCGGCTCCGGAGCCGCATGCGGCTCTTTCAGCCGTCTCCTGCAGCTCCCAGTCCTCTGCCATGTGCAGTCCAAAAAAAAAAGTGGGACTAAAAAAGTTCAACCAATCAATTCAAATATGCAGGGTAGGTGCATATCTCACCTTGGCTCCACTCTTCAGTCAAACCCTGTTCTGCGCATGCGCGCATGTATGCGCATGTGCACACATTTTGTTGCGGCTCCCAGTTTTTCCTTTTGTGAGGGAACCGGTTCCGAGTGGCTCTTTCACTGTTTCAGGTTGCTGACCCCTGGACTAGACAGTCACTTGTTTGAGATAGTATAGGTCAGGAGTAGGCAACCTCGGCTCTTTTATGACTCATGGACTTCAACTCCCAGCATAGCTGGCTCAGGAATTCTGGGAGTTGAAGTCCATGAGTCATAAAAGAGCCGAGGTTGCCTACCCCTGGTATAGGTTCTCCTTCTTGACCAGGGGGCTGGACTAGAAGACCTCCAAGGTTCTATTCTATTCTATTCTATTCTATTCTATTCTATTCTCAATGCCATTGCTCTTAATTGGTCTATTCTATTACTAATCCAGCCAGTAATAATAATAATAGTAGCAACAATAATAGCTAGCAATGGGTCTTTTCATGATATCAAAAGTGACTACTAAAGTCAGCCAAACTCAGTCTGCCTAATGGAAGGGTCAAGTTGCTTGCCTGGGACTTGAAAGGGAGGGTGAAAAATTGAGTTTGAATGTACGATTTGCATTCTCTTACAATTCGAAGCATGAATCCTCTGTCCCAGTTCTCTCCCACTATTTATTTTTTTATTCTGCCTGTCATGTGGAAATTCATTCCATTTGCTAAGGCAAAGCACTATGTGAAAAGAATCCAGCAAGCATCAGGCCTGGGCAAAGACTGCAATGCAGTGCAATTTCAATATGGTAGAATCAGAACATGGTAGAATTCTGTTATTCTGTTAATTCTACCACATGGGTTTATCCAGTCTCTAGGTCACAATAGCTCAGTCATATTTTGCCAACCCATTGATAAGTTCGATTCTCACCGGCTCAAAGTTGACTAGTCTACCATCCCTTCTGAGGTCAGTAAAATCAGTGCCCAGATTGTTGGGGAGCAATATGCCCATTCTGTAAACCGTTTAGGGGTGTAAAGCACTGTGAAGCAGTATATAAGTGCTATTGCTATAATGCAAACAATGTTATTAGAAGTTCAGATTCAGATCAATTCAATTTAGTTCAAAACTCCCCATCATGTCTTATTACTTGAGGACAGGAATGGCAGAATTACCCTGTTTCATTTGAGTCATTTTCATCATGCTATTCTCTTCTTACATCACCCTATTTATGTAAAGTTAAATAAAAATGTCTTTTCTAAATATATTTTTATTTAAAAGTACAAAGTGTTATTATTAGTGGTAGGGAAATGAAAAACAATGTGAGGCATATAGTTGATGTGTTGGAGTTTTTGGAAAGGAACAACCAGATCCCTGCGGCGCTAATTTTTCTAGATGCTGAAAAAGCTTTTGATCAATTGAATTGGCAATTTTTGATGAAAGTTTTAGATAAAATGAATTTTGGGGATAAATTTCTGCAACCAATTAGGGCATTATATCAAAAACAAACTGCCCGAATAATAGTTAACAATAGTTTGACTGAAGTATGTAATATTGAGAAGGGCACAAGACAAGGGTGTCCGTTATCACCTTTATTATTTGTTTTAACATTGGAGATATTATTGGTAAAAATACGGAATTCGGAAAGAATTAAGGGTATACAAATTAGAGATCAGGATTATAGACTGAGAGCGTTCGCAGATGATCTGGTTGTTACGGTGACCCAGCCGGAAAACTCTGTTGTGGACCTGATGGAGATAATAATGCAATATGGGAAGGTTTCTGGATTTAAAGTTAATGCACAAAAAACTAAAATTCTGGCCAAAAATATGACAGTATCGCAAAAGGCCCTTTTAGAAGGATTAACTGGATTTGAGATTGTTAAAAGGATCAAATATTTGGGGGTGTTTTTGTCACCCTCTAATACAAAGTTATATAAAAATAACTATGAAAAGTTATGGGGAAAAATTCAAAAAGAAATGGAGAATTGGGAAAAATTGCAACTGTCTTTGCTGGGAAGAATTGCAGCAGTGAAAATGAATGTCCTGCCTAAATTTCTATTTTTATTTCAAATGATACCGGTCCTTAAAAAAGATTCTAATTTGGAAGAATGGCAACGGGGTATCAATAAATTTGTTTGGGCAGGGAAAAGGCCATGAGTTAAACTTAAGATTATGCAGGATATTCGTGAAAGAGGTGGCCTTAAAATGCCTAATCTTAAATTATATTATGAAGCTGCTGCGTTATCAGGAATAAGTGACTGGATTAATTTGACACAAGAGAGATTATTAAATCTTGAGGGCCATGACTTGTTATTTGGCTGGCATGCATATTTGTTGTATGATAAGAAGGTAGATAATGTGTTTTAAGTGCATATTTTAAGACAGGCACTGTTGAGAGTTTGGAAGAAGTATAGACATAAGTTAGATTACAAGATGCCGTTGTGGGCAATTCCAAAACACGTAATAGAAAACATAAATGTTGGTTTCAAACATGATACGACTACGTATAAGGAGATTTTAAGCTTGGAAAGAAATGTCTGGTGTTTAAAACCGTATAACCTCTTGCGAGATGAGAAGATTGTTCAAACTTGGTTTCAATATACTCAGTTACGGGCCAGGTGGAAAGAAGATCAGAAAATTGGTTTTGCAATGACTGACGAAAATTTGATAAAGCAAATTAGAAATCAGGGTCCAGCACATATCAAACGGATATATCTTGCATGGATAGAAATTGACTCAGAAACAGAACTTGTTAAAGATTGTATGATAAAATGGGCCCAGAATATCCAAGAAGTTATTACAATGGATACGTGGGAAAAGATCTGGGTGAGGAACGTAAAATTTACACAAGCTCAAAACTTAAGAGAGAACTTTTATAAAATGTTTTATAGATGGCATTTAGATCCTAAAAAGCTTGCAAGTATGTATCCGAACTATCAGCCAAAATGCTGGAGGTGTGGTGGCGAAGATGCAACATATTTTCACATATGGTGGACCTGCAAAAAGGTTAAGGTTTTTTGGATAAAAATTTGGTGGAATATGCAGAAGATCTTCAAGCAAAGGATAAAGTTTTGTCCGCAATTGTTTTTGTTGGGCATAATTACAGATGCTACTGTTGTGGACACTAAGTTGATGTTGAATTTAATTACAGCAGCAAGACTTTTAATAGGTCAATATTGGAAGAAGGAGGAACTGCCGACTATAGAGGAATGGACTCTAAAGGTTTCTGACATGGCGGAAATGGCAAAGATCTCGGCTTATTTGAAAGATCATTCGCAAGAACGTTATATCACGGAGTGGAAAAAATGGATTGATTATATCCAGAACAAATATGGGACTAAAAAGTTTCATTTAGCATTTGAATAGGTCTTCCTTTCTTTTTTCTTTTTTCTTTCTTTTTATATGTAATATTAATATTGCTTGTAGTTATCTTATATGAGCTAGAGAGATAGATTTAAGAGTTTATTGTTGTTAGCATATGGATGTTTATGATTGTTCTTTGTTTTTATACCTTGTACTTAGCTCTGGGAAGTGGGGGGGGAGGGGGAAATGGGGGGGAGGGGCAGGGAGGGATAGGTAGGGGTGGGGGGAGGGGGGATTGTTAAAGATAAAATGTACTCTAAAACTTTTCAATAAAAAAAAAGTACAAAGGAAGAATTGCATGGCAAAATTGGCACAGCATCTCAAGAGATACCAATAGAGGGTTTTTTTCCAGATTTTCAGAAATGTCTATTGTTTCATTCCCTGGATCTCTTTTAAGAATTGTGATTTCCTTCCGGATAAATCAACATACTTTTGTGCACTCAGCATGTCTCTTTATAAACTAACTGATATCTTTTAAAAGTTCAGACTTTGCTTCTTCTGGTCTTTAAAAAATAGTATTTCTTCTACTGTAGGTGAATGGAAATGGCTCAGTCACACAGTATGACATCTAAAACCAACGGTCTTTTTCAGTGTCACTTTTCCAGTTCTGGCTGACCTTCAGGGTAGGAGAGCTTTTAAATTCTTAACATTCATAGCATAGAGCTTTTGAAATCCAGTAGTATTTCATATTTTAAATACCTTCACCCTCTTTTTTGTGACCACAACATCTGAATCAAACTACAAAATAAAAGGAAGTTTAAGGATGGCAAGGAACTATGGGAGAAAAGCAGGACTTTGATGATCAGAGAACCAAGTGCCTAGTTTTTCCATTTTTAAAAAGCAGCATATTTCTACCTTATCAAGTTCCTAAAACGAACAATTTAAACTTTTTTTCCAATGATATCTATAATTCTGATATTGGGGCAAATTGTTCCTCAAATTAATTCAGAGCTCAGTCATTATTCTGCAGTGCATGGAACAAACATTATCTTTTCCTCCAAAACAGAGAGATTTGTGTTTGGGTTATGTGAGATCTAGGACAACCTACATTAATCGATTCCTTTTTGACAGAGTCCAACCTCTGCCCGTCTGCAAGCTGCCAAAGATTAAATGAAAACTATGCTTTTTGAAATATATATTTGCTTTTTATCCTTTTTTATTACTTTATAAGTAACAACCCTTTCTGAAAAAAGTTTGAAATATGTAATAATAGCTCAAACTAGCTAGGGGTAGGCTTTCTAATGGCCCTGTTGAGCAGAACCACATGCTGTATTTATCTTACTCTTATATGTAAGTCTTAGGCTGAATCTTATGCACAACTTTACTTTATGAGTATCTAACTACTGCAATGCCAAATAAATGTTTTATTTTTTCCATTATACAGGCAGTAATCCTAGAAACCTTGGGCAACAGAGTAAGATCTGATTAGTGCTTGGATCCCAGGACTGGAGCCTAAACTGGAAAGTCAAAAATCAATTCCAGAAGGCAAGTAAATGACCTGTGCCCACTCACACCCAAAATGTACTTGCAAAGGCTACATCGAAATATCAGGGCTTATGTTAAGACCCACATACCTGCCGTGCAAACCGTTTGGTTCGTTTTCGATTTAGTCTATTGTGCAAACCCAGAACATAGGGTTAATTATACACACCCTGTGCAAACACATACACTGTGTCCACTGAGATTTTTATTCAAAGCAAGGCTAGCTATCCTTGTCATCCTGTGAACTTAATTACAGCTTCAGCAAAGAGGGAGTACTGTGAAGAGCATTGAAATTGCTCTCACCTGCTTTTCAATAGAGTACAGCTTTCACCTGCACCTCGTGCGGCCCCACCCCAGAAGTACAGACCACGCCCCTCCTCAGAAAGCGTTCTGATAGGCCAAAAGCTATAAGAAGGAGGACCTTCTGGGAGATCCGAGCCAAGTACAGCGCTGGGCGAACCCGCCCTTTTTTTTTTGCCGGCTCCCGCCTTTCCAGATTGGAAAATAATAAAAGAAGAAGAAAAAAGTCCTCAGCGGCAATTTGTACAAGATGCCTCCCTCTTCTCCCGAAAGCCAGTAGCAGCAAGGCGATCGGCGGAGGCGAATGTAAGATTTGAGATCCCTCCGCCGAGCCCTAGCAATTAAAAAAAAAGGAGGAAAGAAAAAAAGCGGAGGGGGGGGGAAATAAAGCGAACGTGAGAGTCACGTGATCTACCCTCCCTCCCCGCCCATTTCTGTCTTTAGCCAATGAGCGTGAAGACGGCCGAGCGGAGGCTATATAATCGAGGTAGCGTCACAAAAACCGCCCACGATCCGTGAAATCCATCTCGCTTTTTTTTTCTTTAATACCCGCTGCGCGGCTGCAGAGCTTCTGGGTGGGAGGGGTGGGGGGAGAGCGTCAGAGAGGCCGAGTTGCTCCGTCGACGGCGGCCGCGGAAGGGCGGGACGGCGGCCGCCTCGTTCGCTCTCCTGTTACCCGGCTGTCCTCGCCGGGTACCGTTACAGTCCCACTCCCCCTCTCGGGCCAGGTCAGTATCTCTGGGGCTGGAGCACCGCGGGTGATCCTGGGTAGCGGCCGCTGCCATCTCTCGGCTCCGGTTTTTCGGGCCCCGGGCGGAGGAGTGCGCGCGGACTGGGCGCGGGAGGAGTGATGCTGCTGCCGAGGCTGTAGGGCAGCTGCCTCCCCTTGGTACAGGCGGAAAGGCCCCGGAAGAGACCGGGATCCCTTGCAGGAGGACGCGGGCGTAGTTTCGGCAACAGACCCGAGTTCACGCGTCTCCTAGGGAGCCCCCGAAAGAAAGGCGTAAACGGGCATGCAAAAAAAAAACAACATGCATCCCTGAGTCCTCCTTGAAGGTGACATTTCGGGATCTACCAAAAGCAGGACCGGTGTTTTGCCTTCAGAAAGCCTTGGTTCACTGTGCGGCATCTCTAGGTCGTGGGAAAGAGAATATTACATCCTTTGGGTCAAGCTTTGCTCCTGGTTTGCATCCATATGGTTTGCATAGTAAGAGTAGGGACTGGAAAGCTCCAGCCTATCTGTAGGGCCTGTTGAGCAAAATGGGCCATATCTTAAGTGCGAGTTCTGAGTTCCATTAAGTGTTCCTGTACGTGTGTATATAATGTGCATGTACATATAAGCATATATTGAAAAATCTCAAGTTGAGAAAATTATATAGACGACAGTGGTGAAGATATTGTGAGAAAATGTTTTCTTGCAATATCTTCACCATTGCTGTCTATATCAGGGGTCCCCAACCCCCAGTCTGTGGACCAGTATTGGACTGCAGCATGCCGGCAACCAGTCCACACAAACAAGCAAAGCCCCATCTGTGAGATGCAGGCAGCACACACAAGCAGGCACTCCCGGGTCTGCAGAAAAACCTTTTTCCATGGAACTGGTCCCTGGTGCCCAAAAGGTTATGGACCTCTGGACTATATAATTGTTTTAGTCTCATCTCTTCATAGCCTGTGGTATTCTCTACAGTTTACTTCTCCCAGTACTAATCCAACTCAATTCTTTTCTAAGCTTTCAAACTCAAACATAGACAGCCAGCTATTTCCATCTGCTGGAGTTGTGCTGTATACATCTATTGAGTTAATAATATTGAAGTAGGCATATGTTGCTTTTTAATTGTTTTTGTTTTGAATGCAAAAGAATAAAACTAATATCATTGTATTTATTAGAAGAAATGCTGCCTTTCTCCCTGGGGACACCTCTAGTATAAATAAAGCGCTTAATTGATTAGCAGATCATTGCATAAACTATTCAGTTTATTTTCTCCTGCCTTGTATTCAGAAGAACTCACTTGTGCAGCCCTTTTTCTTTAAACCACTAGCTGCAATATGGAGAATTATTAACAGGACTGACAGAATCCTGGGAAAGATATAGTTAAAATCTCCTGTTAGTTTGTTCCTAGTATAAGGGCATTCTTTTGTGGCTAAACAGCTGGTGTGGTCTTGCCAGGTTTGTGATTGACCCCCTTTTATCTCATGAATATGCAAAGAACTTGGAAAATAGGATATATGTCTTGTAACTGGATTGACCATATTCAAATAAGGAAAATCAGGACATGTAAGAAGGGACTCTTGAAAACACCAAACTCTGGGAGAGGTAGTGATAAACTGTTCTTCACCTAAGAAGCCTCATTCTTTCTGTGATGTTCATATATGTTCAGGAAGATTGAGGCATACTTGTCATTTTCAGTACTAATACTTGTTTAATATGGACATATGGTTTTGATCTGGTCGGAATATGTCCTGTTTGTCTCTTTACTAATCTCTGTTAGATCAATGAAGCTGGAGAAATCTTGAACATCTTAGTTTGTAGAAAATACTAAAGTGAAAACTCTATATTACGCTGTTCAGAGCAGCTGCATACCTTTTGATGGTGGCTTCAAATAATTGAAGCTGGTGCTTAGCGGATTAAAATATTCCTCCAGCCTCATTTCAAAACAATGTATATGCCTGTCGGCTGATAGCAGGTGGGTCTTGTGTGAACTGGATGCTATGTTGCAAAGCAAGTGTGATTGAGATCTGCTCTGTGTTCGGCTGTAGAAAGCTTAGATAGTGCTGGTTAAGAAATGGCTATGCTGCAAGTTGCTTCTTAATGTTTGTCACTACAAACAAAACTGCTTGTATTTCTGTCTTTCTTTTTCCTGTCCCCCTTCAATGTTGGAGACTTCTTCTTCCTCCTTTAATAAATCTGTCCTGTTCCTTGCTATCCCTGGGCTACTGCTTTGTGGATGTTGGCGGCTTCTTGTTGTGACAGGAGAATGTGTGTGTGTCCTGGGCCCAGGAGAATTGGTAGGTATTTTTTTGCTCCTATTATCTGATGAATAGAATTTTAGGGGTGGGTAAAAGGTTAATGAGGGAGTGTATTAAATAAGTATTACTGTAGATGACTTCTGGAATTGTTGGCTGTGAATTCTTGGAATTGAAGTCTTAACATTTCTGAAAAATACCAATTTTGAAAAAGGTGCTGTAATTATTGTCTTTAAATGCTTCTTTAAGCTTAAATCAGTATTTTCCTACTGTATACTCTTACAAATAAACTTACCTTGGATTTCGATGTCACAGACATCAGCTTCACTGTACAGTAAAAACAGATTTCACACAATACATTAAACAATTTGTTTAAATGCATGAACTCAGTATGGTGCTTTGTGAAATATGCTTTATGATTTCACATTATAGGTAGACCTAACAATTACGGTTTATTCAACTGATTATGGTTTTAAAAAATCCTTAGGATGTGTGTACCCAGCCATCATATATGTGTTGAATATGGGTTGAATAAATTTACTCATTTGTACAAATGCATTGCTCATAAGCATCCCAAGTATCTAGAATATCATATAAAGATAAATTCTATTGTTACTACCTTCATTCTTGGTTTTTTGAATACTCTCAGGTTTAATTTTAACTTGCTTCAGTTACTGGAGTAAATTGGCCATGTCACTGATATATTTCCCCCTTGCCTCCTCACCCCATCCCTGTTTTCCACCTTGTACCACACTCCTGGTATGATATTCTATCTGATTCAGTGCTGAGACTTACTTGGAAAGTGAAATATTGGTCAAGGTAACCATAAGTGACACTATATATCAGGCTTTCAAATTGTTTTATTGATAGTCACAAGTTATCAGCTGCTTAAAATTGATATGTTTGTCTGGGGACCTGACAGTAAACAAGTAAAAAACAATAGCACTTAGACTTAAATGCCGCTTCATAGTGCTTTATAGCCCTCTCTAAGCGGTTTATAGAGTCAGCATATGTCCCCCCAACAACCTCGGAAGGATGGAAAGCTGAGTCTGGCAGTCAGCAGAATTAGCCTGCAATACTGCATTCTAACCAGTGAAACTGAGGAATTAAAAGAACTTGAACCTGGTCACTTGTTGGCAATTTCTAGAACTGTCTGACTTGATTTATTTCTGTCTTTCATCTATTAAAGGTAGAAATTTTCAGAATTTGAAATTATATACATATTTAAATTGTGCAGTGAGAGAAGCTATCTCTGCTTCACCCCAAAAAGGCTCTCCACAGTAGCATATTACTATTGGCACTGTAAAAGTCAGTGTAGGGTATGATTGTAAGAAAAACAAAATAAAATAGGAACAATGGATCCATCTTGTGTCTTCCATTTATGGTTAAGGATTAAGGTAGCAAAAAGTGTCTTGACCTTTGAGAAAGACTGACAGGTAAACAAAACACTGAGCAAACTATGTGCGACCAAAAATATAGGAATACAGAAGCAAGCAATAGATACAGACCGCTCAGATTAAGACAGTTTAACTATTTTTTTTAAATTCTG
Source organism: Vipera berus (assembly GCF_964194415.1). Classification (NCBI taxonomy): domain Eukaryota; kingdom Metazoa; phylum Chordata; class Lepidosauria; order Squamata; family Viperidae; genus Vipera; species Vipera berus. Next base: position 191,050,263 of record NC_138204.1, read on the forward strand.
TATGACTGAAGTTCTTGAAAAGCTGTCAGCTGAAACTGGATTAGATCTGTGGCTCCCAAACTGACACCCAGATTATTACAATAATTTCACAGGCACTAGGATATTTTACTACTTAGTAAACTGAATTGTCCCAATGTCTTTGGGGTGCTATGGAGCATGTGTCAGGATTGATAGGGTGCAGTGAGAAAATTACATTAAGGGCACTATGAAGCAAGAAAGTTTAGGCTAGATGTTAGTTCTAGCATACAGTCATGTACTCCATACTAATTCTGAAGTTGCTGCTGCTGTCATAGACCACTAACTCTGTAATAGTAGATAGTTGCTGAAAACTACCTACAAAATGGTGACTTAATTATTTTTCTGATTTGCTTGAAGACTATTAATGACTAAGTAATTGTTTAAAACAATCTGTTGGAAGTTTTGTAATTCCAAACAGTAGTCTGCTGTACATGATTGTTGTTATACACAATAAGTATCCATTGTAAATGGTGAACTTAGAGCTGGATTTACTGGTGGGTAATGCAAAGATGATATTTGCCTGTTCCCCTCAAATTTTGGTCGCCATGATATAAAAAAAGATGTTGAGACTTTAGAAAGGGTGCAGAAAAGAGCAACAAAGATGATTAGGGGACCGAAGACTAAAACATATGAAGAACAGTTGCAGGAATTGGGTATGTCTAGTTTAATGAAAAGGACTTGGGGCGACATAGTAATGTCCCAATATCTAAGGGCTACCACAAAGAAGAGGGGGTCAACTTATTTTCCAAAGCACATGAAGGCAGAACAAGAAGCAATGGATGGAAACTAATAAAGAAAAGAACCAACGTAGAACTAAGGAAAAATTTCCTGACAGAACAATTAATCAGAAGTTATGGGTGCTCCAACACTGGAGATTTTTAAGAAGAGATTGGACAACAATTTGTCTGAAATGTTATAGGGTTTCCTGTATTATTATTATTATTATTATTATTATTATTATTATTATTATTATTATTATTATTATTATTATTATTATTATTATTTAATAATTAATAATAATAATATTTATTATTATTATTATTATTATTATTATTATTATTATTATTATTATTATTATTATTATTATTATTATTATTATTTCAGTTTATATACCGCCCTACTCCCGAAGGACTCAGGGCGGTTTACAAGGCAAAATTTAAAAACAATACAATATAAAATTAAAATTAAATTAAATTAAGTCTAGCCCCAAAAAATTAAAATCACAATTTAAAAACATTAAAACCCCTCAGTCCAGACCAGATAGCTCAAACAGCCAGGTCCAACTTCGTTATTCTATTCTGCTATTAAGTTTGTAAAATTTTAGGGAAAGCATATCAGAGAAAACAGATTACAATAATTAACACAAATAACAAATGTGGCCAATTTCCTTTATATGGCAGTCCAAATCCTTACATGTATAGAGATTAGAATCTTTTTAATGACAGGATTTTAGTTGTGGTTGTTTTGGGGCTTCAGCTTTTGAGATGACTTTTGTTCTCCCAACTTGAAGCTTCAATTAAATTAAATAATGCTATTTGTAATTCTCTACTAGTATGATAGGGTGAATTGAGATATAAATAAAAGATTAAAATCTTAGATTAATACTTTAAAATATTCTTGCTTCCTGCAAGTATCTGTTGAATTAGCAAAGCTGTACACATTAAAGAGGTATTTAAATAAAAGTATATGTGTACATGATACGATGTATATATGCTTTTTTAATGAAATGGCCATCCTAAGTTTTCATTGTCTTGTGTTTTCTTCCAGCAATTCCAGTCAAAAGCTCCAGACTACCATTGTTCTCTGATGCCATGCCCGCACCAGCTCAGCTACTACTCCCATTAATTCGCAACTGTGAGATTGGCAGGATATACAGTACTGCATGTTACTGTCACCACAAGCATCTATGTTGCTTGTCCCCTCCTTTAACTCACAAGCACTTGAGATATGTTCCTCAGAAGAAGATTGCAACGCTCTGCAGACCAAAGGAAAACTTCAGTCAGTTTATTCATGCAAGAAACTATGTCTCCACACCACAGCGATTTTACCTCACGCCTCCACAAGTCAACAGCATCCTCAAGGCAAATGAATATAGTTTCAAAGTACCAGAGTTTGATGGCAAAAATGTAAGTTCTGTTCTTGGCTTTGACAGCAACCAGCTGCCAGCCAATGCTCCCATAGAGGATCGAAGAAGTGCAGCGACTTGTTTACAGACAAGAGGCATGCTTCTGGGTGTATTTGATGGCCACGCAGGATGTGCATGTGCCCAGGCTGTCAGTGAGAGATTGTTTTATTATATAGCTGTTTCTTTGTTGCCTCACGAAACTTTACTTGAAATAGAAAATGCTGTAGAAAGTGGTAGGGCCCTATTACCCATCTTACAGTGGCATAAGCACCCTAATGACTATTTCAGTAAAGAAGCCTCTAAATTATACTTCAACAGCTTGCGAACTTACTGGCAAGAACTCATAGATCTTAACTCTGGAGAAACAACAGATGTCAAAGAAGCTTTAATTAATGCATTTAAGAGACTTGACAATGACATTTCTTTGGAAGCACAAGTTGGAGATCCAAATTCTTTTCTTAACTATTTAGTATTGCGTGTAGCTTTTTCTGGTGCAACTGCTTGTGTGGCTCATGTAGATGGTGTTGATTTGCATGTTGCCAATACTGGTGATAGTAGAGCCATGCTTGGTGTCCAAGAAGAGGATGGCTCTTGGACTGCTGTTGCTTTGTCTCATGATCATAATTCACACAATGAAAGTGAAATTGAACGACTTAAGATGGAACATCCAAAGTCTGAAGAAAAGAGTGTTGTCAAACAAGATCGGCTTTTGGGTTTACTTATGCCTTTCCGAGCTTTTGGTGATGTCAAATTTAAGTGGAGCATTGACCTTCAGAAGAGAGTAATAGAATCTGGCCCTGATCAACTCAATGATAATGAATATACAAAGTTTATTCCACCAAACTATCATACTCCTCCATATCTCACGGCTGAGCCTGAAGTGATACACCACAAATTGAGACCTCAGGACAAATTCCTGATATTGGCAACCGATGGTTTGTGGGAAACCATGCACAGGCAGGATGTAGTTAGAATTGTAGGTGAGTATCTTACAGGTGTTCATCATCAGGAGCCAATAGCTGTTGGTGGTTACAAGGTAACATTGGGACAGATGCATGGACTTCTTACTGAAAGGAGAGCCCGTGTCTCTTCAGCCTTTGAAGATCAGAACGCTGCTACTCATTTGATACGCCATGCTGTAGGAAATAATGAATTTGGCACTGTTGATCATGAACGCCTTTCTAAGATGCTCAGTCTTCCAGAAGAATTGGCTCGGATGTACAGGGATGATATCACAATTATAGTAGTACAGTTCAATTCCCATGTTGTTGGTGCATGTCAAAATGAAGAATTCTGAATTGAAGTGGCAAACTAAACTTCACAGAACAAAATGAAAAAAATGGCCAGTATTGAGTGCATCATAGTAAAACACTTTATTATCAGGTCATTGGAATTATAACTGGAGCAAATATAATTTGCAAAAACCTTGGACAATGGTCAAAATGTTACTTATCTGATTTAAACTACCAGGAGAACAAAACAACTTTGCACTAAGTATATTTGCTTGAACAATGGCTTGTAATTTGGGATTATTTGATAGAAGTAAATCTTCATATGCGTCAGCGCAATGCCCTTCAGGGCAAAAATAGTGTATTTATCACATGTAAATTCCAATGTAGGTAGGTATTAAGTTGCTTTAGAAAACTTTGGATGATAATTTGATCATAAAATTGAACTTTGAAGAGGGCTGTTGACTTTTATACCTACAAAGTAGCTGTTGGGTCTTTCCTTCAGGAAAGGAAGGGAATGTATTTTTAAACAGACAGTAGATGTCTTGAAATTATATCTAACTATCTTATCTTGGGTAGTGATATATCTGTTGAAACACATGCCTGGAATATTGATGTTAAAAGTCCAAGTTTAAGCCATAAATATCCTAAGCCTATCCAGAAGTATTAGAAATTGAAGACCATTTTGCATCAAAAACTAATATATTTTGCACAGTTCAAAGGGCAATAAATTATTAGAAGGTTAGATAACTAAATGGAAAAGTGCAAACCCCCTCCCCCCCAAATCCCTTGGCTTATGTTATAAATTTAAAATTCTACTTTTGTGAATCTTGACTTTCAGTCAGAATCATACCAAATCTATTTCTGCTCATCTTGAGTTCCGTGTTGTACTTAGACAAATGGTAGTGACGGTAAATTTGTGCGGTCACATGTTTATAGTCTGAATTAAAGTTTGGTCTTCTGGATGTGTTAAGTATTACAAAGCAAACAAATGTACCTGTATTGTTTGGTTGCCATGGTGACTTGAAGAAAACCATGTAATAAAAATTGTAAATAGAAATAGTGGCAGAGAAGAATCTGCATGCTATATGCTTAATTCCACTGGCAGTGCAACATCAACTCCTTTCAATTTTATTACTGGTATGTAAACTTGCTAACATCCCAGATCTCTTCCTAATGTTGCATGACTGATCTCTGAAGTATATGCCATATAATGGTATATTTGGAAATGGCAGGTAAATTTAAAAAATTTCCTTAGCAATTACAATTTGAATGGTTTTAATTTAATGTCAGACTCAAGGCTTCACAAATGTCACTTGCCTTATAATAATGAACTTGTTTTTATTTACTTCATAAAAAGACAGTATAACTATATGAATCATTGCTTAATATTTTTCTCAAGTTCATATCTATATTTGAGGCATTTGCAAATAAACATTAATATCTGCTTCTCTGTTTAAATATCTTGTATGTATTCCACTTGAACTGCATTTGACTTTCCATCACATATGTGATTGTTTAAGCTGACACATTTTAGAAAATGTCAGTGCTCTTCACAGCATAGATATATAAAAAGAAAAAAGAACAATGAGCTAACTGTCCTTAGTAAATCAGTACTATGTGTATGAATGTTTCCAGCACTTAGGTTTTGTAACACTAAAGCTCTCTTAGCTCTTTACTGTACACTAAAAGTCATATTTGTCTAAAGATTGCAAGTATTGAAATGCAAAGACATACAATATGTAATTGCATCACTTTCCTAAATGGATATTCTTTATAAATTTATCTTGATGGAAAATTCCTATCTGCAGCCTTAAAAAGGGGATGGTCTTCTCTTTCTGTGTCCAAAGAAGTGACTGTTCTAGCTTTTGTTTATATTACTCATCTAATTTTATTTTTTATTGTATTAATGACAAAACTGAGCAGTTTAACATATCACCTTTATAAATGGAGTAGAATTGTTAAAACCATATTTTATGTTACATTGTTCATTTTCTTAGATATTGTGACATCTATAATACATGTCAATGTATCTTTGTGGCTTGGTTCTAGTTAAAATGAATGGTATTGAGTCCTGGCCCTGTGTATTCAGCATTTTGGGGAGAGTTGGTCTTGTATGTACAGATATGAACATAAGAATTAACTTTTAAGTTCTCAGAATACGTTTGCATTGTAGAAGGAGGGGAAATGGCTTTTTCAACACCACACGATATAGTCAAAGAACAAATAACTTTTTGGTAAATTTCAATAAAAACAATTATTGGAAACATGCATTAGAGTCTTTGAAAAGTTGTCTTGGCTTTATTTTCCTGAATTCATATTTCATATTTGATTGTTAGACTATGTTTAATAATAAAATCACTGTTATACATGAAAATATTTGAAATGAAACAGCCTTTCCCAAGGGAGCTCACAACTGGAGCAAATGAGTAGCATCAGACCAAATGGATCACAATATTTGAATGTATTCTACTTCACAAATGTGATTTTGTATTATCTTCCAGCTGATTAGAAGTATTCTTGACTTCCATTTTTTTAGTGAACAGAAGAGCTCAGTTGAATATAGCCATCTACAGCATTCTCCAGTTTTCTTTTATTTTAGCATATGCTTTTACCTGATCCATTATACAGCAACTATAGAGTGCTGGATTATTTAAATCCCTTTAGTTTCCAACCAATGAGTAACTATTATCTTTTCAATGATTTGAGTTAGTCTCATTTATTGGCCTTTGCATTATTGGCAACTTAAAAAAAAACTGGTTCCGGTTGAAATTTGGGAAAGAAAATCCTTAAAACCAGCCATCCTCTTGTTCCAAATTCAGATGTTAAGAATTGTTTTCTTAAATTGCTGGAAATTAGGAACCTGGGCTTTTGGATCAGTTCTAGCACAGAGTAACCTTACAGAATAGGCAAAGTTTTTGAGAAAATAAAAATAAAAATAAGACAAAGGGGCAAAATGTGTAAATCTTAAAAGCTTAGGCAGCCTTGCTATTATTGCTTCTCTACCACTAAAAGAAAAATGTATTCTGTTTCAAGCAAAGGCCTATAACTGACATGTTTGTCTATTTTTACTCTACTAAAGTAGAACCTTTGGTTGACCTGAATTAAAATGTCTTGACCAGCATGCAGGAACAATATTGCATAAACATGTATTTTTTTTCTGCTAACTTTCCAGACAGGAATTTGGGCTAGGGTTTTATTAAGTTATATTTATTATTTGATTTCTGTCCTCCCCTTTATTATTTTATAAGCAATCCAAGGCAGCAAAAATATATATCAATTCTCTAAAAAATCTAGATACAAAATACCAGGAGTTATCTGATCTTGTTGACGTAACAATATAATACCTTTCAGCGTGACTGCCAATGTAGTTCTAAATTACTGCTCAAAATGCTAAAACAAATTGTGAAAATTTCAGATGGAAAAAGTAAATGCTACTGCTAAAAGATATGCTGTATATAATCTTTATCAGAAGAACATCATTTTATATTCAGGCATTTCTGCTAGTAACTGTTTAGAGTAATAATAATTCTATATACTATAATGAGACTTTTTTAGATGAGTTCCTAGGATCTATGCCAGGAATTAATAAGGCCATAAATTTATGTAATTACCATTTAAGCTGAAATATGCTTGAGGCTATTTCTTTCATAAGCAATATCAAATGTCAATTATGAAGTGAATAGTCTTGCATCTCTTGTGTTGGAATGTACCGTCATGATAGCAAGACTATTATTTGTTTTTATAGCAATATTGTTGGTTGGGGGAAAAAATTTGCACAATTATGCCAGATTAAAGAAACAACATATATAGTACTCTTGCTTCTAAATATGAAATAAAGAATGGTATAGAATAATGGCTTTTTATCAACTCTTTAGTGACTTCTAGGAATTCTGTAGGCCCTTATCAGGTGTCATTACTTGTGACTTTTCAGTGGCTTGTCAATTGGGTAGTCATTTTGAACAGCTCTGTAAAAATCAGTCTTCTTTTATGTTTCATTCTGCCAATAGTATAATTTCTCTTTTGATTTGGTTGCCAGATGTATTGGACAAATTAATCACTGAAAATGTAGTCATTTATAAAAATTGAAAGCATGGGCTTGCTATGATATAGGCTAAGAGGTAAAATTGTATTTACAATATTGTTTAATATTCAACACTAGTAGTTTTTCAGATGGTTTATAGTAAAAGTTAAATCCATACAAATAAGTTTCCATTTGTAATTATTGATTAAATGTTGTTGTAGTGAATCAGATATTGGGAAGGCAAAAAGATCTTCATATTTTGTTAAAATATATTCTAAAACATTTGGGATATTTCATTCTGTGGAGAACTTTGGCTACATCAAGCTTGCCATTGTAATTTTGAATGGTCACTGAATGGTTGTCAGTTGAGAAACTACCTGTATTGAATCAACTCTTAGACTTTATACCAAAGGGGACAGGCAATATGATTCTGTGTGTGCTAGATTTAATTATTCAAAAATTGATTTAGAATTTGAAGAAAATTATGTAAATTTGAGATTTTAACAGCTTGGTCAAAAAAATAGATAAAATTTAAAATGTTTAAAAATAAATATAATTTAGATATGGGTTTGAACTTTTAGTTTAGTTTTTAAATGTTTGTTATCTGTACATCCACATATAGTCTAGTACAGAGGTCCCCAGCCTTTTGGGCACCAGGGGCCGGCGCCATGGAGAAAGGTTTTTCCGTGGACCAGAAGGGGTGTGCTTTTGAATACTGTCGGCATCCCAAGGATGGAGCTTTGCTTGTTTGTGTGGCCTGCTTGCTGGCATGCTGCAGACCAGTGCTGGTCCAGGTACCAGGGGTTGGGGACCCCTGGTATAGTAGAATGTTTTCTTTAAAATAGGCTAGGTTTCTCTTTTAAGTCTTACACAATATAATTATGCTACTCTTTTAGTATATATGTAATATTACAAAGTAATGGTCTTTTATCTATCTGACTTTTAGCATTAGTTAAAAGATAGATAGATAGATAGATAGATAGATAGATAGATAGATAGATAGATAGATAGATAGATAGATAGATAGATAGGGATAATCAATAAAATATGCCAGAATAAAAGTATACTAAAAGGAAACTAAAACTTTTTATTGTGAATGACAGATGTGGCAAAATAAATTGGTTTATCTGTCAATTTATATTGATATATTTCATGTATATCATAGTAATACTTGTACTTTTTTTTTTTCTTTTAAAGCGATGCACCTTTAAGAAAAAGTAGTTATGGTTGGTTCATTGGAATTTCCCAGTTGGGCTCTGCCTTGTTGAAGAAAAGCTTAACCTGAATTTCCCATCCCCTTCTCAAAAATGTGTTTGAAATTGTTCTTCAATCAGCCTAAAGAGGAAGAAAATACAATTAAAATTATTGGGGCTCTCCTCTTTGTTATATTTTGATTGGTATTGTACAAAACAATAGAATACAATACCAAACAGCTACAAATCTGCAGTGTTTTGAAGAACTGATAGTTTGCAATTCAAGTAGTAAACTGGATTCTGTTCTGTCAATTGTCATGTGATGAGCTTGGCCAGATGGACGTCAAAAAGTGGAGCAGGAGGGGAAGGTTAGTGGGACTGACTGGCCAAGCACCTCGGCCAAAAGCTTTTCAATAGGTCTGTTTATGACTTGGGCATGGATGTGAGCTTGGCCCGTCTGCATTGCTGTTTCTCAGTATTTTCAGTTGTATTCTAGCCATAGCTTAATGCTGCCAAAGCTCTTTAAGGCTTTAGGGTGTGCTTGCACAATAAAAAGAAGAGCCTCCCCTTAATATAAGTCAATAGCACCTACAAACATTTATAAATTAGACTGCAGCTTCCCCATCTGAGAGTGATTCATAGTGATCTGGGTGCACCAGAATGTAATCCTGGGGATAAGATTAATCATGGTTTAAAATTCTACTTTTCTGCAATTCTGTCTGTGCCACTGCAACTTCATTCACAACCCATATCCTGGTTCTTTGAATTTGATAAGGTTGGGAAGCTATTCTTAGCTTTCATTAATATCTGGCTCAGGACTTTTAAGAGACGGAGACGGGTCATGACAGACTTACAACATACTGATGATATCAGACCTTGAACTCGTGGGCCACTTCACCTACATGTTAAAACAGGGATGAGAATGTTGAGCCCTTTTGTCCACAAATGAGGGACTGTGCATACAACTACCTCTACTCCCCTGTAGAAGGAGTAGAAGTGAAGAATACTGTGGTTGATAGTATTGAAAGGCACTGAGAGTTCAAGCAGTGACATCATCCTAACTGCCAAAGGTCATCAGGTCATCATGTTGCAGGCTCCATGCCATACCTGACGTGAAACCTGACTGCAACAGATCCAGATTGTTTTTGTTTTCCAAGACTTGTAATGGTTGTTCAGTTATCTTCTCAACCTTTCCAAGAAAGGGAATATCAGAGACTGGACAATAACTGTCCAGAAGAGATGGATCCAACAATGGTCTCTTGAGAAAGAGGAAACAATTGCTGCCTCCTGAGAGGCTGACACCTTGTTCTGCCAGGTGTCAGGGCAGTGATAGATGTCCAGACAATTGCTTCTTTTGGATCCAGAAACGAGCACACAATGATTAACTCAATAAAAACATTTAAACATTTAACTCAATAAAACATTTAAAAGCATGCATACAAAGTAAGCTGACACCCAAATCTCTTACAACCTATTAAGAACTCCTTAATAATGACAGCAGATATAGCCCAAGGATAGCCAGCCTCCACCGTACCTAATGCTAGTTTCTTTGCAGAGGTTCCCACAAATAAAAACTCCAAGGATTTTATCAAAACCTGGCACCACAGCTTCATGCCCTACTATGGTCATGAGACTGCAAGACTTGACCTTTACCGGGTGGCACACGAAACTGGGATGGGAACCAAAAGTCTGAGACTTTCACTTTTGCAGCTATGTGCAGATTTCCCCCCCCCCTTCTTTATTCAGCAAATGAGAGTGAAAAACAGGTTAGCTCAGAATGAGTTCTAAACTAGATTTTTCTTACTGTGAAGTAAAAATCAAAATAGGACACTAAACTCCTTGGCACAATGGCATTGCCATCTCACACCTAATTACAGGTCACCACTTGAACTACTTTTGCAATACAGGAAGGACCTGGGTCTAATAAACAGTGGACCAAACTTTGGGAGACTTTGTCCACTATCTCAGGAAATAACCTCACATGACTCTGCTTATGCTCTTCAACTTTGATTTATAGACCTGTCAAAATGAGAATTCTCATTATAAAGTTACATTTTCATCACCATTGTAATTTCAAAAGGTTGCTATACAAGGCAGTCACTAAACAAGGACTACCTGTACATGTTAGGTCAGCACACCATTAAATAAACCAGAGATGGTGGTACAAAGAAAACTTGACAATATGAAATCCTGGGAGGAAAAAAATAATTAGACTCTTTCCTCTGAGATGATTGGCAGGTTTTTGGCAGAAAAATTTGCAGAACCCATTTTTTGAGGTCTTAAGAATGAAGCAAACGTTTGGCCTCAATTCCTTCTACTGTTTGCCTGGATTGGACACTCTGAACTGTCTTCTTGACACCTGACAAGGTGGTCCTGCTTTTATCTATGTATTCTTGTCTTTCCAAAAATTCCTATGCACAAACAGATGGTGGATAGTTGCTTAGAAATTCTCCCCCACCAGCTTGCTCAGCATCCCTTTCCTCTGCATTTAGATCCTAATGGGCAGCTGATTGACACAGAACAGTCAAGCTGAAAAATGATATTTCATTTAAGCCCTGAGCTAAATATGGGTGACATTGCCCTGGGTCATATGCAACTGCAGCTTGTATACAAACTCTTGCTGTTACTAACGTGTCCAATATTCCCTATTGTTATTACAGAAAATTAGCCAAAGTATAAACAGAAGCCATAGGCAAATAACAAAGACAAGGTAAAGGAGGGATTTAAAATAAATTCTCCAAACCAAGCTTGATTCGTCATGATTTCATGGTTATGCCACACTGTATTCTTGGCAGCAATATTGAAGTCATCTGTTGTTATCTTTTTTCAGGGTTTGTTTTTGACTTAATTTTCCATTCACAAACTAACCAGATCCAGTACTGCTTAATTTACAAACCTTGTCAAAACTGGGCAGCTAACTGCTGAGAAAAAGGATAGATTTTATGTTGTGAAAAAGTGAATATTACAAAATCTGTCTAACATTAGTATGATTCATAATTCTTTAAATAGGCTCAAGAAATATATTTGACAATCTAAACTGCTAATTTATGGCCCTGTGACTACAGGTAGCTAAAAGCTCCACTTTAGGGTTTTAGAGCTTCCTCTGACTCTGCCTTTGGATTCTATTAACAGAACTCCTGAAAAATAGGAAAATATTTTTTGCACTTTTGAGGTAAGAAAAATGAAAAGAGTAAGAGGAATAATATAAGTACTAAATAAAACTAGTAAGTAAAAGTAAGTAGGAATAATGCAAAGAAAGCATCCTCACGAAACACAAGAAGTAGCCATTCTTATATGTGTCTCACAGTTATTTATCATTTCATCCATTGTGATCATTGGCTTTATAAAGCTATGAGATTCAAAGAAATATGAAAAACAGAGGAAGTAGTGCATCGTTAAGACATGACATCCCCAAGACATTCCCAAATTCCACAGTGTGAAAGTATTTATCTGATGTAGAAATAATAATAATAATAATAATAATAATAATAATAATAATAATAATAATAATAATTAATAATAATAATAATATAATTTCGAAGGGATCCTGGAGGTCATCTAGTCCAACCTCCTGCTCAGGCAGGAAACCCTATACCATTTCAGACAAATGGCTGTCCAGTCTCTTCTTAAAAACTTCCAGTGTTGGAGCATTCACCGCTTCTGGAGGCAGGTTGTTTCACTGGTTAATTGTTCTAACTGTCAGGAAGTTTCTCCTCAGTTCTAGGTTGCTTCTCTCCTTGATTAGTTTCCATCCATTGCTTCTTGTCTTGCCTTCAGGCGCTTTGGAGAATAGCTTGACTCCCTCTTCTTTGTGGCAGCCCTTGAGATATTGGAACACTGCTATCATGTCCCCACTTATCCTTCACTAAACTAGACATTCCAGCAACCATTCCTTATATGTTTTAGCTTCCAGTCCTCTAATCATCTTTGTTGCCCTTCTCTATACTCTTTCTAGAGTCTCAACATCTTTTTTACATTGTGGTGATCAAAACTGGATGCAGAATTCGAAGTGTGATCTTACCAAGACACTGTAAAGTGGTATTAGTACTTAACATGATCTTGGTTCTGTTAATGCAGCCTAGCACTGTGTTAGCTTTTTTGGCAGCTGCAGCACACTGCTGGCTCACATTTAAGTGATTGTCCACTAGGACTCTGAGATCTCTCTCACAGAGCAAGGTACCCCCTATACTATACCTATACTATCAACACTTAACAGAGATTCTTTTGCTATTCTAATTTTGTCATATAATCATAGTTTTCCCTATGAGGTAACTTTCTAGATTTTTTTGGAACTATATAAATAAAACGATAATAGAACTGATATTATGTAAACATTTATTTTTATTTCATTTAAGCCAGCAGATGTAATTTTAAGACATATATTTTAGGAATCTTTGAACCTCTTGGAAACAGCAAAATGTGGAAGAAGATTTTCCTGCTCTAGCTCAGGAAATAATAACTTAGCAATCCCCAGAGAAAACAAAAGTATGTACACCAAGAGGACAGATGCCTCTGTGAGACAAAACAAATCTTTGAGATGAAGTCAAACCTGTTCTGTGACTCAGAGTGGAACAAATTTGACCTCTCAAGGTGATAAAACTACAGTAATCAAAACAAAAATTCTAGGTAAGCAAGAATTTCTGTTTTGGGTATAAAATCCTCAAAAATACTTAATCCTAGAGAGGCTTTGATCTTGCTTTCCAAAGCAGATGCAAATTCTGCAGACCTGGCTTTAGAGAGATGTGTATGAAGGCAGAAAAACCATATCTATTAGCATCCTACATTTCCAATATTTTTTCAGTTTTTTTCTCCTTTAAGAATCAACTTTGGGGTCAGAGAAATCCATTAGGCAAAGATCTGGATATTAGATTTTCCTCAGGGATTAAAAACTAGAAATTGGAGATAACAGAATAACAAAGTTGTAAGGGACCTTGGGGTCTTCTAGTCCAACCCCCTGCTCAAGCAGGAAATCCTATACCATTTCAGACAAATGGTTGTCCGATCTCTTCTTAAAAATTTGCAGTGTTGGAACATTCACAACTTCTGGAGGCAAGTTGTTCCACTGATTAATCGTTCTAACAATCAGGAAATGTCTCCTTAGTTCTAGGTTGCTTCTCTCCTTGGTTAGTTTCCATCCGTTGCTTCTTGTCTTGCCTTCAGGTGCTTTGGAGAATAGCTTGACTCCCTCTTCTTTGTGGCAGCCCCTGAAATATTGGAACACAGCTATCATGTCACCCTCTAAGGCAGGCATGTCAAATTCATGACGTTGCATGACGTATTGCGACTTTTTCCCCATTGCCAGCAATAGGGTGGGCGCAGTTTTGGCATGATGCATCCAGCCTGCAGGCCGGCAGTTTGACATGCCTGCTCTAGGGCTTGTTTTCATTAAATTAGAAAATGTTTCCATTTCTCTTTTCAAAATCTTCTTTTGCTGATTCATTTGCAGTTCTAATTCTAGTCTTATAAAAATTTTCTCTTAATAATATATATTGCTGTCTTTTCTGTTTGTTTGTTTTTTGTTGTGTATATTATAGCTATACCTCTAAAGTATGCTTTGGGTGTATCCCATACCTTTTGTAATGTTGCATCTTCTTTTTTATTTTCTTTGAAGAAAAACTCCATTTCTTTTTTTGCTAGTTCTATAAATTCTCTTTCTTTTAATATAGATTGGTTCAAAGTCCATCTTGATCTTTTTGGTATTCTTCTCCATATCACTTTTAAGGGGTTGTGATCTGCCCATGTACCTGGTTCTATCTCAATTTCCTGCATACTTGTCCTCAGTTCAGATGTCATCCAAATCATGTTAATCCTGGACCAGGATTTATGACTGTTTGAATAAAATGTGTATTGTAATTTTCCTGGCTTGATTTCCCTCCAAACATCTTGTATTCCAATTTCTTCTATCATGTTAAAAAAAAGTCTTAGGTAATCTTTTTCTTCCACTTTTTCCTGCTTTGCTACTTTTATAGTCTAATGTCCCATCCACTATTGCATTGAAGTCTCCTACTAAGCAAACATTTTAATTCCCTCATTTCTGTTATTTTTCTATGGAGATTTTGATAAAATTCTTCCTGTTTATTATTTGGTGCATAGATTACTACCAACAATATTTGTTTTTGATGTAGGTATTTTCTACCATCACAATTCTTCCTTCTTCATCTGAATAAATCATTTTAGAATCTATTGTCTCTTTAATATATACAGCTACGCCTCTTTTTTCTGTTGTGCTGATGCATGGTAAAGTTTCCCAATTTTTGGATATTCCAACAGCTTGTAATATAGTCTTTTTATATGTGTCTCTTGCAGACAAATTATATCTGTATTTAGTTTCTGTAGCTTTCTAAAAAAATTGTTTCTTTTTGATGGGGAGTTTAGTCCATTTATGTTCACTGAAAAAATTCTGTTTCCTTTCGCCATTTCAATTATTTATATTTAGGTCTTGTCGATCTCGTGGTCCTCTGTTCTCTGGCAGTTCCTTCACTCCCTTGGTCAAGTTTTTCTTTCTGTTCTACTGTTTGTATAGTTGCTTCTTTAGTTGCTTCTTCTGTTTGTTTTTGATCTTTTCTCTCCTCTTGTCGATATTGCACTCCATCTAAGAATACTCAATTTCTTTCATCAAAGTCTTCTGCTTTCCAAACTGAGTCCAATCAGTATCTTACATTATTCCAGTTGGTTAAGATCCCTCTTGACATTAACCATCTGAAATTTATGCCTTTTGCAATTAGCTTTGTAGTTTGGAAGTGATATTGTCTTTGGGTATCTTTTACTCTCTTGGGGATCTGTTTTAACATCACGATTTCTTTATTCTTGTATTGTAATGGCTCATCTCTAACTTTTCTCAGTATTTCATCTCTTGTTGTTTTCTTTATAAATCTTACATGAACTTCTCTGGGTAGTTTATATTTCCTTGCGTAGCTTGAATTCATTCGAAATATTTCATCTATCTCCATTTGCATCTCTGCTCGGTCTGCTTTCAAAGCCTCTGCCAGAAGATCAATAATCACAACTGCTATATTTTCTTCTCTGTCTTCAGGAATGTTTTGAAATCTTTATTAGTGTTCCGCTTTCTCCATTTCTAAGATCACCACCACTCCTTCTAGATTTTGATTTGCTTGTTCTAATTTTTCATTTTCTTGTATTAGTACTTCCATTTTTTTTGCCAATATCATCTGATTTATTTTCCATTTTTAAGCACTGCTCAAAATGAGATGCAAACTACATTAAAATAAATTCAAGAATCAATACAAAAAAACAATGAAAAGACAAAAAGTAATTTTGATAAATTAAATGAACAAATGTCGGATATAAAGACACAATTTGAAGTTTAACAAATGATTGTTAAAAATGAACAAAAATTCAGAAAATGCCTCTGGAAGTGCATAGCTCAGTTCGCTGTCTTGTGGCAATGGAACATAAGAGATCATTGACTTACTATAGTGAGTAAAGAAAATGACCCTGATGGAGAAATGCAGAACTTGTTACTTAGGTAAAAGAGGCTGAAGCATTTCTCAACAAGAATAACAAGATAACCGTTGGAAGTGGATCAGCCAGGTGCCTCCCTAATTCACTGAATTATAAAAAGGAACAGGAGGCACAGCACAATTGCAAATTCTCTTGCTGTAACCAATTTCAATAAAAGTAGCACTAGCCTTCCTGTGGAGTTGTTGGTCTGGTCTATCTAGTGGGCTGCACACATCTGAAGACTTCTCTTCCATGCACTAAAATATGTGCCTGCCCTGTCTTCTGTCATAAGATGGAAAACACAACTTGCATGCTGAAACACCTTAGTCAAGCTTCAGGCTGCCTTAGGATGGGCTGGCCTTGAAATATAAACCACTTTTGGAAGACATTCTTCACAAAACAGCAGAATGACTTCATACCATAGTAAGCCACATTTACTACATACATTGCTTACTACATGTACACTTAGATGTTGGTTATAGGATTTCAGCTCTAACCCTAACCTTAATTAGGATTTTAGAGGAACAAGTGGTCTTATACATTCAATGCATTTCAATAGCACAGGGTTGGGACCATAGAGAGGGAGAAAGATTAGTCTTCCAGATTTATACAAGTATTGCAGTAAAAACAACAGCCAAGCACACCTAATTTCATCTTGATTTCTGGGCAGTGTCTGCAGAAAACCTTGGCAGGGTGTCTAGAGTCTAAGAGGAAGGACAGTCAGACAATAATATAATGACTGCATTGTTAAATTTGCTGCTGTCTTCATTTTGTTTTATGAGTTTTTATTAGTTATTTGCTTTTGATCTCTCACTTTCCTTTGTGATTAGTTCATCTCATATAACATCTGTTCTATATCTTATCAGAAAATAGAGATAATGCATGACAAAAACCTTTCTGTGAAAATAAAATATCTTTGGCAGGGGATCTGGTAGGGAGAGATAGTGCAGTTTTTCACTCACCTAAGCAGCAATCTGCTCACGTACAAAATAATGAATGATTCAGGGTGAAGTGCATCTACTCTGGAAAACAACTAGCTTCCTTGTTCCTGGCAGCTCTAATCCTCTTCAATCTAGTTTTCCATTTTCCCCTCCAAAACATTCCATAGCCCAGAAAATGGCAAGTTATGGTCAACTTTGGTATGTAATATTTTGTAACTTTTTTTTATTTCCAGATCACACTGCCAACATTTGCCTTTACTGCATTTTACTTAAAATAAATGCAATAGCATTTGTGTTTGGTTTCTAGTAATCTTGATAGATATATAGAGATGTAGACGTACAGAGAAGTAGAAAAATTCTGCCTTGGCCTTTCCAGTGACATCATGCAAATTCTTCTTTTCCTCCTTCTTTTCCTGCAAGGTGCAAGGTCTGCTTCTTGGATTATTTCACATGATCAGATACAGCAACCAGATACAGCTAGGTGATTTTCATAGCCATGCCATGTCCTGACATATCCTGCAGTTTAGGTCACTGCAGAGAAGCAACAAGTCTAATTACAGGCATGCAAATATACAATTTATAGTTTCATCCCAAACTGTTTTTTGTTTTCTTATCATACCTAGTTTGTGAGCATAGGCCAAGAAAATGTTTAATTGATGGACAGCAGTATTGATGACAGATGACATAAGGTGATTGGAGTGTTGATGGACCTCAGCAACATGGCTGCACATATCAGTATTTACTATGACAGCCTTATCTTCATTACTGGACACACTAATATGCTAATCAACATTTTCTCTACTCCAATGTTTTATTGTCCCGGCCTTCCTCCTCAATAGCTTGGCCAACGCAGGATCACATTTTACAAGAAGGTTGATAAGTCAGGGTCTGGGTCTTATTTTCTCTCCTGTGTATTTAATTCAGTGTTCCTGTGTGCTTCTAAGAGCAGCTTTGGGAGACTCTCTAAGACAGTAATGGCGAACCTTTTAGCGACCGAGTGCCCAAACTGCAACCCAAACCCACTTATTTATCGCAAAGTGCCAGGGTCGCATCAGAATTGTGATGCCCGCAGGGTGTGTGTGTGTGTGTCACTGCTCTAAGAGTTAAAAGAAACAGAGTAAATAAATTCCAAAATCCATGGCATCAGTATCAAAGCTGGACTTCTTTTAGGTTCTTTGTTTCATTTTTAACTTTGCAGTTCCACATAGCACTCTCTTTTCCTCTGTTGTTCGAATCTCTCATGCAGAGAGGAGTTCCTTTGATCTGCAATCATTGGCAGAGTCTGCAAACTCACATTCCAGATGGACTAACTTGATCTGGAGTGACTATTTCTGGCCCTTAATTCATCTGGGCCTTTGAACTGCTGATGCAATGAGAACAGTGATCTGGAAATCTTGCATGGAGTTATTAGTGGGCCGTATCTTGTTGCTATGGTGATGTGGCTGCACCAAATACTACTTCAATAGAAGAGCATACAATTCTTCCCTATTTATGTATTTGTTTGGGAGACAGGTTGTTTGCTCATTGGGAAAGCTTTAACGCTTTCTTATCATGTAACAACTATCCAATACCACAGCACAGTTTATGTCATGGAAATGTGACCAAGTTAGTTTATCTAATCCAAAGGTGTCAAACTGGTGACGTCACGTGACGTGTCGCAACATATCACAACTTTTTCCCCTTTGTTGGCAATGAGGTGGGTGCGGTTTTGGTGTGACGCATCCGGCCCCTGGGCCGGCAGTTTAATACCCCTGACTAATCCATCCTTTCTCAATCTGAAGTGCATGTGCTGGATAAGTGTTGGGGGAATGGTAGTTCACAGGTGTTTCAAGGTCACTAAGATGGAGAAATAAAACTGATCTCCATGACAGGAACTACTGTCAGCTATAGCAATAACTATTTTCTCTTACAAATACAATGACAGTATGAGGTGAATCCTACAGTTATTACCAAAGCATAGTCTCTGTTGGAAAAGGACAACAGCTTTAAGAGCCTCTAAACAGATGCAAATTTACTGGTTGAATGGATGATTTGTTGTATTTATATTACCTTAATTTATTTATTTATTTATTTTATTGAATTTGTATACCGCCCTATTCCCGTAGGACTCAGGGCAGTTTACAGGGCAGTTAAAACCATGAAATACAAAAATTAAAATCAATTAAAACAAATTAAATTCAAGCCCCAAGAGTAAATCTAAAACCCAGTTAATGATTATCCCAACATATGAATATGGAGCAGAGTCATGTATGATGTATTTATTCAATTTCTTTCTTTCTCGCAAAAGCTCTCTTCATTTTATTAAACAAAATCTGGGAGGTAGGAGTTCCCATACCTAAGCTAGAGTGGGACCTAAAACTGGGTCTCCTTGATCCTATTCTATATTCCTGATCCTTATCACTACATCACATTGATTTTCATATCAAAATTTCCACCAACACCCTACTGACATATATCTGAATATTAATGAGGTCCATAAAGTATAGTTCCTCCCTCCCAGACAGCCACATGATTTACATAAACTTTTCTAAGGAAAAAGCCTTTGGACATAATCTAATTGCATGAGATAATGACATCCACTTGGCTTCAAGAAGAGAAGCTAAATGGCCCATTAATTAACTTCATCTGATGACTCCTTCTTGTAACATCTTGAAAGAAGGAGAGGAAAAAACACCAAATTAATAATTTTCTCTATCATGCATGGCATTATATACCTCTAACAGTACACATTTACTCAGTGCTTTTTTTGTAAAAGAAAAAGGTGCCGGAACTCACACTCACATGTCATACTTGCCTACCCTACGAGGTTCTATCCAAAAAAGGTGCTAAAACTCCATTCTGAGCGTTCTATGAGAAAAAAAGCCCTGCATTTATTCATCTTTTTTCTGCACTAAAAAGCCTCAGACATTGTAAGCTTTCCTCATGAAAGTGTTGGCTCCTTTAATCTAATAAAGCCAATTCAATTTTCAGCATCTTTTCCCCAGATCTTCAAAGACCGGTTTTAAGCACCAAGGTAAACCATGGTTTTTCCTTTTGTTTTTGTTGGTTTTTTTTACTTAAGCAACAGTTACAGACTGATTTTACACAACATGTCAACTAATCAACTAAGTCTTACAAAGGATCATGAATGGCTTCACACAAGTGGAATTGGCTATGCCAACAGCATTGTGACTGAGGGCTTCATTGAATTGCTCAGTTGGCCATCAGAAGAATGGGCAGACAAGAATTTCTAGACAGCAAAATGGCTGACATCACCTCTATTAATCCTCCAATCACTATTGAAACAATATTACAGTTGGTGTTTTTTCTATTCCATTTCTAAAGTACATTTTTCTGTATTAGGTTGTCTATATTTTTATCTTTTTTAGGTAATGCACTTCAGTCTCTGTCAGTACGTTTCTTGTCTAATAAATAGAACACTAGTTCTAAATGTAGCGAAAACATTTTAGTTTTTATTATTATTTCTCTTACCCTGAGTTTCCCAATTTCCCTTGTATTTTAAAAATAAGTTTGAAAGGTTTCACCCTTAGCACTCAATAAGTTATACCATAGAATCCAAAAGGCAGAGATTAGCTTAGTTTGAGTCAACTCAGTACATGATGCTAAATGTAAGAATGAACCGTAAACTACCGGTAGCAGTACTAAAAAAAAATTCTTTTTTTTTTTTGGTCATATTTATGTAGTGCATATTGGTCCCTTCGAGAGTTGTATGCAATGAAATTTCATTTTAATATATGCTGATTAGTGTACATTTAAAGTGACATAAAGTTATTCTATTCAGTTCTGAACATAGTAACTGGTAATTGAGACCAAGATTCCAGATTAACTTTACCCAACAGGGCAGAGAATTGTATTTAGTTGTTCAGTTCCACAAACACCCATATATAATTCAGTTTACATTTAATAATGTGCACCTCTCTGAATGTTTCAGTAAAATCCACCAGTAAATTGAATTGGCCAGCTGATGGCACTATCCTGTCAGATAAACACACTTAGTCAGCCAAGGCATCATTTACTTTGCTATGAGCTCTTGCACAGATTTAAAAAATGCAAGCTACAGAACAGTGAAAATTATGTCCGGATCTTGTATGGCAAAGTTAAACAACATTGCTCTAAAACAGAACAGCTTCTTAATGGCTTATGGTTTTATGTATTGGAGACATCAAATATATTGCCATGAAATATTGTTATTTAGATACTGTTATGTACAGAGAGACCTGGCCATTCCTCCTTGTATAGGATAGTTGATGGGAAGATTGTTATCCTATGCTAATTATTTAAACAACATTTTATATCTATCTCCTAAAAGAATTTTCATAATTCCTAGACTCAATGCTCTGTCCTTCATTTACTCAAAGGAAGATTTTGTGATGCTCTTGTGGAAAAAAATTTCACATACTCTTATGCTGCTTTTTATTTGACAGGGAAATAATATTTTAGATAATAATAACATTAGAAGGGGAATGGCCTGGTAGGCAAATCTACTATTTCCCTTTCTAACCATGATACTGTGCAACTAACCTTACTGTGTAACTGCCTTCTAACTTGCTTTCTGACCAGTAACCATGATACTGTGCTATTGGTTAAATACTACAATTATATTAGATAATTGCACTTAGGTTGACTTCTCTATTCTAGTTTAACTACATGCTGAAATGTTTATTTTTAATAAATTATATGCAGTCTGTGCAGATGATGATGATGATGATGTGGTATATTATATATCATGTAGGTATTAGAGATTGGGCTATTCAATTCTTGTGCCATAAAATATGGGAAAGGTGACCATGTAGATACAGCCATCCAGTTTTCTAGGCAGTAATGCTGGTTTGCTAATGTTGCCTTCTGCAATTCTCTGACAATGTCTCATCCAGAACCAACCTAGTTTAGGGTCCTAGCCCAACCAATCTTGGCCTGATGCTGAAATCTATTGAGACAGTAGTTCCTTAGGTTAAGAATATAAGTTGGAATAATATATTATTAGAACTAACTGCACTGCAAAGCACTAAGTAAGCTTTTGAGTTCTCCAGAATTGTTCAAAATAATTTTAATCTGTACTTGAAGAAGAGTTCAAGTGCGGGTAAACTCAAAAACTGTCTTTCTTATTTATAATTTCCTCAGGAACTGGACATCAATCTTGCAATATGACATGAGCACCAATTAATATATAAAATAAGGTTCAAACCTCATTCCAAATTGCTAAAATCTCACCCAAAATCTTGCATGCTTTTGTGAGATTCTACCTGTGCACGTAACAAATGATTATAGATGTTTTGTTATTTTTCAAGTACTCTAACTCTTAAAGATCAGCAAGACAGTTATATAATTCTTGCTGAAACCTGCAGTTGGAATTGGAACCTACAATTGGAATCTGTACTCACACAACTCTCAGAGAAAAGGCAAGACATAAATGCAATGAATCTCCTCCTCCTCCTTGACATATATCCAATGGAAAGGCACATATACAATATTGGACAGCATGTGATTCAAGAAAGCAAAAAAAGCATATTTGTTACTGAGGTTACTGAGCAAGGTATCAATGACTGATTTCATGTGGTGTGCTCAATAATTGGCTATGAATTTGTGTTTGAATCCTCTCTACTAGAGATGGGAGGCTCAAAAACTAACCACCTATGAAGATGAATGCAGTCCACTAATTGTGTATGTGATCCTGCATAGACAAATGAAGAAACATCTTACTTGTTTTGTTGATTGGTTTAGGAAACCAAAGAAGATATTGAAGTCCTTGGTGTTCTCTGAACTTAGTTGTTTGTTTGCAGACAATTCATTACCCCACTAGGTAACACCAGGTGGTTGTGCTTTATTTCTAGAAGTGTAACAGCTACTATGTACAACAAACAGAACACTAATACAGTGCATCCATGAACACCAACTAGCAGTCAGAAGACAAAATGAAAAGTCATTTATTTGACAACACATGGACAGACTCATCCATAGTTTCAGCTGGGAAAAAGTGGGCATCCTAGATCAAACTAAATCCAAAATATTTGGGAATTCCTGGAAGTCTGGCATTCTGACAAATCAATCATTGTAGACACATAGACATATACTAGATTCAAAAGGAGCAATAACAAAGTTAAGAAGGAAGCAAAAACACATCCACTCCAGCAGTCAACATCTAGATAAGCAGTGATTAACAGTAGCCAAACACTCAAGTAGAAAACAATACTCCAATCAAGGAACTATAATGAGAAGAAAAAAACATATTCCCACCAAAACTGGCAGCTCAAGCTACTATATATAAACAGGGAGCAAATTCCATATTCATCTGCAAGCAAACAACCAAGCTCAGAGAGCACCAAGGACTCAACCCTGAGCTAGATATATTCTCTTCAAAGAAGATGTGCCAGGCATCTGACAGGTCATGATCTCCTGCTGCTGAGCTCTAGTGTTATAGAGCAGTCTTAAGGAAAATAAAATAAAAACTGAGTTGTCAGGTTGCAGAAAGTTAAAAACATACAAGTTGCTTGGCAAATCAACTTGAAAACAGCACGACTTGTTCACTGAAGCCTTGGTTTTACCACTGTAATTAATTTTGTTATAAGTGAAAGTTGCCACAGACATTAAACAGGCACCATTGCTTGTAAGGTGTAGAGTCATCTCCCAGGAACCAGAATTTTGTAGATGAAAAATATGCCCCTTTGTTCTCAAGGGCCAACCTCATTGCTAATGTGCCACTACACTTTCATTCTTTATCTGCTATCCACTGCCATTCTGCATTTCCTATTCTAAACTGTTAAAAAAGTAAAGGATTTGATTTGATTAAAAGGCCCATTACTAAATAGTTACATAGGAATGTATGTACTGGCCATTTCAATGGTTATAGAGTACAAACCCATTCAAAATGGCCATTACATGCATTCCTAGACATATACTTTAGAAAAAGAGACAGTCACAAAATATAATTAAGATATAAATTCAAGAGACAGTTTTCCGTATTCTGAGTAGCAGATCCTACTTGGAACTCTGTCTATAAGAACAATTAGACAATGAGGATACCTGATGGGCCTTACTCATGGCTGGCTTCCTGCTGTTGTGATTCAGGGTCAGCCTGTGGGTTCGGCAGTTGGGTCGGATGACTCAGATGAGGGGGAGGAGGGGGGTGTTGAAGAACTTGCTGATGATGGCTTTGAGGCTCCGCAGAGCCCCCAGCCAGGCCCCTCCCACCTGGTGGAGACCCAGCTGTGTGAGCCTGACAGCGTGGATGAAGATGACCCACAGCTGGCCCTGTTCAAGGACGCCCGACGCAGGAGGCAGTCAAGTAGGAGTAAACAGAGGAAGGCAATGGGGCTTCTCGGAAGGAGGGAGAGAGAAGCCACGCCCTGAACTCTTTATAAAGGACTTGTGTGGGGAGGGCTGGTTTGCTGAAAGCAACCGCTCAGATAGTGTTTCAAAGCTCCAGTATCTTGGTTCGTGTCTTGTTTGTTTTTGTAATAAATTTGGCAGACGTATTCCAGCCTCTTGCCGTCTGTAAAGGGGTTGCCTTTTCTGCAAGGCCGGTAGCAGGCTGGTACAGAACACCTGCTTGTGACCATGTCAAACCGAATCCTGCCAGCCTTGTCATTACTAGCCATTAAGTGAACCCTAAGGAATCACCAGCTATTGTTGAGTCAGCCGTCAAATGACATTAGTTTTAGCAATTAATTTTGTCTCATAGCAGAACAAAATTAACATATCCCAACACATATAGCATCTTTTCAAGAGTGAAGTGTCTTTTGGACAGTGTTGAGGATTTAGTAACCTGGTCCAGAAAACAGATTACAGCCAGCATGTAACTTTGCTTTCCTAATAATTTATATGATATGTGCTTCCTAATAATAATTTCCTAAAATTATTAGGAAACCATAAAGCCATCTACAGGCTGACTAAGAAAATCAGCAGCCCAGTCCGTCCCTGCTCAATTTTATTTTCCAAGAAAAATTCTGAACTTAATATCAAAGTTGGAAATATACAGGACTTGAAGATAAAAATGAAAGGGAAACAATACTGGACATAAGTACATGAGAGGAGAATTATGGTGGTTTGGTGAATATGAGCAAATAGTGCAGTTATAGATTCAAGGAAAGCAAATGCAACCCTAGGATGCATCAATAAAAATACAATGTCAAGGTTTTTCTTCTCTATTTGATGTTAGTTAGGCCTTTGCTTATTTCATATTATCCTAGCCTGCCACCTGCCTGAAGAAGTTAGTCTAGTTGTATTTGTAAAGCATTCCTGAACTTTCTCAAACTGAAAAATAATATGGATAGAATAAGGGTTGCTGGGTGAATCTACTGCACTGTATTATGTTTGTATGACTTGTGCCAACTTTCTGCAACTTGAAACTTTCCAGACACATTTGAGATCAACTCTCAACGTTTCTCACTAGTGTGGCCAACTGCTTTAAGACTGAATAGTTGAGATTTTTAGAAAAATGAGGCATACAGGCCAGACCCTTGATGTAACATGCACTTAGTTTTAATCATGATTGTCAGGATTGAAATGAACCTTTGCATGATTGGCAAACCTGCTCAAAGACTTTTCTACTTGCTCGTGTAAAAAAAAATCTATGGCAAATCTTTTGTGCAATACAAGGAAACTGGAGACTTAAGCGGTTGGGACATGTACGGACATTGGTGGCAAGAGTAGTTTTGCAAGGCCTCCTGCCTCTTTCATGTGCTTTCTGTAAGATAGCATAAAATTAATTTAAAAATCTGTAAATCTCTGTCAAACATGATCCATTAGATGAAAGAGAATTAGCTTTTGAAATTGTTTCTAAGGAGAAGAGAATTTCAATGGAACGCTCATAGGTGGAAACAAATGTTTTTACATTACTTCCATTTAAAGGCTGTCAAGAGGGCTGTGTGAATGCTGTGCAGTTTGTGATTCTTCACTTCTGTCTCCAGCAATCTGCAGCCAGTCCATCTGATTTCTCACACTTGGATGAATCTACAGGCATGTTTTCATCACAGAATGCATTTTGTTGAGGTTTTTTTTTTCAGATTGGAAAATATCAACAGCTAGACAGGCCTCTGAGTGATGGAAAACTGTATAACAGAAAACAGTGAGACTACTAATCATACCACCCACCACCACCAACAATAAATAATGTTCAAAAACACCACCCATGACAAGAGAAATTCAACAGGAATTTTCTGGGGCCCTGGGAATACAGTAGAGGGAGAAAAACAAGTCCCTTTCACAGAGAAAGCAGGACAATTTTCACTACATTGAGTCTCTCATCCAAGTCAGATACAGAGGTTAGAATTTGTTTTCAAAACAACCAGTTCTCACAATCCTCTTGACTATTGATTCTAGAGTTCACAGGATTAAGAATATATCTAAATATGAGCACAAACTGGGATTTTGCAAGTTGTTGACTAACCCATGTGGAAGACATTTGTGGTAGTACCCACCTGAATGAAAGTCTGGATGATATTGTCTGAATCAGATTGAAAAAATACACGTCCACACTCTTATAGACTGGCATGGGTTGAATAGTGGTAAGAATCAGGTTGAACATCATGGAAAGTGGTTTTTGTACAAATCATCCAAGAGGTTTCTTTGTTCCATGTTGTTTAAAGAGTGTTTGCAAAGACCTGTCACAGCATGCAAGAGGAATGGTTTCTGCTGCTTGTCCTGCTACAGTATAGTTTTGATTTGGGAACACACTGTGTTTATAGCTGTGAAAGTTCCCAAAGTTTAAAAATATTGAAAACAATCTTTAGTTATAAAACAATTATAACTATATAGTTGTAGAATAAAAACAATTAAACCTTCAGAAAAATAATGGCTAGGTTTGCGGTACTGGAGAAACACACTAAAGCATGACTTGTAAGGCAAATGTTTTCATCCAGAAAGAAAACATTCTCTACAGCTTGTAGATGTTGTGGATTAAATCCATTAAACTTCAATAACTAGGAATTGCAGAACTGAAATCTAACTCATCTGGGAGGCATCACATGGAGAAAATCTTTCCTCTTATAAAATAGATCAAAGCCTTTAGCTCTTATTGTTGAAAATTATTAGATTTCTCCACTATTTTCAACAGATCTGAACTGATCAGGGACATAGCTTAACTTAGGAGAAGGTGAAGCTTCGATCTGTGGTAGAATTTTGTTAAGGAATATTTCTGCTGTCAGGATTCAAGATGCTGTTTGGCCACTGACAATACTGCTAGATCTCCAGAAAGAAGAGTGGTATAGTAGCCTGCCTTAGCATAACCCAGCAGGCCTCATTAACCAAGCTATATAGTTAATGCCTCAGGATTTCTTACATCAAACAGCACCATTATTGGGAACTCTTGCCTGCTCTTTCACTCTCTGGTGGCAGCTGCTTCTGACATGGCACTGGACTCTCCAGGCAGGGGCAGTGGAGGCTTAGGCAAGGAAATTGGGAACGAAGGCTGTATCTTCCAGAGAAAAGGGAAGGAGGTAACTGAGGAGGGGAACCAGGTCAGGCTACCCAATTGTGAGGATCTCTCTGTCAGTCAAGGAGTAAGAAGACATCAGATAAACAAATGTCTGTGGAGATTCTCAATCATCCAGGTCATGGTTGTCCCAAAGTTACTTTTTCCAAAAGACAACTGGGCTTTCTTGGGGTTTTTTTTTCCTTTGAAAATATTTCACTTCTCACCCAAGAAACGTCTTCAGTTCTAAGAACTGAACTTCTTAAAACTGAAGAAGCTTCTAGGGCAGGGGTAGGCAACCTCAGCTCTTTTATGACTCATGGACTTCAACTCCCAGAATTCCTGAGTCAGCCATACCTACCCCTGTTCTAGGGTGAGAAGTGAAATATTTTCAAATAAGAAAACCAAGTCCAGTTGCCTTTTGGAAAAAGTATTTTTCGGACATCAGACAAGCAAGATATATATAGGAAGGAAGGAAGGTGTTCTGTACCAGCCTGCTACCGGCCCTGCAGATAAGGCAGGGACAACCCCTTTTACAAGAAGGCAAGAGGCTGGAACTAAGCCTGCCAAATTTATTAACATAAAAACATAAACAGAGCAAAGAGAGCAAAGAGAGCAAACACGAACCATGAAACAGGAACTATTCAAACGGTTGCCTTCAGCAAACCAGCCCTCCCACGCATTCCCCTTTTATACAGTTCAGGGCGTGGCTTCTCTCTGCCTCCTTCCGAGGTGCCCCATTGCCTTCCTCTGTTTACTCCTGATTGACTGCCTCCTGCATTGGGCGTCCTTGAACAGGGCCAGCTGTGGGTCATCTTCATCCACACTGTCAGGCTCACACAGCTGGGTCTGCCTCGTGACCAGGTGGGAGGGGCCTGGCTGAGGGCTCTCATCAGCAAGCTCTCCAACCCCCTCAGCAACCTCTCCAACACCCCTCTCCTCCTCCTCCTCTGAATCGTCCGACCCAACTGCCGAACCCACAGGCTGACCCTGAATCACAACAGAAGGAAGGAAGGAAGGAAGGAAGGAAGGAAACCAAAGGACAGTAAGATCTCTCTGTTCACCAAGGATAGAGAAGAAAAATAAAAACAGGGTATAGGAAGTTCTAGGATGGGTGTCCTAGATTATATTAGGATAATATGATCAAGATATTGCATAACATTGCAGCAATAAAATCAAGTACCAAAGTTCTCTTGGCTAATGAAAAACACTGTCAAGTAAGTACCCAGCTGAAATGGTTCTGTTTCACAAATAGCTGTTTGGGAGTAAAGTTTGTTGTTATTATTACTATTAAATAAATTTAATAGCATATTATGATATTATTCATTTTCATAATTTTTATATACTTAAGATTTTGTTTCAGTGTCCAAGCTACCAAACCAATTCTCATGTAGTAAATGGGACATGTTGACACCAGCTTGGGCCCAAAGTTCTAGAGCAGGGGTGTCAAACTCGCAACATCATGTAACATATCATGATGTATCGTGACTTTTTTTTCCATTGCCGGCAATGGGGTGAGTACGGTTTCGCCATGATGCATCCAGCCCGTGGGCTGGCAGTTTGACACCCCTGTTCTAGACCATTTTACAACTACAATAAATAAAAGTTGATGGCACAATTTCTCATTACTTTAAAGCAGAAAACGCATCATAACTGCAGTGAGCACACAGACTGAACACAGAATCTATCTTATGAGAAAAAACATATGGAGGAAACCCCAAGTTGCTGGTAGTAAGATGATGCAAGCAAACAAAAAATATGACTATTCTGCAGTAGCCAGAAACTAGCTTCTTTATCCCACTAATGCCTCCACATAAAGAGAATCACTCTTTCTAGTGTGTGCACTTTTCTCCTCTGTTTTGCTTCATCACTGGAGGAACTGGGTGCCAGCTATGACTCAAGATTGAAGTCTCCAAAATTTCATTCAGCTGCGAGCAAACTCAAGTTAGGGATATTGTGTAGTGGGTCCGACGCAAGGAAGAGACGCCAGCTGGAGTACGTGTTCAGCTCTTTATTGGAAGGGGGTAGCGTACTGCGGGATGAGGGTTACCTGGCCTCCTTAAATACCTAGCCAGGTAAGCGGACAGCCAATGGGGTTGGCCCTAGGTTTCCCGCCGAAACTGGGTTTCCCGCCAAAACTGCTCAGGCCCACGCCCCCTGGTGGCTGTTGCTATGCAAGTGCCTGCATACATAACAAGGGATACAGAGCCTTACAAAAGGCTTCTAGACCTCAACAGTTGTAGAGTGGCAGGCTCCCCAAACTTCTCCTAAAAGCCCAAGGGGTGGGCGGGACATAAATCTCAAATGAATGTTTCGCTTTTATCAGGGCTAATTATCCTAATCTTAAAACAATTTAAGGAAGTAAAAGTGCTTATATATGAAAGGAGCAAATGTTTTCACCTAACTCAAAACAAAGTGGCTCAGTCACTAAATCAAAAGACTCTAACTTGACAATGCCTTTTAAAGTAAGAGCAGCAGGCTGGTTGCTCGATATTAGCCCTGTTGACATTGGGTGTTATGAAAGATACTTCACAGCAGGATTATGTGATTCTTTGATCTAGAGTAGGAAACCTAGTTTGAAGTACACTCCAGTCCTTCCGGTCCTAAGCCTATGTGTTCCTTTTAACAACATTCAAAACAACTTCATATCTGGGCAATTTTGCAGCACAGAAGTCATACACACACTCTGAAGGCCTTCAGTTCAGCCCATCACAGGCACCTAGAATTGCCTATTCCTGCTTCTTCTGTGCTGTTTCTATTGTTGTCAGTCTACCTTCAATAATCTTTGAACCATAAGCATCTCTACTGACACTGTCGCTCTTCACTATCTGTATGGTCTCTGCCCATTTGCCTGATTCATCTTCTCTTGCTGCTACTGTAGTAACAGTCACCTTCAACTTAAAAGACCTTCTTAATGCAAGATTAATAACCACAGATTTTTCAGTCAAAGCTGCAGTTAAAAGCAACAGAGAATAGAAATACAGCAAAAGTGAAGCTGTTTAAAATGCCACATAACAGCAAAACTGCAAATATAATAAAAGCCTCTCCCCCCCCCCCCCCAAAATGACATTTCCCTACAGAATCAAAAAATAACAGAGCAGGTACCAGGTGAATTTCTCTGGAATGTATTCAGAGTTGATGTCTATTATTGAAAAGATCCATTTCCAAGTCATCACTTAGGAAATAGTGCTAGGCTGCATCCCAAAACAGTGCTGGGCTGCATTAACAGATGGAGAGAATCAAGATCACATGAAGTGTTAATATCACTTTACAATGCCTTGGTAAGGCCACACTTGGAATACTGCATCCAGTTTTGGTGACCACAATGTAAAAAAGATGTTGAGACTCTAGAAAGAGAAGAGCAACAAAGATGATCAGGGGACTGGAGGCTAAAATATATAAGGAAAGGTTGCTGGAATTGGATATGCCTAGTTTAATGAAGAGAAGGACGAGGGGTGACATGATAGCTGTGTTCCAATATCTTAGGGGTTGGCACAAGGAAGAAGGAGTCAAGCTATTCTCAAAAGTACCTGAAGGCAAGACAAGAAGCAATGGATGGAAACTAACCAAAGGGAGAAGCAACCTAGCACGAAGGAGAAATTTCCTGACAGTTAGCACAATTAATCAGTGGAACAACCTGCCTCCGGAAGTTGTGAATGCTCCAACACTGGAAGTTTTGAAGAAGAGACTTGTCAGCCATTTTTCTGAAATGGTATAGGGTTTGCTACCTGAGCAGGGGGTTGGACTAGATGACCTCCAAGGTCCCTTTTAACTTTATTATTATTGTTGTTGTTATAGTCTGAAAGGGCTCTGATGTTAGTCTCAGAACTTGGAAATAAAAATTTTGATGTTAGTCTCAGAATTTGGGAAGAAATGTATGAGAAGAAGTACTCTTTCAATTCAGCCCTTCTCAGTTTAGACATCATCCAGATGTGTGCACATCAACTCCCAGAATTCTCATCCATGATTAAAGTGGCTAAGGAATTCTGGGAATTGAAGTCCATGCATAGAAAACCATCCAATTTAGGAGGAGGGTGATACAAATAGTTCACCTCCAGTCCCTAATGTATTATATAATTGCTATTAACGCTTGAAACTGAAAATAGATTTTATTCTGAAAGCACTGAGAGCTTGAACCTGACAAACACACTGCTCCAACCTCCAACGTTCTTGTGTTTAGTCAGAAGTCTAAAAACAACTGTTTGTGTATTTACCACTTTTTCTGTGAACTGCTTTTTTAGCAACCTAAATTGTGCATATTATTCCACTCAGGTTCAAGCAAATACAAATACAATTCCCCTTCAAATCAACTGACTGGATGAAGGTTTAATTAAATAAGGAGTGCAAGGTGCACCGTCCTACAGTATTTTTTATCCAGTTGGAAGACATATTCATCTGAAAGGGTCTAAAGTGAAAATATGCCGAGATTGATGAACTTTCCCAACTATTTTATTTTATTATTTTAAACTATCATTTGTATTCTTCATATTGCCAACTACTAAATAGCAATTTATAATTTCAGAATGAATAGCTTTTTTAAAAAAAAAAAGACTATGCAAGGACTTCTGTTTTTGTTTTCTAGCAACCGCAAAACCTAATTTTTCTTTCTGCTTTCCTCTGCCCTGCCTTCCTTATGTTCACTTCTTGTGAAGTTGCAAATATCTTCTCAGAACACTAAAGAATTACATTTTAGTTTTTTGGGAATATATCAAGAAGACTATAAGAGTTTTTGTGGTTATTAATATTACATTTCCTTGTGTTAAAGCAAGGGGACGAGTACCCATAACGGTACATTAATAGCATTAGGATTTCACTTTTAGGTCATGCACCTTGTAGAGAAAAAAGGTGATGAATAAACATGTGTGACATCACCATCCAAATGACACCATTACAGATTTGTGACAGATATCTGGATATACAGTAACTATATAATGGTGTCATTTGCATGATGATGTTATAGCATATATGTCATCATTTTGGCATCACTCTAGTTTGTGTAGAAACCACAGTGTTGGACCTAATATAATAGAATGCAACCTAAATTATTTACGTAATAACAGTCACCAAAAATGAAGTCTCTAGAATTGTTAAGAATACTGCAAAATAATTGATAAAGTCTTTTGCCATTCTCATCTCTTCACTTTGTCAGGCACTAAAGACCAAGACCACAAGTGAAATTCCAATTAAATTGGGGTTTTTTTATTAATCATGTCTATGCACAAGAATCTACTCAACTAATAGTTAGCATGATGTTGGTGTTAGATAAGGATCAATGGTTGACTTCCTCCATCTGTGGCTACGTAGAGATTCCAGGCAGATTCTTCTTTTGACTCCACCCCCAGGTTCTATCACTTTTCTTCTACATCTTTACTTCACATTCTAACCCTTCTTCATCCCTTCTTTTTATTCCATTTTACCATTGGTTCGGTCCTCTTTCTTTCAAAGGAGTTGCAATTCCTCCTCCTCCTCCTCCTTTTCTTGGAATTCTGAACAAATACATTTATATATTCTTATTAACTGAAGGGGAAATACTTCAAAGAGCCTTGCTAATATCTTTTCAGGGGCCACATCCAAGAAATGAGTCTTGAAAGAATAGAATATAAAGAAAAGGTTATGTTTGGATTATTCTACAGAAAAGATTATACAGTATAAACATGTCTCCTGAAAATAAAAATAATATTTTCTAGATTCTACATGTTCTGTTAACAGTTTGGAAGAAATTAGAGTTCCCTCAGCTAGTAAGTTTTGAGACAGGGAAAGTTTTATGTTTTAAATAATGCAATTTAAATGTCAGCTTTATGGTTTAGTGAAGTTTTTATCCGTAATATAGTATATACTGCATTAGAACATTTTCTAACAATTTTTGCTGTTATAAGAAAATGAAAGAAGAGTTTCCTTATTTGTTTATACCCCATCTTTATTATTTTTACAAATAACTCAAGAGAGCAAACATATCCAACACTACTTCCTCCTTTTATTTTCCTCATAAAGCAACCCTGTGAGGACCCTTTGAGCCAAGAGTGACTGGCCCAAAGTCACCCAACTGGCTTTCATGGATGAGGCGGGACTTGAACTCACAGTCTCTGACTTTCTAGCCTGTTTCTTTAACCACTAGATCAAATTACTTATATTATTTCATTCTTTTCCTGACTGGAATTAAAAATAAATCTTATGGGAAGATAATAATAATAAAGTTGGAAGGGACCTTGGAGGTCATCTAGTCCAACCCCCTGCTAAGGCAGGAAACCCTATACCATTTCAGACAAATGGCTGTCTAGTCTCTTCTTCAAAACTTCCAGTGTTGGAGCATTCACAACTTCCGGAGGCAGGTTGTTCCACTGATTAATTGTTCTAACTGTCAGAGAACCAGGGCTTTTTTTTTGTCATAGAACGCCCAGAACGGAGTTCTGGCACCTTTTTTGGATGGAACCTTGTAGGGTAGGCAAGGCGGGTTGTATGACGTGTGTGAGTTCCAGCACCTTTTTTTTAACAAAAAAAGCACTGCAAACTGTCAGATATCAGAGGTGTTGGTTTTGGCGTTGTGTGTGTGTGTGTATGTGTGAGATATTACTACTATAATAAATGCAATCCAACTAACTTCTTAATTTTAGCTTTCTAGACATTTCAGAGTAACCAGAAACTGTCTCTGTGTTATATTGTTATCTGAAGCACATTTCTCTGAATTACAGTGGGAATTCTAATGTGCTGCCTTTTGAGGCAGAATCATAGGTAGTTGTAGTTGTGAAGATTACTGAAATCACATCCCCTTATTTAAGCTAATTATTCTCTTTCACAGGAACATTTAAGCTTTTGATGGTGACAAATTGGACATATATAAGCACACAGGGATGCGGTGGCTTAGTGGGTTAGGATGCTGAGCTTGTTGATCAGATGGTCAGCAGTTTGGTGGGTCAAATGCCAAGTGCCACGTAACAGGGTGAGCACCTGTTACTCGTCCCAGCTTCTGCCAACCTAGCAGTTCGAAAGCACGTAAAAATGCAAGTAGAAAAATAGGGACCACTATGGTGGGAAGGTAACAGCGTTCCGTGCACCTTTGGCATCTAGTCATGCCAGCCACATGACCACGGAGACGTCCTTGGACAAGCGCTGGCTCTTCGGCTTTGAAATGGAGATGAGCACCGGCCCCTAGAGTCAGAAACGACTAGCACGCATGTGCGGGGGAACCTTTACCTTTATCTTTAAGCATACATAAACCAGTTCCAAACAGTTGTTTTAATTGCATCAAAGTTCTTTTTAAAAGTAAATCCATGGGTTTCTTTTTTAACCTTTATGTTGTTTTAATTATCAGTCAACTGCTTTTAAAAAAAAATCTTCTCACCAAAGTGGCATGATGCAGAAGGAAACAGAGCAAGGATGAGCAATTTCTGCCTTGGATGTAAATCCAGAAACAGCCTGTGTGACTAACTATGAGTCTTGCTTCCTTTCTTCTGTGTGGTTTCAGCCAGTTTGAAATCAGATTTAGACTTAGATTTAGAGGAGACCAGCCAGAAAGCCTTCCATGGAAACCCATATATTTCCATCCATGAAAATTAGACCACTGGAAAACCATTGAGGGTCAACCATTTTATACATTTTTTTTCATTTTACAGTAGGTCTTCTAGTCCAACACCTGCTCAAGCAGGAGGCCCTATACCATTTCAGACAAATGGTTGTCCAATGTTTTCTTTAAAATCTCCAGTGATGGAACACCCACAGCTTCCGAAGGCAAGCCATTCCACTGAGTAATTGTTCTCACTGTCAGGAAATTTCTCCTTAGTTTTACATTGTGTGTCTCGTTGATTAGTTTCCATCCATTGCTTCTTGTTCTGCCTGCAGTTACTTTGGAGAATAGGCTGTATTATTCTTGCATTTTGTACTGCTTGAATATGACTCCTAGTTTCCTTTGAAAAACTTGGACAAAGTGAACAGAACTGTTACTTAGGAAGTTTTACTCTTCTGAAAACTAGGGAGGTCCCATCTGGAGTCCTTTTACCACCCCTTCTTCTTTGAACTCAAATTTAATTTATTAGACAATTGCCTAAATTGCAGCTCTTCTTCCTATCTCCCAAAGTCATTCCCACATAAAATTACGATCCCATTTACTTCGTATAATTTTAAAAGCATAGAATATTTGCTGTTTCTATAAACTTTTTTATAACTCTTTGGTTATCTTGTTCTTTTAAAAACTTTGCAAGTGGTAGTGTGCTTATTATATATATTACCGGTATATTACTACATAATATATTAAAATATATTATATTATATTATATATAATATATTATTATATTATATAGTTTGGATAAATGAGGAACAACTCTCTCAAAGGGTGATGTGGTATATTCACAAACTAAAGCACTTTCCAATTGCATTTAAATTTAATGGGTTTTTTAATTGATAAAACATAGACCAGAAAATATTGAGCATTATGACTAAAATCCACACATCTTAAAGTTTCCAAGTTTGAAAGCAATGACCTAGAGAAACTTTTCAAAGAGTTGGGGCTACTATTCCTAGAATTCCTTTGGCCCTGCTGGTTCAATCCTGAGTATTGCAATCTCAAAACCTTTGGAAGATTGGAGAACCTTTGCTCTAGAATGTAGAGTTCTCATGAAAGTACAGTTGCAGAATTGTCAGTAAATGGCTAGGATTATCTGGATTTAAAAGCTAAACAAGTTTGTTTCTCATTAGTGCTTGGATGAATCACATGGTATTAGAAATTAAAAACATAACAAAACAAAAACCCTGGAAGGTAACACTTACATATTGTTTGCCAAGAAAACTGCATGGATGCATCCATAAAGCTTTAAGGACATGTCCATGAACTTTGACTTGAGGGAGCCTTGAGGGAGATTACGGCTTATCATGTTGCATGGCTCCAAGTTTACTGTGGTGAATTCAATAAATGATATAAAACAAACCATTGTTCTATAACTCAACCAGCAGTTTTCTGCTTAATGTATAAATTCTTGCACAATTTCTACATGCAATTATATGTGATAAAAATTGGCAGATTGCTTAGCCAGCATATTAATCATTCTGTCTGTTGTGCATCCAGATCCCTTCAGGTCTTGAGAAAAAAGTTTGGTTTGGCTGGTCATCGGAAATGTAAGACCTATTTGTACATATAAAAAAACATCAGTACTTACTTTTTAATGAAGTTTGGGGTTTAGCCAGTGTACAATAAAAATTGGGTAGGGAGCACTGCGTGCCAAAGTGTTTGTGCCTTTAGTCTCAATTTAATGCCACTGTCTACCAGTGTGATGGTTTTCATCTAGCAAGCTGTCTCAACACTGCTGTGCATCTGGTATTTTTAAAGTTTAATGTCAAATTAACTGGCCCAACTGAAACCAGACCTTGCAGTATCCAGGCAACAGTTCCAAAACAATACTTAACAAGAGATTTCAATGTGTGAAATTACATGCAGCAGAAAGAAAAGATGGCCTACATAACATACTTGTCTTCTTAGTCCTATCTGAACAAAGCTATATGTTTTTGTGCATCCTACTCCTCTTCTGAACTGCAATACAAGGTACCACAGTATAATTTCTGTCTCATGCTTTAGGCGTGACAAAATGTGCTTTACAAGACCAGCTTTCAACTGTATCAAACTAAGATCTGCTTTAAAATATATCCTGAAGAGGTTTATTTGCCTTTCTTTTACCTGGATCCATGCATGTTTCCACAGGGTTTAGTATATCCATACAAAATAGCAGCCTATTTCAGTGTCAATGGCAATGCATGAAAGAAAAATGGACAGAAGGTCATGATCTTCTGCTGATTAAAAAAAGGGGGGGAGGGGAATTTTTGAAGATGAAGAAAGGGTTTTTGATATCATGTATAGACATCAATTATAAGTGGGGTTTAGTAATTAAGACACCAGGCTGCAAACCAGGAGACTGTTCTAATGCCACCTTAGGCATGAAAGTCAGTTGGGTGACTTTGGGTCAATCTCTCTATGTCTCAGCCCAATCCACTCACAAGGTTGTTTTTCTAGGGAAAATAGGAGGAAGAAGGATTATTAGGTATGTTCGCCACTTTGAATTATTTTTAAAAATAATAAAGACAGAATAAAATAAATAGCAAGGAGAATGTCACAAGAAATAATGAATTTGAACTTATCAAAAATCAGGTGTTCCTTGTATGTACAGTTATCCCAAAATCTGACTTGCAGCAGCTCACATAAATTTCTTTTTCCTTCAGTCAAATGCTACAATTCTTTCAACTGAAGATTAAATCTAAGAATTGCAGGAAATTCAAAAGAACATAAGAAATATTCTGCTGGATCAAAGCAATATTTGGTCAACCATCAACATTTAGGAAGCTTAATAGCAGAATACGTTAAGCAGTATTTAGGCTGCCTATAATCAAAGAAGAAATAAACAACAATTGTGACTAATAGCCACTGACAATCTAATCCTCCATGAATTTACCCAATGTCTTTTTAGAATTGTGCACATTGATCACTTTTACCATAACTAAACAGCATCTTCCCGAAAGTGTAGGAGACAGGTGAGTTCCTGCTCCAGCATCATATTACTATTTAGAAGACTCACTAAGCTGATGATAATTCTTCTGATTTAAAATAAAAGATTTCCATGAAGTCATAAGAAAATAAATAATAAATAGCTGTTGTCCCTAGGCTCTTCGATATCAAAAATAAGGCATTACATAAAAAGAAAATAGTGAAGAAGAAAATAGCCAAATCAGACACTAGACTAGGTTATCATTTTTTATATATAAAGGGCTAACCAAAGTAGCAACAATTTCAAGGAAACTAGGGCCAAAGATTCCTGCATTTCAGCAGAAACCTCATGGTCCCATTTCCAATCACTAGCTGCTCTGTTAGCTGATGGAGGAAGTCTGATAGATCTGGTCTCACTGCTGGATCCTCCTTCACTTTTCAGTGCAGCCTGATCTAATAAAGAAGTATGTTTTTGTGTATTGGCTCATGGGAGGGAAACAACGAACACACCATGATCTCCCTAACTCTTATTAAAATGTAAAGACAGAAATAAGGGCCCTCCCATTAGCACTTTGAAATAACAAAGTACGAGAGAAACAGGAGTGTAACCCACGGCAGATGCAAGCAATTTTTTTTTGCTGTCGCAATGTTCAATATGTAGCTAAACAAGTTGGAAATCTTTTTCCTAGAGAAGAGGAAACTCCTGCTTCTCTGATTTATTAAAAGGAAGACAGCATGAAAAGCTTGTTATGGAGCCTAGGTATTTATGAGGGTAATAGAGAATGAATCCCAAATGTTGTAAGATCAGGTCTGTTTTTATATTTGAATGTTGCTGTTGAACATGCTTTTTTTTCAGTTGGCCAGAAGATTACAAAAACCATTGAAGTTGAGTTCACTGGGCCTCTCTGAAAGTGCCAAATGCTTTAAATCCAGCCTTTTTCTCTCCTCTCCGGTTTCAATCATGCTCCTAAATTCCCTTTTATAGGGCTAGGCTGTCAAGAGCCACTTGGTTGCTTCTTTTGTGCTTTTCCACCCATTTCTCCCACTGGCCAACTTTTATCTTCAACAAAAAAATATAGTATGTGTGCATTCTGGAGTGTAATAATTGGCCAACCTCTTTTTATCACAGATGATTTTAAACGACTAAGGATATTTTGTAGAAATATTGGCATCCTGGTGTATATCAGTTCCTTTGATTATAGTTTCTTATCTGTTGTCGTACCAAAACGTTGCATACATCCAAGAACTTCTACAACTGAACTAGAATTTTTAGAAGGGCAAAAAGAAAAAAAACAATTTGTGTCACGTGAAAAATAATCATAGTAGCTGTGATTAATTTCTTACATTTATTTCTAGTTATATTTAATATAAAGAACCAGTTTGATCTAGTGGTTAAGGTACCAGGCTAGAAAGCTAGAAACTATGAGTCCAAGTCCTACCTTAACCATGAATGCCAGCTGGGTGCCATTGGATCAATCATGCCCTCTCAGCCCAACCCACTTCACAGAGCTGTTGTTCTGGGGGAAAATAGGAGGTGTTCTGTTCCAGCCTACGACCAGCCCTGTTTGTGTATCAGGGACAACCCCTTTTTTCCTTTTTACAGTCAATAGGCTGGAAAAACCCAACCCAGATTTATTTACAGTTCAAACAAAAAAGCAATAGAATAAATGAATCAAAATATCAAACAAGAGTTAAACAGAAGTAACAAGAACAGACCAGGACTCTCTCAGAATGTCTTCAAACGGTTGCCTTCAGCAACCAGCCCTGCCCACACCTTCCCCTTTTATTATTAGTCCCAAGGTGTGGCTTCTCACTGCCTTCTCCTCCTCTCACTGAGTTGCCTCATTGATTTTCTCTGCTCTGCTCTGCTGGATTGCCTTCTGCTTCTAGCATCTCTGAACAGATTCAGCTGTGACTCATCTAAGTCTGACACCTCATGCTCACACAGCTGGGCCTCATGAGGAACATGACTGGAGGGGCCAGGCTGAGAGTCCTGCAGTGCATCAGAACCTCCCTCCAAAACCAAAGGCTCTCCAAACCCCTCCTCCTCCTCCTCATATTCATTGGACTCAGCTGCTGGGAGCACAGGCTGACACTGAATCACAACAGGAGGAGGGTGGTGGGTTGGATATGCTCACCCCCTTATTTATAAAATAAAATAAAATAAAGATGGGATACAAATAAATAAATAAATAAAAGTAGATCACATATAGTTTTTATCCATTTTATTTTATTTTATTTTATTTTATTTTATTATTCTATTCTATTCTATTCTATTCTTCTATTCTATTTATTTTATTTTATTTTATTATTTTATTTTATTTTATTTTATTTTATTTTATTTTATTATTTTATTTTATTTTATTTTATTTTACTTTACTTACTTTACTTTACTTTTATTAAATTTGTATACTGCCCTTCTCCCGAAGGACTCAGGGAGGTGAACAGGGCATATATAAATAGCAAATACAAAAATTAAAAAGGAATTAAACAAGTGCCCAGTTAAAAAAATACAATAACAATAAAAAACCCATTAAAAAAACCCTAACGTCCCCCATCAGGCCAGACCAGCTAGTTCAAATAAGTGGGTCTTCAGACCGCACCGGAAGGAGCGAAGGTCCGATGCCATCCGGAGCTCAACAGGCAGTTGGTTCCATAGAGCCGGAGCGTCCACAGAGAAGGCCCTCCCCCTGGGGGCCACCAGTCGACATTCCCTGACCGGAGGCACCCTGAGGAGGCCCTCTCTGTGGGAACGCACAGGGCGGAGGGAAGTTGACGCCGGCAGCAGGTGGTCCTCGAGGTACCCCGGACCCATGCCATGTAAGGACTTGACGATCATAACCAAAACCTTGAATCTCACCCGGAAGACAACTGGTAACCAATGTAGCTCACGGAGCATTTTATTTTATTTATTTTATTATTTTATTTTATTATTTTATTTTATTTTATTTCATTTATTTTATTTTATTTCATTTCATTTATTTCATTTTATTTTATTTTATTTTATTTTATTATTTTATTTTATTTTATTTTATTTTATTTTATTTTATTTATTTTATTTTATTTTATTTTATTTTATTATTTTATTTTATTTTATTTTATTTTATTTTATTTTATTATTTTATTTTATTATTTTATTTTATTTCATTTTATTTTTTATTTTGCCCCAGTACTGCATATTTTTGACTCTGCAGGTCCTAGAATACCCCAGATCAATGTCTTGGAATGAAATATATACAGCTAGTCCTTGAGTTATGACCAATAATTTCTGTAAGCAAGATGGTTTAATTCATTTTTTGCATCTGTCTTTACACAAAGGGGAAAAACAGTCCAACCTACCCAAACCAGTGCCATAAAAAACAGAATAGAAACGCAAGTTAAGATAGGCAAGAAAATGGTAAGTGAGCACCTGTCCAGCCTAGACGAGTTCAAATCACCAGGACCAGATGGATTACATCCCAAGGTTCTCAAGGAACTGGCAGACGTGTTCTCAGAACCACTGAACTATATTTTTCAAAGATCCTGGAGCACTGGGGAACTACCAGAGGACTGGAAGAGAGCTGATGTAGTTCCAATCTTCAAAAAAGGGAAAAAAATAGATCCAGGAAACTACAGACCTATCAGCCTGACCTCAATACCTGGGAAGATTCTGGAAAAGATAATCAAACAACAAATCAGCGAACACCTTGATGCAAACAAAGTCATCACTAAAAGTCAACATGGGTTTGTCAAAAACAGATCATGCCAGACAAATCTTATCACATTCTTTGACCAAGTGACAAAACTAATGGACCAGAGGAACGCTGTAGATATAATTTACTTGGACTTCAGTAAGGCATTCGATAAAGTAGATCACAACCTACTACTTGATAAGATAGAAAAATGTGGGTTAGATAGCATTACCACCAGATGGATTCGTAGCTGGCTGACAGGCCGTACTCAGCGTGTGGTCCTCAATGGAACCGCATCTACATGGAAGGAAGTGTGTAGTGGGGTGCCTGGGGCCCAGTGCCCCAGGGCCCAGTTCTGGGCCCAGTGCTCTTCAATATCTTCATCAATGATTTGGATGAGGGGATAGATGGGGAACTCATCAAATTTGCAGACGACACCAAGCTGGCAGGAATAGCCAATACTCCAGAAGATAGGCTTAAGATACAGAAGGATCTGGACAGACTCGAACACTGGGCACTATCTAACAAAATGAAATTCAATGGTGAAAAAAGTAAGGTTCTACACTTAGGCAGGAAAAGTCAAATGCATAGGTATAGTATAGGTGGTACCTTGCTCAATAGTAGTAACTGTGAGAGGGATCTCGGAGTCTTAGTAGACAATCACTTAAATATGAGCCAGCAGTGTGCTGCAGCTGCCAAAAAAGCCAACACAGTGCTAGGCTGCATTAACAGAGGGATAGAATCAAGATCAAGTGAAGTACTAATACCACTCTACAATGCTTTGGTAAGGCCACACCTGGAATACTGCATCCAGTTTTGGTCACCACAATGTAAAAAAGATGTCGAGACTCTAGAAAGGGTACAGAGAAG
The DNA here is from genome assembly GCF_964194415.1 of Vipera berus. Lineage (NCBI taxonomy): Eukaryota > Metazoa > Chordata > Lepidosauria > Squamata > Viperidae > Vipera > Vipera berus. The sequence goes on from NC_138204.1 coordinate 191,092,665, forward strand.
AGCAACAAAGGTGATTAGGGGGCTTGAGGCTAAAACATATAGGGAACGGTTGCTGGAATTGGGTATGTGTAGTTTAATGAAGAGAAGGGTGAGGGGTGACATGATAGCAGTGTTCCAATATCTCAGGGGCTACCACAAAGAAGAGGGAGTCAAGCTATTCTCCAAAGCACCTGAAAGTAGGACAAGAAGCAACAGATGGAAACTAGTCAAGGAGAGAAGCAACCTAGAACTAAGGAGAAACTTCCTGACAGTTAGAACAATTAACCAGTGGAACAACCTGCCTCCAGAGGTGGTGAATGCTCCAACACTGGAGGTTTTTAAGAAGAGACTGGACAGCCATTTGCCTGAAATGGTATAAGGTTTCCTGCCTGAGCAGGGGGTTGGACTAGATGACCTCCAAGGTCCCTTCCAACTTTATTATTATTATTATTATTATTATTATTATTATTATTATTATTATTATTATTATTATTATTACTCAAGTTTATGATCTTTTTGCCATAGTTGTTATGCAAATCACTGCAGTCATTAAGTGAATCAGGTGGTCATTCAGCAAAATTCCCATTGATTTTGCTTGTCAGAAGCTGGTTAGGCAGGTGTCATGGTTCCGACAAATGTGGTACAGTACAATGGTGCTCACATGATCCCAGGATGCTGCACTGTCATAAATACATTCCAGTTGCAAAGCACCCAAATTTTGATCATGTGACTGTGGATATGCTGCGATGGTCATAAGTGTGAGGTACAAGAAGGGGGGAACTTCCTGTTTTCTTTTGCAGATCAAATTTCTATATTAGTTGGAAATCTATCTGTATGTCTAGCAACATTTCCCTTTTCAAAACATGTAATTCTGTGGCTAGCATAGCCCATGCTTTGCAGATCCTACTCTAGACTAGCATATAAAATGCAGCCAGTAACATCAGACAGCTCATTCAGACTTGGGATCATTCCCAGAATTATCTGAGTCTAGAACAATGCTAATGGGAATTGTCTTGTTTTGTCCCTAGAGGTACAAAAATATTAATAAACCCACCTGCTAAATAAACTTGTCTTTTAAATGAAATCTAAAGTATGAGGTCATGTGATTTAAAAATGCTTATCCCTCCTGGGATCAGAAGTAAGAAAAGCCTCTCAGTGAGAACTGAAGGTCATAGCAGTATCTGGAAACTAAAGAGCAGTCCTTTCATTGCTAATTTGTAATATATTTTTACTGTGTTTGCCTGTCTATGAATCCTAGTGACAACATAAGAATAGGATGAGATATCAGTAGTGCAGACATTCACCATTTTGTTCTTCTCGTGGCCAATAAAGCCATAAAGTAGAATGTTTTCATGCTTTTGGATTCAAATCTTGGTTTTCATCCTTACCCAGAAAAATTGGAGGCTCAAGAAGACTCTTTATCCAGTCAACCTGTGTATTCTATGGCTGAGCTATGGCCTTTCTCCTTTCTAGCCTGTGAACCTTTCAACTTCTGGGATTTGTTAAGCTCTGCCATCCATTATGTTGGAGCCAAGGTAGAGAGTCACTTTGGTCTATAACCCAGGAGCCTGAGTTCTAGTCCCACCTTAGGCATGAAAGCCTACTAGGTAACTTAGAGTCAATGTCTCTCAGCCCATGAACTCAGGCTAGGGTGAGGAACCAATCAGTCAATTCCTGACACAACTATTATTCAACATTCAGTTGATCCAGAAAAAAATGGACCTTGCATTTGTAGGAAAAACTAGGAAGAAAAACAATGTTGGGGCAACATCAGGTGACCAATGGGTGGATGACAAAAGTGCCTATTTGCTATTTCATGCTGATGTAGAATAGAATAGAATAGAATAGAATAGAATAGAATAGAATAGAATAGAATAGAATAGAATAGAATAGAATAGAATAGAATAGAATAGAATAGAAGTAGAGTAGAGTTGGAAGGGGCCTTGGAGGTCTTCTAGTCCAGCCCACTGCTCAAGCAGGAAAACCTACACGATCTCAGATATGTGAATGTCCAGTCTCCTCTTTAAAAAGTCCAGTGATGGAGTGCCCATGATTTCTGGAAGTAGGCTGTTCCACTGGTTGATTGTTCTCACTGTCAGGAAGTTTCTCCTCAATTCCAGGTTGTTTCTCTCTTTGATCAGTTTCCAACCATTGTTTCTCGTACTTCCATATGGCGCTTTGGTGAACAATCTGGCCTCCTCTGCCTTGTGGCAGCCCCTCAGATACTGGAACACTGCTATCATGTCTCCCCTATTTCTTCTTTTCTTTAGACTAGCCAAACCCAAGTCCCATAGCCATTCATCCTATGTTTTAGTCTGCAGGCCCCTGATCATCTTGTAACCATGCTCATCTTCCCTTTGGCTACTGATCAGCCTCATCCAAATACATTTGCTGTGGTTATAAAGAATTAGATGTTGCATTATATTTAAACGCCAGTCTATCAGACGTGTACAACAGTGAGAGACTGAAGACTGCTTCACTAGTGGTCCAACTGCAAATATGTTAAGATTATGACCCCTAACAGTTTAGCATAAAATTGGTATAGATTAACAGTGGAATGACAAGGCCAGTATTCCCATTGCTCTATCTCAAAGAGAGCACAGAGGAATCTGGTTGTCCAGATAGATGTGTGGCTTGTATTTATTTGTATTTGTATTTCAACTTTTAACAAAAAGAAATTAAAATTTTACTCAAATTGGAACTATCTTTTATGCCCCAGTTTATGACAAACTGAATAAAGTAAAAAAAAGGAACAGAGAGGTAAGAAAAGAAGAGAAAAAGAAAAGTGCAACACTTAAGAACACAAAGAGAAATGGGCTATTTAAAGAAGCAATGACCCATTTTCTTTACAGCAGTTACAAATATATTTAAAGTAGTGTGACTCCTCCCCACCTAGATTACATGACATACTTCATTTCTTCCCATGTTCAACCCTTTTCAATCAGCAAATTCAGAAATCATCATTTTTATCCATTTTCAGCAAAAAGTCTATAGTTTCCAACCTTAACCTTGGCAACTTTAAAATGTGTGGACTTCAACTCCCAGAATTCCCCAGCCAGCCATAAAGGCTGGGGAATTCTGGGAGTTGAAACTACACATCGTAAAGTTGCAAGGTTGAGAAACACTGCAGTAGGCACAGAACTGGAATCAATAAGGATAGCAAATATTATACTGATATAATTTTCTGCTGACTCAACGTTGAGTGAATAGCACTAACTCAGCAGGAGGGAAAGACCAAGAATGATGCACATCCTCAAAATACAAATGTTAAAACTCCAGATCCATAGATCAAGTTTTCTACTTTTAACTTACAGAACAAAAACAAAGTTTGGAGTGCTAACTGCATTCTTTTAGAAAGCACCATTTGTCTAGGATCTAATCATGCTTAGGACAAATTGTTTTCTCTCTTCTATCAAATAACCTCAAAAGGTCTCTACAAAGAGATGTATTCCAGTCTTATTTGTTCCTGCTGTGCGCAAAAGCAGGCAACAACATAACTTTAATGTGCTTTCAAGCATTCCAAAGATTATGTAATGGATAAAATCAAGCATGTTTCTATGAAATATGAGCAACAGTTCTAAACTCAATGACCTCTTCAGCCACAGTTGAAAGTGTTTATTATGCCAAAGAATATAAACATAATCTGGATTATGCTCTCCCACTGTGATTGATATCAAACTGAATGTTTGCTATAATTTGGGAAGAAAAACATTCCATGTAGGGCTGTCTTCTTCTTTTCCCTTATGTAATTAGTTCTGCTTCCTATTTTGTTATTATCTGATCATGTTTCATTTTTTTGTTAGCATTATGATAAATCAAAAGGAATTAATAAAATGGGAGAGATGAATACACTGTCTATAGATGTTCATATAATCTAAGTCTTCACCAGAGCTGCCCTTAGAAAGATATACAGTAGGCAGTTCACATCAAAGAAAACAAAAAGTTAATTAATATGCAGCAAAAGGCTGTCACAGTTTTCCATTTTTTAAAGTAGGAACTTCCATGTTAGCCAAGCAACCAAAGAGCATGGGAAGCTACAGCTCATGAATTGAAGGTTGCCCATCCTTGGTTTATGAATTACCCCATTCTACTTAGTTATACAGACAACAAATAATTAGATGATATTTCTTTATTAAGGAGGTGAATGAAAGAAAGGGGTGAAATACTGTGCCAGTACAATTTCAGAATAATGCCTGTAGGTCAGAAACATTACAGCCAGCTGTCTGTACAGATTGTGAAATATACTTTGTATACACATTTAAATTAATGCAACATCATTCCTTTTTCATTGTTGTTGTTCAGTTGTGTCCAATTCTTGGAAACTGCCTCCTTCCTAAAGTTGAGAAAAAATGGCTAGCCCAAATGACCCAGCTTTGTGTCTAAGGCTCCCGGTTTCTAGCCTGATGCCTTAACCACTACACCAAACTGGTTCTCCATACCCAAACATCTCAGCATAAATAATACAATGTGTGCTTGGATCTCTTTAGCCGGTCACATATACTGCTGCATTTTGTATTCCACTGACTGAATGAGCAATGAATATTCCATTCTGTATTCACAGTTGCTTTCCAGAACATTATGTATTTCATTTTCAAGAGAAAAGGAACCTTGCCTATCTGTGTTTCTCACAAATTTCTCTCATTATTCAATCAAGAAAGCTTTCTTCTTGGGAATTGATGAAAATGTCCTTTAGCCTTGATATTCACCAGAAAGGAGCATGAAGTCCACAAGTTTTCTCTCTCTCTCTCTCTCTCTTTTAATATAGTGGGCAGAGAAGATGAGTCACTACTTGCATCTTCCAGTCCAAAATGTCTATTAGGCAGCCTCTATGCTCATTTCCTTAAATTAATCTAGGCACTACAAACAGAATACTCAATTAGCATGTAAATCATTTTTAATTATCTCTGGTTAAGTTCCTTTGAGGTTCTAACAGGGGCATCCATAAGCATATAAAAACAGATGTAAAACAGAAATGTGAAAGAGTGCAAGCTGTATTTTGATTCCTCCAAATTATCAGCCTGTACTGCCCTTCATTGGCAATGCCTTTAAAGAGTATTGTAATTGTTATGCCCATGATATCAACTGCAAGGTGCAGCATCTGAAATACCTCTATGAATGAAGCAGTTTCTACTGTACCAGATCTAGAACCTCCTGGCAAAATTCCCCATCATGCTCCATTTTTATTTTTTCCAAAATCAGAATTGCCAGATTGACCAAAGCCATGAAGGCCAGTGGAGATCAATATCTGTAGATCCATCTGATGACGGCCACAGAGCGAGGCAGGGATCTGTTGATGAAACTGAAAGAAAGGATTGATGTAAGAGATCCAAATGAACATGGTCTGATCCTGTGGAGATAATGATTTGATTCAGACTCCCAGATTATTGTTTGTGTGATCATCTCTTTAAGAAGAGATCTATTTTGAATATTTGGGTTAAGCATAAGTGTGCTAATGCATGCATATGCAAAGGGATTAATATAAAAGCAGGATTCATTTGTTTATTATGCAAGACTGAAAGAAAAGGTTACAAGGATAATAAGCAGTTCTGAACAGACCCAGAGCATTTTTATAGCTATTAAGAGAAACATTGCTGTCAAAAATGGAGATAGAAGATGTTATGTATTGGGCTCAATGGTAATACCACGTGGGTTGCTGGAGCAGCAACAGCTCTCCAGCAACCCAGACTACAAGTCCCCTGTTATGTACTGGGCTTATTGAGGGAATACCACGTGGGTTGCTGGAGCAGCTAACGGCTCTCCAGCAACCCAGACTACCAGTCTCCTGTGCTGCAATTGGCTATCCCCAGGCGGCAATGGTTGATTCAAACCTATTGGCTGCTGCCTAGGGGCTAGACAATATATTGCAGCTAGTTGCAGCCATTTCCCTTAGTACAGTCACAGCACGAAATAAAGTATGAGTTACCTGTACTCTGTTCGCATCTTCATTCCTGCGTCAAAGTACCTGCTATTTAACAGTGGCGACGAAGGTGGGATCCTGCTTCGCTGATTAAAGAGCTGAAGACCACAAGGGAAAGGCAGCACACGCCGGAGGGAAGAGGCATTTCCCCCCCCCTCTCAAGGCCGGCTAGCAAACTACACTAGCGGCCTCGTGTTCAGTGGACTCATTCCCTGAGCCTAGAAGCAGGATCCAGAAGATCGCAAGAACCAGAAAGAAGAATGCCAAAGGTCGGTAAACTAAGAGAATTCAACATGAAACACCTGGAGGAATGGCTATCTTATTTATCGCAAGTAGAAAACTACCTCAGAACCAATCAGATCGCGGAAGAAGGACTGAAGGCCGCAACGCTACTTTGCGTGTGCGGCCCAGCAACCTTTGATTTGGCTGAGAATCTTTTCGCGCTGACACCAATCGAAGCGGTCTCCTATGCAGATCTAAAAAAGAAGCTAACTGGGCACTTCCAGCCCAAGATGTCTGAGATGGCTTGGCAGTTCAAGTTCGACCAAAGAGTGCAGCTACCCGGGGAGACAGCTTCGGAGTTCATAGCGGGCCTAAGACAGGCTGCACACCTATGGAAATTCTCACTGACTCATCTGTGGCCTATGGGACAGAACGCTTCAGCAGAGATTATTTGCTAGGCCTAATTTAACATTTTCTGAAGCACAGGATGAGGTGATGGCTGATGAAGCTGCCGGGGTGCAGTGCAGACAGTTCAGCCCACCAAATTGTCAAAGGTCGAAGAAACCTTTGTCAAATGCACTGGAGAATCGTCAGAGGAAGAAGAACCTGAAATCAACCAACTCCAAAAGCAACCCAACGCGCAACACTGCAATAGCCACCAGCGAGAGGACAGTTACAAGGCAGTTCTCTTACCAAGATGTAAGGGGTGCGGCGGCAACCATCTTTGCACCAATTGCGGCCACCCAAACACAAGTTGGAAGAACCAACTAGGAGAGGTACTGGGGCCCAGGGTCCAGTTAGTGTGGGATTCTTCAGGAGCCATAGAAGCGTATGACACACCGGGGCTCGATGCCCCCTCAAACCCAAACTTAAACTCATGGTAGAGCTACAAGGAGTTCCATGTAAGATGGAATTAGTCTCCGGCTCTGCAGTCTCAATCATTTCTCAAGACACTTTTAACTTTGTGTGTAGGCGCAGTAAGAATTGGGCCAAACTAAGACCCTCAGATATAATCCTAATGGATTTTCAAAATGCTCACGTTAAAGTTAAGGGAGAAGCCACCTTGTTGGTAAAGTTTTTGGGGCACCTGGATGTAATAGTAGTAGGGGGCCAGAGAACAAGTCTCATTGGACTCGATTGGTTTGATGCCTTAGGTATTCAGATTACTGGCATAAACCAGACACAAACTGCAGACCTCATGTCAGTGTGTGAGGAATACGCAGATGTTTTTGATTCAACCCTAGGGACATACACAGGCCCGCCTATCTCATTTAAGTTAGATCCCAACGTAGTTCCAATCAGGGTTAAGCCTCGCAGGGTCCCCTTTGCCTTAAAACATAAAATTGATTCCGAAATTGATAAGCTAGTAGAACAGGGCGTGTTACAGCCAGTTGATGGGGGGGGGAGTGGGAAACTTCTACAGTCACTCCACTTAAAGCCAACGGGAAATTCACATTTGTGCTGACTATAAATGCACATTAAATAAGGCCCTCAAGCAACAGGCTTACCCAGTCCCAGTGGTCAACCATATTTTAGCCTCCTTGCAAGGGGGTACTATTTTTGCTAAACTTGATTTAGCACAGGCCTATCAGCAATTGCCAGCTGATGAGGCCACAGCCGCGGCTCAAACGATCACTCACAGAGGGGCTTTCAAAGTTAAACACTTACAGTTTGGAGTCAGTGTTGCACCGGGTATTTTCCAAGGGATCATGGAGCGTACACTCAAGGGTATTCAGGGCATCTGCCCTTATTTTGATGATGTTCTTATTGCAGGGGAATCCCCAGAAGTGTTGGCCAGAAGGCTCAGGGCTGTTTTGCAGAGGCTTTGTGAAGTAGGCCTCAAATTAAAAAAGAACAAGTGTAGTATTGGAGTTTCTTCAACAGAATTCCTGGGTTTCCGCATTGATGCTAACAGCATTCACCCTGCAATTCTAGAGTGAAGGCCATTAAAATGGCTCCTAGGCCCAAATCAAAAGGAGAGCTACAACCATTCTAGGGTCTCCTAAATTTCTATCACACATTTCTACCTCATAAGGCAGCAATAGCAGAGCCCCTCCACAGGCTTCTAGATAAGAAAGCTCCATGGAAATGGATTAATTTACACGAAAAAAGTTTCCAGGACTTAAAAGCACTACTGTCAGAAAAGTCTACTGTAACTCATTACAAAGGGTCTAAACCTGTATGTCTTGCATGTGATGCATCTGAATATGGGGTGGGGGCAGTTTTAAGCCACATAGAAAAAAATGGGAAACAGGTTCCTATAGCATTTTACTCAAGGACATTGTCCTCTGCTGAGTGCAACTATGCTCAGATTGACAAAGAGGCCCTGGCCATCGTTGCTGGAATAAAAAAATTCCATGATTATTTATATGGCAGGGATTTCACAGTCTACACTGACCACAAACCTCTGTTGGGACTGTTCACAACAGACAAACAAACCCCCCACATACTATCTCCAAGAATGCTGAGATGGTCTATTTTCCTATCTGCATACAATTTTAAATTAATTCACAAACCGGGCAAGGAAATGGGCCATGCTGATGGCCTCAGCAGACTACCACTGCCACTAATGGATCCAGATCCAGATCCTGCTGCTAGAATATTGTCCATACAGGACATACCTGAGTTTCCTCTCAATGCAGGGGACATTGCTGCTGAAACTGCCACAGATAAAATACTGAGTAGAGTGTTGTCATGGGTATACACGGGCTGGTTGGAAAAAAGTCCAGGCTCAGAATTTCCAAGCTATTTTGTCAGGAGGCATGAGTTATCTGCCCATAAAGGTTGCATATTCTGGGGAAACAGAGTCATAATTCCCACTTCCCTAAGAGACAGGGTTTTGCATGAAGGCCATTCAGGCATTGTCAGAATGAAAGCTTTAGCTAGACACTATCTCTGGTGGCCTGGCCTTGATAAGGACATTGAGGCTCAAGTCCATGGTTGTTATACATGCCAGCAATCTAGGCCTAAAATGCCACAGGCTCCATTTCACAGGTGGGAGGAAATGCACACTCCCTGGTCTAGGGTTCACATAGACTACACTGGGCCTTTTCAAGGACAGCTCTTCCTTATAGTAGTGGATAGCCACTCCAAATGGCTGGAAGTAATTCCAGTTCCTAACATGACTACTGCTAGGACCATCCAGGTGCTGAGAAAACTCTTTGCCACACATGGGTTGCCAGATGTCTTAGTTTCAGACAATGGGGCCCAATTCACTGCTGCTGAATTTCAGACCTTCCTTAGAGCAAATCTCATCAGACATGCAATGTCTGTGCCCTTTCATCCGTCTTCTAATGGTCAAGCTGAACGCATGGTGAGGACAATGAAGGAATCACTCAAGCGCATTGTCACAGGTGACTGGCATCACATATTGGCAGATTTTTTACTCTGCCAGCATTCTACACCCTGGACTGCCACAGGTAAAAGTCCTGCAGAACTACATTGGGGGAGGCATTTCATTACTAAACTGGACAGGTTGCATCCAGGCAGACTGGCAGCAGAAGCCTCTCGACCAAAACCCCTAAGGGGGCTGCACATGGGCGATTGGGTTTGGGCCAGGAACTATGGTCATGGGAATCTGTGGGTTCCTGGTAAAATTACCAAAGCATCTGGGCCCCTATCTTATGAAGTGGGGCTGGAGGGAGGGCAAGTTGTCAGATGCCACATTGATCAACTCAGAAAATGGTTTCCAGAATGGCCACTAAGTGAGGACTGTGTCATAAGTCCCTCCCAAGGTCCTCAAACCTGCGGCCAAGATAGTCCTCACTTGGATTCTCAGGACCTTTTCTTCATAACCGATGAGGAACCAGAAGTGGGGAGTCCAAGTATGCAACATGGATCCCCTGAAGGAGCAAGCCAACCAGATTTCAGTAACCGCTGTGCCTACTCTGCTGATCAGTCTGACTCTGGGGTGGGCCAACCTGAAGAGGCCAGCCAGAGAGCATCTAATCCCCTTGACTCAGGAGCAACAAGGGACATGGGTCTACCCAGCCCACTGGGTAAGCTGGTAGACCACAAAGTGATTGGAACTCCAAGATGTTTCACTAGAGAACACAAGCCTCCTTCATATCTTGCTGATTACGTTGTAAAATAAAGATCTGTAATGTTGTTGTATTGCAACTTGCCACTGTACTACAGAAAATGGGAATTATGATGTTAACTGTATAGTGTGCTATCAATGAAGGCCTATTCATTCAGATGCTATGATGTTAACTGTCTAGTGTGCTGTCAATGAAGCCTATTCATTCACATACTGTAAGTTAACCTTGTAACCGATATGGGTTTATTTTCTATTATTATTATTATTTAGGGTTGTTTTGATAATGAATCTGGATAATTGTATTAAGTCTAAATTGTGTTACAATATTGTCTGATCTAAGAGGGGAGGGGTGTTATGTATTGGGCTCAATGGTAATACCACGTGGGTTGCTGGAGCAGCAACGGCTCTCCAGCAACCCAGACTACAAGTCTCCAATGCTGCTATTGGCTGTCCCTAGGTGGCAATGGTTGCTTCAAACCTATTGGCTGCCACCTAGGGGCTAGACTATATATTGCGGCTGGTTATAGCCCAATTCTCTGTTAAGATCGTGCAAGCAATAAACCATGAGTTTTCCTATACTCACTTGCCTCATCTTCATTCCTGCACCAAAGAACCCACTACACAACAGAAGATATTGTATAAAGTATATAGAAATAAAATGTTACAAAGGATTGTAGCCAAAGAAAATAAATAAGTTAAGATGCAGAGAAAATGTATAATACAGTAAGAAAATAATTTTTAGAATACAGAAATTTGTTTTGGAAATAAGTAAAGAAGTCTAAACAAGGAGCTTCCTGCACTGTGAATAAATTAAAAATAAAATTGATTAAATGATGTAGGATGAAACTGAACTAAGAGAATGCTCGAAGAATTTTAGAAATTTGTGAAGGAATGATGGGTGGAATTGACACAAGTTCTATAAATGTTAGTGGCCAAGAAAAAATACAGTAAATTAATCCTAAATGGAAGGAGAAAAACAGTGTGGCTGTATCACAGAGTAACTGGGAAAATGTTAAAATATGGATGTGACTTGATTATGGAATGGTTGTACCATCCATTTAACATGTTTGTGAAGACTGACAATTGGAAGAACGCCATTGTTGATTCCTTCTGCAAAGGGAGGGTTGCAAAGAGTGAACACAAAACCTGCAAGGGAATTTATTTGTGAAGGCATATGGCAGAAGCTGGCTGGATGATCAAGGACTAGTCACTTTCTTTCAACCCAGTCCACCTCACAAGGTTGTTGTTACAGGGAAAATAGGAGTATTGGGCATGTTTGTTATCCTGAGTTATTTATAAAAGTAATAAATACAGGATTAAAACAAGGAACAAGAGGTTAACTTTAATGAAATGAATAGTCTGGAATCATAAGATGTTTTTCACCAATGTGAAGCTGCAATGGGAATGCAGTACATAAGAAATGGATATGGTTAGAAGAAGAAGAGGAATGATTAGGAATGAGTGTGAATGGAATACTAAAATGAGTGACTATTGTCTTTAATCTGCATCAAAATTTAGAATTTGCAGGATGGATATGAAAGAACAAGAACACTAAGGCAGATGTTGGGACAGTAATAAATCTTGAAACAGATTTATTAAGAAATCACCCTTGAACATACCTTTAGCATCAGAAGGATACGAGTGCCTGGTGAGCTCAATTGGCTCATCTCACAGATACAATTCTGGCTGGCTAACAACACATTAAAACAATACAAGGACAAGGACAATATAAAAAAACATAAAAATGTATGATGGTTGCTATAAACAAATGCAATAAACACTTGACAGGACAATAACACTAATGGACCTTCAAACCTCCTGCCACCCACTCCATGCCCTGGAGTATACCCAGATCTTCAGTGCTTTGTAGAATACCAGAAGGATCAAAGCCAATCTATTATCGGGATTATTATGTTGCATAATGATGTTTAATTTGATGTTATTGTGCTTCTTCACACATCAATGGCACCTACCTCTGAAATGGATACTGACACACAATTTCCTTAGTCTGGTTTGCTGGTTGAGTCATAAAGCTGGATTGACAAATCACACTGAGCCATAAACTGTAATTTACAAACCATGTGTCAGGCTGTGACAATTAAGAAATTGCAGCCATTTTACCTTTTGCTTTCTTTGTGCTTTTCTATTGTTTGGGATTCTCAGATGTAGAAGGGGAGAAGGAGAAAATGCTTGAGCTTTTTCAGTTATCTTAAACCAGTAGTGGCGAACCTATGGCACATGTGCCAGAGGCGGCACTTAGAGCCCTCTCTATGGGCACGCATGCCACCTCTATGGGCACGCCGCCAAGCATGGTCCACATCTACCAGTGCAGCCAAGGACATGGCAGCCAGGCAGCGGGGACAAGACTCTGCCCTCACACCCTGTCATGTGCAGATGATGCTGTAGGGCGTGGGTGGAAGGCGTGGCCACCTTGGCACTGCTGGGCTGCCTGGGCAATATGTGGTGGGTGGTAGAGGGTGGCCCTGCCGGCAAGTGGGGGGGGAAGGGCGTGGGTGATTTTTGGGCACTCAGTCTCTAAAAGGTTCACCATCACTGTCTTAAACAATTGCAGCTGGGTGAGCTTCAAGGTCAATTCTAGATAAAGTTTTGATGGGCTGAAAAGTAGGGAGGAGAGCCCCATTTTAGACTAATTGGTGAATGTGGTTTATGAAAGCCTTTGTTGCGTGGGAATTGCAACTTGTTATATTGTATCAGAGGGGAGGGAACTTTAGACTTGGGTTCAACTATGTAAGTGCCGATACTTTGTTTCCTGAATAAAATGTTCTTTAAGGAAGAAATCTTTGCCTTGAAGTTCTTCTAATTGGCTTCATCTATTGGAACCATGACACCATGGTGACTGAGTTTATTCAGCAACCTAAACCAAAATTGAACAAGTCACATTATAGATTTGTACACTCAACCTGTAGATTAGTTGCCTGGACAGATGAGTTCTTGCTTGATATTTGAGCACTACAGGAAGGGCAATCTGTTATTTCTTGTGCCTTCTCCTCAACCATAAGTACAGTACTGTATTTGTCGTTCCCTTCCACAAAAGATTTGACATTGACGACTGCAATGTTTGTCATGGCTAACTTTTCTATAGCCTTTGCTACAGTTTGACAGTTTGTTTTAAAAGGCATCATTTCTAAGCATAAGTATTTACATTTGAGGAGATTTCAAAAAGCCACAAAGCCCTGTTTCCTTTGGAGTTCAACTTTATCCAAACTTCATCTTCAGAAACAGAGTTAGAAGTATAAACAAAGTAATCCTTCTTATCATGAGTGCAATGATGGAAGAGATGGGCTTGCAGTAGTATTTATTTCCCATTTATGCCTTCCCCCCCCCCAAGGATTATTCATAAGTACGAGTTTATTTTGTGCTCAGCGTCTTACCATAATGGAGAACATTAAACACACTGGTAGATCATCAACAGACTATCATTCAGTTGTTACTTACTCAACCAGAAAGCATTATGACAAAGATTTCATGTAGTTTTATGCCTCCACCCCGAAACCACCCTGAACCACAAGGGCAAGGGTAGCATTAATATCAGAATATATTTAGATTAAAACCTTAAAAAATGATTTGGAGAAGCTTCATGACATCATTTCTTCTTAGGTACTGAAGATTCATAAGGAAAATCATTTTCTTTACACAATAGATTGAAACTAGCACTTTCTACTTCAAAGCAGCACAATTTATTAAAGAAACTACCACTGCCTGCGTTCACAAACATGCTAAATTTTGTAAACTATGGTTTGCTAATTCAAAACAAACATCTTATTGCAGAATAGCACACAAGTGAACTCAATCCTTTAAAAAGATGATTGTCATTATTAGGACTGAGCTGAATGCAGAATTATTAATACGTATAATAATAAACATTATAATCAATAAAATAAATTAAACCAATGATTTAAATAGAACTTATCTACATTGGCTAAGTCTGGATACCAAGATAAGTAATTTGCACAGTAAACTATCACAACTACCAGTAACAGATTGGCTTTTCAGATTAGTTGCACCCATTCAGTCTGTCAGTTGCAAAGAACAGTCCACAGACATGCCTTCTTTGACATTACTTGAACAACTAAGATTTTTTGGGTTGTAGATTTTCAATCCAGCAAGGTGAGCCAAATGCTGCACTTAGTGGAGTTGATGGATAATGGGTGACCTTCAATTTTTGGCAGCCATGAAAGTACATCCCTTTGTGGATTTATTGTTCTTAATGCCAATATCAGGAGGAATTTTCTGACCATGAGAACTATTAAACAGTGAATCAGCCTCTGTCCTGCAGATGTGGGTGCTCTGGCTCTGGAAGTTTTCAAGCAAAGATGAACAGTTCTTTGTGGAGAATAGTATGAGGATTTCTAGCTGAGGCAAGGATTGGATTAGATCAGTACTTTTCAACTCTGGCAAGTGTACAATGTGTAGACTTCAACTCCCAGATTTCCCCCACAAACAGAGGGAATGGACTAGATCAGAGGTCTTCAAACTTGGCCCTTTTATGACTTGTGGACTTCAACTCCCAGAATTCCTCAGCCAGCTTAAATTTACTCAGGAATAAACCTCATTTAAGGTAGTAGTAATAATGTGACCGCAAATGCATTTTTCTGTTTCTTATATTGATGTTCTAGGGATATTTATTTTTGTTTAACACAGGCCTTATTTCCAAGTACATATACACAAGATTGTTGCCTCTATTTTATAGCTTTCAAAGTAAGCCTCAAAAACCTTCTGTACAGTACTGTCATTTAATTTTTCCTCTCCCCTTCCCTGAAAAACATTTGCTTCACATCTCTCATATTCTGTTGTTTCTTCCTTTGACTATTAGAATTCTTTCATAATATTTATATAAGCCTTTTCTGGCATTTCTCAAAAACCATGGAATGCATGGTTTTTGAAGTGAGTTGATAACAACTGTGGGAAAAACAAAGCTATCCAGAAAATGGTAGGCATTGTCTGTCAAAAAGATTCAGAAGAAAAAACAAGTCATTTTATTGGGCTCTCTGAAAATTACTGGCACCTTTTAAGAACTTAACAAGAGAAATCTTAAATTATATATCCAATCTTTATTTAACAATTGGAGTCTCCCGAGGATGTTTTAATCGAATTGTTCCATACGCTCAAAATAGGTACAATAAGCCTATAAAAAAATTAACACAACTATTTTAGGCTTTGTGTGTGCGCACATGCCCATGTGCATGCACAAACATTTAGAGAAAAAAAATACTGCTGCCAAATATATCTATAAACGTTGGGAGCTCTTGGAGTGCAAAATTTGGATCAAGCTGATACTGTTGTATCCCCATTTTGTCTACCTTTTCTGTAGTCATATTAGAGAACTACGGGGTTTTTTTATGCAGAGCAGTACATTACAATCTTGCCCCAGCACCATGGTTATTAATAGGTCACTCTTCATGATTAACATTCTATTAAAAGCATAGATATGAACTGTTGATCACTAAACCAAATGCAATCCTTTCCCTTTTAGCCACAGCTATATAGATTTTTTCAGAGTTCAAATATGGTCTGTATTTATCGGGCTTTACAACGAACAATACTTAATTATATTTAATTGAGGCATATCATGAATTCTAAATTTAATATTTAAAGTTTGACAAGGGATGATCGAATTTACAATGGGACTGGTTCAGCCTTTCTCTGCTGTCTTTGTGCCTAATAAAAGAAACTCAAAGGCAAAGCTGTCTAAGAAACAGAGTCATGGAACACATTCCCCAATGATTCCATCAGCAGGTTGGTTAAGCTATAATATTGTCCTTGGCAGAAAATCTGCAGTTAAGCTAAACTTAGAAAATAGCTAAAGTTTTTTTTAAAAAAAGAATAAAAGTAGATCTCATAGGAAATTAAGTCCGACATCCTATATTAAGGCAGTTGTTCTTACATTGCTCCTTTCTTTAAAAGGTTATTAGCCATGCTTACTTCAATAATTTGGACACATTGCAGATTCCATCATTCCATGGTAGATATTTTCTAACTATGTAGCTTGTTGATGAAAAGCCTTTACAGTAACCTAACACAGAAAGACTTGATAATCCTCAGAAAAGCATTGCAAATCATTATCTGAATTTTTGTTTACATTTATCTGTGGGAGGCCATCCTAGTGTGAGTTACCATCTTTTTTTCTGTGTTTTTATTTGATGTGGAAATCAATTGACTCACCTGAAAAATATCTACTGTCATCACTGGTTACATTCATATGTAGCGGTCTTCATGGATGACATGGGTTTTTTTTTCCTGGCATATTCTGGGACAGTAACATACTTTACAGGAGTACTTTCTAATATTTTACAGATCTGGCCTCAAAGACAAATGAGAACAATGAGAAGAGAGAAAGAGAGAGAGAAGTTGGAAAATATTTGGACAAGATCTTGTGGTATATCTAAGCACATTTGTTATAGCCATTTGTAGGAAGTTACTTCATTGGTTGCATAGACCTTTTGATAGTCCTTAATAACCATTAAGGATAAGAGCCTATAAACTGCAGTCCTGAAGAATTATTTCCTGGTCTCTTCTACACATCAGTTGTAAGAGGCTAAAGGGCCCAGAAACAGTCCAGAATAGTTCAGATTATCAGCAGAAAATGATGTCGTTCTAAGAAATCTCACTTGCGGTCATCCCAAGGTTCAGTACAATATAAATTTATGAGAATTCAAAATCCCTTTCATATCTGAATTTGTGTAAAATTGATAAGGCCATCACTAGAGCAAACAGAGCCAAGGGGAAATGAAGTTTATCTTTTAACAGTCAATATTTACTAAAGGAGTTATGGAAGATGACTAATTTCAGTGGCAGGTCATTATATGTTTCTGTTTAATCTCTGAAGAGCATTTGTGCTTCTTTTCAGTAGATGTAGGCTGGTTTTACCTTTAAACAGGACGAGATGGCATATCGTTGTATAGCACCAAACCGGGAATTATATGCAATTTAAGCATATTTATTTGGAAGAAAGCCACACCTTGTTCCATAAGGTTTCCTCATAGGAAAAAAACAAAAAGCAAAGGACTATCACTTTAATCATACTTTTTAAAATCTGTACTAAGCAATAAAACTAAGGAAACTAAGCAGGATTGGATTGTAGGCTCATAATTTGTTGGTCAAAATTTTGGCTCCATTTTGGTTTTTCTCTCTAAAGGTCAAATTACATAGGATAATATAGGTTATCAGCATACAATACTAGACTTTTCTATTATTTAATTTAATTTATGGTAGATAGCAGTATCAGGACTGGGATGTGTAAATACTGTACTGAATTTAAATGATTCTTACACTGAATCATGAGTGAAAATCTCTCCCATCAAGCATGTATTACTCCTAGGCAGAAGCTGTTCCTATCAATCCTGCTAAGTAGCTTGTGAGTAGCTTGTCTCAGAAGTATCATGAGTTTTACATGCTGGCATGTAAAACTGTGCATTTCCATGGCCTCCAAATGATTGTGAGGTTCTACTTCTCTGCTTAAAACCAGCTGGGAGGAAAGCTAACAAATGCATTATTTGTGGCAAGGATTTCTAACACTCAGTGACAGGAGAGAAAACAGAATTCAGAGCACAATCCAACGAGTTACTTTTAAAAGGGGGAAATGGCTCTTTTAGATGGAGCTTGAATGAGATGTTGCAAAAGGAAATGGGGAGGATGGCAAAAAGAAGTTAAAAGAATATTTCGAGAATAATTCTTAATAAAGGCACAGAAGTAAGAAAGGTTTGGGATGCAAGCAAAGCAATTATAGGAGAAATTTTATGTAATGTAAAAGTGAATTTAAAAAGAAAAGCAAGGAGAAAATACAAGTGTTTTGGGGTGAAATAAAAAAAGGGAAGAACTTTAAAAATGCCCAAGTAGGACAACTGTTGCCTACCAAATTAAGCTTCTACAGACACAATTGTCTATATTAACAGTGAGAAAGATGCAAATAAAGATGAATTATGGAGAACAAAATGATTTTTAATTTGCAAATAAACTTGTGAGAGTCAAAAAGGAACAAGACAAGGATTTCCACTGTCTCCATTCTTGTTCAATTTAATTCTTGAGAAATTAAGTAGAGACATAAGACAAGATGAGAGAATTTTGGGATTTCAAAAGAAACTTATAAGTTAAGGGCATTTACAGATGACCCGGTAGTAGTTTTAGAAGTTCCACTAGACTAGAGGTAATAGAAATATTACTGAGAAAATTAAAGGACTTTGGTATCTTAGCAGGTTTTAAAATTAATAATCAGAATATGAAAATGAAAATAGAAAATTAAATAGAACTGATGGAAAGAACTTATTGTAAGCTTGCAAAAAAAGTAAAATATTTGGGCATTACTATGATGAATCTGAATTGCATATTTCAAAATAATTATGTTAAGACATGTAATGAAATTAAGAAGGATATATTAAGATGGGAAAAATTTTAATTGTCACTGTTAGGGAAAAATCTGATAAAAATGAATGTTTTCCCTAGAATAATATTTATCAATGGGAAAAATATATGATTAAAAGAGTTGAAATTTACATTATGGTATGATGGAACAAGAATTTTTATAAAATGATGTATGGTTGGTACATAATGCCAAAGAAATTATCTAGAATGTATAAAAGCATTTTGAATGTTTGTTGGAAATGTGAGCAACATGAAGAGATGTTTTATCATGCTTGGGGGACATATAAAAAACTTTAAAAAATGGATTGAAATAAATATATCAATACAGAGGATTTAAAAGATTAATACTCAATTGAAGCCAGAATTTTTGCTTTTAAGACTGATGAATGAACAGTTAGAAAAAAATCATGCAAGATTACTTCATTATATGATTACTGTGGCAAGATTACTATATGTACAAAGATAGAAAGATTCAACACTATCCATCATGGTGGCGCATCAGCTTCCTCTGTTCCTGGAGGAAACTGATTATCTGGACCCGTACCAATTGGGTTTCAGGCCTGGATACAGCACGGAGACGGCATTGGTCGCGCTGGTGAATGATCTCTGGAGGGCTCGGGACAGGGGTTGTTCCTCTGTCCTGGTCCTATTAGACCTCTCAGCGGCTTTTGATACCATCGACCATGGTATCCTACTGCGGCGTCTCAGGGGGTTGGGAGTGGGAGGTACCGTTTTACGGTGGTTCTCCTCCTATCTCCTGGGCCGTTCACAGTCGGTGTTGACGGGAGGGCAGAGATCCGCCCCGAGGCCTCTCATTTGTGGAGTTCCTCAGGGGTCGGTTCTCTCGCCCCTCCTGTTCAACATCTATATGAAGCCGCTGGGTGAGATCATTCGTGGTTTCAGGGTGGGGTATCATCAGTACGCTGATGATACCCAACTTTTTCTTTCCACCCTGAACCAACCCAGCAATGCCCTCGCCGTGATGTCCCATTGCCTGGAGGCAGTCCAGGTCTGGATGGGGAGAAACAGGCTTCGTCTCAATCCTGCCAAGACTGAGTGGCTGTGCATATCGGCATCTCGGGTCAACCAGACTATTCCATCTCTAACGATGGGGGGTGAGGTGTTACCCCCCGTTGATAGGGCTTGCAACTTGGGCATCCTCCTGGATTCACAACTCAATTTTGAAGACCATATAGGAGCCGTGACCAGGGGGGCTTTTGCCCAGGTTCGCCTGGTGCGCCAGTTGCGACCCTATCTGGATCGAGATGCCCTACGCACAGTCACTCATGCGCTCGTGACCTCCCGTTTAGACTACTGCAACGCGCTCTACATGGGGCTGCCCTTGAGGACCACTCGGAGGCTTCAGCTGGTGCAGAATGCGGCCGCGCGAGTTGTGATGGGGGTTTCCCGATACTCCCATGTAACACCTCTACTCCGCGAGCTGCATTGGCTCCCGGTTGCCCTCCGGGTGAGATTCAAGGTGCTGGTGATGACCTATAAAGCCCTAAATGGCTTGGGTCCGGGATATCTGAGGGAACACCTGCTGCCGGCATCAAGCTCCCTTCGTTCAGTGCGCTCCCACAGGGAGGGTCTTCTCAGGGTCCCACCGGTAAGAGATTGCCGGCGGACGACACCCAGGGATAGGGCCTTCTCAGTGGGTGCGCCTGCCCTTTGGAACCAGCTGCCAGTGGAGCTGAGGACTGCCCCCAACCTCTGTTCATTCCGCTGGGACCTGAAGACCTGGCTCTTCGAGCTCTCTGGCCCAGGCTGAGAATTCTAATTTTAGCTTTAATCTTATTTTAACTGGGGTTTTACTTATGCAGGGACGAATATAATTTTTTTTAATCTGTTTTTAACTTTTGTATCTCTGTTTTTTAATCACCCTGTAAACCGCCCTTAGTCCTTCGGGAAAGGGCGGTATATAAATGTGATAAAAATAAAATAAAATAAAATAAATCATGGAAAAATGATTGGTGAAATTGACAGAACCTACAGAGATCATCAAATGGAATTTTTTTATTTGAGAACTTAATTGTTGACATTCATAAATGACTGGAAATACCTTTTTTGTGTAAAAAAGGAATTTTTTTATGACTTATGATTTTGATGGTTAGAAGGAATAGGCTATATAAACAAAGGAATTATAGGTAGTCCTCAACTTATGATCACAATGCGACTGAAACTTTCATCACTAAGCAATGTGGTCATTAAGTGAGCCCTGCCTGATTTGATGAATTTTTTTTTGCTGCAGTTGTTAAGTGAATCACTGCAATTGTTAAGTAAATCCAGCTTCTTCCACTGTCTTTGTTTGACGAAAGCCCCAGGAAGGTTACAAATGTTGATCACATGACCCTGGGGCACTGCGACCATCAAAATACATGTCAGTTGGCAAGCACCCAAGTTTTGATCATGTGACTTCAGGGCGGCTGTGATAGTCGTAAGTGTGAGGACCATTTGTAAGACTTCTTAAAGCACCAATGTAGCTTCAGACAGTCATTAAGTAATGGTTGTTAGTGGAGCACAACCTGTGTGATGAAAGCCTGGAGACAGAGGTTTGATTAGAATTGTATGTACAACTGACAAGAAGAAGATCGGAAGCCATTTCTTTTATTTTTACGTGTGTGTGTGTGTGTGTGTGTGTGTGTGTGTGTGTGTGTGTGTGATTTCTGTTCCTTTATTTTCTTTTTTTAATCTTCTCTTTTTCTTTGTCTTCTTTTCACATGTACTTCACTATATTTTTATTTTCTTTGAATGTACTTCTTGTCACCTGTGTAAAAAATTTTAATAAAAACTTTTTTTTTTAAAAAAAGGAAAGATCAACAATGACAACAGAAAAAAGATGAATGTCCATTTAATCCTTTAAGTCAAGGCATGCAGTTCAGAGGGCCTGATAGTAACAGCTGCAATGTTTTGCTCATTCTTCTTTTTGTGCTTGAGGTGTAAAAACACGAGTCCCAAAATAACACCTAAACAAACAAACAGGAAAACAGATTTAGAGTTTATTCAACCCAGTTTTTTTGTCAAACTAGAACCCTCTAGATGTATCCTACTTCTTCCCTTCCTAGTTCAGTTTATGGTCTGTGCTGGCTGGGGATCATGGGTCTTGTCACCTAGGACATCTAAGAAGTGCTAGGTCCAGGAAAGTTGTTTTAAGCAAAACCACATTTTGTGTATATGTCACAAACGAAATAGATTAGTATTTCTACCGTGCTTATACTGTATGTGCTTACTCAATAAAAATCTCACTGTGTTCAAAAGAGCTTATTCTCCATTAAGTGTATCCCAGACTAACTTTAACAGACTAACTTTGTCGGGCTACATAGATTTCAGTAAGGCACCTTTAATACCAGTCAGGGAATAAATACAAAATCTTGGAAATGGCAGGAGGAATTTCTCACTCCTGGTTCATTAAGGCAGAGCCTCTGAATGATTCAGAGCATTTCTTCCCAAATTTCTTGTAACTTGAGCTGTGTTTCCATTTATGAGATAAGCTCCCCATAGACTTGCCTTCCTCCAATCTCACATAACAATGCAATCTTTTGAACACTCAGTCTAAATTACATCAATGAGTGTCGTGTCCTAAGAAACATATTTTAGATGTACTATAATTTGGTCTTAAACCAGGGTTTGAGTGGGTTCATAAGCTGCCTAAATACATGGTGGGCTCCAGATTAAGCTCAGAACCTCTTATGTGCTTATTTTCAGAAACGTATGAAGTCAACTGTCAATTATCAGTTTAGTGACTCTGAATATACCATAGTGGTGTGTTTCTCTGTTATTAGAAAATTAATTACAGCTAGGTAATTTAATTTCATTGTTCTTAATTTAAATATGAATCTACTTAGGAGGCATCATTTAGATAACAGCCAAACCTGAAATGCTAAACAGAGTCAAACCTGGCTAGTAAGGAAACTACACCATAAAATCTCCTTCACCAAAGTTGCAAAAGCCTCATACAAAAACAACTGAGCAATCATCCCTCCATGGAAATCAGCATCAGTCATTTTCTCTACAACCAACACAATTGTGAAGGCTACTTTGGAGCTCAAATTAGTAGTTTCATTTCATCAGTGCAACCATTTCTCCCATGAATGGCAGTCTATCCTAGTTAACATGCAACGTATCATTACTGAGTAAAAATAGTTGCCAAACTATTCCCAGGAGTCCAGATCTTACACAGACCTGATGATAATGCTTAAAGGACAATATCATGCAAACATCCACCATAATAGATGTACTATACTGGGTTTGTGTTCTGGAGATGCAATTATTTTCTCTCCATCTCTTGATGCTGGAAGTTTGCTGACCAAGAGCAAATCTGTGGTTTATTTACCTGGTGCAAGTGCAATCAATAACACATAGGGTTGAAGAAAGTGGAAATTTATCACTTTATTTCGGATCAGAAGCAAAGGGGCTCTCCATTAGCAAACAGAGGGACTGAGAGGCACACTGAGCAGGACTGGCATTCTATTTCAGGGTATAGGAAATTCAAAGCAGCGATACAATGATTGATTACAAATTTCTTATCAATATAGCATGTGTATAAGTTATGCTATTCAGCATGGAAAGCACGTGTGGATATCATGCCATTCAGGTGTTCTTAGTACAATCTATACCACGGGTCAGCAACCTGAAACGGTGAAAGAGCCACTCGGAACCGGTTCCCTCACAAAAGGAAAAACTGGGAGCCGCAAAAAATGTGTGCACATGTGCGTACATGCGCGCATGCGCAGAACAGGGTTTGACTGAAGAGTGGAGCCAAGGCGAGATATGCATGTACCCTGCATATTTGAATTGATTGTTTGAACTTTTTTAGTCCCACTTTTTTTGGGGGGGGACTGCACATGGCAGAGGACTGGGAGCCGCAGGAGACGACTGAAAGAGCTGCATGCGGCTCCGGAGCCGCGGGTTGCAGACCTGTGATCTATACCATCTAGACCCCTGCTTGCCCCTCAACCCAAGATGTAACAAGCTTCTAGGTACTGTTCTAGCCTCTAGCTATGGTTTCTCTGTAGGGTCTGCTTTCAACAGATCTTATTCTGACTTAGCTAAGCTGCTGGCAGCTTCCTGTTTTGAGTTTCTAGGCAGACAAGACAAAAGCAGAGTGAAAAGAATATATTCCTTTTTTAAATGAAATGCTTTCAAGGTTGGGGTCTCATACCCTCAAGCTCAAAATATGGAACACTTTGCTTTTGCTTATTTCTTGTAACTCTTATGATTTCAAGAGTTCCTGGCCAAGAAATGCAATAAAAATGAGTCTGTGGTGGCTCTTGCTTTCAGATATGGAATTGTGGATTGGATCTCTGACACAGGCAAATATTAAAGTAAGCCGTTTTTATGTAATTCATGAATTATAAATATTTTTACTCTAAAAAAATATCCAGATCTCAGCTCATTCAATCTATTTTCACAAGTTCTATTTTTATAAAAACATAAAACATAGTTTAAATGTTATTGTTTTTTATTTATACATTGAAAGGGCAAATTCTTTAGTAGCTCTATCAGTCATCCTGGTTCCTTTAGTGTTTTCAGATTCCCCCCCCCCAAGGATTCTTATTTCATCTCCAGGAAAGGGATGCAGTACAATGTAGACTAGTATTACCAAACTTCTTGTTCAGGCTAAACACAATAAATATTATCCAACTATAGAAAATTGGCACTTAGAGAATAAATTAATAGAGTCAAGATGAAAAATTTAGACATCTACAGATATAAGCAACATGTTAGAATACAGAATACAAAACAACAGAGTTGGAAAGACCTTGGAGGTCTTCTAGTCCAGGGGTCCCCAACCCCCGATCTGTGGTCCAGTACTGGACCGCAGCATGCCAGCAACCGGGCTGCACAAACAAGGGAAGCCCCATCCATGGGATGCAGGCAGCATACAAAACCACGCCCCCTCCAGTCCACGGAAAAACCTTTCTCCACAGAACTGGTCTCCAACCTTTTGGGCACCTCTATTCTAGTCCAACCCCCTAGTCACACAGGAGACTCTATATTATACTGGACAAATGTTATCAAACAGAATAGAGCTGGAAGGGACCTTGGAGGTCTTCTAGCCCAACCCCCTACTCAAACAGGATACCCTATATTATACTGGACAAATGTTATCAAACAGCCTAGAACTGGAAGGGACCTTGGAGGTCTTCTTGTTCAATCTTCTGCTCAAGCAGGAGACCCTATAACATTTCAGCTAGGTGGCTGTCCAGTCTTTTCTTAAAAAGCCCCTACAACTTCTGAAGGCAAGCTGTTCCACTGGTTAATTGTCCTCACTGTTGGGAAGTTTCTCCTTAATTCCAGGTTGCTTCTCACCATGATTAGTTTCCATCCATTGTTTCTTGACTTGCCTACAGGTGCTTTGGAAAATAAATTGACCCCACTCTTCTTTGTGGCAGCCGCTCAAATACTGGAATACTGCTATCATGTTCCCCCTAGCCCTTCTTTTCTCTAGACTGGCCATACTCAATTCCTGCAACCATTCTTCATGTTTTTGTTTCCAAACCTTTAATCATCTTAGTTGCTCTTCTTTGCAAGTTTTCCAAAGTCTCAACATATTTTTTGTAATGTGATGACCAAAACTGGATGCAGTATTCCAGGTTTGACCTTACTAAAGCTTTATAAAGCAGTACTAATACTTAACTGATTTTGATTCTATGCCTCTGCTTGTACAACCAAGAATTTTTGGCTACTACCACACACTGCTGACTCATGTTTCACTGATTGTCCACTAGGACTCCAAGATCCCTCTCACAGTTACTCTTTTTGAGCCAAGTTTCACCTACTCTGTATTTGTGCCTTTGGTTTTTCCTGCCTAGGTGTAAAATCTTGCTTTTCTCCACATTAAATTTCATGTTGTTAGATAGGGCCCTTTGTTCAAGCCTGTCAAGATCTTTTTGGATCCTGAGGTTCTGTCTAATTACTTTTATTGCCTGCCTAGAATTATATATTGCCCAGAAAATGCTGTATTCTTTTGCAAATATTGTATTGCGGTAATATCAGTTTTTCCAATAGAAAGAATATATGAATCTCAGGGCTGAAATGTGGAGTTCTTGTGCTCTCTGCTCATTTGCTTGTAAATGTTTCATTACCAACTAGGCAACACCATCAGCACTCAAACGGATGATGTTACCTAGATGAGTAATGAAACATCTGCTGGCAATCAACCGAGCTAAGAGAGCAGCAAGAATTCCATGTCAATTTTTACCATTTTATTGCTCCTTTAATCCTCCAACAATTATCAGGGCGACTCCATGAAACAAACAAAAAATGGGTGGAAGCTCTAGTGTAGCTTCTAGTCATCAGACCTATTAATAACCATATGATTTAAGAAGAACACTTACCAATAACAAGCAGAACAGCAACCAGTAAGCCAATTGTTACTCCCACTGTTGGAAATGAATTTGGATTGTCGATTTCTATATAACACCTGTCATCGCTACACTTGCACACATTCACTATAATAAAAAAACACCAATCCATTGTAAGACAAGCTCTAGCATGTGCCATAATAAAAATAAAATTTTGAAAGCACAATGAGAGACATTTTCACTATGTACCTTTCATATTGACAACAACTTCCAATGGTGGCCTTCCCAGATCAATAATTTTCAGTGGTACATCATAGACCTTTTGTTCCAGATTCAAGTTCTTTGGGGCAATGTAAGCTTGATTGCCTGACAAAACAAAAATGAATGATGATATTGTGATTACTGTAATGATAACAATAATTAAATAATTTGATTTAAATAATTAAAGCGTTATAAGGTCTTCACTCTCTGGCCACATCCAAATGAATATCAAATCTTCACTGGCTCACTGATTTCAATATGGCTGAATTCCGCATTCATTTACTTATGTACAATCATTTGTCTTGTTATTTTGGAAGTCTACTAATCTTCCAGTACATATTTTTCACCCGGATAAGTTTGCTATGTTTAAATTTAGTACAAATGTTAAGTGTTTAAAAGAAAAGGTAGAAAAAGAAATACAATATCAAAACATTTACAAAAACAATGACAAAAATATTTAATAATATTTAATAAACAGTATCAACCTGGTGGAAGCAGGACATAGCAGCTTCTAATATTGATGTTGCCTATGAGAGACTACATCTACATTCCTAAAAAACTAGGAAGGCTGTACTAATAGTACTGTAATAGTACTCTATTAGTACTAATGCTAATAGAGACAATGTTAACCAGGCTTTCAAAGGTAGTTCCAGAGTTTAGCAGAGCCAATGAAAAGAAGTTATGTCTCAATTAAACATGCATTTGCCAGGTTGAGACAAAAGAAGGGAGTATCTTCTCAAATCTTAGGAAACAGGCAGATTGGGTATAGAACAGTGGTGGTGAACCTTTTGGGCTGGGCGAGTTAAAAATTCAGAAAATGGGCCCAGTTTAAGTGGGCAAAAGATTATTTGGCTTTGGCAGTAATCTCAGTTTTTGTAGCACAAATTCTTAACCAGATTCCATAAGAGGGCTATCCTAAGACAGTAAGAGATGCATTCACATATCTAATAACCATAAGAAATACATGTGTTCATTTGTATAGGCCAACTAGAAGAAAGTAAGAAGAATTCAAATGTATCCTAAGACAGAGGAGATGGATAAGAAATCCTAACTGAAAATTGTCTCCAGCTCATCACAAACATACTCACCATCTATTTTAGAAATGTACCAGTTTTCATTTCCTCCATCAGTGAGGAAGTATAATAACTTTTGAGTTACTGAATCTGGATCAGCAACTTCAAATATTGCACTCTTGTCTTTTTGGAGTGGGTGGCACAAGAACACAGACTCACTTACTAAATACGGAGCATTATCATTGACATCTATGAGATGCAATATCAGCTGTACAACACTGCTTTTAGATGGTCTGCCTGTACATTTGAAAAGAGTAAGAGGATATTTCAAAAAAAATTGAGAAATGTATAGCTGGTGGGTAATGCTTATAGACATTACAAAAAAGAACAGATCTAAGGGGCAGATTTCAAAATTTAGAAGTTGTTGCTATGATCTTTACAGGAAAACATTTCACTCTATCATTCTGACACTGGAAATAATGAACAACCAATTTCTAGTTCTTAATGGAGAAGAAGAGAGCTGGTTTCATCTACCACCCCATTATTGCCAACTTGTCTTATTAAAGGTGTGAGTTTGCCCCATTTCAGGTTTATAAGTTGCTAAAATACCTATCAAGACAAGACCAAGACTGGTGCTACTACCTATCATCTCTTGAATTTCCATGTTAAGTATATAAAAAGGTAAAGGTAAAGGTTCCCCCGCACATGTGTGCTAGTCGTTTCCAACTCTAGGGCCCAGTGCTCATCTCCGTTTCAAAGCCGAAGAGCCAGCGCTTGTCTGAGGACGTCTCCGTGGTCATGTGGCCGGCATGACTAGATGCCAAAGGCACACGGAACGCTGTTACCTTCCCACCATAGTGGGCCCCATTTTTCTACTTGCATTTTTACGTGCTTTCGAACTGCTAGGTTGGCAGAAGCTGGGACGAGTAACAGGCGCTCACTCTGTTGCGCGGCACTCGGGATTCAACCCGCCAAACTGCCGACCTTCTGATCGACAGGCTCAGTGTCCTAACCCACTGAGCCACCGCATCCCTCGTTAAGTATATATGTAATCCTAAATCCTAAAATACATAATGTAACATTGATGTGAATCTTGCTACTCCCAGCCACTGTCACCAAATACGGAGAGTCAAATGTAGAACCCGTTAGGAAGCACTTTAGCCAAGGCCCTTTCAAACAGCCAAGGTATCCTTGAAGGATAAAGTTTTGCTTTCTTACTTTGATCAGTTGCAACAATTTCTACTGTGTAGGCAGGGGAAAGTTCATAATCCAATGGGGCAACTGTATATATATGGCCACTGACAGGATCAATCTCCAGCCATTTTCTGTCATTTTTCTTCAGCAAGTACCTTGCAGCCAGGAAAGTAAGACATAAGAAACAAGCTTAGCCAAAAAGCATTGTTTTCAACAGTAGAAAACATTGTTTACCATAGTAACATGTATCAATATGTGCATTTTCCTTCCATCACTTTTAGAATTCTTGCCCTGCTCATTGCTAATAACAACAGATGAGCCATTTTTACCTGGCAAATGGTCTATCTATTTAAGCTAGCTCCTCTCCTCTCCTCTCCTCTCCTTTTCTCTTCAGGTCAGTGCTGAATCCTGGCAACTGCCTAGACAAATTCCTGCAGTTTTCTTGGCATGAGACAAGGGTTGGTTGCCATTGCCTGCTTCCTAAGGCTAAGAGACAGTGATTGACCAAGATCACCCAGTTGGCTTTGTGCCTAAAGTGGGACTAGAATTCATGATCTCCCAGTTTCTAGCCTGATACTTTATTCATAACTGTGATCACCATTGTATCTGTCTCTCAAACTGTCTCTCAATCACGCAAGATATTTGGATACATTTGTTCAACTTTCTTATCAAAGGGAATCAATTTCCCACCTTTTGTAGCAAGTTTTCAATGGAAGCAGGATAGAACAAGGGGGTACTGAAAAAAATCAAGGTAAAAACCACAACTGTGCAATCAGACTCCTGCACCAAGAGGAGTGAATGAATGTGGCTATGATATTGACTTGACTGTGATAACACTGAGCAGATGTTGACATCTTTCTCAAAATCACATCAATTCTTTGTTGCAAAGAGAAGCTTCAGGGGACAACAGTTTTCAAGAGGAAGAGTTAGAAGAATTGTTACATAAAAACATACATGTTTATACAGGTAACAATACGCTGGGTCTCTAATATGGACTGCACCCTTTCTACCTACATAAATTGACATCTTTATAATATACTTAAGTAAAACAGGGGTTACTTTTGCACCTGCTAAGGTTGGCTCTTTTTAATTCTCAGTGGTGTTTTTCTGGATAAATGTCCTAGATTACAAGCCCAGCCTGCTTCATATTTTGATGATTCAGTATTTTATGCTCATCCAAAAGATGCATGCAGCCAAGTTAAACAAGCTATGCAAAAACAAGCTATGCAAAAATATATGTGCAAATATGACATTTTAGCAGGTTCTTTCAAGGCAGGAGAGCAAGAGAATCTCCTGGATGGGAACAATGCAATTACTACAAGTCTACTTTTTACCAAAAAAAAAAAAGATTTTTGCCTTTACCTTACTTGGTCTCCTTCAGGATCAAAAGCTTTTACAGTTGTCACATTTGTACCAATGGTCACATTTTCATATAGTGTAACTTGGTAGAGGGGATGGGCAAAAACTGGTGGTTCATCCACATCAGTAACACAGACCCGTAAGAAAGTGGATGAACTTGAATTATACTTTATTCCAGTCACGAGAGGTTCAGGATTTGTAGCATTGATTGTAAGGTTATACACTGATTTTGTTTCAAAATCAAGATCCTACAAAACCAAAGGAGAAATTAAAACAGGTATAACAGCCCACCAGGAACTTAAGCTAGAAGAAAATATTATCTTCTCGAAACAGATGTATAACAGAGTTCCCCAACCTCCTATCTATCCTCTAGATATGTAACACTACAACTTTCCATCATCTGCAGCCAGGCCATCATATTAGGTACACAGAATTACCATTGCCTATTTAGAACAAAACAGATCAAACACATCTCACACAGTTTCAAGGTCAAAATGCTAAAGTGCCAAACATCTATTTATTTGCTTGTTGTTTGCTTTTGCTGACAACCATTCTCTGTTTGATTAGACATTGCCAGAAGAGAGGTCAAGTTTTCAGAAAGACTATTTACATTTTCTGCAACCTAGGATTAGATTTGTCAGTTTTTCAGCTATCTGCATACTTGTGGGAAGTGACTGGTATTGAGGTGTACAATTGTTCTTTTCCTTTCCTCCTTTTTTTTTTGCAAACATTGCCTTTTCCATAGTTTTCCATCACAACACCACAGTTGTGGGTACAGAGTCTTCATAACTGTCTTTCCTATCTAGCTCGGTGTGAAAGAGTCATTTTCTCAGGTCTGTAGTATAGGGGATGAAGCTTTGATTGACTGTGATTTTGAGTTTTCTCTTTAGTCTCCTCAAGGAGCAAGTGGCATCTCCATGTTCTCTTGGTATTCCAAGACAATAAGATAATATGGCTGTGTTTTATCTTTACCGTAAGTAAAGATGTTTGTGTTTATCATATGACTACCTTCAAAATAGTTGGAGGAATTCGGGAGAGGAAACAGATTCATTGGGTAGATCTCTAAGTGTACTGTTTTTAACTATTCTCCAAAAATCTGCAAGTTCAGGTTTGGTAAGTGTGAAACCATTCATTATGTCATTTAACATTTTGACCTTGAAATTCACAAGATCTCAAAGGAAAATAGAATCTCATAAGATTTTAATCTCTTGCAAAACTTCAACCATATAAAGATATTTTTCTCCAATTTTCTAAAATTCAGAGGTTTTGTAGGCATCATACAGTATAGGCATCCTATTGCTATTCTCTAAATTAATGTAGCATTAGTCATTCAATTGCCTTGCCTTGAGGAAATGTTAATTAAATCTATGTAATATAATAATAAATGAAATGGCGGTTATTCACCTTGTTAATTATAATAGCTCCTGTATTTGTGTGTGGATCAGTCACTACTTTAAAACTATTATTTGGGTCACCCTTTGTGATGGTGTAAATAATCTGAGAACTTCCAGTGCCTGGTTCATCAGCATCTGTGGCTTGAATTTCAAATATAAGAGATCCTTTTGCCCGATCTTCTTTAATAATCACAGTGCCATACTATAGTGAAAAACAAAAAAACAATAAATATAAAACAAAAGAACAGAAAAGAAGAAATAACATTTCTAATAAGAACTGGCTATTTTGAAGAGAGCTTCACGATGTAATAATTTGAAATCATCACTTGCTGTTGCCATCTTCAGACACCCTGTTTGCCCTGGTGTGAAGATGTTCCACTAACCATTTTTAGAGGACATCTCCTCAGCCTGACTGTTTTAAGTTCTCCATTCTGGAAATAGTGTTTTCCCTTTCATTCATGCTCAAGATCTTTCATCCAGACATCTCATGACACATGGATACTTAAGGTGACTTAAGGTTAGAGTTTACTGCTTGGCTCCAGTTGATTCAGCAAATCTGCTGTGGGAAACTCTTCCATTTAATCCCAGGGTTCAGGATCTCTTCTACAGTGTTTGTTTAGATGCTAGGGAGACTGGATTTGTGACTCCTACAGTTACCTTTATTTTATTTTTTTTAATTGTGCAAAGCCTTCTAATAAACTATCTTTCTTCAGCCTAACAAAGATAATTGAAGCATAATAAAAGGACTGTCTCTTCTGCTTTTGTAATGTGGTGGGAAATTCCCTTTCTTATCCAATTGGCTCCTCCTTTTCCTCTCATAATCACAGTTCCCACACTGACATCCACAGCAAAGCCCCTTTCTCAAACTCCAGCTGTTCACCAACAGTTATGCACAGCCATATCTGGGCTGCACAAATCCAACCAATCAGCAGTTGACAGGCAAGAAGCATAAACAACTCTTTACTGCCACCTACAGGTCTACAGGTTGAATGCTCACCCAGTCAAACGACAGATAATAATAATAATAATAATAATAATAATAATAATAATAATAATAATAATAATAATAATAATAATAATAATAATAATAATAATAATAATATAAAGTTGGAAGGGACCTTGGAGGTCATCTAGTCCAACCCCCTGCTCAGGCAGGAAACCCTATACCATTTCAGTCTCTTCTTAAAAACCTCCAGTGTTGGAGCATTCACCACCTCTGGAGGCAGGTTGTTCCACTGATTAATTGTTCTAACTGTCAGGAAGTTTCTCCATAGTTCTAGGTTGCTTCTCTCCTTGACTAGTTTCCATCCGTTGCTTCTTGTCCTGCTTTCAGGTGCTTTGGAGAATAGCTTGACTCCCTCTTCTTTGTGGTAGCCCCTGAGATATTGGAACACTGCTATCATGTCACCCCTCACCCTTCTCTTCATTAAACTACACATACCCAATTCCAGCAACTGTTCCTATATGTTTTAGCCTCCAGCCCCCTAATCATCTTTGTTGCTCTTCTCTGTACCCTTTCTAGAGTCTCAACATGTTTTTTACATCGTGGTGACCAAAACTGGATGCAGTATTCCAGGTGTGGCCTTACCAAAGCATTGTAAAGTGGTATTAGTACTTCACTTGATCTTGATTCTATCCCTCTGTTAATGCAGCCTAGCACTGTGTTGGCTTTTTTGGCAGCTGCAGCACACTGCTGGCTCATATTGAAGTGATTGTCTACTAAGACTCCGAGATCCCTCTCACAGTTACTACTATTGAGCAAGGTACCACCTATACTATACCTATGCATTTGACTTTTCCTGCCTAAATGTAGAACCTTACTTTTTTCACCATTGAATTTCATTTTGTTAGATAGTGCCCAGTGTTCAAGTCTGTCCAGATCCTTCTGTATCTTAAGTTATAAGTCAGCAGTCCCAACCCTTTCAGGCTCTAGGGCAGGGGTCTTCAAACATGGCAACTTTAAGACTTGTGGACTTCAACTCCCAGAATTCCTCAGCTAGCCAATCTGATTTTCTCCAGAGGTGTTAAAGATTAAGACTTAAGGTTCAAGATTACCACTTTTAAAATTTCCATCTCTGTTGCTGGAATTTCTGGCAATTGTAGTCCTAAAATATCTGGTGGGAATCAACTTGGGAAAGTCTTACCTAACTAGCCACAGATATGCAACAACATCTACATGCCAAACAAATGTCTTGGAAGAGGATACCATCAAACCAAAAGTTTGAGATTTTTCCAATGTCTTGTGAAAGCAAAAATAGTCAACAAGATACTCACATCTGGTTTTTTAAATATTGGGATCTTATCATTGATGTCAATGACTTGAATTTGCACATTACATATAGTTGAGAAAACTACAAGGAAAAGGATATAACGAAATCAAATGTGAGCTGATCTGCACAGAACAGATTCTCAAACTTTTTAGACACATCAAATATACCTAAAACATCCCACAGCAATTAATAGCCCTTCATAGGTATAGTATCAGGAGGAGTCAGGTTCAAATTCACCCCAGCTCTGACAGCTCAAGAATGAACTTTGGGTTAGTCACTTCCTCTTAACCCACCCAGCCAAAAGTTGTCATTATGGGATATATGTGGGGAATCTGAGAAGCAAGTGATAATGTACATTGCCTTGACCTCTTGGAGGAAAAACAAGAAATACATCTAAACAAATAACAATACAGACAGTCCTCAATTTATAACCAATACTGAGCCTGGAATTTAGCCATAAGTCATGCCAGTCATTAAGCAGGTCGTCACATGACCAACACAACTTTATGACTTTTTGGTAGTGGTTGTAAAGTGAATGCTGTGATTGTTAAGCAAACCAATTCCTCTGCAATGGGCATTTTTTTGCCCCAAACCAGAAGTAATTGCTGGGTTTTGCCAAAAACATAAGTTGTCATCATGGGGATACAGGACCCTGCTGGTGGCCAAGGGCCCAAAATGTGATTATGTGACCATGGGGGAAGGGAGGGACAGCCTTTGGAGCTTTGAATCACTAAGCAACTGATCATAAGTCATGGGCTACCTGTACTACTACTACTACTACTACTACTACATCAAGGGGAATAATTCAGGATTTTAATGTTGTTCCTTTATTTCAGAGCTTATGTCTGAATATTTATATTTCCCACTCCAACATGGAGGGAAACTGCAATGCCAAATATCAGCAATCTTGCCACGAAATCAACCAACACGGTCAAAAGGTATTCCAGGACTACAATAAGGAGTTTGAGGGCCTGGAGTTGCAGGTAGAGCTTCATTGCCATGTAGCCAACATATTGCCCTTTTGGACCACACCTTAGGGACACCTTCTTTTTAAAAGGAGCACATAAAATATTTATAATTTTACTTTTACATGTATAGCTATTGATGAAAGGAACAATGGCTAGAAGGAGTGAAAAGGAAGAAATGGAAGAAATGAAAAAAGTATAGATGAGAGACTGTGGGCTATCTTGTGATCCATGTCACTCTAACATTTGGGGGAATACATGTAATGTGTGGTGCACTGACCTGAATCTGTCACATTCACCTTCAAATTGTAAGTTGTGGCCACTTGTCTGTTTAATCCCAATTTGAACAGGTGGACTGACCCAGTTCTCAGTTCGATGCGGAAGAGATTGTCTAGTGGGATTTTGGGGTTCTGGTCCAAAAGGCTGAACTGCAGGCGAGAATTAAGAGACCCTTTCTCATCGTTGTCTGAGGCAAGGACAGTTCCTATTAAATTCCCTGTTGGTAGCAGAGAAAGCTGTAGTTAGACCAATAGCAAATGCATAGTAGAAAATAAAATAAATTAGTTATAGAAAGACAAATGTAACTTTTGGGATTGGGCAAGGGAACCAACATGATTCCTATATACACTTGCTCACAAATTCATGATGGAATTATTTATGTGGAACATCATCTCCTTAAAATCTAACAAAAGGCAGTTAATATTTTTCAGTGGAATTCAAAATGGTCAAAGAAAGATTAGCGATGAGCAAAATACTTCCTTTATCAACTTCACCCTTGTAGTGAGAGGACTGCATATATAAAGGCCCTTTCCATGCAGTAGCAGCTTAGAAAGCAAAATGCTTTATTTATTTGCATAATTATTGATATTAATATTAATGAGAAGATATAAGTGTTGAATGGAGGATGAGTGTTTAGGGTTGAGGTTTGTTCATTGATTTAATGGCCTATTGTTGGGTCAATTTCAAGATTTTTGAAAAAATAGGAACAACCAGCAGAAAATATAGCAGCCTGGGAGGCAGTTAGTGGGAGGAGGGTATATGAAGCATTGCAGAAAATTGAACTTGCTATTAGAAAGGAATAAAGAAGAGGAAAGCATCCATTCTGGAAGATATGAAATTGGTGAGGTTAGAAAACAGTAGTTTTGAATCAGATCTGGAAGATGAAGTTTCAGGATAGATTTACAATAGGTCAAGAGGAGAGGGGAGGAGAGCAGGAGATCACCCCATTTCTTTATTGAGAAAGTGGTGAATGACCCATGTAGGCATTTATCCAGTGTTAATGTATGACCTCAACTCATACTCATCTTATGAAATCAGGGAACTTAGTATTTATTTGACCATACTTTGATGAATAGACTACAATGAGCACATTTCATACATCATGCGATCACTTACCCATATTAACTGGTTGCTCTTGACAGATTAAGCCATAAACTAGCCTACCCCATTAAGACATGGCATCCTTACATGGATGCATCCATGCAATTTTGGAAAGCCAAAAAATTTCTACATAGCTATTCTTCTCAGAGATACAGACACAAAGGTCTGTCCATCTTCTTTCACACCTGATCTATTAGGCTAGGACTGCTTCTTTAGTATGGTGAAGGTAGAGCCTGAGGGGGCAGAAGACGGTAAGTTATTTATTCTGTCTAAGCCACCCAGACCCTAAGCATGGGAACCAAGCACTAATTAATTCTCTGGTAGGATGAGATTAGGAGCCATCTCATTGGAAGTGTGCAGCTTTTATTCTCAATACCTAAAATATACAATAGCACCTCTGTGTAAGTAGTTCATACTGCAGAGTTCTTGGTGCTCTCTGAGCGGAGTTGTTTGCTTTCAGATGTCCCAGTGCTGCTGATGCTATCTAATTGGGTAGTGAAAGCGTGTGCAAGTAAACCGCAGAGAGCACCAAGGATCTTACTGTTCCACCTGAGCTACAAATCTTCCCTTCTATTAGAACTTCCAACTCATAAGAAATGATATGGTGATATTAAATTTTATACTCATTTACCTTACAAAGAAGCTTTGCCTTAAATTATTTTTACCCATACAGTATATTAAATGCAGTATTTCTTACCTACGCCCTCATTTTCTTGAACTTCAAACTTAGACAAAACTTTGTCACACACAGGGGGGTTGTCATTGATGTCTACAACTTGGACTGAAACAGTGATTGGGTAGGCCAACCTGTCTCCTTCTTCATCATTTGCAAAGACATAGAATGAATACTGGAATTGGATATATAATTAAAATTTTATAATTAAGAACCGCAGGAATAATGAATATTATAATAATAATATTAAGGAATAGTAGGGCAAATTACATTATCAGAATTTCTCCCCATCTCATATAAAACCCTCTCAAGAGCAGCATAATTTATTTGAAATGTTGGTATCTCGGCTAATAAACTGAATAAACAATAATTAATTAAACCAAAAAAAAACCTAATATAGAATGCAATGCTGATAATGAAATGCAAATATAAAACAACCTGAAAGTCACTCTAGTTTAGTTTTCTCCATATTTTAAAACAGATCTGCTATCCTTTTCCATGTACTTACATAGTCTTTCTCTTCTCTGTCTAGTGGTTTAGTTACATAAACTGTTCCATTCTGATCAACTATAAATGGGAGTTCAATAGAAGACTTTTCTCTGGGTTGAAGTTCATACATTGCATGTGGATCATTCCATCGAACCTAATATTACAATGTAAGAGTAAACAACGACTATACAAATGAAAAATATGGGTTGTTTTTTTAAAAATATCTTTCTAATGCAACTTGGGACTACTAGAATTGCCGTCGCTAAGCAGTACAATTGTGTGACATCATGCTTTCCAATATGCTACTTAACAAATACCAATTCCTTTATAATATAAGCTGCCCAGAGTTGCTTCAAAAAAAGATTGGTGGCAAATAAATTTAATAATAACAATAATTCCAGTCCCAATTGCCATTATTAACCAAAGACTATCAAGCAGTTATTTGAGAAAGAAATGACAGATCTATAAAATGCTCAAAACGCTTGCAGAGAATCCAGAATGGTATCTTGTAGTTGAAATATTTGGCCTACATTTTTTTGCTCTGTTGCATTATCCTCCTCTGTTGCTTTTTTGTAACTTCTTGCCTATTGAAGAGTTCTGGGAAAATCAAAGATTTGTGTATGTTGATATCCTGGATGGATATATAAGAGATGACCAGGCTGAGCCAGAGAGTGGGATCAAATGCATTTGCTGAATAGCCCAATTGTAGCATATTATGTCTTTAATCATTGATGGTGAGTTGCCTGATAATTTTAGCAACTTACTTGAGTGATTTTCATGGGGTGTGGCTTTGTCGAGTTTTCTGAGAGCAATACTACTGGAGGAGATTTCCAAAAGTTTTCCAACACAGTGATCTTCACATCAGTAGTAGTGGCAAAAGAATCTACGGACTGTCCTGCCATGTCATTTACTGTCACTGCGAGGATAAAATTGTCCTGTACTGCTGGATCTAAGAATTCTGTTCCTGAAAATATAACAGAGAATAAAACTTGAAAACATGTACTCATTCTTTCTCCTATATTCTGAGACAATTACAACTCTCTTTCTTTAGCAATAACCCCATCAGTTATCTTCTCATAACGTTTGCTTGCTATCATAAAATTTATGTTCCTGAATAATGGCAAGTTCTGCTGTAACCCTGGTTTGCAAACACAGATATGTGAAAATCAGTTTTACAGGTAATTAATCAATTCCTAGTTTTTTTTTTCTTTTCAACTCTTCTGCCAAAATCTACCGAGGATCCCCAATACAATGCTGCTACAGAAAACATTTTAGCATATATTTATTTATTTATTTATTTATTTATTTTTATTTAATTTAATTTGTATACCGCCCTTCTCCCAAAAGACTCAGGGCGGTGAACAGGGCAATAAATACTAAAATGCAGAAATACAAAAATTAAGCAGAGATTAAACCAATGCCCAATGCAACAAATAAATTACATAAAAACAGTGATAAAACCCAAACCCATCAGACCATGCCGGCTTGTTCAGCACAGGAATCTATTTCTGCTTCATTTATCTGCGGGTTTTGCTTGTATGATTGTGGAGGGTTTTAGGGATGGATCTTTCATGGGAGAAACTCTGGTTTCTCTTCAGTTTGCATAAATATTTTGCATTTGTGAGAATATTGGTGCTTTTGGTAAGTTTCCAGTGTTGCCAGTCATAGTTTTCTCAGAAGTTACATCACATCTGCCCAGCAACAGTATTGGAGCCAGATGTTATGCAATGATTTGTTTATGTATCTTTCACATACGTACACCAAGCCCTACATAGCTAGTAAAACATTGGGACCACATTCTACATTTGGGGGGGAGGGAGGGAAATTAAACCTTCTGGGATTGTTTTCCTTGGAGATTTAGAATCCATTTGGAAATGGCACATTTCCCAAATGTGGGAAAATTAGATTTAGAAATATGAAAGACTATTGACTTTGACATGGACATATGGTACCAGTGAAGTCTAGGCTAAACTGTACAAGACTTAATTATTTTCATCTTTTTAAATTTATATTTACATTTTATTGACCCAAAGTTAATAGTGATCGAGATGCATACAATTGTCAAAAAAAAAGAAAACAATACACAAAAAACATTCTAATGAAAAGGTGCAAGAAATCGCATAAAAACACATAACATATATTATTATAATACACAGTAACAATTCTATATATACTTATCTAATGCAAATATTATTCAAATATGTACATATTTCTAATATATTTATATGACTAT
Organism: Vipera berus; assembly: GCF_964194415.1. NCBI lineage: Eukaryota > Metazoa > Chordata > Lepidosauria > Squamata > Viperidae > Vipera > Vipera berus. The sequence goes on from NC_138204.1 coordinate 191,131,739, forward strand.
CTTTTTATAACCTGTCATATTATGTATAAATGAGTGCCATATTTCATTATACATTCTAAGTATCACTATGAAAAAAAAAAGTCACCTACCAGCCAGAGTTGTAGAAATTGCTCCTGTAACATTGTCAATCTGAAAATACATCTCAGCGCCATCAAGTCTGGGAAATTGTTGAAGGATACTATAGCTGAGCTTTGAATGTAAGGTGCTGGGATCATCGCGATCAAAAGCAGTAACATACATGAAAGGCTTTCCTGTGTGTGTGTTTTTTAAAAGAAAATAAACACAGTTTGGAAATGGAAGTCTCACTTAGCCCCAAAGAAGAATCACTATCAACATACATACCAACAAACGGAGCACTCTTAAGCATATTTTTTTAGTTAGAAACATCAAGAAAAGGTCAGGACTGCCTTTAGATATTTTAGTATTTTAACGGGGAGGGTGTATCTTTTTCACATGGTTGACTTTTGATTTGTAAGACCTTGGGAACATTCCTTTCTTTTAATAATTTTTCACTGGCTCTCTTATTCTATATCCTTTACATGTCAACTGTTACAACTTTTAGCCATTTTTCCCCATCTGCTTCTTAAGCCTAATATTTCAACAAACCCAAAAGTGGACAAGAAGAAAAGTGGTTTAGGAAAGTTTGAATTAAGTCTACTTGGGCGGAAATTGGAATAGTACTATAGCTCTTCAGTCAAAGCTGCAAAGGCATCTTTGGGGTTTCACCTCGATCCCTGAAATAGTTATACAAATTTAGGAGAAAAACATGCCGTCCAATTTTATCTGGTGCTTTGTCTTTAAAGGCATGCCCAATAAAGAGGCATCCGGGATGCATATTAAATTTGGATCATCAAAATGGCTAGCTTCTTCAAAAATAGCTCTGTATGTTTTTCAGGAGCTTGGCCTGTTTGTTATAGTCTCCCATGGTTGCTTGGGAGACTATATATATTCAGTTTCATGTTTAATATTTAAAATTTCGTGAAGCTCAAAGTAAATATGGAAACAACTACCTGGTAGGGAGTGTTGTCTAACTTTGCCAGAGTAGGCTGATTGATTAAATTGGGGTGCGTTGTCATTGATATCCACAACATTTATGATGATAGAATAGGGTCCTTGCACACTATTGCCATTTTGATTTAGACCTTCCAACTAAAGTGAGAAAGAGGTGGAGAAAAACAATATTAAAACAAAATATTTCCATAAAACAATACACTGTCTCCTTCCTGTTTGAATTGGCTTGCCAGGTTTCCCAGCCACATGTCTTCATGAAGTGTCAGCCAACAATTCCCATCATTACCAATCAGTATGGCTCAAAATGTTGGAAACTGAGATCTAATGAATCTCACAAGGCCAGAATAAACACTCCTGAGTTAGTCAGCTATTAGCTACAACAAAATTATAAGTGTTGCAGATAATATGGCAACGTTACCACTTACGTGATTGTTTCTCAATTTTTGGGGATTTTAATTCTGGGACTGCAACTCTCAGAATTCCCTAGCCAGTATGGGGAATAATTAGCTAGTGATGGTTAAAGATGTAGTAAATCATCTGTATATATTTATGAAAGAGAGGTTGTGAATGATCCTTCAAAACGACTCTGTTTCTGCATAGGCAACAAACAAAATAAAGTACGGTATATAAATTCATGGGGGGTTGGAATAAAATGAGTATAAACCAGAATGTTGATTTCTATAAGATTTCCTGTGCCAGGAAAATGTACGTAAGAAAGAACCTCAAGGAAATTAATGCTAAAGTTTTCACACATTTTTATAAAATGCCTGTATGTTAAGGAAAGTTGAAGAAGTAATAATGGATATTATTTTTTGGATGAAAACTGGAGAACAAGAAGTCAAAACAAAATAATAGATCACAGTACTGTATCACTGATCTGAAACTTCTTGATCAAGATTAAGAGGATCAAGCATTGAAATGACTGAATTGAAGAGAATAAAGGAGTTATAATAACATGTACCTGTCCATAGCTCAGGGAAGGTATGACAGGAAACCACAGACAGGGAGCAAAAGTCTTGCTAAATACAGTCTCTTTCTAAATGTACTTGGTGAGCAATGACATTGTAACAACTTCTGCTTTTTATTTACTTTTGTGCAAACAGCTTTTTTTTTTAAATTCCATTTATATCCCGCCCTTCTCCGAAGACTCAGGGCGGCTTACAAGCTTAGCAGTAGCCTTCATTCTATGTATATGCCTGCTTATTAGGGCTTTCACACACCCCCAAGCGGCATTATTACAAAGTCAGCTTAATTGCCCCCAACAATCTGGGTCCTCATTTTACCTACCTCGGAAGGATGGAAGGCTGAGTCAACCTTGAGCCTGGTGGGATGCGAACCTGCACTAATTGCAGGCAGCTGGTGTTACTTAAGGAGGCATTAGCCCACTGCTCCACCAAGGCTCACCAAGGCTGTATTTCCTTCCTGTCTAATCAACTAAACTAAAGTATAAAGGCACGTTGAATAAATCATTTGGGGTTCTTCCAGCTTTATAGGAGGACCCTCCTTTGTCCAGATCTGAATAAATGTGTGACTCAGAGAGAACTGAACTCTGATTCTTTGTGCAGGGCCAGACCTAGTACTCCTGCTCAACAAACTAAGGCTAGATTTGAGCTAATTTGCATGTCCCCATCAACTAATATTGCAATTCATTTTCGAAATTTCTCATCTGCTTATTCCTAGTCTTGTCTGCTTCTCTCTTGTCAAGGTTAAAACAATAGTAATCAACAGGCTAAGAAAGCAGGATTTGTGAAATGGATAATGGGCCTCCATTAAGCAAATTGGCAGTGCTCTCCCATTGTTGTAAATAGCTTTCGTTGTCTAATGTCAGTGTTTCTCAGCCTCAACCACCTTAAGATATGTAGACTTGAACTCCCAACATGGGAGGGGAATTTTGATAATTGAAGTCTATGCAACTTAAAGTTGCTAAGGCTGAGAAATAATGATCCATGGGGAAATGAAACAGCCACAGAAAGGGATGATTGGAGAAAGAGTGAGATTTTTTTGGAGAAGAAGAGACCAGTATGGGAAAGAGAGAAATAGGTCATAATGGGTAGGGGGAGTAAATAAGAGTGGAATTATAGTTTTGCAGAAATTAGAGGGATGGTAGAGAGCATTCCATTTATTTTATTTTTGCAAGTGTAGTTGACATTATTTGCCTCTCAGTCATTATTAATTCTGTGGGCAATAAATTGGACAGGGTACCCCAAATCATTTTATGCGGTCAAAGCCCCCCAGAATATGCTACTGAATATGCTACTTTCAATGGCAAGGCACTAAATTAAGTGATATTTAGTTCTTTCTCTATAAATAGAGAAAGCAATATTAACATTTAACAAACTTATTTTATTGGGGGGACCCCCAATAAAGCCCTCAAAATACTGCAAGGATGAGCAAAGTTTTCAGTCTTGTCTTTTACAATATAATTACTATATTGTTGTTACAGTATGTACTCTGCCTGAAAGCCTAAAGAAAGCTTTTAAAATTGTCAGTTTCCTACAACTAATATCCACTCCTACTATGAACACCATGGTTCTGAAAGGGGTAATATTATTTTGCATTTTTATATGGTTAATGCTTGTTGATAAATTTAGGTTCTGAGATGTTAAAATGTTATACATGAATGGTGAGTTTTATTTTAATTGTATTTCTCTTCCCAATTGTGGCATGTTGTTGTTGTTAGTTGCGAAGTCGTGTCCGACCCATCGCAACCCTATGGACAATGTTCCTCCAGGCCTTCCTGTCCTCTACCATCTTCTGGAGTCCATCTAGGCTCACACCTACTGCTTCAGTGACTCCATCCAGCCACCTCATTCTCTGTCGTCCCCTTCTTCTATTGCCCTCAATCTTTCCCAGCATTAGGCTCTTCTCCAGTGAGTCCTTCCTTCTCATTAGGTGGCCAAAGTATTTGAGTTTTAGCTTCAGGATCTGGCCTTCTAAAGAGCAGTCAGGGTTGATCTCCTCTAGGACTGACCGGTTTGATCGCCTTGCAGTCCAAGGGACTCGCAGGAGTCTTCTCCAGCACCATAGTTCAAAGGCCTCAATTCTTTGGCGCTCAGCCTTTCTGATGGTCCAACTTTCACTGCCATACATTGCAACTGGGAAGACCATAGCCTTGACTATACGCACTTTTGTTGACAGGGTGATGTCTCTGCTTTTTAGTGTGCTGTCTAGATTTGCCATGGCTTTCCTCCCGAGGAGCAAGCGTCTTTTAATTTCTTGGCTACAGTCCCCATCTGCAGTGATCTTGGAGCCCAGGAAAATAAAATCTGTCACTACCTCCATTTCTTCCCCATCTATTTGCCAGGAGTTGAGAGGGCCGGATGCCATGATCTTGGTTTTCTTAATGTTTAGTTTCAACCCAAGTTTTGCACTCTCCTTCTTCACCTGCAACAAGAGGCTCTTTAGTTCTTCTTCACTTTCTGCCATTAGAGTGGTATCATCTGCATATCTTAGGTTGTTGATGTTTCTTCCGGCAATCTTAATTCCAACTTTTGATTCATCTAGCCCTGCCTTTCTCATGATGTGCTCTGCATATAAGTTAAATAGGCAAGGCGACAGTATACAGCCTTGCCGGACTCCTTTCCCAATTTTGAACCAATCAGTGGTTCCGTGTCCAGTTCTCACTGTTGCTTCTTGGCCCGCATATAGATTTCTCAAGAGACAAATAAGATGGTCTGGTATGCCCATCTCTTTAAGGACTTGCCAGAGTTTGTTATGATCCACACAATCAAAGGCTTTAGCATAGTCAATGAAGCAGAAGTAGATGTTTTTCTGGAACTCTCTAGCTTTCTCCATGATCCAGCGTATGTTAGCAATTTGATCTCTAGTTCCTCTGCCTCTTTGAAATCCTGCCTGTACTTCTGGTAGTTCTCGATCCACATACTGCTGGAGTCTAGCTTGTAGAATTTTAAGCATAACTTTACTAGCATGAGAAATGAGTGCAATGGTGCGATAGTTTGAACATTCTTTGGCACTGCCTTTCTTTGGAATTGGAATGTAAACTGATCTTTTCCAATCCTGTGGCCACTGTTGAGTTTTCCAAATTTGCTGGCAAATTGAGTGTAGCACTTTTACTGCATCGTCTTTTAAGATTTTGAATAGCTCAGCTGGAATACTGTCACCTCCACTAGCTTTGTTGTTGCTCAGCTTTTCTAAGGCCCACTTCACTTCACATTCTAGGATGTCTGGCTCGAGGTCAGTGACCACCTCATTGTGATTATCAGGGACGTTAAGCTCATTCTTGTATAGTTCTTCTGTGTAATTTTGCCACCTCTTCTTAATCTCTTCCGCCTCTGTTAGGTCCCTGCCATTTTGGTCCTTTATCATGCCCATTTTTGCATGAAACGTTCCTTTCATCTCTCCAATTTTCTTGAAAAGATCTCTGGTCCTCCCTATTCTATTGTTTTCTTCTATTTCTTTGCATTGTTCATTTAAGAAGGCATTCTTATCTCTTCTAGCTATTCTTTGGAATTCTGCATTTAATTGGGCGTATCTTTCTTTTTCTCCCTTGCCTTTCGCTTCCCTCCTTTCCTCAGCTATTTGCAAAGCTTCCTCAGACAGCCATTTTGCTTTCTTGCATTTCTTTTTCTTTGGGATGGTTTTGGTTGCTACCTGTTGTACAATGTTGCGAACCTCTGTCCATAGTTCTTCAGGCACTCTGTCTATCAGATCTAATTCCTTAAATCTATTTGTCACCTCTACTGTATATTCAACAGGGATATGATTTAATTCATACCTGACTGGCCTAGCGCTTTTCCCTACTTTCTTTAATTTAAGCCTAAACTTTGCAACAAGAAGCTCATGGTCTGAGCCACAGTCAGCTCCTGGTCTTGTTTTTACTGACTGTATAGAGCTTCTCCATCTTTGGCTGCAGAGCATATAGTCAATCTGATTTCTGTGTTGACCGTCTGGTGATGTCCATGTGTAAAGCCGTCTCTTGGGTTGCTGGAAAAGAGTGTTTGCTATGACCATCGTATTCTCTTGACAAAATTCTATCAGCCTGTGCCCTGCTTCATTTTGTACTCCAAGGCCAAACTTGCCTGTTATTCCCGTTATCTTTTGGCTTCCTACTTTAGCATTCCAATCCCCCATGATGATAAGGACATCATTTTTGGGTGTTAGTTCTATAAGGTGCTGTAGGGCTTCATAGAACCGGTCAATTTCATCCTCTTCAGCACTGGTGGTTGGGGCATAGACTTGGACTACTGTGATATTGGATGGTTTGCCTTGGATTCGAACTGAGATCATTCTGTCATTTTGAGGATTGTATCCCAGTACTGCTTTTCCTATTTTTTTATTGACTATGAAGGCTACTCCATTTCTTCTGAGGGATTCTTGCCCACAGTAGTATACCTGATGGTCATCTGAATTAAATTCACCCATTCCTGTCCATTTTAGTTCGCTGATACCTAAGATGTCGATGTTTAGTCTTGTCATCTCTTGTTTGACCACGTCCAGCTTTCCTTGATTCATGGATCTTACATTCCAGGTTCCTATGGAGAAAAAATCTTTACAGCATCGGACTTTCCTTTCACCACCAGACATATACACAGCTGAGCGTCCTTTCGGCTTTGGCCCAGTCGCTTCATTCTTTCTGGCGCTACTAGTACTAGTCCTCTGCTCTTCCCCAGTAGCATATTGGACGCCTTCCGACCTGAGGGGCTCATCTTCCAGCGTCATATCGTTTTGCCTTTTAGTACTGTCCATAGGGTTTTCATGGCAAAGATACTGGAGTGGTTTGCCATTTCCTTCTCCAGTGGATCACGTTTTGTCAGAACTCTCTGCTATGACCTTTCCGTCTTGGGTGGCCCTGCACGGCATAGCTCATAGCTTCATTGAATTACGCAAGCCCCTTCGCCACGACAAGGCAGTAATCCATGAAGGGGAATTGTGGCATATTGTGCTATATTTTCTGTTCTTACTATTTTTTTTTAATACGTTGGTCATCATGACCTGAATTACCAGATTAAAAATAAAATAAACGATCAACCCATCCATCCATCCATTCTTCCATACAAACATAAGCACTAGACTAGAAGAAAGTTACCGGTTTTGTTATGTTTTTAATTATTATTATTATTTTCATTTTAGAAGCCTTCACTCAAACTTTTGGGGGGAAAACAGAGCATTTAATGTCATTTTTGGTTTACCTGTAATGTATATTTTGGTTTTTTTCCCCAGTTTAGAGGCTTATTGACAATCAGGATTCCATCTTTTGGTGTGATCTCTATGAGGTCATTTGTTTCACCGGTCAGCCTCACACTGTAGGTAGGGGGTTGAAATGTAAACTGGTATGAAGAAAAAGAAGAAACTCAGAATACCATTTTTTTTCTTATATAAATCAAATCCCCCCCTGTTCTAGTCTTGTTTTTGTTCTGTTTTAAAAGAGGCAGCATGATTTATTTCCTCTTCCTATATCTTCAATCGTTTTTCAGATTTGTTCCAAAGAAAAGGAAGAGTCAGTATTTCACATTACCCTGTATAAATACTGTGGTCGCACTTTACCCTCTTCAACATAAAATACTTTGTCCTCCAAAGGTCCCTTTGATTGCAAGTCATCTTCAAGAAGGTAAGCAACCTGCAAGGACAAGAAGAGACAGGGTTTATTCATATTTTCCAGATCTTTGGATCAGCCTCCCACCAAAGATCAGAAGACTCCTATCCTATTAGCCATAGACATAGAGGACGGTGAAGACCTAGCTCTTTCCCCTAGCATTGGGATAGGATGGGGGAGTTGAACTGTGAGGATGTTTGGTATGTCTTAATTATGTTGTATGGGTTATTGTAAATCACCTAGAGTCATTGTATGAGTTTGATGGCATATAAGTCCCATAAGTATACAGTATACAGTATATACATAATCTTGATCCACAGCTTTTATTCCCATGTTAGAATCTGATTAAAATTCCAGATTTGTGCATAATTTAGAGCCTCTTCTTGAATCTACCTACAGCACAAACATGTCCTGCCAACATCTTTTTTTGGGGGGGCATGCTCCCATGATATCACCTTCAATTTGTCCTCAGCCCATGACTAAGACAGACGTAAATTGTCTTTAGCTGTACTAATGTAAATAGTACTTTCCTCTTTATCATGGCACTTTTTATCAGTACATTTCTTCCTTCTTCCAGAGCTTCTTTCTCAAGTCGGGAAGTTATAAGAAAAAGTTGCCCTTTGAACAGGGAGTACTATACTACATACCATTCTGAGAACCACACCTAGAAAGGGGCATGAAAATGCCGCAGCAAGATTTCTGCTATCTAGATAACAAATGATTAAAGGATCTGGATATGAGATCATAACTACCAATATCCACAGTATTGTCCCATGCCAGAGGGGAGAGGCATCTTCTCTTCTCTTTGTCCTGAAAGCAGGACAAAGACCAACTGATTGAACCTCAGGAGACTCAGACTGCCTCTTAGGAATAATGTCTTGGTTAAGAGTTATGAATAGGTGGGACAGCCTGACAAGAATGTTAGTGGAATATCTCTCTATAGATGTTTTCAAGTGGAGGCGAAGAGACTTCTATGGGATGGTTTAATGCAGCAGACCCCAATCTTTCTGGTTCCCTGGACTGGCAATGGCAGCAGTGGGTGGTGGTGGTGGCAGGGGGAGAGGATAGTTTCCCACACACAACTTAATCCTGCACATGAGCAAATGGAACTTTGTGTGGTCACCTGCCACTTTCATGGCCCAGTTTCGAATGGACTGAGAACTGGTAGCGGTCCGCAGACCGAGGGATGGGGACCCCTGGTTTATTGAATTCCTGTACAGAGCTTGCAGTTAAACTCAATGGCCTAAATGTCCTGCCAATCCATATTTTCTGTGATTCCATGATTCAGAAAGCTTCCACGTTGGAGACACTGAAAGAGCTAAACACCTATTGGACTTCTGCTAGTATGAAAGAAATGAGAGAATGGCCTGCATTTTTTTCTTCCCTTTCATAACCAGTTTTAAACACATTCCATTCATCTGAATCTAATGAAAAGAAAACAGATTTCCCATCTTCAGGACCATCTGATATAGAAAATCTGAGTCCAAAGGAGGAATGGGAAGGAGAAAGCATCTCAGAATTTAAGTTCTTGTATTCTTGGTTTTGGTTTTCTATGTAGATTACCTCAAACTCCCCTTTGTTTCTACACTGCAATTCTCCATATTTTCAATGTTCAGGTTACATTTCAGTGTACCTTGAAATGATTTGAAATTCTGCTTTGGAAGCAAGCAATTGTTTGAATCCATGACGAAAGAATCTCAGTGTAGAAGTGGGAAAAATGGGATATGTTCCCAAGATAAATCTCCAATAGCTGATCCTAGGTCTAACCAGTCTAATTTCTCACCTTTGACAAATCTAATTTGTATACTCTAGCTCAGGGCTTTTTGATTTGTTTCAGGCTGTAGAACCAATTAAAATATTCCTAGAACTCTGATCTAGCTTTAGAGATAGAGGATTGTCAATAAAAACAAAACATCTGTTCATTTAAACTGATCTGTGCAAATGTATATATTAAAGTTATTGGATTTCACAAAAATACATCTCTTAGCTTTTGTCCTAGAAAGATCTTCTACAAGATAAGTATTAAAAGTAAGCTATTCATTGTAACAGGAAGATTAATGTTTCTAACGTACAGAAATTGAAACTTGCATTTCACAATTACTTGGGAGATTAATGTTTTCACCAAACAAACTCACTCTCAGCAACTGGGATATAATTGCTTTTTTTAAAAGAATTATTTACAGTAATACAAAGATCCTAATAACCTATTGGCACTTGTGTTAAGAATGGACAAAAAGGCTCAAGTCTACTCTATAAAGCTCATTTTTACTGCTATATTTCAAAAGATTTTCTCCCTGGGCTGATCATTGTGACCAGCTTGCCCTAGTACCAATATGGGCCACTCACACTTCTCAATGTGGTCCCCTACACAACCCTGCTCAACAAATAACTTCTCTCTGCCTTTTCTTGCTACCCATTGAAATAATGTTTTTTGTCTTGTGCCAGCTCATGTGGTGCCTGGTTCACAAGCTAGCTGGTGCACTTTGTTTCATTGTTGTCAAGTGCCTGTAATCCAGGTGGTGATTGTGACCTACAGCAGAATTCCAGAATAACAGAAAAGGAAAAGTTGGAAGGGATCTTGGAGATATTCTAATACAACCACGTAATCAAGCAGGAAATCCTATACCATTTCAGAAAAATGTTTTTCAGTCTCTTCTTAAAAAGATCCAGTGTTGGAGCACCTACAACTTCTGAAGGCAAGTTGTTCCATTGATAATTGTTCTAGCTTTCAAGAAATTTATCCTTAGTTCATCTTGATTAGTTTCCATCCATTGCTTCCTGTCTGCCTTCAGGTGTTTTGGAGAATAGGTAGACCCTCTCTTCTTTGTGGCAGAACCTTAGATATTGGAACACTGCTATCATGTCATACCTAGTCCTAGGTAAAGGTAAAGGTTCCCCCGTACATGCGTGCTAGTCGTTTCCAACTCTAGGGGCTGGTGCTCATCTCCGTGGTCATGTGGCCGGCATGTCTAGATGCCAAAGGCACACGGAATGCTGTTACCTTCCCACCCTAGTGGTCCCTATTCCTACTTTTCATTAAAGTAGACATACCCAATTCCTGCAGCCGTTCTTTATATGTTTTATCCTTCAGTCCCCTAATCATCTTTGTTGCTCTTCTCTGTACTCTGTACTCTTTCTTACTCAATCTTTTTTATATTGTGATGACCATGTATGGTCTTACCAAGGTACTAAAAAGTGGTACTAACATTTCATGTGATCTTGATTCTATCCCTCTATTAATGTGTTGGCTTTTTTTGGAAGCTGCAGCACACTGCTAGGTCATATTTTTAAGTAATTGTCCACTAGGACTCCAAGATCCCTCCTACAGTTACTACTATTTTATATCTGTACATTTGGGTTTTTTTAAAAAACAAGTTTTATTGATTTTCCAATTTTACATCCAAATATTTAGGAAGCAACGTGGTGATTGGGTAGTCAAAAGTCCAGTAACAGAATCTTTTTGTACATATCTCAGGTTACATCAGCAAAAAATCCCTCTCTATTTCCCTTAATTACTATATGACAATCAAGTTAATACATTTTTAGTTATAACACGGTCAGTTAAGATATTTATCAATATATTTTTATTTATACTTATCCATGTCCTGTTTTTAAATTTTACCTAATTTCAATTACAGTGCTCCAAATTAGCCTTTAGTATCCGTAATATTGAGCTTTTGGGTAACCCAAATTTCCCCCTATTGTGCATTTGGTTTTTCTTGCCTAAATGTAGAACTTTACTTTTCTCACCACTGAATTTCATTTTTTTTAGATAAAGTCACTGTTCAAGTCTGTTGAGATTCTTCCGGATTTTGAACCTATCTTCTGGAGTGATGGTGTTATCTGCAAATTTGTTGAGTTTCCTTTCTATCATCTCATCTAATCATTGCAGAAGATATTGAAGAGTACAGGGCCTAAGACAGAGCTTTGGGTTACCCCATTGCATACTTCCCCCATATAAATGCGGTGCCATTAAGAGATACATGTTGAGTGTGATTGATCAGCCAATTACAAATCCATCCATTGGTGATTCTGTGTAACCCACATTCTTCTATCTGATGAAGTAGTAGATTATGGTTTACTTTATCAAATACTGAAGTGCAAGTAAATTATATGCACAGCATGTCGCTGGTCCACTAATTTTTCCATATAGTCAAAGAATGCAGTAAGATTTGTCTGGCATGACCTGTTTTTGACAAACTCATGTTGGCTTCTGGTTATGACTTTGTTTGCCTCTAGGTGTTTGCAAATTGTTGCTTGATTATCTTTTCCAGAATCTTCCCAGGTATTGATGTCATGTTGATAGGCCTGTAGTTTCCTGGATCCATTTCCCCTCCCTTTTTTTAAAGATGGGAACCACATCAGCCCTTTTTAAGTCATCTGGTAGTTCCCAATGCTCCAGGATCTTTGAAAGATATGGTTCAGTGGTTCTGAGATCACATCTGCCAGTTTCTTCATAACACTGGGGTGTAATCCATCTGGTCTTGGTGATTTGAACTCATCTTGAGAGGATAGGTATTCTCTTACCATTTTCTTGCTTATTTTGACCTGTGTTCCTAATCTGCACTTTATAGTCTCTCTGTGTGTGTGTGTGTGTGTGTGTGTGTGTGTGTGTGTGTGTGTTTGATAGGTTGGACTGTTTTTTTCCTTTTATGTAAAGACAGATGCAAAAAATGACTTAAGCTGTTCTGTTTTCCCCCTGTTTCCTGTCTAGTCTGTGGTCATTGCCTCATCTAGCCTTACTTACTTGGTTTGTATGTTTATTACAATTTGATTAGTGGGAAGGTAAAAACTAGCATTTTAAAAATAAGTTCTCTGATAAAACAGTGTTTCTTTTAACCATATGGAATTGACAAGTACTCTGCCACTTTCCTCTTCTAACCCTAATAGGAAAAATGATAAAAGGTGGAATTTGTTTTTCTAACCAACCCAAGAAGAGTGTGGGAGGGGAAAACTGGAATCTTTTAATCAAGGCTCCAAGAAATGTCCAGGCACAAGGACAAAGTGGAAAAAGGAGCTGAAACCCAGAATTCTTAAAGCAGTTTCATTTCCACCCAGTTTACACACAAGAAATAAGTAGCTGAAGGCCGTAGTGCAGAAAAAAAAATCCCCTTTGTTATACTTTATGGGGATCAAAGTCTTCAACGTATTCCAAGGATCAAAGAGTAAATTATATATCATTGTGTCAACTCTTCCTAGTCTGTTGGAATAGTTTTATGTGAGCTATAAAATATGAATCATAATGTAGCATAGGAACAATAAAGTGTGGTTCCCTCTAGTTTCTACCTATGTTCCATTTATTGAAAACTGCTTCACAAAAGCTCTGCAAAGAAGAGTTTGAACATCTGTTGAACTTTTGATTCAAAGTATTTGAACTATAAGTGACCAATTCCTGTATGATATCTGATATTAGAGGGAAATTAGCCATTATGACAGAGACATCCATATCATGTTTCCAAGGCAAAAGCTCAGTATAAAAAAATTGAAGGTAATCTTCATCTATAACAGGCATGTTAAACTGCCAGCCCGCGGGCCGAATGCATCATGCCAAAAACGCACCCACCCCATTTCCGGCAATGGGGAAAAAGTAGCGATACAGGAAGTGTGCACAATCTTTATCATCTAGGGGGCAGGTTGTTTATGCTTTTGTCAGAGTTTTTAAATTGTATACCACAAAACCTTAGGGTTTCTTGAGAAAGTGCTATGGTCAAAAGGTTAAAGGCAAAAAATGTTCACTTTTCTAGAGTCAACTGTTTATTATTAGAGCTTTTTGCCTCCTGAATCAAGGCTCCAGGATTTTTTAATTAACAGGTTGTGTAGGCCTAAAGTAATAAATTTCTCCTGCCATACTAACCTTCCAAAAGATGGAGATGGTGAAACAAGAAGAGATAGGATCAGTAATGAATGAATATTAATTGAATTCAAGAGAATCACCGCTATGAAAAACATATGTTGAGATGGGGAGGGAGCAGTAACTTTAAATAAATTGATCAAGTAGAAGGAAAAGACCAAAAAGTTTGAGTGGATGGATTTCCTATTCCTACATATATTTATTATATGATTGTATCCTCATTAATTCATTGTATAAATAGATCACATTTTGTTCTATAAATATTTCACCTCTTTCTTTTTGAGTGTTAGGGGTAGGGCAATGTAGGAAGCAATGTACAGATGTGTGAATACAGAAATGATTTGCAAAGACAGAAATGTACAATATAGAATTATACTGAATGGTATTGATAAGGTATGTTAGAGTTAGCTATATTTCCCTTTTTATATTTTGTTCCAACTTCTTTGGCTTACTACTTCTTATACCTTTTATGCATTTTGCACTTACATACCACAAAATTGAGTTGTATGATGGGTATATATAGATGCTTTAAGCAATACCATGGAACCCCCATCCAAAACATGGTATATACTACCCATCCTTCTTACCCATCCTCAGATTTCTGTGGATACAGAAAACAGAAGTCTTTTTTTGATAGTATAGGTCAGGGGTAGGCAACCTCGGCTCTTTTATGACTCATGGACTATGCTGACTCAGGAATTCTGGGAGTTGAAGTCCATGAGTCATAAAAGAGCCGAGGTTGCCTACCCCTGGTATAGGTATACATGCCCTTCATGCTATTTTGTTTTGTAGTCAACAACGTTAGGCAAAACACAGAGATGGTGTAACAAATAGTAACCCAAAGAAATAAAAATGAGATGCTAAATGGAAAGAACCTGAAGCTAATTTATACCAACAGTATGCCTCTATTGTTTTCTGTTCTTGTAACCATCCTTTCTCTTTTCTAATTATTTATTTAGCTATATTTCTGCAAACATCAAGAATCTTCAAATCTGTTCTGATGCTTTCCACCTGGCATGCAGAAAGTACTATTTTGGCTTCCTTCAAATTTCAACCACAGCAACATGTATACAATGCTACCTAAGTAAGCTTGGGGACAGAGCATTTTGTTGCTTTCAAAGGGCTGGGAGTCATAGTAATAAGAATCAGGACTCCTACTAAGTAGAGAAGAAACAGAACTCATTCTGCTTTCTTAGTCAGGCTAACCTTGTCCAATCTAACTCTGTGCTTTAACCAGGCATTTTGAAAGCTTGACCTATTGCAACAATCATTAAATCTTCAAGAAGTTAAACATGTCAGGCTAAACCTCTATCCCCAATGACTACTACTAAACCTAACAGAATAAATGGAACCTAAATATTTAGAAACATCATTCCTGTCATTACCTATTCCTAAGAGAGAACTTTATCTATCACATTTATAGAGCTGTCCATCTCACACAGTGACACTGGTGGCATATATAATAAAGCCATCAAAGTACTTTAACAGCCAACAACTAATTTATTTTTTTTAAAAAACAAAATTGACAGTAAAACATAGAAAAGAGTGCAATGAATTTATCATATTGCCATCTAGCACACTTCACTCTACGTTGGGTTCCCAAGCTAGTTGACAAAGGGCCTTTCAGAGGCCAAAATAGGGTTGGGGGCCAGCCTCATGATATTGATATTCCACAGGGTGGCAGCCACAGCAGAAAAGGCCTTTCTCCCAAAATCCTCTGGCTGACAGGACCCACCACATACCTCTTTCCTGCATTATGGTCATATGTTACAGGTTGCAAACATTTTGAAAAGAATTAAATGGGTGCTTAACCTGATCCAATGTCTAGCAGTGTGACGACAGAGACTCCCATTGTGCCTGCCTGTCTCACCAGACTTTAAACAAAATTCATATTGAGTAGTGGGTCCGACGCAAGGAAGAGACGCCAGCCGGTGTGTGAGTTCAGCTCTTTATTGGAGGGGGGTAGCGAACTGGGGAATGAGGGTTACCTGGCCTCCTTAAATACCTAGCCAGGTAAGCGGACAGCCAATGGGGTTGGCCTTAGGTTTCCCGCCGAAACTGGGTTTCCCGCCAAAACCGTTCAGGCCAATGCCCCCTGGTGGCTGTTGCTATGCAGGTGCCTGCATACATAACAATTCACTTCTTTGATTTTTCATTAGAAATTGGCATAGTAAAAAAGCAAAGTGATCGGCCATAGGCATAGAATGATTTTCATTTCCAAAGCAGTATCTAGGCCCTACATGAACTCCATAGATTTTCTTAGAAAATCAATGTTGGGGGGCTAGAGCACAATTATTTGTCTCAGGTACTACTTGTCCAGAAAAAAAAGGAGAAAATTCAAGCTGATGGTGAGAATTATCCCCACCAGTTGTCTTCTGACAAAAAGATCTTTTGATTGACTCCACCCTTCAAAGTTATTCCATGACAACCATTTTGTAAAAGTCCCCACAATATGTTCACAGTTCTCCAAGGTTAGTCATCAATACCCAAAATTTTGGGAACTCCTATTTGTATTTCTAAGATTCAGAAGATCCAGAAAGTGATACATTACAATGTAGTAAACTATCATACGCAACCCAGCTGTCCATTCATTAGAGTTGCTTAATTACTCTGATTAGTAGGAGCTATTTGGGATTATTGTCTTGGAATGCTCTCCAACTTTTAAAAAAACAAACATTTGCCCACCTTTAGCAAATGTACACATTTAGAATTAATATAAATATAAATTAGAAATGTATCATGCATCTCAGCATAATGGATATCTGTGAGCAGATGACCTCTGTTTGCCCTGTCTGCTTACCAATTTTTGAAGGTCAGTGATATATCTTCTGCTCTCTTTGCTTATGGTTCTTTATTTTAAAAGCAGACATGGACCAGGCAGCCCTTCAAATAGTTGGATTCCATTAAAAAAGGACAAAAAAGAGGTAATGCTTCTACGGCCATAAGTGGTACTAGTAATTTAGACACAGTCTAAATACTAAACACTAACTCCCACCTGTTTTTTAAAAAAGTGAAACTTGCATATAACAAATGAAAATCAGAAATAAATTAAAGCAAGTTTCAAAATTTCAATGCAGAATGTTAGATACTTGAATTTGCATTCTAGGTTATTGCCATTATTCAACTTGTATATGGTGCTATTTATATAATGTAACAAGGAATACAGAATTTTACATATTAGAGAATGTAAATCCTAACAAGAGATATATATGGGGAAAGCTACTGTACATGTACCAAAAAACAAGAAATAAAATTGCAATTAATATACCCACACAAATAATTCCAAAGAAACGCTAAGGTGATTTCCCTAGGTTGATCAGGTCAGCAAGAGACAGTATCATCATTTGTGATTGGGGGAAACTGAAATAATTTATCATATTTAGATTACAAACATTCCTTTAAAAAAGCAAGCAATGTACTATTTTCCCTGAGTCAATAATTGCCAAAAAAACCCAACTTTTTTCCACTGCATTCAGAATCAGCTCTGTTAAAGGGAAATGAAAGTTTTTTGCCACTTACCTGATGAAGACTAAGGAGACACAGTAAATTTAGTCCATTTGGTTTAAACATCTTGATGAGACTTCCTTTTTAGATTCCTATTAATAGTTGAAATAAATGTCTGAGCAGCAGTTCAAAACTGTGTTAAAATCTGATTCCAGCAAGCATGTTATTCACTTCTGCTTTCAATTGTACCACCCTAGTTTCTTTTCTAGGCAGGAAACCTTTACAGGAATTTGTCTCTCTTTTTATTTGTTTTGTTTTTCAGCGTGGGATTTTTATTTTGAAATAAATATAGACAACAGAAAGGAAGTGAGAAGACACTTGAAAATACCATAAAATTATTACTAAAAGAGAAAAGGAAACCCTTTTGCTTTACACAAACCTGAGCAAACAACCTGGTTAGACCCAAAGTTTCCCTTTGTGTGATGAAGAAAGTGTCATATACCTGAGAATTCTCCTTGTAACAAGAGACTCGGAGAGAATTTTGGATCCAGGACAGTAGTTTGTCCTTCCTCTAAAGATATAACATGGGGGAAAAAGTCTAATGGAAGGTAAAGAGTGGTTCTGTTTGAGACAAATAAGAAAAAAAAATTAAAGGGGGGGAATATTTCTAGAAAAGGCAAAATAATCCAAAATGGTGGAAAGGGCAGGGGCTACCACATACTATATAATAGTGTTAGCACAAGTGCCACTCTAGCTGTTCACTGTTAATTTTATAAAACTGCCTTTCCAACATGGGGGCAGAGGATACTTACATTCAAACCATCCCACCTTTTTTATTGATCCTCTTCATTTATTGGGAAGTTTTCCAATCAACCTACCACTGTCCTACTAGTAGCAATTTGAAATTTAACTCATATATAAAAAAGGAATATGGTCTTAGATAAGTCAAACAAAACGAAAAAAAAATATCTAGCAAAATGCACATGACAACAAATAACATATACAGAGAAGTGGCATATTCTACAATTCAGACCAATAGAACAATCAAACAGGTATCAGGTACTATGTAAAATCTATGGAAGTTGTTAAAAAGATTACATCTTACCTGGGGAATAAAAATTTCAAATTGTTTTAAAATAACACCTTCTTCCTTCACCTCTCTATTCTCCTGGTAATGTCTCAGAATATCTGGAGATTTTTACATGTAATCAAACATTAACTTTCTACAGTGACAACCCCTGATCTGTAACATCAGGGTGTGGTTTACAACAGCAACTGCAGCAATAAAATATGAAAAAGCTAAGTACATTTTCCATGTGTCCCTCCTTGCAAACTTATATTTTCCTTTTTTAAAAAAAAATAAATTAGAGATTGTGAACAAACAAGTTTAGAAGGTATTATTTTAATAGATTTGTTAAGTAACTTAATTAACATAATAATGACCTTGATTAATTTAGACCTGGACATAACTCATGCTGCTGATATATTTGACTGTAGGACAACACCTGGAGAACAGTTCTTTAAATCCAAGGACACTGCTTGTAAAATAAATATGTGAGGAGTTCTTGGTGGTCTCTGAGCTTGGTTGTTTTCTTGCAGATATTTCATTACCCAAATTAGGTAACTTAATTAGTGCTAGTAAGGGGTTTGCTCTCAGTTTATGTTCTACTGAGTTGTCCTGTCAAGGTTGGTGGGGGGTGGTCTTAGAGGTTGTTTGGTTGGGCTGTTTAATATTAGCTTGTTTGAAAGTTCCTTGAGTGGGCTATTGTTTAGTTCTTGATTGTTGGTCTGATGTTAATTTTGGAGTTAATCTATGGTCATCTAGGTGCTGATTGCTGGTGGGGAGGTGTTCTGATCTTTTTTTTTCCTTTTTGGCGTTGATTGTCTCTTTTGCCTAGTATGTAGATATTGTTCATCTGTCTATTGATGGCACATCATTAAATAAATATGTTCCTCGCTTGAACCCTGAAGATATGACTGTCAAAAGACGGTTCATAACATTAGAAATGCCAAACTGCAGACAATTGTTTGTTACAATATCTTTCAACATTGCGTGACAAATGTCATAAGTGAATGAGGCTCAAAACTTCTGGAAATAAGCAATCCTTTTCCAAACTTGGCAAATAACCTGAAAATTGCTTGGGTGAATGAATAGAAATGGGGTATATTCCTATTCCCAAAATAGCAATCAGGAAGTAGACCAAAAGCATTATAGAGAAAGTCAATTTCTTTCCTGCTATGTAAAGTATTGGATACATTGAAACGGAAGATGAAATGTTTAAAAAAGATTATTCAGAAGTGTTTTCACCTTGCCAACAGGCTTTAATAAAGTTATTACATCACAAGCAGTTACTGCTCAACAAAGAATTTTAACACCTTTAATCAGAATTATTCCTTTCAAATATGGCTCGTTTTATTTCACCCTGATGGAAGTGATTAAAAAAACCAATTATTTACTGCAATATTGCCACACTGCATTTTCCAGTAGTATAGTGCTCCTGTTCCTTTAATTAAAGCTAACTTTAAAAGTCCAAGTTATTTTATACCTTCCTGTTCATTACTGAATAGTCTCATAAAAAATTTCTCCTTAGTGCCAAACTCTAGTTCAGTCAAAAGAAAGTAAATACAGGGATAATATTTTTTCTTGCTGTTTAAACACTCCGTTTTTTATAGATAAAAGTATGATAGTTTTTAATGTTTAAAAAGATGGCAGGAGAATAGCCTGATTGATTTCATTTAAGTTCTTCCCACATAGAGGCAGGGAAAAGATAAACATAGGCTTTTAATTTTGATTTTGGAGAGAAAAACATTACAACAATGGTTATTCTCTATATGCTGTGTGATCCTGACTACTTGGCTGTTTCTCCTAAGAGAGCACACATCACAATAGCTAAAGATGGATCCCTGCACCTAGGATCAAGGAGAAGATTTATTGGGACACACACACACCCTCCAAATCTGTTGCTCATCAATTCAGGAAATATTGGCCTTCAGAAATCTAAGAGTCTCATCTGAGTGCCCATGTTAATTATATTTTAGAAATTAGTAAGCTGAAACTGAAAGTGATGAAGGAATGTGCCGTTAGGCTTCCATTTAGGACCACTAATGGGGCAAAAACAGTTTTGATGGGAACACAGCCTACTCTACTCTAAGTAACAACCTTCTGAAGAAAAGCCACCTTCTGAAAGATTATTTAGTTGATAAATTTCCATAATTAAAGCAACTGCAGAGTATAGGAAAATTAATTAAAAGGCAAATATGAAGGAGACCGTGGATATTAGGACATAAAACCTATAAAATAATCCAAATCAAGAATTTTTATAGCTCTAAGCGAAAGAAAAATTGCAGCAAAAATCTCTTTCTCTCTCAGTCACATTTTTGAGTGTGAGTGATGAAAACACACTGAGCAGTAAGATGTTTAATGCTTGAGTCAGTTTTTCCATATACAACTTTTCTCATGCTTATGTTTCCTCTGCCATCTATTAGCTTTCTTCTTGCTTTTTTTTCTTGCCTCAGTTGATCTCTGTTTCTCTGTTAATGTTGCTAATTTCTCCATTTCTCTGTAATATCAAACGTGTTTTCCCTTTTTATATTTATTTGTAGGATGGAAATTTGCCTAGTTTTTATTAACTTATTAAGAAATAATTAAAGGCTTTTGTAAGCTATGAATTAATTTTAGCCAGCATTATTAGTTGTGTCTTTGTCTGCTAGAAATAACATTTGTTTAACATCTGCAAGCAAGAGCTAGAGAGGTCTACCACAAACATGCTATAGGCTGGCCATAAATGTCTCCCACGTAGACTAGCTTTAACACTCAGCTAAGACACCTTGCAAACAAATGCATTACTGGAATCATAGAAGTATCGTAATTAGCTTAAGCAACAGTCAGAGGGCTTCAGACAAGGGCATGGAGGTAAGGAGAGCTCATTTTTAGCTTAGTAAGAAACACACCACAAGGTAGTCAACTTTTATGATAATGAAATGTGATTAAATAGGCAATGGGGTATTAAGAGATGGCCTTGCTTTATGTGCATGTCTGAGTATCATGCAATTTTGTGACCAATCAGCAATTCTCTTACTTTTGTTTCCCATATGAAATTGTATTTTAAAAAATTGTGCCTGATTTCTGGTGTGCTCCTTGGATATGAAACACTTATATTAATATTAATATTTAAACACATTTCAACATCCTCTTATGCTTCTGTATAGAAATAAACAAGATTTTGTTGTTCCTTGATCCTGTGTCCAAGGTGGCTTCTTCACAATGGGTTCCCACACTTAGCCAGCCTTCTGGGCAACGTATCTGTGGACAACACCAAGCTAACCACTTTTCTAACTTAAATGGGGATGTAACAGTCCCAAGTTTTATTCATATTCTTTGTAAAATGTGATGCAACTGGAGGAGTATCTTTTATTTATTCCTTTGAAATAGTGTAACCACTCTTCCATTTTTAAACTTAAATAGTCACCATTTTATTTATTTTTTTAAAAAACCAGCCTTAATTTCTTAACAGGAGACTATTCCGATGCTCAAATACTTATAAAATATTGTAAATATGAAAGAAAACAGAATTTATGTTGTTATGGGCTCAGTCCCCTCTTCTCTAAGCAGGGAGGGGATTAAGGAACAGAGCTGACAGATTTAAATTTCTTGGATGAAAGAGAAGTCAGTAGATTTATGATCGTTTATAAATCTGTTTCATTTGAAAATATACAAGCAGAGTATAGTGGAGGCAAACAGGCCCTTGCAGTCCATAGTTCAATGGCTGATTCTGCGTCAAACTTGGAAAAGAATATCTGTATCAGCCAACTTCAACGAGACCTCCCAGTTCATACCCCAGATGAAATGACATCCTGTCTTCCTGGCTGCTTCCAACTTCCATTAAAAAACTAAAATGAGGCTGTGGGCATATCCACACTTACTGTTCAGGCTACTCCTCTCTTTTCCAGAAAAGTAATTGCAAAACATTTTCTCAACATCTCTCCATCCCCTTTCCATATTCTGGGAGATAAATATAGGGGGGAAAAACCCTCAGGAAACTCAACACTACCCTTGTGGCATGGATGCCCTAGAAACCACAGCCTGTGTTCTTCTGTTGCAGGATCCAACCTGGGTCGGTCACAGGGACCACTGTGTGTTCTTTTGTACTGTCAGTTCTACAGGATAGTTTGATGTATCTGAGTGCTGAGGATGAAATTCTTGATTCACATCTCAGATAACTGGAAAAAGGTGAAAAGAACTGCCCGTGATGATGATAGAGACAGGGAGAAAGCTAAAAAAATAATAATAATGAAATTTTGCTGGAATTCCAGTCAACAACATTTAACCAAAAAGCAAACATTTTACTGATTATGCTTTTACTATATCCATTGCAAGACTGAAAACAAAAGCTATCCTTTATCTATTTATTTACTTGGTTCATATCATACCTTTATTTTAGCACAACTTATGGTGGTGCTGTCTCCTCCTGTTTTCCCCACAACACAACATTGTGAGATGGGTTGGGATGAGAGAGGGAGCAGTTGCTCCAAAATCACCCAGCCACCTTCCAAGCTAAAGAAAGCTAACATTGTCGCTGCCTTCTGAAAAACAGACAATCCGCCACTGGGGTTAGCGTGCAACAAATTCAAGGGCTATAGGCCAAACTGATAGGCTCACTCAAGGCAACCTAACATGGAAATGTGTGCTTACCCAGCATAGAGGAAAAATACACACTAAGCATGAGTGGAGGATGAACTGAGAACAACGTCTTCCATTTCTGCACTCCAGAAGCCATTGCCAAACAGTTCAGATGACTCAGATGTAAGCCCGACTCTATCTTGCTTCTCTAACTTTTCTGTTCCCCAGTAAGTCATGTAAATCAGTCATTAAATAATATTAGAAATAGTTACTTATATTATTTAATTATATAAGTGATTAAGGAATTATAAAAATAAGTTAGGACTTAAAGTAATCACTAAGCTGTGGTTCCAGGCCATCAAGAAAACATCTAATGTTTCTTACACATGCTTGTATGCACACAAACACACAGACCAGAATGACCTCCTGCTGATATAATAACAAAATAACAGAAGGGACTTTGGAGGTCTTCTAGTCCAACCCCCTGCTCAAGCAGGAGACTCTATACCTTGGTGAAGGCCTCTATAGAAAAACCTCAGGAGCTTTCTTATGGTGTATACTTGGTCAAGAGTGGCTTGCAACATACTGTTTTGGGCAAAAATGCCCAACCTGAAATGACAGGATTTCTTGGTGAGAGAAATCATCTTCATATGGAAAGTGCCAAGTTCAACTCCTGGCCTCGCCAGTCAAAATAATCCAATAGGAGGTCATGGGAAGCAGCCTCTGCAAGAAACTTCAGAAAGTTGCTAGAAATGTGGTATTTTAGAAAGCAATGGAATGCATCTCTGTGGACTTGTAAATAGTTCATATACACCAAACTATTTAAACTCAGCTGTAGATATGTTTTATAAATACATTTTGTAAGTTGGATAAAAATGAGACATATTGGGAAGGAGGAAATCTCATGAATGAAAGAACATATAGGAGTCCCAGGATAATGTTTCAGGATTCAATCTGGGTAGGTCCTGAAGATGGGCTCCAGCATGAGTCCCAAAGCTCGGAAGACTAAACCTCTGGTCCTGGTAACCGACCCAGATTGGATCCTGCAGGAGAAAATCTTTTTAGTATGGTGAGTTTGTTAAGAAGCAACTACTGAAAATGTGTAGTGGTTTATAGAACTATATACCTGCAGGGTTCCTCAAGCAACATCTACTGCTATTCACTGCCCACTACTAGTGCAACAATAATAGGTAGCCATACAGCTTTCTACTCAGAAACCTCCCACGAAGAAAAGTCCACCATCTTCCAAGGCAGTGTGTTCCACAATCAGTTGGCAGTGCTGTTACTAAGAACAAAATAATATTGACATGCATAGCCCTCCAGCACACAAAATATTGCTGTATGCAGTTCTTGGCATTCCTTACCACGACCCACACTAGCTTGAACTCTGGGAACCACAGCTCAGCAAATAACTGGCAAATCACAGATTTCCCCATCCAAAAATGGACAAACATCTGCTCTGCTGGAAGATAGCATCTGCAGGTCTTTGGGAGGTCTTCCTTGTTTGCTGTAAGAAAAAAAAATATCCCTATGGTAGAGAAATTCTGCTAGAGATATTGTGGAGGTTTTGTGTAGGAAATGTTTTAAAAAGAGTATTGAATGTGAAAAATCTCAGAGGGGCACACTGATGGATTAAGGCAGGGGTCTCCAACCATGGCAACTGTAAGACTGGTGGACTTCAACTCCCAGAATTCCTCAGCCAGCAAAGCTTTGTCCATTTTGGGATGGGGAATCTGTGACTTGCCAATTATTCTGGGAGTTGAAGTCCACCAGTCTTAAAGTTGCCAAGGCTGAGGACCCCTGGATTAAAGAACACAGCTAGCTCATTCTTGGTCTTATGTTTCTGGGGGACTCATATGTTTCTGCCACACAGTCTCTTAATGATAATCTACCACAATGTTGGTCAAATTTTTCCAATTATGAACCACTAAATAAATGTTCAGAAATTACAGGACCACCCAGTTAAGCAAACAATTCCTTCTGTAGTTTTATCTTTAAGAGTATAGGAGTTCATGTTTTATTCTGCACTAAAAATTAATCCAAAATTAAATATTTATTTTCTGCTTGATTTTATATCTATGCCAAATAACAGTTCTTTGCACAAATTTTCCCAGCTATGTACTTAAGTTCAAATTTCTGAGTACTAAGGAGCTAGGGGTGAGTGGGTCTTTATCCTAGTGAAATCCCATTTATATGTATGAATTGCAATATTTTCTATTTAGATTTTTCTTTTTATGTTGCTTGAATGAAATTCCAGTTCCACTAAGCAAAGCACTCACAGATTTTTCAGTAAGAAACTATACAAGATTTGTTCATTATTGTTACTTCTCTGAGTTGTAGTACTCACATGGTTATTTACTTTATATGTATTTAACTTATTGGAACTTACACTGTTCCAATCCATAAGGATTTTGAATGATCCGTATGCTTTAGTTTAGTAAACCAGTTTCCAACCACTGAATTTCACAATTCCATTATCTGTTGATAAATATTAGGAGGTTCTGATGGATCACTAGTAGACATTTAACAGCAGTTTCCCAGTATTTGATGGGCTGCCACAAAGAAGAGGGGGTCAGCTTATTTTCCAAAGCACCTAAAGGCAGAACAAGAAACAATGGATGGAAACTAATCAAGGAGAGGAGCAATCTGGAATTAAGGAGAAATTTCCTGACAGTGAGACTCCAGAAATTGTGGATGCTCCATCACTGGGGGCTTTAAGAAGAGACTGGACAATCATTTGTCTGAAATGGTATGGGGTTTCCTGCCTGAGCAGGGGGCTGGACTAGCAGACCACCAAGGTTCCTTCAAGCTCTGTTATTCTGTAATTCTGTGATCTATGGGCCACAATTTGACCACTGGCTTATACCATGCAGTATATCTGCAATGCTTTTACATATCTTAAAACACAAGGACAACAAATTCAATTCCATGATGTTTGGATTAGTGGTTAAGGCACCTGGCTAGAAACCAAGACACTGTGAGTTCTAGTCCCAACATAGCCATGAAAGCCACCTGAGTGATTATGGCTCAGTCACTTTCTGTCAGCCCAATTCAATTCATAGGATTGCTTTTGTGAGGAAAATAGAAGAAGGAAGTTATGTTGCATATGGTTGCCACCTTGAGATGTTTGTAAAAAGTAATAAAGGTAGAAGATAGATAGATAGATAGATAGATAGATAGATAGATAGATAGATAGATAGATAGATAGATAGATAGATAGATAGATAGATGGATAGATGATAGTGTTCTGTACCAGCCTGCTACCGGCCCTGCAGAAAAGGCAGGGACAGCCCCTTTTACAAGAAGGCAAGAGGCTGGAATTACGCCTGCCAAATTTATTGCTACAAAAACAAACGGAACAAGACAAACCAAGAAACAGGAGCTTTAAGAAACAGGAACTATCCAAGCGGTTGCCTTCAGCAAACCAGCCCTCCCACACATTCCCCTTATATAGAGTTCAGGGCGTGGCTTCTCTCTGCCTCCTTCCGAGGAGCCCCATTGCCTTCCTCTGTTTACTCCTAATTGACTGCCTCCTGCGTCGGGCGTCCTTGAACAGGGCCAGCTGTGGGTCATCTTCATCCACGCTGTCAGGCTCACACAGCTGGGTCTCCGTGGTGACCAAGTGGGAGGGGCCTGGCTGAGGGCTCTCATCAGCAAGATCTTCAACCCCCTCAGCAAGGTCTTCAACACCCCCCTCCTCCTCCTCTGAGTCGTCCGACCCAACTGCCAAACCCACAGGCTGACCCTGAATCACAACAGATAGATGATAGATGATAGATGATAGAAGATAGATAGATAGATAGATAGATAGATAGATAGATAGATAGATAGATAGATAGATAGATAGATAGATAGGATAGATGATAGATAATATCTAGACCAGAAAACAATCTAGATCATTACAAAGGATACCCTCAAATGAATCTTCATAACTAAAGTGAATGGCTTCTCCATCTTCAGTCCCATTGTTTGAAAAATTTAGTACTGTAAATTATCTGCAATGTACAGGTAGCCCTCAACTTACAGTTATTCACCTAGCAACCGTTCGAAGTTACAATAGCACTGGAAAAAGTTACTTATGACCATTTTTCACACTTAACAACTGTCTTGCTTAGCAACAAAAAGTTGGGACTCAATTGTGACCATATGTTGTAATTATCTTAAACAGAAGTTGTTGTTTGATTTAGCTATAGTTAGGCAAGGAAAGTGGAAATCTGTCTTTAAGGCAGTATTTCTCATCTTCAGCACCTTTAACATGTTTGGAATTCACTGCCACACATGGCTGGGTGGGGAATTCTGGGCACTGAAGTTCTACATCTTCAAATTGTTGAGGTTGAAAAATATTGCTTTAAAAAGAACCTTTCCCAAACCAGCATCAGCCACTTGGAACCTCCAAAATTCTTATCCTTAGTATTTCACTATGAACAGATATCTAGGGAAACACCGCTGTATCATTAACCTACTGTACTATAATCTTTGCCATAACTCACAAACATGCACTTCAAGGGAAATCCTTTCAGAGTGAACTGCTGTGTTACATACTCTGGATTAGAACCACACCCGCCCACAGGATGATACCTTTGAACAAAGTGTCATTCCTAGACGTAGCCAGGACATAAGTCACCGTGACTCAGACTGAGTGCCTCTATGACTCAGATACTGAAGAATCACTTGAAAGACATGGTCAGGTCAGTTTCAGTTGGCCATTTCTAGTTACCCACCTTTCAGAAAATACCATGATAAATTTCCCAGTAATTGGGCTCATACATTATTTTGCTTGTTTGTAAAATAAACCCCAACAATCTGACACACGGATAAGGCTGTAAAATCACAAGTTATAGTTTATATATACACAAAGGCAAAAATGAATAGCACTAAAATAACCATACCACATTACATCTCAATCTAATATTAGATACATGTACATATAGTACCAACTCAAGCTTTCTTTGGTAGATCTGTTCCACATTACAGCTGTTCAGATGACCTATTTCCATTATACGTATTTGAAAAATAAAGGCCTATTTTCTAATTTAGCTTATTTCAATAGAAGTTTACCATCAGAAACAGGCTCTCCAGATATTTAAATCATTATCCCATACACATCTTGTTTTTCAAGGAACTGAGAAGAATCTTGAAAAGAAAAATGATCTTCTTGAAGGCAGTTCTTGAAATTATTCAAATTAGAGTTCTTAATAACTGTTTGTGATAGCACTCTCTCCAGCTCAAAAATATAATATAAATGGGTGTTTTTACAGTCCAGTTTGTTTGGTAGGGTTGGAGATATTGTGTCCCAATTACCCAGCGTCCCATCTTTTCTTTATAATCTCTTCATTTCAAAGTGGCTTTGAGAGGAAAAAACAGCCTTCAGGCTATTTATGCATAACATGATATTTGATTTTCATCTGAAAGCCTTTCTAAGTGGAAAAGATGTTAAATACGGTAGAACAAAGTACATATTATACTGATATTAGAATACAGTTATAGCTTTCTTTTCCCATTACTCTTAGGATGCCAAATGGTATGATGTGTTTTAAAATTCTAGGGCAGGTCAACAACCAACCCTTAATACAGCAAATAGTAGAGGAAGAAAGCAAACAAAAGAAGCATTTCTATTTGGTAATTTCCTGTTAATTCTAAATCCATATTGCATCCAACCCTCGGAAGACATTTTTCCCTATTGTTAAGCTAATTAGCTGAAACGGAAAGAGTCATCTTATCTAGCAGCATATTTACACTTTATACATAATTTTTCAGCCAATTATTCTCACTTTAGTTTGGACTTTTCAGTGAAACCGTCATTTTTGCTCTTTTCGTACAGAAATTAATTTTGTTAATTAATTTTGACAGTGAGAACAATTAATCAGTGGAACTACTTGCCTCAGAAGTTGTAGGTGCTCCAACACTGGAATTTTTAAGAAGAGATTGGACAACCATTTGTCTGAAATCTTATAGACTTTTCTGTTTGAGTGGCAGCTTGGACTAGAAGATCTTCAAGATCCCTTCCAGCTCTGTTATTCTGTTTGTTATTTGTTTATATTTTACTTATTCTACAAAAGAGGCTAGCAAACTAAGGCTCAATGAGCTCATGCTGTCTTGGAAAGCCTTGGTTTTTAGTTCCTGCATTTAGCTAATAAATCTGTTGGTCTAAATGCTGATGTGTAGAGCCAGAAGAGTAAACGGAAATCTTCCCTCATTGTGCCAAATGCTTTTATCTGTAGTTGATCTTCTCTACTTAAGGGAGGTGAAAATATAACCAGGTTATCTGACCTATACCATGAAGCTGGTGAGGAAAAAAATGACAAGTGAATGTGTTTATCTAAACCCATATTTTCTTTTTCTGTCTATGAGGTGAATTCCGGCTAGGAATTTTTAGGAAGATGAAAAAAAGAGGTTGATTTTGAATCAATGTTTATAATATACTTTATTTTTATTTCTCAATAATATTTTAAAATATGTTTATTTATTAAACTTATATGGCTGCCCAACTCACACAACAGTGACTCCAGACAACTTACAAGATTAAAAACCAACAACATAAAAACCGATAAAACGCCACTCCAACCGATGGCAACAATAAAGTTATCAAATCAACCACTTGATCATCTCCATCTCTATTCATGCTCTCCAGACCCACCTACATTACCATATCTTCAGGTTCTTTCAGAAAATCAACAAGCTGGGAGCCAATTGTATCTCAGGAGGAATGATGTTCCATAGAGAAGAGCCTTTTTTTTATGGTCCCACCAGAACTACCGCCCTAATAATATCCTGCCTTCCGGGTCTGGTGGGCTGAATGGTGAGCTCCCATTACTTGCTTTTAATGACTGAAAACTTTTGTTTAAATTTATTTATTAAATTTATAAATTGTAAACTAAGAATTCACAATTTAAGAAACAAATTACAAATATGAAGATTTAGTATACCAACTACTTTCTGTGTGAAAATATCTGGTTTTTTACTTTTTTCGCACCCATTAAAGAAGAAGTATTTGAGATTTCATTTTAAAAGCAATAAAATATTTTATTGATTCTTAAGGTATGCAAATAAATGTTGCTTAGTCCAAAAGATAATAGAAAACAGTAACAAAAACCAACATTTTCTCAATAAATCATTTAATAAATATATTTCAACACTATATTTTCCACAGTCCTTCCATCTTCCCCTCTTCAAGCTCACCCATTGAAAATACAATTAATAACTGAAATATAATAAATATAAAAGTAATGTCATAAACTTGTTTTGAGCACAAACTGTCTTTTTCCTTTTTACTAAAAGGCAGTCCACCTTCTCAAAAATTTACATCTCACCCTTGAGTTTGAGTTTCAGGATATACCATTGATACCATAACAATGCTGTAGGGTGATACAAGCAAAAGTTGATTTGAAGTAATTTATAGCAAAAACTGAATTGAATTCAGACAGGAACTCCCCTTCATAAGTGAGCTAATGTCCTCTCCGTTCCTGAGTATGTCTGGCTTTACTAAGCTGTTTTTAGGAATTCTGAATGGCTCTAGAGAGAAATAAAAAAATGTTTATTCTATACAGTAATTACTTAACTAAAGCTCCCAACATTCTTTATTATTGGTATTCAGACTAATTCTCCATGTTGGAGAATAACAACATAAGCATCTCTATATAATTAACCATATTAAAGAGTGCCACTTTGGTGTAATGATTAAGGCACCAGCTAGAAATTGAGAAACTGTGAGTTCTTGTCTCGCCCTAGGCACAAAGCCAGCTGGATGACCTTGGGCCAGTCACTCTCTCTCAGCCCTTGGAAGGAGGCAGTGGCATACCACTTCCAAAATCTTGCCAAGAAAAATGCAGAGACTTTTTCTGGCAGTCACCAGGAGTCAACACTGATTCAAAGGCACACATGCACAGCACATTAAGATATCTTCTCCCTGCCTCTTCAATGGGCAATGAAGCCATTAATTGATGATGCTATGCCATAGCAATTGCTGGTTTGTGATGTATGTGCTTTTATTTCAGAGGTAGCCATGCTTTTATGGTTTCACTTGGCAGCGAGGAGGAAAGGAGGTGGAATAATAAAAAAGAAAAAATTGAATTTGTTATCAGATCTGCTGCAATGCCTGCCTACTTTGTCTTTTAGAATCTCAGGCTATAAAGCAACATGCCAGGCGCCAGATCAGAAGACAAATGGATGTAGAACCAGTAGGGCAGAAAGTGAATGGATTTAGAATTGGGACTGTGTTGACTTCATGACAATAATCATCAGTGGGTGGCTGGTTTTAGTGTTCCTAGAAATATGAGCATCTGATTATCTGCTGATGCTGCTGATACCTATCTAGCCACTGCAACAGATGATATTGTAAGAATAAGACTTAGCAGTACACACTTAAGAAAAGCAACTGGTTGGTTAGGAGGAAGGCAACTATAGGAGTTTCCCTTTCCACAGGAAACAGGTTGTGTTTTTTCAGATTCATCTCACTATATTGTTTGGAATGTTCTTTCAGAGAGCATAAAAATGCTCCTCCCAGTCCAGTACGCTCATTCATTTCAAATATAAACCAAACATATAGATGACTTTCCTTCTTCCATGCATGAAGCCATGCTTGCTGTATTGCAGGCATGCACCATCACAATAATCACAATTGTGATTCCAGATTAGTTGTGTTGACCAATCTAATATAGATTGATTTTTCTCAGTTCTGGAGATTATGTGGAATATTTGTGATAGATAAAAGTCTAGCGTCCCAAGTTCCTAAAGGACAGAGAGATCGTGGCAAGATTTGGACTTCAGTTTGAAAGCCATATTCTTGTTTTTCCGGGCTACGATTTTCCCCCAGAATCTCCTCGCCTTCTTAGGAATGGTCTCTTTCCTCTTTTGATATGCCAGCCTCTTCTCATTCTTTTCTCTGCTGTCCCTTCTCAGACGAATTTGACGTACGATGCCTTCAAACAGCTCCCTCACGTTATGCTGTACAGCTGCTGAGGTCTCAATGAACTTACAGTCAAACACTACTGCGCAGGCTCGGCCCTCTGGAAAAGATTTGAAGAGAAAATAATTCAGAAGTATTCCTTGGAAGCAGTGCTCTTCAAACATGGAAACTTTAAGATACGTGGACTTTGATTCCCAGAATCCCCCAGGAAGCAAAACACTTACTGCTCACTTAAAAGACAAAAAGGGGAAGAGAAAATATCTCCCTGAATGAAGTCTGTTTCGGTAATGCCACTTTACTACAGGTAGTTCTTGACTTACAACTAGTTAAGCCCAAAATTTCTGTTGCTAAAGTGAGTTTTTTAAGTGAGTTTTGCCCCATTTTATGACCTTTCTTGCCCCAATTGCTAAGTGAATCACTGCAGTTGTTGAGTTAGTAACACATTTGTGAAGTCAATCTGGCTTTCTCAAGGCCTTTGCTTGTCAGAAGTTTGAAAAAGATGATCACATGACCCTTGGACACTACAACCATCACAAATATGAGTCAGTTGCCAAGCATCTGAATTTTGATCATGTGACCATGGGGATGCTGCAATGGTCATAAGTGTGAAAAACAGTCATAAGTCACTTTTTTCAATGATGTAACTTTAAATGGTCACTAAATGAGCTGTTGTAAGTCGAGGACTGCCTGGACTGTTAATTAGGTGCTGGTTATGACTTACAAAGCCCTACATGGCATGGGTCCGGATTACCTATAGCAGCACCTGCTGCCGGCATCAACTTCCCTCCGTCCAGTGCACTCCCACAGAGAGGGCCTCCTCAGGGTGCCTCCAATCAAAGAATGTCGATTGGTGGCCCCCAGGGGGAGGGCATTCTCTGTGGGCGCGCCAGACCTGTGAAACTGCCTTCCGGTTGAGCTCCGGATGGCCCCCGACCTGCGCTCCTTCTGGCGTGATTTAAAAACTTATCTATTTGAACAATCTGGCCTGGTCTGATGGGTTTGGGGTTGGATTTAAATAAGTTTTAACACATTTTTAGTATTGTATTCTTGGGCATAATTATTTAATTCTTTTTAATCTCTTTTTTAACTTTTGTATTTACATTTTGGTATTTATTGCCCTGTACACCGCCCTGAGTCCTTCAGGAGAAGGGCGGTATAAAAATTTAATTAATTAATTAATTAATTAATTAATTAATTAATTAATTAATTAATTGTCTTTTGGAATTTAAAACACCTCTACCTTCCCCACTCATAATTGCTGGGCAAACAAGACATAATGTAGATATGGCCTAAAGTTAAAGCATCTAAAGAGTTGAAGCAAAAACAACTGAAGAGAAGCATCCTTACCTGAAACAGAAACTTCACGGCACCTTACAAGATCACTTTTGTTGCCTACTAAAATAATAGGAAGATCTTCCATCTGCCGCGCCCTGCGGAGCTGAATCCTTAGCTCAGATGCTCTTTCAAAGCTTGCCCGGTCCGTGATGGAATAGACAATTAAATATGCATCTCCAACTTTCATGCACTGTTCTTGGAGCCATCCTTTTTCCTTCTACTCAAATAAAAAGAGATTTGGAGTCAGAAGTTTAGGCTTCATACCTGGAAGCCCATCATCTACATGAGAAAAGCTAAATATTGCTGGTTACTATAATCATAAAGCTTTCATTATTTTAAATGCATTGTTTGCATTTGTAAACAAGCATTGCATTATGAGGTCACTGGAAGTCGAGCTTGTATATACAATTTGCTTCTGATTGGCAAAATCTCTTTTTCACCAAATTTAGACAGGTAAAATTCATTCCGTACTGGTATTCAAATTAACTTGGGTTCTATCCAGTGGTGGGATTCAGCCAGTTCATACCACTTTGGCAGAACTGGTAGCTATTTTTTGTTGCCCAGGCCCAGAATGGACTTCCAGAAGTGGCATCCACATAGAGAACCGGTTGTTCACATATTTGAATCCCACCACTGGTTCTATCTTACGGTTAGGATTTTGAAAGCATCTGATGGGCACCCACACAAAATGGTTACTGTGCAAGACTCACCTATTACTAAAATTGCTGACATGATTCCCAAAGCATTTCTGTGTGTTCATTACCAATACTCCTTGTTATTCTGGCAATGCATGTCTACAAAATAATCAGTGAATTGGATCCAGGTGTAGATATGTATAATAGGTGGCATAAATGCCCTTCCTTGCCCTCTTAATAAAATTATCCTTATAACCCCCCCTGAAAATGTTCTGTTTATGGATGGAGATCCACTCATTTAGAGAGGACTCTCTTCCTGTTTGCAGCACATCCTATCCCTCTCCATTCCTTGAAGAGAATTCTCACATACTCTGCTTAGCATGTGGGAATGGATTGTGAAAAAGAGGATCTTGATTCTACCAGCCTTGCTAAATGTGCCCAGATCTTAATCCAAGTCACCAAGTATCTGTATATTCTGACTTATGTTGCAACCCATAGCCCAATTAAACAGAGCCCTTAGAATGCAACTAGCCAAAACCAGTTAGAAAAACTATTAGACATATGGTCCTACAAATGTCGCTCCTTGCTTTCCAACATGAAGGGGATAGACCTACAAAAGGGATCCAAACATACTACTGCAAGTACTGTTTCCCCAACGCACTTGGCGATGAGTCTTGGAAGTAATAAGAGGAATAAGGAAGGAAATAGGAAACCATTGGGAAACCTAAAGAGTTCAGACTGGCCGGTAAGTCAAAAATAAATCCCAGAAGTATAGGATAAGTGGAAATTTGCCTAGCTCTTATTCAGAGCTATGGCAAACCTCCAATTTGAGGTTGTGGTGATTTATTTGGCAGGAATAGCCAATACCCTAGATAACAGGCCCAAGATCCAGATGGATCTTGACAGACCTGAACACTGGGTCCTATCTAACAAAATGAAATTCAATGTAGAGAAAACTAAAGTCTTACACTTAGGCAAGAAAAACCAAAAGTACAAATATAGATTGGGCAAAACCAGGGTTAATAGCAGTAACTCTGAGAGGGATCTTGGAGTCTTAATAGACAATCAATTAAATATGAGGCAACAGTGTGCAGCAGGAGCCAAAAAAGCCAATGCAATCCTAAGTTGCATTAACAGAGGGATTCAGTCAAGATCACATGAGGTACTAATACCACTCTAGAAAGCCTTAGTAAGACCACACCTAAAATACTGCAACCAGTTTTGGTCACACACTATAAAAAAGATGTTGAGACTCTAGAAAAAGTGCAGAGAAGAGCAACAAAAATGATTAGGGGACTGGAGGCTAAACATATGAAGAATGGTTACAGGAACTGGGCATGGCTAGTCTGGTGAAGAGAAGGACCAGGGGAGACATGATAGCAGTGTCCCAATATTTGAGGGACTATCGCAGAGAGCAGCGGATCAGCCTGTTTTCCAAAGTACCTGAAGGCCAGACAAGGAATAATGGATGGAAATTGATCGAGGAGATATTTAACCTAGAAATAAAGAGAAATTTTCTGACAATGGGAACACTCAACCCATGGAACAGATTGCCTTCAGAAGTTGTGGGAGCTTCATCATTGGAAGCTTTCAAGAAGAGACTGTCAAAAATGGTGTAGGGACTCCTACTAGGGTGTAGGGTTGGACTAGATGACCTACAAAGTCCCTTCCAGCTCTGATTCCATTCCATGCCATGCCATGCCATGCCATGCCATGCCATGCTATGCTATGCTAGTCTAATAAATAATTAGAGGCTTTTATAAGCAATGAAATAACTTTAGCCAGAGTTATTAGTTATATCTTTGTCTGCTAGAAGTAATACCAGCAAGTGAGAGCGAGAGGGGTCCACCACAAACACAATATAGGCCGACCTCAAATGTTTCCCATATAGACTAGCTAACAGATTGTGATTTTGACAGCTAATAGAATAGAATAGAGCTGGAAGGGACGTTGGAGGTGCTCCAGTCCAGCCCCCTGCTCAAGCAGGAGAACTCTGAAGTTTGGCTTCTCAATATTTTTAACTGTGCTTGCTGCTAGATTTAACGACTTTTTTAAAAAAATGCATTTGTGTAAGTACGTGTTTCACTCAACAAAATTAAAGAATAAGAATGAACACATGAACATACATGAAAATTTCTGCCTGACAAAATGATTTTGCACACTACCTTGTTTTCCCAGACATCCAGAAGCATTACAGTTGCACTTTCGCCATCTACCTGCAAAGTTCGTTCATAGTTGTCTTCTAGAATGGAGAACACAAAAATATGTGACATTTTTTGTTTGTTTTCCTTTTCACTATATAACTCAGACTTAAATGTTAGGCAAGTAAAGGTTAGAAACATGAAAATTCCCTCTTTGGCAGAAATTAAAGAAATCATCAATACATTGTGGATGCCATACCAAAAGAGAAGAGACCACTTTAAAACTATTTCAGGTGGGAAGAATTAGGTAGACTTTTAAGTTTAACAAAACTCTTCATCACTTATATATCTCCATTTTAGCCAACAGCATGTCTCTATGTCAGGGGTCCTCAACCCATGATCCGTGGACCGGTACCGGTCCACGGCATGCCAGCAACCAGTCTGCACAAACAAACAAAGCCCCATCCGTGTGATGCAGACAGCATACAAAACCACACACTCTCCAGTCCGTGGAAAAACCTTTCTCCATGGAACTGGTCCCTGGGTACTTTTTGGGTATCTCTGCTCTATGTAACAAATGAATAAAATACTTTTTCTGCATTGGGAACCACACTAAATACTTGAGTAGCCAGCAAGGAGATACACATAAGTATCAGGAGATGGGAATACAATAAATCAACTTTCAGTTCATATTATTCACATTTAATTGAAATTAAATACAGTGTCTAGAACCCCCATCAAATCATGTGATGATGTTTTCTTCAATTGCATTTTTAAAAAAACCACCACAGTTAAATAAACATTTGGAGGAGGTCTGTCAATTTTTCTATCTTGGGCTTCAGTGCTCATACTAACTGAACTCTGATACAAGTTAAGGCATGATCTTCTACTGATTCTTTCACGGTAAGGAAAATTATCTCAGGGATTTTTTTTGGGTTGCATTTGAAATAAATGTTCTCCGGATACCAGCTCAGAAAATATAGCCATCTGTATCTATCAACAGGGCAGCTAAGTCTATTTTGACTGTATCTCATGCCTGTTCTTTCCACTCCAGGACATCACACCAGACAAATGTTAGGAAAAAAACAACTTGTTACATCTGACATTCTTATATCAGACTCTGGCAAAGATCTGAACATTTACATGAGTTCCAGAATGGTATAATTTCCATGGTAGAAAAAAAGAAAAATGACTACATTGACTTTTTGCTGGAGTTCTCTTTCTCCTAAGTAGGACAAGAGGAGTAGAAAGAAGATCCAAAAGGGAAAAAAATTAAAGCAAACATGACCTTTTGACCCCCATGGGAGCTGCAGGCAGTCCTGGAGACTCCAGTTAGGCTTAGTAATGGAAAATATTTGTTTTCACTCAATTTATGGGTGAGCAGGCATTAAGGCTGCAAGCAACTTAAACAGCTTTATTCTGGAGCAAAAGTACATACGGTAGATTCAAGGGGGTGGCTTTTTTTTTTTAGTGTGGCCCTTCCTACATAGAATACGAACAAACTGGCAATTCTCTTCCTTATATTTTTATTACAGTGTTATATTTTTATGCTTCTTAAATTATATTACAATTTAAATTCCTGACAGAGCAAAAGATTGCTTGAATTCACCTGTAATCTATTTTTGTGGCAACTTTGCCAAACTCTAAAATCCTCCCAATGTGTTGGGACTACAATTCCCAGAAATCCAACATCTTTATGTTCTAAAACAGGGGTGTCCAACTTGCAACATCATGTGACGAGTCGCGGCGTATTGTGACTTTTTTCCATTGCCGGCAATGGGGTGGGTGTGGTTTTTGCTGTGGCACATCCGGCCCTTGGGTCGGCAGTTTGACACCCCTGTTCTAAAACAAATGCTCAGAAGGTTCCAGTTCTTGTGGCCATGTTGCAGTGAAGGTGGTGCAAAAAGATCCCAAAATCTTGCTTTCCTCTCAGTCCTCTTGAATTTCTCACTTCCCAGTTCCCAGTGTAACCAATTTTGAAATCTGATTCTGAAGAGATATTTTTAATCACATGTACCCCACCTATAGTTGCAATTTAAGTTACTCATGGAATAAATAAAGTGTTTAGGCTATTGAATTTAGGCTACTATTACTGCAGTGCCAATATGTAAAATTTAAAATAATACCCACACACTACAAAGCAAAGATAGGACAATATTTATTATATTTTTAGCAAATCCATTTTAAAAGTAAATTATTTGAAGAAGGATGTACGCTGTATAATATGCTGCACATCTTTTTTTAATGAAAGGAGAATTTGAAATGTAACATAAATATTGACTTATTGAAATAATCAAATGATGATTTAAAAGCTGCTGGCCAATTAATTGGGGCTATTGTTTATTCAATCAGCCCCCTCCAAGCTGGAGTCTTCAGGAATGATGAAGTTCAATGTTCAACCAAAGAATAAGCTTATGGTTGTAATACAACACAGCAGGTTGAGGAAAGGGGAAGCGAGTGTTTTGTTAGCAGTTCTGCTAAATATGGCAGTTCTGCTATTAACTAGGGGTGCAGCTCTGGCATAATATGGAGAAGAAAGCAGAAGTTAGCCGTTTCCCTTTCTAAACCCTGAATTATCACTTTTTTCAGAAAACATATATATATATATATATATATATATATATATATATATATATATATATATATATATATATATATATATATGTGTGTGTGTGTGTGTGTGTGTGTGTGTGTGTGTGTGTGTGTGTGTGTGTATGTGTATGTATGTATGTATGTATGTATGTATGTATGTATGTATGTATGTATATTACAGCTCACTTTAATGCAGGGTTATTTGAAAGTGAGTCTTACACTTCATTTAAATCAGTATGTTCTCATTTCCATTGTTCCCACCTTTAATTCTCTGTTTGTTACATTTGACTTTGAGGGACATTTCTAGCTAGACGTATATAAAGTTAGACTATAATAGTGCAATCCTTGACCTGCTCACTCAGAAATAGGTCCATTGAGGTTGTTTGTGCCATATTCCCAGGAACATGCAAGTGCAATTTCAGAATTCATCTCTGAATTCAATGCTTGCAATGTTCTTTTAACATAAACTCTTATTTTGCTTGTTTCTAATGCCTTGTCCAAATCCTGGGATAGTTCGTCTAATAGAAATTTTTAAAAAGTACTTTAATGCTAAGTTTGTCTTCTGAACTGATCCCATTTTTAAATTTTGAGTGAGATTAATTATAATGTGTAGAAATATTACTTTTCTCATATGAATACAATTCTTAAACTTATCAGTTGCTTCTGTATCATTATTCTAATTTGCATGTCACCTTTTTCTATAATATGTACCCTTTGAAAACTCATCAATGATGTGTCTTGTTTGAATTGAAAATATGATGAAGTAGCTGGAATTCTGCACGTTGAATGTTTATGAAAATTATCCAGAAGCACTAACTCCTACACAGCAAGCATCAGCAGATGTTACAATCATTACCCTTAGGACACACGATCTTAGTGGAAAATTATGTACCCAAAAATGTAACATACACATTTTGGTGAATTTATCAGAAAAGTCTTTGCTTCTTATTTATTGCACATCTGTCAAGTTCAGCTTTTCTCAGATTTGCACAGATTTGGTTTGTTGAGCTCAAGAATTTTCTTTTAAAGTTTGTGCTAACCATTGGGTTTTTTCGGGGGTGCATTTTTTCAAGCGTAGAACTTTTGTTCACACTGTAATCTAATGTACACGGTTTCTACAAACAAGTTTCCTTATATCATGCATTTTGATACATTGCATTTACAAATATATACATTATTCAAAAAATAATATTTTAGAATATTTAGAATTTTTTTTAAAAAAAAGAAGCATACTACATTAGGATGAGAGCTCAGTTTGTGTGTTCATTAAAAAAAGAAAAGCAAAATCAGATTAAGTTGGCATTCCAATGCAAACTGAAAATAGCTCCCTCCAACCTCCAACTGACCCTGCCATCTTCCTTAATAGATAACCACGTTCTGAAATCACTTTGGAGGCCATAGAATTATGACTTCAAGATCAGGAACTCTGAGTTTGCTTGCTCCCAAAGGCCTCTTACCCAAAAAGTTTTAACCGGGCGGGGGAGAGGGGAGGGGGCAAGGAACAAAACCACCTACCTCCCAGAAGTTCACAATCGCTGTCCAGGCTGTCATGCACACCTGCAAAGACACTTGCAATGGTGGTTTTGCCAACTCCTTGTTCCCCTATGAGAACCACTCGGTAGCAGCTGTTTCCTGACTCAGTGGAGATGACAGAATCAGAGGACTCTGATGACCAGCTTTTGCGGTAATATTCTTCATGGTTTAGGGTATACCTTTTCTGGCAGTTTGCCTCTTGGGTCTCTTTCTGCACTACCAGATGCTTTCCATCTGTTGGAACACTCCAACGTTGCTGCTGAGGCTGCAAGGCACCACAGCTACTGCCACTGTTGCGACGCATGGTGACATTGTTCAGGGTCATGGCTTTTTCCCTTCGAGACTAAAAAACAGCAACAGTGAAATGGTGAACATCATAAGTACCAGTAGGTTGCATACCTTGTCTGTCTGACATGGGGAATGCCCACATGTGAAATTCTTGGTGAGCATGCCTTAAGGGCCTAAGACAACTTGCCGTGGCCAACTTGCTGCAGCTAACTTGCCATCGCCAACTCTCTGTGGCACAACTCGCCATAGTTAACTCGCCACGGGACTATGCTAATATTGAAGAAATAGTGGAATAGAATCATTAAAGAAAGGGTGCCAAAGGATGCCAATTAAATTGAATTGTTGAATTGTCCCACAGCGAATTGTCCCATGGTAAGTTGGCTTTGGTGAATTGGCCCATTCCCTGCCTGAATGTAGCTTCAAAGAGCTAAAATAGGAGAAAGATACTCATAGCAGTGGAAATTCCTCCTTAAGAAGCAGTTGAGGGCTTAGGAATTGTAACAACTGCTCACCAATAAAAAATACTTTAAACTTGAATTCAAAACCTGGATTGTTTCCTCCATCTGATCATGTAATTTGTGGATGGCTGTTGCTCTCAATAAGAGTGCAGACCAAGTGGCAATACAGTACCATCTAAAAAAGCCATCCAAAGCAACCAAGAAACTTGGCTCTCCTGCAAAGGAGAGCACTTAGTAGAAATCCACTCATCCTGGAGGAAGAGGCCAAGAAGGTCACCTTTGAAAATCCTGGTTTGTTTCTGCTCCCTGTACTCCTGAAAAGCAGCTCTGCAGACACAAGTGGGCAATCAGAGGCTATAGAAGAAAGAAGGGATGGCAAACATCCCTATCTCATCTGACAGTCTTTAAGAAGCAGTACCTAAGTTCCTTCCTTTTGCCCTTAAAGGATCAGTAACAACACAAATCTTGTTGTGTGGAGGAGGAAATAATTCAAAAGTGTATCCATGCTATGTTTGTGATGTAAGAACTTCCTTCTACTGTAAAAGGCTGTAATTCATCTCAAGAGTAGTCAGCCAGGACTATCCTCCCTTCCCTACAGATAGTTTATAACTTTGCAGGAAGGCTTGCTCAGCACTGGTAAGAGACAATGCTGTGAGGCAATTCTTGAGGGCCAGAAACATTTGCAGCTACCATTTTTAGGAAAATTGCCTTGATGCTCACCAGCTCCGGTCATGACATCTATTTAGACATCTGGCTTATTTAGGCTAAAGCTTGGTTCTTTCTCAGCTGACATAACACCTCTAGAGCTATCGGGCAGAACAGAAGAGAATGCTGATGTCCCTTTTCCAAAGTGAATATAAGAGCAGCATTCGCAGAACAGCTCTCCTTCACAAAGTGAACATTTGGTCCACCATTCAGTGATGAGTCCCATGAATGGGAATCTGACTACTTTGGAAGCTAAGACATGCAAACAAAGCAGCAAATGATGTTCTGCCTGACATTTAAGATGCAAACACTTCTGTTTTTGCAAAAGCCCCAAACGTGAGATTCCCAAGGGATACTAAGGAATGCCATGCAGAAAAGCACAAGCAAAACAAGGCTATCCATTTTCTGCTCCACTCCTGGGAACTTTCCCAAGCAAGAATAGTATCAAACTCCTGCACATTGAATACACTTCGCTCTCATTCTAGTCAACAATATCACTTCTTAGAAACAGACAGAATCAAATTCATTTCTATAGCACAAGCTATGCAGCCAACTGGACCGTTAATAATCTGAGTTCAGTGAAAAAAATACAGCTAGTTCCAATGCAACTTTTAACTTCTATTTCAAATAATGCTTTTTTTCTCTCTCTCTCTTTGCTCTCTAAATACAAGTCTGCTTGGGTGCTTAAAAGAAGGCTTATTAATTTGTTCTTGGTAAAGAAACACTACCTTGCTGGATGGTTGGTTAGTTTTTTCCTGATTGTCTTTTGCAGCCAGTCGATGTTCCTGATCAGAATCCCTTAGTTCTCAAAGTATGGAACATCAGGCAAATCTCCCACAGAAAATCCTTCATATGTTCAAGGACTGCCTCACTTGATTCTTTCTCAACAAACCTGGTTTATATTAAGCCCATCTGATCAGACACAGGGCTTTTCCGTGACGTCACTGGCCTGTCCACCCAAGAGCCAGCCCCCATCTGGACGGAAGCAGGCATGCAGAAAAGGGGAAGAAGAGAGGGAGCAGGAGAGAAGTTACTGATGCTAACAAAGTAATTGATGTTGTAGTTAAGTTTCTTTTTTCTGCTTTTTTTTAAAAAAATCTTCATTATGCTTGTTAAGAGCCAGTTCTGTAAGAGAAAAGCAGAAAAGCACACATGCACACAACTCCTTTGTTGGGAGGAGTGGAGTGCCACTGAAATGAACCATCTGTTTGAAGCCATTTGGATTCATTAATGCAAGCAATGTTGCACAAATCTTAATTGTCTGGAAGTTGTGCTGTACGGGAAATTATCCTCTTTCAAATATGGACAAGCTATTTATCCACAAATACCTCCAGGCTCCGTTTGTTTAATTATTACTTTATTTTTAAAAAAAAACTATTGGGAAGGTGGTATGCTGCAAAACAAAATTTCAGTCCCTGGCATCTTATATACTTGCAGAAAAATATTCCCATTAGAATGATAAAGATACCTTGCCTTTGGGTATC
This sequence comes from Vipera berus, assembly GCF_964194415.1. NCBI lineage: Eukaryota > Metazoa > Chordata > Lepidosauria > Squamata > Viperidae > Vipera > Vipera berus. The sequence goes on from NC_138204.1 coordinate 191,174,294, forward strand.
TGGTTGCACCCTAATCTCAAAATATTTGCTGCAAATTACATTAAATCTTTATTATGGTCATACACCAGCATAAGGGAGGTGGGGTGTAGTCATTAGAAAAACATAAAGGATACAAAAGAGTAGAAATAAAACTCTAAAAACATTATGGAAGGCTAGACACTATACAGGTACTCTTTATTTAGTGACTGCCTTGCTCAGAGACCATTCATAGTTACGATGGTGATGAAAAAGTAACTTTGCAACCAATCCTCACATTTACAGTCTTTGCATATATGTAAAGCAAAGGAAAACTGAAGTAACACTGTAAGCACAGTCACAGTTTTTACTTAGGAACTGCTTCATTCAACAACTGAGTTGCCAGTCTCAATTGTGATCACTAAACAAGGACTTCCTGTAAATGATATATTAATTAAAAACTAAACGTATATATAGAAAGCAAGAATCTAAGTGGTAGGAGCACTAGATGGTTGTAGGGAGCATATAAGTTAGTTTGTGGAAGACTATATCAAGTTACAAAGCACTCAAATACAGCAAACTAGGTGCTCATTAAATCTGGTTTATAGGACAGGTCATCCTCCAATGAACTTACCACTGCAAAAGTTATATATTTACTGTAAATCTGTTTAACCTCATCTTTCATCTATACATGAAATGCTACCCAGATTTTTGGGGGCAATATGCAAACAGGGCTTACACTGTAAACTGCCCAGAGAGTGCAGTAAAGTGCTATGAGGCAGTATTGCTAATTGCTATTGCTATTTGTAAAGAAACTGTTACATCAGATAAACTTGTTTTTTGAAGACAAAGGTTATGCTGTGCTAAGAAATCGTATTGCTCAAAGGGTGCTCGGTTCTTTGACTAACTTTATAGCTGGCTTTATTTCTGACTATGCTCAACTTCCCAGAGATCTTGTGGCTGGCTGGCAGCTGGATTGTCTTCTTCTGCACTTTTTGTTAATCTGAGTCTCCTTTAATGATTTCCACTTCTAATATTAAACAAGACAGTGGGCCAACCTTTGCATCAGAAGAGGCAAGAGGTTTACAGACACTTGGGTCACTAAGAGATTAAAGAGTACATTGCAGGAGAAGATGGGAATTGTACTAAACATTTCCAGAAATTATGCAGCACAGTTTACAGATTGGGGTTTGGAAAACATCAACCTGCACATTAAGTTAAAAGCACAACTTGCACTTGAGTCTTTTGATGATAAAAGAAACAGAGTGATGAACAGGTCCAATCTGAAATTCAAACATGAGGAGTGGGAAGGAGTAACCTCCCATCCAATCATCACCAAAGCTGCTAATACCTGATATATAGATTGTTTCTTATACAGGTAGTCCTCCACTTATGACCACAATTGAGCCACAATTTCTGTTGCTGAGACATTTGTTAAGTGAATTTTGCTCTAGTTTACAAACTTTCTTGCCACAATTGTTAAGTGAATCACTGCAGTTTTTAAGTTAGTAACATGGCTGTTAAGTGAATCTGACTTTCCCATTGACTTTGCTTATCAGAAGGTTACAAAAGATGATCACATGATCCTAGGACACTGCAATTGTCATAAATGTGAGCCAGTTGCCAAGTGTCTGAACTTTGATCACATGAACATGGGGATGCTGCAACGGTCATAAGTGTGAACAATGGTCATAACGCACTTTTTTCAGTGTCATTGTAACTTTGAACAGTCAGTAAATGAACTGTTGTAAGTTGAGGACTACCTGTATACTGCTAAGCCATTTAATAACACTTTTTTGACTCCAGTAAATTTGGTTGGGTTCACACATGCTATGTCCAAATTAATGCTGTGGTTAAAGTAGACCAGGAAAAGCTATTCTCTCTTTCCCAAAATAGTACTACCAGAAGTCACCCAATGAAAGTGAATCCTGAAAGAATTAGAACATGTGAACTTTGGAATTTGCTTTCATGAGATGTGATTCTGGCTATTACTTTGGACTAATTCATGGATAACCACTTTCTACTAGCTTTGATGCAGTGTGGCAGCCTCTGAAGCCTTCTGCTAAGAGACTAGAGGAGGCTTCCTTGTGCCTGTTGATGGCCACGGTGAAAACTGCCTGCTAGAGAGTGCAGGGGTCTGGAATCTGATGCAGCAGGGCACTGCTTAAGATGTGCAAGACAAGGTGCATTCCTACTATACCTTCAAAGAAAGAAATAAAGCGAAGAGCAGAAGTTTTAATGCCTATGGGCCCACAAGGAAAAAAACTGCTATGACCCGGTAAAGACACAATGTGGAAACGAGTCCTCTCACTTATATCTTGATCCTAGGCATGTTGGTGCTGAAATAAATTTCACTGGGTTCACACAGCACACCAAATTCGACTTAATGATATCCAGCATGTGCTTGGACCTTGTATACCATGACTCATTTTAGGAAGATTTTCAAAACAAACTCAAGCAAAAAATATTTGCCAAAGTCCAAATAGTGCTTGAGATAGATAGAGGCATCTCAGATTTCTCTGCAGGATAGCCAAGAAATACAAAACCATAACAACAGACGTTTTAGGGATCTGTATCAGCTAGATGAAAACTGAAAGTACCAATAATAGTGCTGGAGGGTTAGGAGAAGGACAGAAAAAATTGCCATAAATAAGAAATAACTCTTTGAATGTTTGGACAATGGCATAAATCCAAGAATTTCTAAGACTCGAAAGAATTAGTGCACAGGCATACCCTAATAACTTTTGGCTGAATAGGCACAGTTAAGGAATGTTTCCATATGCTATCTTTATATATGAAGTCTCCCATAGGAGAAATATTCTCAGATGGAGAAACCTTCACATTATTCTTGTACTGACATGTCTCAGTTAGCCAAAACAATAACAATAAGGAGATGAGAAACAGTATAATCATGGGTCAAACCTAAAGATTTCTTGTGGTACAATTAAAATTGGACTGCAATACTAATCTTGAGTTCCTGAAGCAAATATGAGATATAAATCAAATAATTAACAATATGAGAGCTACTTTCATTTAGTAGTTAAGACACAAGGCTAGAAATGGAAAGGCTATGGATTCTAGATCTTAGCTATGAAGGCAACTGGGTATCATTGGACCAGTCACTTTCTCTTAGCCCTAGGAAGGCAAAGGCAAACCGTTTCTGTAAATCTTGACAAGAAAACTGCTGTCCATACAGTCACCAGGAGTCAAGACTGACTTGAAGGCACCTTCCCCACCAAAGGAAAAAATTCAAGCCAAGGGTAAATGAGCATAGCTTCAGAGTCAATCCAATTAATGTAAGGAAAGAATAATCACATAAATTCATTAACAATCACAGTACTGTTTTAAATATGCTAAAGTAGTTATTTCATCACTAAAATAATTGAACTAACAAGAGGTCAATTACCCAGTACATTTGTATAGTAACTAGCAACAATCTGGTGTATCAAACAGAAAAAGCCACAACAAAGTAACACATTCGATACGCTTATTAAATATAGTTAACTTTTTTTATTTAAACCAACTAAGTTCTGGCTGGATCAAATTGTGTAATGAGCAATATTTTAATCTGGCAAAGATCCCATAGAAGGAAAAAAAACAGGATATGCTGGGCAATTAGTTCCACCATGTAATCACTTTGTAACTGGCCTTGTTACAAGACATTTAAACTAATCAACCCTAACCCCCTTGGACCGCCTGAAGCATGGTTTGGCAACATGCTGTCACAGTTACAAGTATCACAGAATAACACTGTTGAAAGTCAATATTTTGGAAATTCGGTGTCCACACCTATTATTTTTGGAAGTATCTGACATCTGAGCCCTTATGCCATAAAAATACTAGCAAGACTTGAATACATCATCCACCTCTCCACCATTGGCCAAGTAGTAGTGGGGAACCATTTTGGTACCTACCAGTGTTTGGGAGATATGCTAAATGTTTCTGGGTTTCTCGTCATTGAGAAATGTAATGGAGAGGCTTGTTTGGTCTACTTTCTATACCCAGTTACTGTTTTTGAAGGACTAACTGGACATTTCCAGTTTTGGCTGGACTGTGCTGTTTGCACAACATGGATAACCAGGTAAGCATAGTTAACCCAAAATAAAACATTTCTATATGGATTAAAAGTAATTATCTTCTGTATGATGGCTAACTGAGTGATGTGTTTGCATAACACACGTATCCCAGCAGTGTCTCAGTTAAGCATGCCATGTGAAAAGTGCTAAGGTTATGCTGCTAAATAAAAGGAGAGGGTAATTATGTGTTTACATGGCAGCACCTGGCTGCAACTCCTTAACTCAAATGAGAATGTAAAGAAGAGAGCAAGTTAATGGCACTAGACTAGAAACCAGAAAACTGTGCATTTTAATCCTGTTTTAGTCCTAAAGCCATCTGGGTATCTTTATCTTTGGCCGTCTCCTCTCTCTCTCTCTCTCTCTCTCTCTCTCTCTCTCTCTCTCTCTCTCTCTCTCTCTCTCTCTCTCTCTCTCTCTCTCTCTCTCTCTCTCTCTCTCTCTCTCTCTCTCTCTCTCTCTCTCTCTCTCTCTCACTCTCACTCTCACTCTCACTCACTCTCTCTCTCTCTCTCACTCTCACTCTCACTCTCACTCTCTGTCTTGGGAAGAAGGCAATGGCAAACCACTTCCAAAAAGCGTTGCTAAGAAAACATCAGGAAGTTATTTGTATAATCATCAGGAGTCACAGATGACTCAAAGGCATGCTCTCTCTCTCTCTCTCTCTCTCTCTCTCTCTCTCTCTCTCTCTCTCTCTCTCTCTCTCTCTCTCTCTCTCTCTCTCTCTCTCTCACACACACACACACACACACACACACACACACACACACACACACACAGAGGCATCATCAAGAGTTGTGATTTGAGTGCCACCAACTGCTCTGAATCATTTTTTTTCTTTTGAATCTATGGCTCTAAAAGTCAAGATGCATTATTTATTGCATTTTTGTTGTGCGTTTCATCTGAGTTCTCAGTATATTCAGTCTGTAAATGATTTTATGTCCACAACTCTGTAAAGTGTTGAGAAGGACACTATGGCCCAAAGACATCCAGTGAGCGGTAACTTGAATTTGGTTCTCCTCAATCCAAACCTGACACTTTAACCATTGCTACCAATTTCTGTCATTAAAACAAACCTTCAATTTACAAGGCAAAAGAGCTTAGGCTGGTTATGATGCCCAAGACTGAAGCAATTTATGATCCTGTTAGTCAAGAATTTAAAAAGGAATCACCCTGCTGCACAAGCTAACAACAAATACTTTGGAAACACAGTTTGATTCATTTTAAACAACTTTGTCAGGCCATAAGAAATAGTCAAATGTATGACAGACATAATTCAGAGAAACTCATCTAGCCTTATGATCTAATAGAGATAATAGCCTTTAAGGACTCTCCCACCACAAACACTGATCCTGTTTCAAGATAAATGGAAAAATATTTTGATCTCCTAGTTACAACCAGGCACCTATATCACCCCCTCTTTACAGGCTATTGGATAGTTTCCTGAGGATACTTTTTTCCAACCCCCCCCCCTCAAAAAAAAACCCATTTAAACAGCTTTCTCAGACTCATAGCCTGCCAGATATACTGGATTTCAAGCCTATTTAAAGTGGCCTTAGCCAGGCCAGCTATCATTGGTAGAAGCTGAAATTCAGCACATCTGGAGGACAGGAGTTGGAAAGAATCATCTTTATAATTGTATGTTTATATAAAATAAAATAATTAGAGCTGGTCACTTTTTTAGTAACAGCCCCAAAAGCAATAGCTCAAGCAGGTTGTATGCTAAACTAGTGTAGAGCTCTTTGGTGGCGCTGGAGTGAATTTGGAGAGCAGCAAAGCTGAGCACATAAGGGCAGCTATTTGTCTGAAATGGTATAGGGTTTCCTGCCTGAGCAGGGGGCTGGACTAGATGACCTCCAAAGTCCCTTCCAACGTTGTTATTCTATTCTGCTCTGTTCTGAGTTTCTCAGCAACATATCCAATATCTACCAAACTAAGGGAAAGGCTGGTGATTTCAAGGGATGTTAACATAAAAACACCACTGTGATAGTTTTCTTTGTTAATTTTTGTTAAAAATCTAAGTAAAATTAAGGCACCCCCTCCAAACACATTTCATGTGAGATTTTGATTCTGAAATACCATTAAAAAGTCGAGAAAAACTCTGTCATTCAACAACTAAAGGAATAAAGACGTTCTCTGATGCCAGTGCTTAAAACATTGTGAGTATTGTTACAGGCACGTACCCAACTTTTAAACAGTGAAAACTGCCAGAGGTGCCATGGCTTACCCAGGATTATGTCCTTGTGAGGAAATAACTCAAAGCTAATACTGTGCTATACAAACACACACACACACAGAGAGAGAGAGAAGGCATATGATAGGTAGTTTGCAGCATTAACCCTCCAACAAATTGCTGTTATTATCAGATATATTAAATCACTGAGAAAAATTGCCAGCTGTCTTCCTTCTCTCAATTCCATAGTAAATTGTCTTTGTTACCTACAGTATCTCTCTCCAAAAATATGCACACAGGCACACCTGCACAAACCTCATCCCCTCCCTCCTTAGAATTTTGGAAGCAGGAAATTTTGGTTTTGGTTTTGTTTAAAAAAAAAAGGTGATGCCATTGGCTCATGAAAAGCCCATGGAGAATATGTGGCTGCATCTGGCCAATGATCAGCGAACGCCATTCTTAAATTTTTCTGCACAAAGGAAGGACATGATGTTCCAGCTGCAATTAAGCTCTTTCTGGCCAAGTCGCTAGCACAACTTCTGTACAGGACCTTGCTCAGACCCTCAGCTTTGTGTTTTACACCATTGGAAATCCAAATTTATTAGAACAATTCTCCAGATGTGTCCCAAATGCACTTCTGTGCCTGAAGACAGGATTGATAAAAGTCAAAGCTTCCTTAAATATCTGGCTAAGGCTTACTTGCTTTCCACAAGGCCTTGCTCCATTAATTCTTCAAGATAAATTCTCCTCTGCATGAATCAAGGCAGTTGAGTCCAATCTTGCCCAACTAGGCTTCTAATCAGCCTCAATTCTCAAATTGGACTAAGACCAAGCAAAACAAACCTTGCGATAAAGGGTAGAGGACATCAAGAGGCAAGCTGCCTTAGGTATAGTTCCGATGTTTCTGGCTCCAGACTCTATTAGATATGTTGTTACACCTGCCAGTTATCTTAGTCAGTAAACCATCGGAAAGCATTTTCGCTCACAGTGTGCCATACGTTTCCATCGGCCATCCTGTACCATTGACTGAAAGACTCTGCTCCTGTGGCTCAGGAGAGGTAGAGACCATTGGACACATACTCTTTCGATGTTCCTTCTATAGAGCTATTTGAAAAAACATATCCCCACCATAATTGATCTTGGTCATTTGGAAAGTATTTATCTCCAGTGGCTGCTTAAGGACAAGCAGGCAGTGATCACAGTGCAGGTGGCTAGATTCTGCACAGCAGCATTGGGGATTCGCCAGAAACATAAATAAATATTTTAGACCTTTTTAATAACGTTTTATAATTAATTTTATTATGTGTTTTTATCCAGCATTAGACTATACTCAATGTATTTTTATTGTCAGGTCAGTATGATTCAGTTTTTCTGAAGGTAGCTAGGTTTTGTAATACTGTCTGTAAAACTAGGCAGACCTTGGTCACCCATTGATTACATCATTGATTGTAATATATTGCTATGTCTTCTTATGTTCGGTTGTGTTTAGTTTTGTTTTATTTGAATGTTTAATTTATGTGTTGGCCTTTGGCTATAATAATAAAGACTGGTAAAGGTGTATTTTCAGAAAAAGCTAATATCCCTGAATGGACAGATAATTACCAATTATGGAATGAATGCTCAATTTGGACATTAGTAAAAGATATCACAGAGAGCCAGTTTCGTGTAGTGTGAAGGCATCAAACTATAAACCAGGAGACTGTGTGGTCTAGGCACAAAGCCAGCCAAATGACCTTGGGCCAGTCATTCTCTCTCAACCCTAGAAGGAGGCAATGGCAAATCACTTCTGAGTAACATTGCCAAGAAACCTGCTAGGACTTGTCTAAGCAGTATCTGAGAACTCAATATGATTGAATGGAAGAAAAAATGTCAGGCCAAATAAACTGAATTCTTAACATGATATAAAAAGTTCCAATTAAAAATGTTCTCCGGGGCCGCCTGAGCTTGCAGCTTGGGCGGCTGAAGGATCGAACTCCCCCGTAGCCTGGGTCGCTCCCAGCTGGCCAGCGCCTCTGCTCCTGATTTCATGGAGCAGAGCCAGGCGTCTGCGACCACCCCTGCCTGAAGGAAGGACTATGGATTAAAAGGAGCAGGCAGAGCGGTACAAGAGGAAAAGGTGAAGAGGATTATTTTATTTTACTCTTGAGCTTGATGGACTTTTTAAAACTTTAAGTGAAAGTGCGTCACAATTGAAAGTTAAAGATGGCGGCTAAACCTCCCTCTAAAACTCTTCGGAGTGGTGGATCTTCTCCGGTGCAACAATCCTCATTACAGGCGTTGCACCCTCCTGATGTATTGACACCGAAGGATTTACGAGATGCTTTGGATAAACATGCCCAGGTACTTTTGGAATCAATTAATCAATCAATTGGTGATAAATTTGCACAGATGGAGGAGAAATTGAAGAAGTTGGAGGAGAGAATGGAGGAGAGGATGGAACAGAAGTTCAGGGTGATGAAGGTAGACATTTTGTCTTCAGTGTATAAAGTGGCTGAATGTGTGGAAGATTTGGATGAAAAAGTGCAAGATTTGACTCAAAAGAATGCCATATTAGAAGCAAAAGTACTGGAGAATGAAGATTTAAGAGATAAAATGGATAGAGAATTGAGTCTTGCTCAATATTTCCAGATGCAGTTTGCCATTAGAATCAGAGGTTTAAAGGAGAATATTAAGGAAGATCTAAAGCAGCTGGTTTCTGAGGCTCTTGAAGTGGTATTGAATCAGCCAGCATCCGAAATAAAAGGAGGCATGGATAAAGTGTTTTGTGTGAATTCATGGATTGCTAGATAGAGAAAGTTGCCTAGAGATGTGGTGGTTTATTTTGCAAAAAGGGAAATTAGAGATGAAGTTATACAAGCTGCCTATGATACTAAAGTCGTGATTGCTGATCAAGAAGTTCTGGTTCTAAAAGAAATTCCTCCAAAGATTTTAAGGAGAAGGAAGGATTTTACATTTCTTGTGCAAGAGCTCAAGCAACGAGATATAAGGTTCAGATGGGAGATCCCAGCTGGGTTGATGGTGATGCATGAAGGTAAAAGGTACCGTCTGGTTACTGTGATGCAAGCGCGTGATTTTTACAATAATGTTTTAAAAGCAACCCCATTAACACTTCTGGAAGCTGCAAAGGGATCTGGAGAAGGAGAACATCAAGAGGCTGAAGATGGACAGACAGAGGAGAATGGTGCTGGAGGAGATCAAGTTATAACACCTTTGGATGATCCCAGAGAACAGAGGGTGACGCGTGCTGCTTTAAAACGATCAAAAAAGATAAAAGAACAAGAACAGCAGAAGTCTATGGAACTTTCACAACGTACTTACAGCCAAGTAGTGGGAGGTGGGAAAAGATTTGGGTGAGGAATGTAAAATTTAAACAAGTTTGAAATCTAAGAGAGAATTTTTACAAAATGTTTTATAGATGGTATTTAGATTTTAAAAAGCTAAGTATGTATTTGAATCATTAGCCTAAATGTTGGAGGTGCGGTGATGAAGACGTAATATATTTTCATATATGGTGGACTTGTAAAAAGGTTAAGGCTTTTTGGATAAAAGTCTGGTGGAACATACTAAGTTGATGTTGAATTTAATTACGGCAGCAAGACTTTTGATAGGTTAGTACTGGAAAGAGGAACTGCCGACCATAGAAGAGTGGGCTTTAGAGGTTTCCGACTTGGTTGAAATGGCGAAGATTTCGGCCTATTTGCAAGATTACTTGCAGGAACGCTATATTATGGAAGGGAGAGAATGGTTTGAGTTTATCCAGAATAAGTATAGGGTTAAGAAGTTTTATATTTGAATAAGGCTTCTTTTTTTTATTTCTTTTTCTATATTAGTTTTTTTTTTATATATATTTAATATTACTAAGGTTTGTTTTATCCTATATAAGCTAGAGAGTGATAGATTTTAGAGTTTATGGTTGTTAGTATATGGTTGTTTATGATTGTTTTTCTTTATATATACCTTGTATTTAGCTCTGGGAAGTCGGGGGGGGGAGGGGGGGAGGGGGGGAGGAAGGGGGGGAGGGAGAAGGGTGGGGGAGGGGGGATTTTATAAGGGAAAAATTGTATGTTAAAACTTTTCAATAAAAAAAAATGTTCTAAATTTTTGAGCTTAATGCCAAAATCTCCATTCTGTGTATTTATAAATGTTAAAAAACAAACAGAGAAAAAAGAAAGGAAAAAACACTCCTAAAAATAGAGATAAGTATTTATCTATCACCTTCAGCAAAGCCCACAAAGTGAAAACTGGAGATGAGGAGGAAGTCTATTCTGTGGCTGGATCAAGAGATGATCAGATTAGAAAAGGGAGGATCACCAGAGAGCACAGTATCTATTTTTTCAGGCTCTACAGAGATTGTAGATGATCTCGTACAATGTTGCCAAAGTAATCTTGCCAGGTGCTGTCCAAGTAGCATCTGTGTAAATGCAAATCATTTTTGTCAGCAAAACCCCCCTATTATTTTAGATTTCCATTTTTGCTTTTTCTCTCCAGAATCTCAAGGCAGCATGTGTAGTATTCCCTTCCTGCAAACAACAGCCCTGTTAAATAGATCAGATGAGAGATCATAATTGGCAAATACTTATACTGTACATGTCAATATGTGCATAATTATACTTTCTTGGCCAATGGGAGATTTCAGTTTGGGATCCTTAGCCTTATGCCAATATCATAACAACTGCATTACATTGTTTCTTAAGATTACATACACTACTCTCATTCCCTTAAATCCAGCTATGAAGTCCTTTCCAAAATCCCAGAAAAATGTACTACTGTTATGATAGTCTTAATTCCATTACATCTATATTAATGTGGGACCAATACAAACATTCTCGCTCAGTTGTAGAATACACCTAAAATGGTGTTGATGTGGATATCCAGGATTTGCATGCAAAAAGCCCTAGAATGAAGAAACCATCCCAACTTTTCACATCAAAAATACTTGAAAAAATGCCAATTCTACAAATATTTGCTGATGCAATGAGAACATGTATTCTTAACCATTATTGTTGATCTCTGTCACTCTACACTTTATCAAAATTGCCTGTAAACGTCACCTCTACTCAGAATATTAGTACAGTATTATTCTGAATCCTCTTACCTAGTAGAAACTTTCCTTGTTCTGAGTGATCTATGGTCCTCCAAGATATTAATAATAGTAAACAAAAACTCTAGCACAAATACCATAACAAAATCAATATAATAGCAATATAATTTCCCAGATGCTGAGGAGCAACCCCAATCACTCCTAACAAACTGAATTAATAGTTCTTCATGACTATTTGCACAATATATGAACAGTAACAATTAGAATAACAAAATTAGAGCAGTAAGAAAACTTGAGATAAGGCTTAGATAGTAAAGAAAATTCTTTCTTTGTCTTTGTCCTCAACCTCTGTTGCTTAAATTTCAGCAATCCAAAAATTTGCCAAGAGTTGTTTCAACATTATGAATATCCCAAAGCATATCAAGTAATTAACATTTTAAGCAGACTTTTACAGCTACTGAATACAGTGGCTTATCCTATCACGTCACCAATGATATGATCCTTTCTCTCAGACTTTCACCACCCAGATGTCTCGCTAGAGACTCTAAATTAACACTCTCACCATCCCTGCCCATAGCAATGAGGATGATGGGAATTATAATTCAATGACAGCTGTAGATATTAGTGGACAAGATTGTGTAAAACTACTTACACAAACTGTTTTGTTTAAATTACATGAACTATTTAAGGAATTGTATCTAACATTACTACAAATTACTACATTAACTAAGTCACTAACATTACTACAAATATTATTTTGAAAAAAAGGATTTCAGTAGTTTTGAGACACTTGTTGTCTATTTACATGTACTCCAGATGTGTGGACTTCAAATTCCAGAAATCTCAGCAACATCCATCCTAGCTGATGAATTCTGGAAAATCCATATATCTGGAGGGTACCCAGTTTGGAGAAGGCTGCATTAAGGAACCACTGTTGCTTGTAGAATTATGTAACATAGGCTGGATACTTTTGCCTGTGTTGACTTAAGTATTAAAGTCTATTAGAATAATGTTCTACAAGATGTAGCCTGCCAAATGTGTTAAACTCTGATTTTCCTTGTTCTCGTGATAGCTGTAGATTGTGAATATTGAAATTTAAACCAGGGAAGACTCTTGTCCATTATCTTCTCTTGTTTTTAACATTCCTGCAAGGCCAAAGCTATCATCAGGAATTGAGACAGTCACATCATATCACTCCATTCAAATTGTCTACATTTTCCAAACGCTGAATCTTTTATTTTACATGCAACTTTTCTCCCTGATTCTTTAGCACTCAAGGGGGAAAAAAGCCAAATGCTCAAAAAGAGGCCAAGATATTTGGACAGCAGCAATTCACCTTCCTTTTCTGGAAGTGTCTGGGGAATTCCAGTGACAGATTTACTGTAGTCTGCAAAATGGGCTCACACTGGCTGCTATCTTGCCATAATGTTTGTTTCAATAATCCCACAAACTTTAAATATTAGACAGTTGGCATTGCTAGCTAGAAAAACAAGATGAAACATGACCTAGTTTAAAATTCTAATGCTCCTTTTGAATCAACAATAAGTTTTCAGGAAGATTTTTGTGATCCTGATCAGGCATTATCATGGCCTGTTATGTACTGGGCTTGTGGTACCTCACCACGTGCGTTGCTGGAGAACTAACGGTTCTCCAGCAACCCAGACAAGACGTGTCTGGTCCTGCAATTGGTCAACTTTGGGCGGCAAGCATGGGTTCAATCCGATTGGTTGCTACCAGAGGGTCCGGCTATATATTGTGGGTTAATTGTTATATATTTATTACATTTGTTTAATTCTTTTTTAAATTTTGTATTTTATTTGTAGAATAAATTCCAGCTTTGGTAATATTCTGTTTCTTCTTTGGCTTTCAGCCTCATAGTTAGTCTGTCCATCTCGGCGCATTCCCATATTTTTTTAATTACTTCTTCCTCTGATGGTATTCTATATTATAACCAAAGTTTTTCGCCCACCTTATCATTGTCTCTTTAGTTTGTTCACTTTCCATCTCTAAAATTAACAAAAAATTATACATTTTCTTAATTAATTTCTCATCAGAAGTTAATAATATCTTATCAGTTTGTTCTTTATAAAATCCGTACAGTTTCACATCTTTTTCATATCTATTTTGTATCTGTAACAATGCCCACCATGACATGTTGATGCCGATTTTCTAGCTCTTGTTTTGATTTTAATGTCCCATCAGTATTCAAAATATCTCTATATGCCCAAGTTTTTTCAAAACCTAACAAATTTGGGTGTGAGAAAGCTTCCGTCGTTGATAACCACCCTGGGATTTTTACATATATTTTAGTTTTAATTTTTTTCCATACTGTTAACAAAGCATTTCTAATACAGTGATTTTGAAAATACTTATGAATTTTGTTTTTCCCGTACCACAAAAAAGCGTGCCACCCCAATTGTAAGTCATGTCCCTCCAAATATAACAACCTTTTATTCCTAAGCATTATCCATTCTTTCACCCATGTTAATACAGATGCTTGATAATGCAAAGCCCACTCGGGTAGGCCAAAGCCTCCATTTTCCTTAGCATCTTGCAATGTTTTCATCTTTATTCTAGCTTTCTTTCCTTGCCATACAAACTTCAAAATTAATGAATTCAACTCTTGGAAGAACTTTTCCCCAAGTTTTATCGGAATTGTTTGAAATAAAAATAAAATCTTAGGCAATATATTCATTTTAATTGTAGCAATTCTTCCTAGTAATGACAATTGTAAATTCTTCCACTTTTCCAAGTCTAGCTTTATTTGTTTCAATAGCCTTGTATAATTGTCTTCTTTTATTGTTGAGCATTTGGCTGATAAATATATACCCAAATATTTAACCTTTTTCACTATCTGTACCTCTGTTGCTTCTGACAATCAGCAAAAAATGAATATTCTACTTAATTTGTCTTTTTTATCTCTAACAATATCTACAAAAATACAATCTGGCAAGCTAAACCTACTGATTTGGAAAGATTAGAATTAGATTTAAGAGGTGTGATTCAACTTATCAGATGGAATACTATATGACTAAACACGTTTGAATATGGTTAAAAATATAAAGTTTGGATATAAAGAGACTCTGTAGTAAGATTGCTAGATGGTATACCATATGATTAAATACATGTTTGAATATGGTCAAAAGAATAGACAAAGCTTGGACATAAAGGGGCCCTATAGTAAGAGGGATAAGACAAATAAGTAGTATAATACTTTTATGATATATGAAATGTAAAAATATTGAGACAGTGTATTTGAATGAAAAGTTTGGATATTCAAAGGTAATGAATTTTGAGAAAATTATGACTGATAAGAGTGGCTTCAATACTAAGGGGAAATTAAGCTTAAATAAGAATCTTGAAAACAGGACATATAATGACTTAACAAGATGACTTCTATAAATACAGTTGAAATATAAGCTGATTAGAAAAGATGTTATATGTTGATATTATTGTTATATGTACAAATACTAAAAAAAAATATTTATACCCAACTTTGTATGTATTGAAAGTATTAAGAATTATATTTGTTTAATGTAGACAAAAGGAGAATATTACTGGAAGAAGAGAGGATCAAGGAAATATATTATCAACTAACATATTGATCAATTATAGAAATTAATTATTGTTTTTAAATATGTGAACCCAGATAACACATTGTTCACTAAGCACTAAAGATTGTTATTGTAAAAATTAATAAAATATATTTAAAAAGAAAGAAAACAATCCAGCATTTAAGAGTAAACAATTTAATCAGCTATACATAAAGCGGGATTTCAGTTTGCTATTCAGGTTTTTGGCTGGTACAATACATTTGCAGAATGTGTACAAATGAGTTGGATTTTGTAGGTTGCAAAAATCAGTTTTTCTTCTTGTTTCACCAGAAAATATTTATTTATTTATTTATTTATTTATTTAATTGATTTTATATACCGCCCTATTCTCGAAGGACTCAGGGCGGTTTACAGGGCGAGTTAAAACAATACAAATAAGTACACTTTAAAATAGAATTAAATAAGACTAGCCCACAATTAAACAAATTAAAATTAAAATTAAAATTAAAATTATTAAAATTAAAATTAAAATTAAAATTAAAATTATTAAAATTAAAATTAAAATTAAAATTAAAATTAAAATTAAAATTAAAATTAAAATTAAAATTAAAATTAAAATTAAAATTAAAATTAAAATTAAAATTAAAATTAAAATTAAAATTAAAATTAAAATCAAATAAAATTAAAAACCCCTCAGTCCAGGCCAGCAAGATCAAACAACCAAGTTTTAAGGTCCTGGTGAAATGAGCGAAGGTCTGGGGCAGTCCGAAGTTCTATCGGCAGTTCATTCCATAGGGCAGGCGCGCCCACAGAGAACGCCCTCCCCCTTGGAACCATCCGTCAGCATTCCCTAACCGGCGGAACCCTAAGGAGGCCCTCCCTGTGGGAGCGCACAGGATGCTGGGAGGCTGATGCTGGCAGCAGGTGCTCCCTGAGATAATCCGGACCCATGCCATTTAGGGCTTTATAGGTCATCACCAGCACCTTGAATCTCACCCGGAGGAGAATTGGAAGCCAATGCAGCTCGCGGAGAAGAGGTGTTACATGAGAGTATCGGGAAACTCTTATTACTACTCGCGCAGCGGCATTTTACACCAGCTGAAGCCTCCGAGTGGTCCTCAAGGGCAGCCCCATGTAGAGAGCATTGCAGTAGTCTAACTGGGAGGTAACGAGCGCATGAGTGACTGTGCGTAGGGCATCTTGGTCCAGATAGGGTCGCAAGTGGTGCACCAGGCGAACCTGGGCAAAAGCCCCCCTGATCACAGCTCCTATATGATCTTCCAAACTGAGCTGTGAATCCAGGAGAACGCCCAAGTTACGAGCCCTATCAACGGGGGGGGGGGTAACACCTCATCCCCCATCGTTAATGATGGACAAAAATGATTCACCCGAGATGCCGGTATGTACAGCCACTAAGTCTTGGCAGGATTGAGTCGAAGCCTGTTTCTTCCCATCCAAACCTGAACTGCCTCCAGGCAACGGGACATCACGATGAGGGCATCAATGGGTTGGTTTGGGGTGGAAAGAAAAAGTTGCGGCCCTATCTAGACCGGGAGGCCTTGTGTACGGTCACTCATGCGCTCGTGACCTCTCGTCTTGACTACTGCAATGCTCTCTACATGGGGCTTCCCTTGAAGACCACTCGGAGGCTCCAACTGGTACAGAATGCGGCCACGAGAGTTGTCTTGGGAGTTTCCCGGTACTCCCATGTTACACCTTTGCTCCGCGAGCTGCATTGGTTACCAGTTGTCTTCCGGGTGAGGTTCAAGGTCTTAGTGATGGTTTTTAAGTCCTTACATGGCATGGGTCCGGAATACCTCGGGGACCACCTGCTGCCGGCGTCAACTCCCCTCCGCCCTGTGCGTTCCCACAGAGAGGGCCTCCTCAGGGTGCCTCCGGTCAGAGAATGCCGGCTGGTGGCCCCCAGGGGGAGGGCCTTCTCTGTGGGCGCCCCGGCTCTGTGGAATCAACTGCCGGTTGAGCTCCGGATGGCACCGGATCTCCGCTCCTTCCGGCGCGGGTTAAAGACCCACTTATTCGAACAAGCTGGCCTGGCCTGATGGGGAGTTAATTTAGGGTTTTAAATATTTGTATATTTTATTGTTTTATTTTGGGCATTAATTTAATTCTATTTTAACTTTTGTATTTTTGTATTTTTATTATATGCCCTGTTCACCGCCCTGAGTCCTTCGGGAGAAGGGCGGTATAAAAATTTAATAAAACTAAACTAAACTAAACTAAACTAAAAAGCTGGGTATCATCAGCATACTGATGATACCCCACCCCGAAACCACGAATGATCTCACCCAGCGGCTTCATATAGATGTTGAACAGGAGGGGAGAGAGAACCGACCCCTGAGGAACTCCACAAACAAGAGGCCTCGGGGCGGATCTCTGCCGTCCCGTCAACACCGATTGAGAACGGCCCAGGAGGTAGGAGGAGAACCACTGTAAAACAGTGCCCCCCCACTCCCAGTCCCCTGAGTCATCGCAGCAAGATACCATGGTCGATGGTATCAAAAGCTGCTGAGAGGTCTAATAGGACTAGGACAGAGGAACAATCCCTGTCCCGGGCCCGCCAGAGATCATTTACCAGCGCAACCAATGTCGTCTCTGTGCTGTACCCAGGCCTGAAGCCCGATATATGATAAAAATATATGATATAACAATGTAAAGCTACAATATTTGACATCAAGATGTATAAATTGATGTATAAATGTATAAATCTAGAAAGCAGTATACAAACAAACAAACAAAAATACTTTGTCCAAGCATCTTCATGTCAACATGAAGTGATGCCCTCGACGTGATGTCCCATTGCCTGGAGGCGGTCCGGGTCTGGATGGGGAGGAACAGGCTTCAGCTCAACCCTGACAAGACTGAGTGGCTGTGTGTGTCGGCATCTCGGGAAATGCAGATTATTCCATCTCTTACTATGGGGGGGTGAGTTATTACCCCCCCGTAGATCGGGCTCGCAACTTGGGGGTCCTCCTAGATTTACAGCTCTCCTTAGAAGATCATATAAGAGCTGTGACTAGGGGGGCCTTCGCCCAGGTTCGCCTGGTGCGCCAGTTGCGGCCCTATCTAGACCGGGATGCCTTGCGTACAGTCACTCATGCGCTCGTGACCTCTCATTTGGACTACTGCAACGCTCTCTACATGGGGCTGCCCTTGAGGACCACTCGGAGGCAACTGGTGCAGAATGCAGCCGCGCGAGTGGTGTTGGGGGTCTCCCGATACTCCCATGTTACAACTCTGCTCCGCGAGCTGCATTGGCTGCCAGTTGCCCTCCGGGTGAGATTCAAGGTGCTGGTAATGACCTATAAAGCCCTACATGGCATGGGTCCGGATTACCTACGGCAGCACCTGCTGCCGGCGTCAACCTCCCTCCGTCCAGTGTGCTCCCACAGAGTAGGCCTCCTCAGGGTGCCTCCGATCAGAGAATGTCGATTGGTGGCCCCCAGGGGGAGGGCGTTCTCTGTGGGCGCGCTAGACCTATGGAACCGCTTGCCGGTTGAGCTCCGGATGGCCCCCGACCTTCGCTCCTTCCGACGTGATTTAAAAACCTATCTATTTGAACAATCCGGCCTGGTCTGATGGGTTTGGGGTTTGGATTCGGTTTTAACATAGTTTTAATTATTGTATTATATTGGGCATAATTATTTAATCTTTTTTAACTTTTGTATTTATATTTTGATATTTATTGCCCTGTACACTGCCCTGAGTCCTTCGGGAGAAGGGCGGTATAAAAATTTAATAAATAAATAAATAAATAAACATGAAGAAAATAGTGCCGTCAAGAAGCTCAGGAGAAAATGTTTTTCAAATTTTATCTCTAAATCAAAATTATGAGATATTGTAAATTGGAGATAATGACTAGCCCCTTCATGGCATAGCAAAGACTTTAGTTATCTTGTCCTAGGATTTAAAATAATGTCTCTTTTGAGTCAAACTAATTACATGCCATGTAATTATCTTGACAGAAGTAAGTGGATGGTTTGCTATTATCCTCTTCCAATATTTTTCTTTACAGGTAGTCCTCAACTCATTCACTTAGTGATCATTTAAAGTTATAACAGACCTACTTTGGAGCTACTTATGGCCCATATTCACAGATCCTATGGTCTCTCTCCTGATGTTACGTGACTGAACTTCAGGTACACAGCAACTGGGCTGCATTTACCGCTGTTTGCATGTCCTGTAATCACTTGACCATGTTTTATAATGGTTTTGTCAAAAGCTGGCATTTACTTCATTTTTGGAAAAAGACTACCACATTCATTTAATGACTGCCACAAAAAAGGTTGCTTTACACCACAGAAAAAGGTCATTTGGGGGGGAACAGACTGATGGGCAGTCTCCATTACGATTGTAATGCCTGTACTCCCGTCTAGTCTAGATTTTTTATGGGGATTTCCCATTCACATACAAACCAGAATTTTAAGGGCAGCCAAAGTTAGCTAACTCTGTTTATACTGTAAAACTCTCTTGTAGGTGACTAGTTTTTAGATGATTCCACATCTACCAGCATACTTTATATTTGTTTTCATTGTCTCTGAGGTAACTAAAGGCAGCTCCGTTTATTTATCTCAACAGCAAGAGGGATTTCGGCCTGGAATTCCCCATATAATTATAGTACTGATATCCAGAGCACCATTACCTAATTCATAAAATATGAATAGCATTACTTAGCCAGGAGGGGCTATTCTCTTTGTTAGCACTCAATGGGTCAAATAAGTGTAGATGTGAATCACTCAAATGAGTGTATATTTGAATATCTAACAGGATACTCACACTAATTTTGTGTTCATGAGTTTGCAAGAGTTGAAAGTAACATTGATTCATCTCAATCAGGAAAGACAAACTGCATCCACGGGGCTGCATGTATAGCCTTGGAAATATTAATTACCTCTGGCCATAATTGGAAAAGGGTCAGCCTGACTTCCTGCTATTTTGAGGTAAGTAACACACTAATCTGAAGTCAACATTCTAAACTAGGTTTAACAGAATCGGCAAGGAAGTCCCACCTCCTTCCATGTGCCTAACCCAGCCCTACCTACCACTGATGCTGGTTGTTCATTCCTGAACTAAGCACACTTCCATACAAGTTCTTACAAATACTTAATCTGTACAGACAAATTAGTTGGCTACAAAAAGACAGATGGCTCTGAATTACCTGGTCCCTGATAGCAAGAGCGCTAGTTAACAAGTAAAATTGCTTTTGATTAGGGATAACTGGCAAATGAATGGAACAGGAGATATGCACAATGTAGATTTAAGTATGCACAGTCTTCCTTCCATTGATCAGCAAGCAAAGACTTTTTAAACAAGTTAACTCTTAATGTTTAAAAGTTTCATTTTCTTGTCCTGCATAGAAACTGTTAAAAGAAATCATATCCATTATTGCTAAGTGAAGATGATGTTATCCATTCAGTCATGTCCAACTCCTGGTGATTCTATGGGACAGGACTCTCCACCTCTTCCAATCTTCCATTACTTCTTTGAGTTGTTTTATGTTCTGGCTAGTGTCAGCTTTGATGGTGTCCAGTCACCAAGTTTTTTGGCAGCCTGGTTTTCTTTTACTGCTAAATCTTGCAAGCATAATTGCTTTCTCCAGTGAACTCCCTAGCATGACATGGCCAAAATAAGTGAGATGCAGTTTTGTGATTGATTAAGCATTGGTTGGTATATATACACTAGGAAAAAAGCAGCACGAAGGATAAATGCTCTACAGGTAATATTAAGTTGAAGGTGAGACAGAGTCCTATAATGTTGGGGGAAGAGAAGTGAGCACTACAAATCGATTCTTTCAAGAAAATTTAAGAGGCACAAATTAGTAAAAGGAATGTGTAGTATCCAAGATTTCTACTCTTTATGCAAGAGACTCTCAAACCTCAGGCAGCACTCCTAAGCCATATGGGGAGACTTGTGAGTTCAAGTATAGCACTAAATATAAATATGAATCTCCACAGAATACATACTATGTCCCCAAATTAAGGAAAATAAAACATTAAAGTGTGAGTTCCCTATTTGTCACACACACACACATACACACCCTTCTCTTCTGGAACCCTCTGTACACTATAGAATTTACTTACAGGCAGTCTTGGTATACCGACCACTAACCCAAATAAACACATGGTGGTTAAGCGAGATATCAAATGACCATGACCTCTGATTTTACTGCCACCTTCTCCTTTAACTCTGCTTGCCACAAGCCAATTGCAAAGAACACAAACAACAATCATGTGACTTCTGCATGCTGCAATGATCGTGAATGACTTCCAATTGCAACATGCTCAAATGTTGATCATATGACTGGGAATGCTGGGATGGTTGTAAATGCAAGGACAGATTATAAAGTTACTTTTTCAGTGCTGTCTTAACTTCACTAAATGTGGAGGTTGGTAAGCAATGTCTCCCAAGGGGAGAGAATTCTCGGTGGGTGCACCAATCCTTTGGAACCGCTTACCAGCTGAACTCCGGATGGCCCCCGACCTTCGCTCCTTCTGGCGTGATCTAAAAACTTATCTATTCGAACAAGCCGGCCTGGCCTGATGGGTTTGGGTTTTAACATTATTTTAACTAACATTGGGCAGAATCATTCAACTTTAAATCTTGTAACCTGTATTCTTATTTTTATTGCCCTGTACACCGCCCTGAGTCCTTCAGGAGAAGGGCGGTATATAAATCAAATAAATAAATAAATAAATAAATAAATAAATAAATAAATAAATAAATAAATAAATAAAAAAATAAATAAAAAAATAAATAAATAAATAATAAATACTTGTACTGTATTCACTGAATTTTTCTCAGTTTATTGTAATCTTCATGGTATTTGCCCTTTATTTTATTTTCCTAAAAAGCAGCCCTTTGAGACAGGATGAATTGGAAAAGAGTGGCTGGCTCAAATTAACCCATCAGCTTCATGCTCAAATAAAACCTGAAACTCTGTTTTCTTCAACACCACACTGGCTTTCCTTTCTTTCTACGCTGCTTTCTCATTTTTACTCTGGTTACTCTTCCCTAAAATGGTGACCAGCAATACTGGTTGTTTCAGAATCAGGAATGCAATTGGGGCAAAGATTAAATTCAAAACGGCAGATTGTCAACTTGCAGCCATTAGAAGCGCAAAACAAGGGTGGGAAGAGATTTCAGGGGGGCACAGAAACCTGGACCCACAAATTGTCTATCTCCACATTACAATTCCCAATGTTCTCATGACATGAGCTGCCACATTTAATACTGTTGTGAAAATAACTTTAAATCGACAGCAGTTATGAGTACTTATGGCAAACTGCCAAAAAGTCACCTGAAGGCTATAGGTAGGGTATGGATTTTTCAACTTGTTTTATAGGTTGGAAACATTTGATAGGTCTGCCTCAGTGCAGGAAAAGCTTCATTTTGAAAACTCTCTTCTTATAAATCTTCAACCCATGGTTAAAGTAGATTAGTATCAGGTCATTCTGAATAGTTGCTCAAGAGTGCAAAAAAAGTTAAGATGTGAAATTTCAGACGTATTCAGGTGATCTCTGTTCAAACAAAACTGACTAAGTTGCATGTGGTTTCTTAGCTAAAAAGAGACCTGTTTAAATTTTTAAATAATAGCAGAGGATAAAGGGACACTTAGATCTTGGCTTTAACCAATAAAACTTGAAAGACTTGTACAATAAGGTAAACGCTCTGCTGCTGCCATCTTCAGGTCATTCTAGGGAAAAGGGTTAACTTTTTTCGGTCCTTGAGTCTGTTTTAAAATGATGAATCAGAATGAAATATTGTAGAAATATTTCTATATATACCTCAACAATAAATTTTCAGAGAGCCTTCTCTGTGGGTGCACTGACCCTCTGGAATGAGTTGCCTCCGGAGCTGCAGATGGCCCCTGACCTTCGGTCCTTCCGCCGTGACCTGAAGACATGGATGTTCCAACAATCGGGCCTGGACTGACTAGTTTTAAATTTGGTTTTATTGGGTTGTTATGTATTTATTACATTTAAGGTTTAATTCTTTTTTAAATTTTGTATTTTATGTTTTTTTAAACTTTTTATTGTTGTGAGCCGCCCTGAGTCCTTAGGGAGAAGGGTGGCATATAAATTTAATAAATTCAAATTCAATTGAATTCAATTTTGACAGGGAAATCTTATACGTGTGTATTACAACCATGTATGAGTATGAGAAAAGTTACTTTTTCTGAGTCCCTCTAAAAGAAAAGCTATGTTAGTCTATGGTTGCAAAGTCAGGAATCATTTTATCAGATTATCAGAATGACTAAACTGATGTTTTGGAAAAATGAGGTTTTAAAAGAGTGCTTACAAGCTCGTATACATCAACAGGGTTTGGGCATTCTCAGGTTTTAAAAAACACAATATTTTTAATTGGTTAAAATATTAATTGAGGTGCTTGTCAACTGTCTCATATTTCAACTGGACACATTAAGTCCAACTGACTTAAGATGGGTAGCTACAGAAATCGAATGAATAAATAAATAATAAATAAATAACCAACCAACCTGGATTGGAACCATCCTGTCTTCACCCCAATTTGAAACCTAAGAAGTATAATGAACGGCATTAGCCTAAACTAGATTTAGATATATTTTTTATCTTATAAATATTTTTACCTATTTCCTACTCGTGTATGGTTTACATAATTTTGTTCATGCTGCAAGCGAATAATGTGATATACATACACATGCCTTTGTTTTCAGCAGGAAGTATTTTCAAGTAAGCCTATGAAAGATTGTAAATGATCTCTGATGCAAATATCTATCTGATCTGCTTCGCACACCAAAAACTGAGGTCTGTTTGCTCAGGGTTTAATGAATAAATGACAATTAACCCAACACATTAAACTGTGATTGTTTTTATTGTATGCCTCCCAGAGTCAGATTTGTGAGATGGGTGGCTATAGACATTTGATTAAATAAACAAAATAATAAGCGAGTATAGAAAACAGTTGGATTCAACAAACAATCCACATTATGTTTTAGCTTACTGCATGAACTCCAATTCAAGTTTTTATTAGTTGAACAGTACATTTGAACTAATTAAATCTCTTAATTTTAAATAGAACACTTTGAAGCAAATGTACTTTTATAATATTCTTTATTATAATTTATTGCACATAGCCTATTTGCAGTCACCACTGGTTTATGTAACTTAATCCAATTAACAAGGTTAGATAAACTGGAGAAGCACTGTTTGTACAAACTGGTCAGGTATCACTTGAAAGACTATTATCAACAAATGTACTTGTTCTTTTTAATGTTATTAGTAATATAAACACTATTTGAATGTATAGTTAAAAGTGCTGGGTTAAGATAGATATGACTGCCCACTGTTGTCCTGCTTTGTGAAATTACTCATGGAAAAATAGCCACTTGATCATGGTTGCCTGAAAATAGATTGCAATATTCTAAGCTAGGATTGATAATAATAAGAGGATTCCTCCTCCCAGAAACTATCTATAAGGACTTCAACAACTTTGGATTTACATTCCCAAGTGACTGTAGAGAACATTTGAGGATGGCAAATATTTGCGGATATCTTGCTGATGTAAGTCGCCTTAAATTTTGAAAGTTTTGCATCCTATAAATAAGCCTGTTATGACAGCTAACCTTTGGACAGAAATAAACACTTAAAGGGAAATCCCCACATTCTTAACAAATACAAGGGTGGACCTGTGCCTGGGGGAATAGACCTTTCAGAGTCGATTTGTAACCTTCTCCTCACCTAATCATACTTTGCCAATCTCTTTGCCAAAACAATTCGGTTGTTTTAACAGATTTATTTTATGAAGGATAAAATAAGGATATTAAATGGAAAAAACAGAACAGCATAAATCAGAGAGAACTAGTTCAGGAGATGTCTAAGAATCCTCAAACAACCCTTTTCCATAAATGCCACCCACCCCTGCATTTTTACTGTTTCAACAGTACAGAGTCACTGTATTTAAAAAGGTAACATTGTAGAGTCAAAGCCATAGTTCAGAGATGCTTGAGTGTGTAAATCACTTTTCAAAAAAGGTTAGCTTTCTGCAGGCCAAGCATCTGGTTTTTTTAACTGAGTCAACAGCCTGCTTCCTAATGCATTTAACAGAAGCAGAACTGAGAAGCTAAGGTTGAGAGATGAAATCCCAGAGCTTCAACTCTTGTCAAGAGCAGGGGTGTTCAAACTTGGCCCTTTTATGACTTGTGGGCTTCAGCTCCCAGAATTCCTCAGCCAGCATTGAAGTCCACAAGTCATAAAAGGGCTTGAAGACCCCTGCTCTAGAGGCTATGACTAAGAATTGAGCAATCAAACCAATGAATGGAAATGATGCATTATTTGCTATTAATTCATTCTATCAGGACAGGAGAAAAATTGCTGATGAAGAAATACATAAAGAGGAAAACCATGCCACTAATTATATATTACATCAAACAAGTTATTCGAAGTACACATATGTCAGGAAAAAAATTACTTGGGCCTATAATATTATCTGATGAAATCTGAGTTGCTAGGGGGACTTGAGCAGATGTTTCTTCCCCTAGGAAGAAAATAGTGCTTTCCCACTATTTAGAAATTGTAACTATCTCATAACTACATAATGCAATATATCATCTTTGACATACTAATTCTGAGAACAGATTCAAACTTGTTTATTGATGGAGAAAAATAACCACAATTAAAAGAAAGCCTTGTCTCTGTTCTTATCATTAGTTGAAGAAAACATCTTAGATGGATTAGATGGAAGTATAATATATTCTCAAGTTGTTAGAGTGATGTGACATTGTAAGAAAAAGTGGTAGCAAAGAAATTTTCCCCGTTTATTTTAAGGATTAAAAGAATAATACAGTGTCAACCTTGATATATGTTCTTTATCCTCAGTAATCCTATTATTAATAATGCTGCTATTACTGCTGTTAAAAATGATAATACCCTAATGAATACAAGCTCACTGTGACTAAGAAGAAGCTAACTTGCTCTCAACTTGTTATATTTTGAAAAATAAATGTAAGGTTGTCTTTTATCCTGTCAAGGAAGGGATCAGGGAGTTGTTTGTGATCCACACAAAAGTGTTTCCATTGCATCAGTTGTGACATAGACAGAGACTTTTTGACTTTCACATCACTTTGGCTACTCTGGTAGTCTTGGGTCACAGGACAACCTAAGAAAAATAACAGGAAGAAAACAAGCTGATGAGAAATATTCAACACTACTTGAACATTTTGAAATAAAGACGTTTATGCCTATAAAAAATGCTTTTGTTTGAATTCAGGTACTCTAGATGACAGAATAACAGTACAACAGACTTGGAAGGGACATTGGAAGTCTTCTAGTCCAACCCCTTGCTCAGGCAAGAAACCCTATACCAGTGATGGCGAACCTTTTAGAGACCGAGTGCCCACACTGCAACCCAAAACCCACTTATGTATCATTGGGTGCCGGGTGGGCGTGGCCCATTGGCTGGGTGTAGCCCACTGGCTGGGTGTGGCCAATTGGGTGGGCGTGGCCCATTGGGAGGGCGTGGCTGCAGTGGGAACGGCAGACTGCGTGGGACTAAAAGGTTTAATCAATCAATTCCAACTTTGCGAGATCTTTTTTTCCCCGCAACAAGTTGAAATTGATTGATTGACCTTTTTTTTTTGCACAAGGCGGTGGAGGCCTAAATTAAAAAGGTTTTATAAAACCCAGCTGAAGGCCTAGGACTGGGGCGACGGTGCGCGTGCCCACAGAGAGGGCTGTGCGTGCCACGTGTGGCACGCGTGCCATAGGTTCACCACCACGGCCCTATACCATTTCAGGTAAATGGCTGGTCCTATCTTTTCTTTAAAAAATTCCAGTGTTGGTGCACCCACAACTTCTGGAGGCAAGTCGTTCCACTGGTGTCTGAGACAAACTTGTTGGATTAGTCTTCTCTAATCTGACAACCTGTTTCCCAGAGTGGTTAACAAAAGACAACCATCCTCTCCCATTTTCTCTCCTTGCAACTGTATCAACTGACCACTGCATTGTATCTAGTAAACATCAGACACTTCTGATAGCTTATTTTTCACAATTCTGTTAGCCCCCCCCCTTTCAAACACAGAAGGGTCCCACTGTTTTGCACTGTCCTGAATCTATTACCTATAATTAAAACTAAGTTAAATATTTGCACAGAATGACATGGGTTTCAAATCTTCATAAAGAAACAATATATTAACGTCATAAAATTGCTCATCAAATCCACCAATCCCAGTTTCTGCAATAGGGGTGCCTGCAAGAAGGGTGGGAGATCAAAAATAGCAAGGGGGCAGCCACAACCCTGCAATCAAAGCTCCACCCTTTTTATATGCATCGTGCTTTTAACTGCAGACTTATGGCCATCATCACCAAACTTTTTTAACCCCCTTGGTAGCCAACCATTTTGCAATTTAAGCACATTGGTTTGTGCTTAAATTGTAAGCCGCCCTGAGTCTTCGGAGAAGGGCGGGATATAAATGGGATTAAAATAAAAAAATAAAATAAAAATTTGGACAGGGGGAAAAACAACACTAAAACTGTATCTTGTGTATGAAAAGCAACTCAGAAAAGGTCACCTTGATTATCTTTCTTTCCCATACAGCTACACTCCAGCAAATCATGGGTCACACAATTGGAATCTTCATGCAATGTAAAGAGGTTTCTAAGTTCTTCAACAGAAAAACGGATATGCTCAGATCCCTTGGTAAAGTCTACAACTGCTCCAGAAAGAGCTTGCTTACTGATTTGTCTTTGATAGATTTTCTCCTCTATTGTGCCTGCATTAAAGAAAGCAACATTCATTCACTTCCTGAAAATAATGGTCAGAAATAGGCAACAAGCATAAATTCAAGAATGGTCAAAGTCATTGGTACTAACTAACGGGGGAAAAAGCATTACAACTATAATATTGCAGACCTGTAGTGAGTAGTCGGTAAATATGAACTGTATTCCTCTGTCCATCTCTCCACACTCTGGCCATTGCCTACAAGAGAATGAGACAATAAAAATGATAGATGAGGCCTTCCAACTAATATGCTTGGCAATGTTATTTCACTATGTTTTGCTTATTTTATTTTGCTTCTAAAAAAATCTGTCTACAATCAAGCTCCTGTTTTACTATGAATGACTTTATGAAAAAACATTTTTGCAAGTTTTTGACTGATTGTTTAATTATGTGACATCAGGTCAGTGTTGAACCACGTAGATGGTCCTCCATGACAATGTGTCAAAAACATTGACAAAAGCTTGACTGACTAAATAAAATTTTTATTTTATTTTATTTTAATTCCATTTATATCCCGCCCTTCTCCAAAGACTCAGGGCGGCTTACAAGCTTAGCAGTAGCCTTCATTCTATGTATATGCCTGCTTATTAGGGCTTTCACACACACCCCAGCAGCATTATTACAAAGTCAGCTTATTGCCCCCAACAATCTGGGTCCTCATTTTACCTACCTCGGAAGGATGGAAGGCTGAGTCAACCTTGAGCCTGGTGGGATGCGAACCTGCACTAATTGCAGGCAGCTGGTGTTACTTAAGGAGGCATTAGTCCACTGCTCCACCAATGTTGAGCATCCTGTATATAATTTCTTCCAAGAAATCAGCCCTTGCCATTTCGCTCACATTGGCTTTTAATAAATAAATTCACTTATTTAAATAGCTTTAAATCGTTAAAAAGACTTCAGTTAATTCTGATTGATGCTAATAGCTTTGCAGCCCCAATATTAAAGAATGTAACAAACCTGAATATCAGTCGCTGGATTCCAGTCAATATCATACAGGATTAAATGAGATGCTCCGACAAGGTTCAAACCGACACCACCAGCCTTTGAACTTAATAGAAAGATGAAGGCTGGGCAAAATTTACTATTGAAACTATCAACAATCTGTTGCCTCTGAGAGACAGGCGTGCTGCCATCAAGTCTAGTATAGGGATATCCACATCGTTGGCACACTTCTTGCAATATATTTAACGTCTGAGTATAGTTAGATACCACAACAACTCTGTAAGCATGGAATATGGAAAATTGGTTATTAACAAATTCCATCTACGTTGATGGAACAAAATTATTCCAATACTAGTTTTATTTGCCTCTTATGTTTATAATACAGTAAACAAAATGTTCAGTTCTCTGATAGAAACTATCAGCTGAATTATGAGCCAAAATTTATAGTGTAAATGTCAATTATTATAAAAAAGATTGTGCTCAGAGGTAAATCTACCGTGTAAGTTTTGTGCACTTGTTATTTATTCATATGAAGGATTGCAAGTGAAGAAAAGATGTCAGTAAATCAAGGATGTAGAGCAATAGTGCCTTAGTGAAATGATAGGGCTAAGGGTATTAGAAGGCCAGTGGGAAACCATGTTTCAGCAGAAGTCAAGTTCCACCACAGTGGAATAGGCTGAGTCCTGAGAAGGTAGCATAGATATAGCATGCCTCTCTTGTGATAGACATGAAGCAGAGAGGACATATCTGCTTTTGTTTCTATAAGAAAGAACATCTGTTCCACTGGAAGCCTATGTGAAACCAACCTTTATTTGATCTTATATGAAATAAGGCAAAAAAAAAAGAAATTGTGTTTTAGACTTTAAAGAAAGAATTTATTGGGAAATGCCACAGAGAGTTATTAAAAGGAAGTTAACATATTTATATATGGAATGGCACATTTTCAGCTACCTCTCACTCCTCCACCTACTAGGTTTGTTAAAATTATTAAGCACAAACATAATATGTTTTTATTTCATATCTCTATGCATGTTTGGTTATTAATGAATTGTTGGTGGTTATATTTTAGACTCTGCCTCTCTGCCATCAGCTCTCAAAACAACATGTTATCAAGAATGTAGGAAAATATTGGCAAGCAAATATTGGATTTTCAAAAAAAAAGGGAGGGGATAGATTTTCTCCTGGGTTAGAAGAAAGATATAAACCATTAACAAACAACAATCAGATAAGAGTGTAGAGAATTAAAAACTTATGAATAAAGGTCATTCATGTTCCCTAAACAAAAATCTATAAAGAGTTATGAGAATTTACTTCAGTCTTCTGAAGAGATTAGGTTAAATGAAAGAAAGAACAACGACTACCAAGTTCCATAGCACTAGAGGTGGTTAATATAATAGAAAAAGAACTAAACTATAATATTCAACCGCACTCAAACTGTACTTTCAACTAAATAGCCTTCCTACCTTTCTGAAGGTCCACGCTCATGAATTGCTGCCAGCATCTGCATTAGCACCTTCAACTTTCCTGAGTCAGAGAAATTTGTCTGAGCACTTTCTTGAGAAAAAATATCATGTAAACCACCATAAAGGCTTGTTTGATCTTGGTTACCAGAAGATTCAGATTCTTTCTTCTATGAAGAGAATTTTGGAAAAGTATGTTGACTGTTTTAATGACATTCAAACTAAACCCATATCCATACTTTCTGCTTGTTCCCATTGTCATGGCACACCCACTATTTCCTGAATGCAAGAATCGAACTTATTGTCTTCTGCCTGCACTGAGCCTATCGCAAATGTGTCTCCTGACTATGTTTTGAAAGTTGACTTCAAAAGTTGGCTTTTCTATTTTGATGCATTTTAAGCCCTTCCAAACAGCCTATCCCATTTCATTCTAATCTAATGATATCCCCAGTTTTGATCAGTTTTAGATTATGGGTTTTTAATGCTGTAAGTCGCCTAGAGTCTCTATGTATGAGCTGGGCAGCCATATAAATTTGTTTAATAAATAAAATGTTTGATCTTTGTATTGACTGAAAGCCCAAAGGTGCATTTTCATGAGTACTGGACTTCGTTGTTTTTCTTTGAAGACGTTTCACTTTTCATCCAAGAAGGTTCTTCAGGGTTGAGGGCATCTGAAGGTTTATCTGTGTCATGAGGGTCACCTGAGTAGTGCAAATGGGTGTGGAGCCTTCTTGAAACTACACCCATTTTCACTACTCAGGTGACCCTGACGACACAGCTAAACCTCCAAGTGGCCTCAACGAATGCAAATGACTAGCTGCCTGCAAGGAGTATAAATCCTTCCCATTCCCCACCATCCAGTCAGAGCTGAAGAAGCTTCTTGGATGAGAAGCAAAATGTCTTCAAAGAAAAACAAGGAAGTCTAGTTGCCTCGTGAAAAAGCACCTTTGGGATGTCTATGACCTGGATGACTGAGAATCTCCATAGACATATTGATTGAAAGCCATGTATGAATTTTTTTCATGGATCTGTTATTGTTCCCCAAATTCTTCTGGAAAAAGTTAGTTAGTGAAAGTAATGCATATTTTAAATCGGATCAAAAACTGTAATGATTGTAGACTTAAATGCCCACCAAACAAGTCTAAGAATTTAGAAACATATCAAAACATAATTCAATATGCACACCTGTACTGCTTTCAAGAGAAGGCAAGGATGGTTACAAAGTTTTTTCAAAGCACCAATGCATATTAAATGTGCACTATTTTCGAAACTTCCTTGTAGGCAAGATCTAACAATCTGAGAGTTCAAAAGAGTATGATAAAGAGCAAGCTGCAACACTGTTGGACGACAGAAAAGTATGCTCTCCTTTTTGGGGGGCAGGAATTTGTTGATGACCTCTTGTGTTCTTCTAAGAATGAAGAATCCTGTTAGATGCATCAGTTCTGCTGCCCTTTTCTCACCTAGTTCAATGTCTTCCTAGGAAATAAAATGGAATATCAAATTAATTGCTCTCCCTTCCTCTGGATTTCAGACAGAACATAAGCTTCTAAATAGAAATCCCAATGAGTTAAATAAAGTTTTTATGCCTGGAATATATGAAATAGGACTGGTCTAAATTTACTCTTCTTTAAATTTTATATTTCCCATGCTCCTCAGATTTGCGTTAAAACAATTTTGAAATAAACTCAGCATTTCATAATGTCTTAATCTGATTGATTCTTAAATTTTTACCTTGCTTTCCTTCCTAAGCAATCAAGGCAGCTTAGAATAATAAAACTAAATACCAAATAAAAACTTGATAACAAAATTTATACATATATTAAAATTACTATAATTAAAACCAATTAACACCTTAAAAGCTTGATGAAATAAATATTTTTGCCACTCTCCAAAATACTGAGAGGTAAGGCTAAAAACTTTTCCTTGGAAAGAGCACTTTATAACTTTGAAGTCATAGATGAAAAGGTTCAATTCCCTGTACTACATGATAAGGTTTGTTAGCAGAGAACTTTCTCTTCCTGCTTCTAGAATACCTTTAATTGTTGCTCTTTGTAATGGTACTCATACAATACAGAAATGTAAATAAGATATGTATTGCCTCTCATAACAATCAAATATTTCTCCAATAGTAAAGAAACTTCATGTCTCTTAATTTTATGCAATCAGTAAAAAAAATCTCAAATTCCAATTGTGATAACAGACCTCAGCTGCTGAAGGTTCTCGCGATCTAAGAATTGGCTCTTCATACACTTTTTTGTATGCTGATAAAGGACCAAGAATTCCAGGATTTACATATTCTATTAAAGCATAAAACTCTTGCAGGTCATTTTGTACTGGAGTGCCTAGGCCCAGGGAGACAAAATAGAATTTAGTAAATAATACAAGAGAGCCAATTATGTGTAGCGGTTAAGACACCAGAATAGAAACTGGGAGATTGGGAGTTCTAGTCCAGCCTTAGGCAAAAAGCCAACTAAGGCCATTCATACTCTTTCAACCATAGGAAGCAGGCAATAGCAAACCATTTTGGGATTCTTGCTAAGAAAACTAAAGGGACTACTCCAGACAGTCTCCAAGAGTCAAGACTGACTTGAAGGCACAAATACACACATACATATACACATACCCTTCCTTCTCTAATTAGATTTTTATTCTCTTTTCAATACACCAATATAAGGGAACAACAAATTCTATTTTTTTTTTACTGTAGGTTGAACAATATTTTCAGTAACACTCGCTGAAATACTCACCTCAACCTTGTATTCCTATACCCAAGAATACAACCCATTTTCAGATATAATCCTGAGAATGTTTTGCTTTTTTTCTACCTATATTTATCATTGTAATTAGCACTTTTTGTATTCTCCAGAAGCTCTTGGTGAGTGAATAATGACATACACACCAGTAAGAATAATTCGTCTTTCACAGGAGAGGCTGAAAAGAGCAGCAGTTGTCTTAATAGAACTGTTTTTCAAACGATGTCCTTCATCACAGATGACAAGGCTGAATTCTGTCCTCTGAATTTGGTCCACAGACCGTAAAAACATCTCATAACTAAGAATCAGGACTGAATAAAGGGGAGAATTGATGAATTCTTCCACTTTGTGATCCTGTAAAACATAAAGAGAATTGCAAGTTATGTGGGAATGGGAAAGTTAGCATTCTAAATAAAAATGAATCTATACCTAAATGTATGTCTTACACACATACCTAAATATATTGAATTATTCTGAATTAATTTATGAACATTCATTGACAAATAAGACAATTTACGAACAGTCATTAACAATAAGATGGGATGACTAACTTTGTTTAAACTACACACAGTTGTTTTTCTCCTGTATGCTTCCAATGACTAATTTTTACTTCTGAATATTAATGAAAAAGACTCTCCTCAGTATCCAACTAGGGAACATTGTTAGGTTTCTTTCTTTCCTGTTCACTTTCCAACCAATGTTAACCATCTACTAATAACAATTGGACATTTTAGTACATACAGTATGCCTATGCCACTGCTTTCAGGAAGAAATGAAAGAAGGAAAATGTCTATACTGAAGAGCTACTTTTTAATTACAAGCCCTGAAACCAAACAGTGGAGTTGCAAGCCTGCAGCCTCCATTCATTTGACTGCTAATGGATAATTCATCACTGAGTTAAGGATTTAACCACAGTTTATTAAATAATCCCCACTGGCTGCTCTGGGTTGACAAACTGCATTAAACCCAAACAAGTAAGACACATTCTGGTTCAATGCTTGATGTGAACCCAGGAAGTGGATGAAGAGAAGGAATGTGAAGTTACATTTAGAGTAAATTGTTCTACAGAGTGAAGTAAGAAAAGACAATGCTCATGTCAATGAAATTAAATTAAGAGGGTTCTATATAAATATCTATTTATACAATTCATAAATAAAGGATGAACGTCTAAACATTTGGGAGTATCTAAAATAATTATTAGGGATAGGAGTGTAATTCTTTGGTTCACCTGATCAACTAAAAACACTTTGATTCTCTCATTTCCCAACCATTTCTGAAATTCCTTTCCCCAGTTCTTCACCAGACTTCCAGGAGTTACTATCAAGGCTCGTTTGATTACAGGCTTGCATCCATAAGGTCCTTGACGCAGGAGTGTCCAGATGAGTGAAATACACTGCAACGTTTTTCCTAAACCCATTTCGTCTGCAAGGATGGCACCAAATCTATTGCTCACTCTAGACACAGACAGCAAGGAAAAAGAAAGCGATTATTGTATAAAATGATTTTTTTAAAAAAGCCTTGGCCATTTAATGGAACATAATAGGAATCCTGATCGTTTGGCAATATAGCAAAAGAGTATTTATGGATTTCCTTCATAAAACTATAGTACCCCTTTCATTATTATCTGCATTATCTCCCAAACTTTCACCAAATTTGGCAATATGTCCCATCTGTTGAAGAATGAATAACCAAGCTTTTGTTGGCTAAAACCGAATCAATAAAATTGCTTTGTGCCCTTCCCTCTGGCGGATGAACTCCCTAATTTGATTGCAGAACTGAGCACAATAAATTCTATGAAATTATTAGGCCAGATTAATATCATACTTTTAATTTTGCTATAGAGTATACACCATTTCATCAGCTTCCCTGTTAATATAAAATATTGCTAATTATTTCTCTGAAAGGAGAATTTTCCAGGGGGAGAAGCTGTTGCATTATTCACAAACAGAATCTTCACTCTGTAAAAGGTCTCAATATAATTCACTGAGTTGTTGCTTGTATTCTCTGACTTCTAAAGATTTATTCAAAGTAGACTTCAAATCCATTCATTTTTGCAATATTTTTAAAGCTATTGTAATATGCAGGGACGGAGGGGGCAGAGACAATTATCTCTGTCAAAATCATAGGTTTAAAAATATTATAATTATAGGAGTTGGAGTTTTCAGCCAAACTAGGCAACAAATAATTTTTATCCCGCTAGATCTCCTTAATTTCTACCCAAGAAAGAGAAAGCCCTTGTAGAAAAGCTTTAGCAAAGCTGAAATGAATTAGATTTTTTTTTTAAAAAAAAGATTCCTTTAAGTCAAGACCAACTTCTGCTAACAATATGGACAAGATTGCATAGTTTCATTGGCAACAGTAAGGAAATAATTTGCCACAGCCTTCTTCTACAAATTTGTTTGGCTCCTCCAGTTACAATTTGCACATTTCCTGTTGGTTTGTCATTCTAATATTAACCATGCCTGAGCTCATTCAGTTTGAGATCAGCCAAAGTTAGCCAAGCCTGACTGCTGGGCTCCACCTTGTCTGTGTCATTTTATCATTCAGCGGGCATTTTAATTTTAAAAAATAGTAAGTTGAAATGCTGGGAAACAAAGTATCAGCTTCCAAGATCATGTTTATATCCAACAATGATAGTGCTCCCCATGGCTGCCATTTTGTAAATGACTCCAGAGTCATTTTGTGACAAAGGTGCTTTTTCAGGAGACAACTGGACTTTCTTGCTTTTTCTTTGAAGACGTTTTGCTTCTCATCCAAGAAGCCTCTTCAGCTCTGACTGGATGGTGGGGAATGGAAGGATTTGTCCATTCCCCACCATCCAGTCTTCAAAGGAAAAACAAGAAAGTCCAGTTTCCTCCTGAAAAAGCACCTTTGGCACAACCATGGCCTGGCTAACTGAGAATCTCCATAGACTCATTTTGTGACACTGCCCACAAGATACTCTGGAAATGCCAAATGTGACCACCGGCTTAGAAAGATGACTTATCAACTGGTGAAGAAGGCAAAATCTTCTGTTTTCAAGCAGGCCAAAGCTGACAAGTACATGTTGAAGTGATATTTTCCCTTCATTGTATTTAACTGTATTGTTTATTTTTGTTTATTTGGCTTGAGTTTTCTTGGGTGGGAAGGACAACGTGCAGATTTTATACATACCTAAGAAACCACAATAGCTCTTATAAACATGCTCTAGGCATAGGCCACTGCTCTGTTATGGTTATTATATTAGTCTCCATATAAAAAGTCCACATTATCCTCATATACTATTCTCCTCTTTTGGCCTATGTGCAGTGTCTCTCACCCCCCCCCCGCCCCTTTCTTTCTCTTTCTCTTTCTCTTTCTTGTATTTCCAATCTGTATGGTTGCTATCATGCAGATTTTTTTTAGGAATTGGGAAGATCTAGAACAAGTTTTGCACAAAGGCTGTTTTCTAGCTCTCCCTCCTTCTGGGAGGGAAGAAGCTTCTTTCTCATACTTCTGCCATTGCTCAGTTTGCTTTAGTTTTTGTAAGTGTTGCCACCTGTACATAGCTTCCCCATATAGTCATCTCCCTGGGTAAAACTCTATCAAAACAATCATCACAAAAATGTTGCTGAAAATGGCACCTAGATGGGCATTTCTTTCTCTCCTCAGCTTTAGCGCTTGAGGTTTTTACAATATACCAAAGGCAAATGCATCCACTTTTTCCAAAATCTACCTATGTTCTGAAAGACTGGGAGATCAAAAACCAGGAACTCATGATCTTCTTACCTCATTCCCATCACACATTCATAAAGAAATAGAATTCCTTCTCGCTGATGTGGGCGAAGATGGCTTGTAACGTAAGGGTCTACAACCACATCCACAACAGGCAAATGTGACTTGTTAAACAATCGCTGGTGACTTGGGCACGGATATGGCATAACTAAGGAATCTTAAATTTCAAACATAGGTGGTATCAGTGCAAAAATATTAGTTTTAAAGTAAAAGCAACCAGTTTTGTAGGTGAAAGGAAAAAAATTGCCAAATTCAAACCAAAACATGTAAATGACCCTATCCTTTTAATTCTCAAATTGACAGAGTAATTAATAAACAATTAGTACTGTCATGTAAACAGTCTTCTCTAAGATGTTTAATATTAAACAAAGAGGAAAAACAATACATGGTGATATTTGTTCAAGAACTTCTTAGGATAAAATCAACAAAATGACAACTTGCTTCACTGGGTTATATTCCAACCTTAATTAATTTCCCATATAATCTGACTTTTAGGTATGTACCAAACATTTTGAGTCCCATCTTAGGCATAAAAGTCAGCTGGGTGACTTTGGGCCAGATATTCTCTCTCAGCCCAATTTACCTCACAGGGCTGTTGTTGTGGGGAAAATAGGAGGAGGAAGGAGAAACAGATATGTTCACCACCTGAGTTACTTATAAAGTGAAAAAGGCAAGATAAAAGAAGAAGCAACTGTATTTTTAATAATTCTTGATCACTGGCTTTCAGTGTCTGTAATTTATATCTAGAGAACAATAAATTGCCTACTCATGAGCTATTTGCAAGTTTCTTAACTTTGCTGCAAATGAGATGGCAATCTCTCCAATCCATCAAGGGAGGAATATCTTCTGTTTGTTCAGTTTAGATATGATTTCTGTTTTCAGATATGTCATTTTTCAGTCCATCTAGATTTCATCATATCCATAGTGCCTAGATTTGTTTTATACTGAGATTCTGAGAACGAGAGAAAAAAGTTAGATTTGGTTATCCAATTCACCCATTTAATTAGTATGGCGTTCCCCAAGTTAATTTCCTCTTTGTATGTTGAGGCTATGACTGGAGTGAATTCCAATATAAGTTAGAGTGTCTGAATTTGATTTGGATTACTAATTCACTTTCTTTAGAAGAGGATAGAACAGAGATAGACAGATTAACGCAGATAAGCTCAAAAACAAAGCCTTACTTGCAGCTAACGGATCATGACGTGGTTTACAGTTAGGCCAATTTTCTTTAGTATTAGGTTTGCAAACATTTTTGAAAGGGTTACAAAACCGCCTTGTAGAAGCAACTGAGGAATTCCAACTTTCTTCTGTGGCCTCCAGAACAGACAAAAAACATTTGCCACTTTGAAAGTCCTCTTCCAATATCACACCCATCACTTCAATTTCTTTGCTTCCAATCATCAGACTCTGACCTTCAGTGAGATTGTCTAAGTCTCTGAACTGATATCCAGTGCCTAAGAGAAATTATAAAGGTTATGTTGAGATGAATAAAGAATACTTTTTAAAAAAAATCCCATTTATATCTCGCCCTTCTCCAAAGACTCAGGGCGGCTTACAATCTAAGCACAAATCAATGTGCTTAGCAATTTAATCAAATAAATCTTACAATTTTAAGAAAGAAGACATTATCACCATATTGTGCAAGAAATAAGGCCAATTCTTTTGACCAAAAAGCTGAATACTGATAGTTTATATTTATGACACATTATTTTTAAAGAAAAAATATTAAATAGCTCTCTAAGTTTTTGAAAGATGTCAGGAACATCCTCAATATAGCTCCTTTATTTTTATGGTACAGTATCACTTTAAAAGAAGGTAAATATTAGCCCCATTTGATGCCAAAACACCCACTGCTCCAAAATACAGATTGCGTGCTAGAAGCTTTCCAGAGATTTGGTACTCATGAGGGCTGGGGGGAAAAACAAAGATTCTAACCCAAATTCACAGATACATTCCTGAAAATATCTTACACCTTCATTTACTTCACTAAATGAATTCCTAACTTATCCAATTCTACTAGGCAATAGGAACAAAAAAGCTTGATTAACAAGTTAATGAGTAATGCATGAAAGTTAGCGCTGTTGCTAAGCAATATAGTGCAGGAAATGGTTGATCTCCCTTTTATTTATAATTGTGTTAGCAGCACCAATTATTATTTTTCTGGAAACAAAGAAATCTCTAATACCTTAGAGACAAACACATTTATGTAAATAGTTGTGGGGAATGGGTCACTGTGCTTATTGCACAGGCATGTAAATTTTGTTTGAAATGTTAGAGACTGTCCTTTATTTGGTAATCATTGCTATCTGGGGGGGGAGGGAGAGAGAGATAAAGAATTGCACTTACTACATCTGATAAAGTGGACTTTACTAGATAAAAGATTATGTCAAAGAACTGGTACTATAAAGAAATGGCTTAAAGGTATGCCTTCTTGCATACTATTTTGCTGCACGTTGTTGTGGAGGAGGTAAATCTTTACAAAAATGTTTAACTATATAAATCATTTGCAGTTTCACTGAACACATGCAGGTAGTTTTCACCCCTCTGAACTGGGATTAACTTGCAAATACATAAATGTAGGGAAGTGTGTTGTGGATATGGCAGATATTAAATTCCATTATTTATCAGAAACATTCCTAAAAGGCTAGTGGTTAAAAAAATATAACCAGAGTGAAACAGAGTGTAGTTTGTATATGTAAGAGAGAAAAAGACAAGTGGTAAGAGTGATATTCCGAATATGGAATGACATTATGAATATGGGAATTTTCTGGGCATTATCTAATAGTAGGACAACACTTTGGATTTGATTCAGAAGACCTGTTTCAGAGAGGTAGTTCATAATAATACTTTCCAAACACTCTTTTTATTGGAAGATTTCCATTTATTCCTTGCTTTTGATAGGATAATATACTCTATTCATGCACAAGGAATTTTAGAGTACACTAAGAGCATTTTTCATTTACTATTTAAATCTTTCAGCTGTATTTGCCATCTCAATCCCTAAGCCTGAGTTCCAACTCACATGTGCAAAGATCTAATCATTGCAATTGTTCCCCTCATCTGACCATTTTAACTCC
The DNA here is from genome assembly GCF_964194415.1 of Vipera berus. Taxonomy (NCBI): domain Eukaryota; kingdom Metazoa; phylum Chordata; class Lepidosauria; order Squamata; family Viperidae; genus Vipera; species Vipera berus. Next base: position 191,213,846 of record NC_138204.1, read on the forward strand.
ATTCTGGCAATCGCCGAATATGTTGAAATACTATTTCCATGACTCCAGCTAGATATAATAGTTGAAAATGATAATAATTGAGGTTGAAGTCTAACACCTCTAGAGGATACAAATCTGGCCTCATTCACAAGTTAGCCATGACAAACTACCTCCGAACACACAAGTTCCAATTAGCTGACATGGCTATGTAATATTCTAACTTTCTACCAATGGACAGAAAATTCCTTCATAAAGTCACAGAATCCTAAGCAATGGAAGGACCATATGGACCTTTGAACTCATTTCCTAAGCTCTTCACCTCCTTTGTCGCTTCAAATCATGGGCTCAGTCATCAAAAAGTATCCCTTTTCTTCCTTTGGTCAAAAGTTACATAACAATATTTCTTCCGACATACACTTGAACAATTATTTTCATTTCATTCTTACCTTTTCCAATGTTTTTGCCTTCCATATCCTTGAGCATCACTGACTTTCCTTTTACTATAAGAACAGCATCACCTTCCCACTTCTTGTGCTTTTTCTTTGAGGCTTTGCACCAGACAACGCTGAAATATTTGGTAAGGCAGATGGGCTCCTCTGGGTGTCTTGCTTTTTCTGTTGCTGCTGGATCTGTAAGAATGAAGACACACAGGAGGCCTTGGAATTGCAGAGTGTACCCAGGTATGCAAACTGAAAGACAGTTGAGCAAACCATGAAGCTGATTACTAGGTCAGCTTTTTAAGTCTATTCATTCTGTGTGTATCAGGAGAGCAGGATATCTTTTAAAGGGGGGGGGGACTTGTCTAAAAGCATCAGTAACAGAAGCTCCCAAGTACACAACTATTCAGAATTCAGAATGATAGGATTGCACACTGTGTTTCTTTATACATATCTATATAGGTACACAAACTTATTTACGCACATACATGCAGGGGGGAAGAGAGAGAGTTAAGAGAATCAAGGTATGTATAGCAGAATGTATACACAGAGCAATGTCTGGATTGTACCTCAAAACATTTGAAGACTACAGTACTATGTTATCTGCTCCTGCCATAGGCAAGCTGCTTTGACACAGAAGCAAGATACTTTCTGGATGGAAAGGTACATAATGGGAGAGAAAAACATCAGCCAAAATATTTCAGAGACAAAACCAGGCAAAGTGCCCACAGTGCAGTCTACTCAAAATATTTCAAGCTTTGTTTATTTAAATATTTATTTTACTGTAGTGCTGTCTGACAAGCAAATCACAAAAACATTGATTTCTGCCATCTACTCATGAGGAATATATGTGGGCAATCTCATGATCTCTTCTTTCTCGGGAGAGATTTTGCAAGCACAAATCCCGCATCCAGCCATTGATGTCAGCCACAAAGTTGCTTCTGTTTCTTCAGGTACATCTTCAGTTCATCACATCCTCAATGGATGTCCTCAAGAATGACATTTTCTCTAGTCATCTGGCATTTCATCAGTTCCTCACGGTTTTTCAAAGACAATATAAAAAGGTTCATCTATATTCTCACCTTTATTATCCTAGGTCCCAATGCATTTTGCCCTGAGATTTAAATAGTCAGTGAAATAGATATTTTTAGCATGTTTACTTCTTCTGCCCTGTCCCTATATACTGCTCTGTCCAACTGCATTCTTCTTGCAGAAAACATAACCAGAATAGGATCTGAATAGCTTTGCTTTCTGTTTTAGTAAGCAATTTGCCTTCTTTCTTGAGATACTAGTAGAGTGTTCCCTTTTTCTTCCTTTTATGTTGACATTATCCCTCTCCCTTCTACTGCTTCTGTTCCTTTGGAACAAGTTGGCTCATTGTGTCCATAGATCATACCATGTCTCATAATTATTAAATCATACTTATCTTTCTGAACTAAGAATGAAATCTTCTATTTTTATGTCCTATACTCAAAGCATTAATCTATGGATAAACCAGGTTTATTTATTTATTTATTTTATTTTAATTCCATTTATATCCCGCCCTTCTCCGAAGACTCAGGGCGGTTTACAAGCTTAGCAGTAGCCTTCATTCTATGTATATGCCTGCTTATTAGGGCTTTCACACACACCCCCAAGCGGCATTATTACAAAGTCAGCTTAATTGCCCCCAACAATCTGGGTCCTCATTTTACCTACCTCGGAAGGATGGAAGGCTGAGTCAACCTTGAGCCTGGTGGGATGCGAACCTGCACTTTTATAGGTTGTGAACTATATGAAGCAATGTTTTTTCCTGTAGAGTTTAAGGGCCCAGTTACACTTCCATTTCTTTCTATAGTGCACATAGGGTTTTTTTTCCTGATGTCTTTATTTTTCATCTCGACTCTCCATTAAACCCTTTCCAATCAAGTTCCCCATACTTCAGCCTAGGACATTTTCTCCAGTCCTTGTGAAGTACAATATACCTTTCTTGTACCTGCAAACCAAATCTCTTCCATCAATACCGATAGCCAATTATTCATATGCAGTATTCTTTTCTTTTTTCAATCCACTTCTATGGAGTAGAAGAAATAATGGCAATCCCAACTTACCCCAAAGGTGGGATTTTTGTTTATGGTTTAATATCCATGGGGATATAGTTGCAAGCTGTTTTTTACAGCATGATTTTCCCCCCAATATGGATTAGCACAAAGGAACAACTAGGGATGAACTTGATAAGTCTTGGAAAGTGATCAATCACATCCCCAATCTTTACCTTTGTCAAACTGTGCATGTTTTTATGCTTATGAAAGATTGCGTCCTTCTTTCTATGATCTAACAAAATTTTACCATCTTTCATCAATCATTCACTATTCTAATCCTGTGTTTGCTACCAGCTGAAAAATAGGTTGGATTCTTTGCAGGCAGGAACAGAAAAATGGCACAAGCATTGCAGGTCACAGCTGCAAACTTCCATCCATCAATCTTCATCTTTTTTAATGTTCCACCAGTAGAAATTTTGTTATTGTTTCTTGTTCTCTTCTCATGCTTTCAGCTAAAACTATCGATTTAAAGGGAAAGACAGCTCGAAAAACTCCCTCTGCTACTGACAAACTATTTGTTCTCACTGCTTGCTTGCTTGCTCAGTACTGCTCAGGCCTTTCATGAAACATGTCCTGCAAAGTCATTTGTGAGTTTCTGTAGTTGTTGTCACAACCCTATGTTATAATTTAATGTTTACAATTTAGTACAGATTTTGGTTTGTTTTATTGTATCTCACTCTGGGATTTAATAGGAAGGCTAGAATATCTATATTAAATAAATACATCCTCCAGTTTTACTCTTTGTACCAGACAGCAGAATTCTTTTCTTCTGAACATTTCAAAAAGAAGTTGAACTGACAGCTGCAACTTAGGAACGAGTCTTGTGTATAACCTATTATCATAAAATGGACACTGTAATTTGATTTCTTGCTTATCAGCTTCTCTTTCACAGTCTTAAGCACAGATAAGTTCCCAAAGCAATTCATGGGGATTTTGGCAGGTAATGGGAATCGCGCTGCTGAGCTAAACCCTGTATCTCTTTTTCAGGCATTTTCTAAAGACTATCTCCAGGAAGGCCTGGAGGAACGTTGTCCATGGGGTCGCAATGGGTCGGACACGACTTCGCAACTAACAACAACAAACACTTATCTATATATTGTTGTTATGAGGAGAAGAAGACAAACATGGGAGGGAAACAAAAAAATCAGAAGCAGCACAAGCTGAAGTTTTCCTTTTCAAGCAACTGTCCATTTAAGAAGAAGCCTAATAATATAGATCTTTGTTATTTTCACTGTTTATTGTGATTCTGTTATTGTATTTTATTAAATTGGTAAACTACCTTAGAAAGATCTGTGCTATATGTGTAATGACAAGGCATAAAATAGCTTCCTTTTATTTTTATTATTCAGATGTGAGTTTGTCCAAATCCAAAGGAATAACTAAAAGTTTAACTTAGCTGTGCTCACAACACAATTCATAAACAGGCTGCCAACAATAAACAGGAAAAACTATTATTATAATTAATATTAGCATTTAATTTTAGCATGCTGCTGGCGACCTACTTTAGATCAAGCTCATTGCCCAAAGCTTTCGTTCATTTATCACTTATAGCAATATTTTTTTTATTCGTTACAAAGAAAATAATTTCCAAGAGATGCCCCAAAACACAAACCACACCAGACATATCATTATTTCTGCTGTAGATCTAAAACAGGCAATGCTGCAATAAGCCATTTAGATTACCGAAATATGGTTGCTTAAAATTCATGAGCATTAAGAAAGATTTGACCCTTGTTATGCATTACACAGGAATGATTATTTTTAGACAAGCTGATGACATTCTTGAAAGGAAAAGATGTAATCCTTTCAAGCCATGTTATATAAACCCAATCTACATAAAGGCAATCTATTCAATAATTCAAGCAGGACAAAAACATGAGAGATCAAATTTAATAGGGACTGTGTAACTGTAGTTATACCTATTAAATACATATGCATATTATGTCCCAGCAGAGACTTATGATTCATATTAGTCATTGCAAATTAAAGTTAGTTACCCTTTTTACACTTTTGATGCATTAAAAAAGAATCACAATCTATTTTTTACAATTTAACTGCTTTATGGGCATCTTATGGGCATCTTATTTACTTCAGATATCCCTGGCAAATCTCACTTCAAATTGGTTGATATTCCCACCAGTCTTATGAACTGCCCCTAGGTGATAGGAATGGCAACCCACTAGATCTGGAAGACCAAATAGGGGGAAAGATGAGTTATAATATTTAGCTTGGTACGTTTTCCATTCCTTTTTAATACCTACATGAGGCCACTGGGTGGGATGATCCGCTGCAATGGAATGACGTACCATCAGTACACTGATGATATTCAAGTCTACATCTCCATCCCAGGTGACCGAGTGATAATGTTGCTGTTTCCTTGCAGTGCCTGGAGGCTGTGGGAGTCTGGATGGGGGATAAAAGGCTCCAGCCTAACCCTGGTAAGACCAAGAGACTTTGAGTACTTGGAGCTCCAAGTTCTGGGACTTTTAACATCTTTAGTTTTAGATGGGGTTGCACTACCCCAGACAGATTCATGGGGGTTTTCCTGGACTCATGACTCTTGCTTGTTGAGTAGGTTAGGAGAGTCTTTGTTCAGCTTCATGTTGTGTGTCAGTTGAGCATCAGCTGAACCTTTCCTGGATCAGGAGTCTCTGCGCTCAATCAGTCAAACCATGGTCATCTCACAGTTGGACTTTTGCAACAGTCTACATGGGGCTACCCTTGAAGAGTATCCAAAACTGGTGCAGAATGCAACTTCTCAAGAGAGTTTTTGGGCCCCTAGGGTAGCCCCCATTAAGTTGCTGTTCCGCAAGCAGCATTAGGTGCTAGTTTGCTTCCAGGTCTAATTCAAGGCGTTAGTTATCACCTTTAAAACCCTTCATGGCATTTGCCTAGAATATCTGAGGAACTGGCTCATCTCAGTGGGGACCAACCTGCCCCACCCACACTGGCAGAAAAAGCAAGCTATGGACCTCCCATTTGGTTAATCGATTTTTAATTGAATTTTCAATGCCTAGTTTTTATTTATTAAGGTTTTATGTCATTTTATGTATATAAGCTGCCTAGCATCCTCAGTGAGATGGGTGGCATACAAGTTTATAAATACATACATACTGTACATACAAATATACATACTTACATACATGTTTTAACCAGTTCTTTTCCCTGAGGTTCATGTGCATCTTCATAGCACACATTTGAGGCTGGACACTCATTTCGAAAGTTGTGAATATTGTACGCCTGTTCTCATAACATGGCAGCTCTAGAAGCAGCAGCTAAATACCAGCAACCAGTTGCCAAAAGACAATGTGGTGAGGTGAATGACTTTGAATAAATGTGACAGTTATGAAAGAGGAACAGGACAACCCATGTTCAAGATGATCCTCAGCTATGAAAGCTCAGAAGGTGACTTTGGGTTAATTGCCTCCTCAGCTGAACCTGTCTTACACCTTGTTTTGTTTACAGCAAAACAGAGGGAGGATTGCTGTGTTTGAGGCCCTAAAGAAAGTCACAATGTAAGTCTCATGAATAGATAGATGGATCGATGAAAATATTTAATCTTTTCTTTAGGGATAAAAATCTGGGGAGGAACTCTGGGGGTCACAGGTATTTTGCTCTCAGACTTCATGTTGTTCTACCTGCCTTAATAAACTTGGTGAACAGTAGCTTTTTAATTTTTTTCCCTCTAAATCATAACATGTCCCACCCCAAACATACAGGTAGTTCTAAACGTATGACTGTAATGGGACCTGCTCACTAAGGTCACAAGCCATAATGTCATTAAGTGAGGTGCCCACATGATTGCCTCATTTAATCACTCAATCCATGCTCTTCCCACTGCAGTTGTTAAGCAGAGCATTGAGTACATAAGCAGTGGAGTATCTCCGGGATGGGGGAAACTTTGGGAAACCTAGTACAGGCCTAGGCCTGCACTGCATCACCTCCCTAGCTCACACATGGCCTGCCCATGCCTTCCCCACTCCCTGAGGCAACCCGTGCATCACTTACCACCTCACTGGGTTCCCATCAGCCTTGGCCTGTTTTTACACCCCCTTGATCACATTTGAGAGCCAGCTGCTTCACCCTTAGATCCTCCTGGAAGCCACATGGCCCCATCCCAGAAGCAGGCACCATTTTGGAGCAGCCACAATTCATTGCAGCCACTCCAAAAATTGTTACCACTTCCAGGATGGTGCCACATGGCCTCCACTGTGTAGGAAGACTGCGTGGCAGAATGGTTGCTTCTCAAAGGCCTACCAAAAATATAAGTGACCAATTCCTGATAGGGTAGGGAGGAGAGTGCGGGACCCAACAGAATGGGAAACAGGCCCATGGTCTGCTGGGACACAATGGGACAGGATGGAGGGAAAATGGGCGGGGGGGGGGAGTGCAGCATCTCTGTAGACAGTTATAAGGGCAGATAGATTGACAAGCGACCAAACTTCATTCGTGTGATCTTAAACCATAACCTTGGGCACAAGTTGTAAGTCCCTTCATTCAGTACTGCTGTAATTTCCAACAGTCACTGAAGAACTGTCCGTAAGTCAAGAACTATCTGTAGTCAATCAAACAGAAAATCAATTATCTCTACCAAATACTCTTGTTACTTTGTGGCAACAACATCATGCATTAGCTACAAAATGGCTGAGAAAAAACAGCAGAGGCCCTCTACCAGTTGAAAGAGACTATAGTCCAATGTTTCTCAACCATGGCAACTTTAAGACGTGTGAACTTCACAGCAATCCTCTAAAATAATCATTCAGCCTTCCTGTAAACTGGTGGTTTCCAGATGTACTGGACTATAAATGCCCTTAATTCTTAGCATTCTGATACTGGCTATTGGAATTATCCAACACTGAGAAAGGGAGATGCTGGCTGGAGTAAGATACAATACTTCATTATAATATAATTCTGTCTTTCTTAAGTGCCTCACATGGGGTAATTTTAATGTTCAAATACATATCAAAAAGTAGTTAATGTAACAGAGACGTACTGTGCAAGAGGCTGCAAAAGAACAGGTGAGGCAGCTATTTGTAGCATTTTAAAACAACTATGTCCATAGCAATTCTGGGAAAAGGGATAAGGTATTGTAGGCAGATGCTACATCCCCAATCATAAGCAAGATAAAATTCAAAGCAGTTCACAGTCAAGTTAATATACATATACAGTAACACACTTGCATCATATTTGATTAAAAACCTTTTTAATTCATATTCAGTTCTCTGAGTTTCATTACCTACATCACCATTACAGGAACAACCCAGGGACAAATTGGAGGTATCACCAAATACTGTACAAGGTAAAGAATAATTAAGATTAAAAGAGGCAGAAAAATGTAGAACAGTGTTAATGGAAATTAAAAAATAATGCTATAGAAGTGGAACCTTCAACAGAATGAATGTGACAGATAGAAAATAAAAGTGATAGAAATATTTGGGATGAAATTAAAGTGAGGAAATATTGGAAGTGGCAATTTAGGGATCAGTAAGGGAATGAGAGTTGAATATTGAAGGGTAGAATTGAAATTAGTGATAGAAATGTTAAAGCCCAAGAAAAAAAACGTATGAAAAGTAAGGTATAGACCCTGTAACAATGTGATTCAGTTGCCATAATTGGAGAATATAAAGTATGGAAGTAAGAAAAAAAATGTGATATCCCCTGGACTGTTTAGGGCAGACATGTCAAACTTGCGACATCATGTGATATCACACAACATATCGGGACGGTTTTGCCATTGCCAGCAATGGGGTGGGCGTGGCTTCTGCATGACGCATCTGGCCTGTGGGCCGGCAGTTTGACACCCCTGGTTTAGGGTATTCATAGATAAATTTACTATATAAAAAATTAGACAATCCATTATCTATTGGATGATAATTTCAGAGATATTTCCTTAAACAGAAACAAAATGACCACAGATAGGCAAAACAGTGGGAGTGGGAGAGACTTCAGATTTTCCACTGGCTTCCCCATTGACTTTCCTTGTAGGAGGCAGATAGGGAGGATTGGAAATGGCAATTACATGACTGCAGACCAGTGGTCTCCAACCTTTCCAGCTTGGCAGCTCAGCCCAGGGGGATGGGGGGAGAGAAGGGATGGTTCTGTGTGAGTGGCATGTGCATGCACAACTCCATTTGTTGCTTGCAGCAGGCATACACACTTGCTTAAGTATTTGCTGCTTGTGCAACCACCCACTGTTCACACAAGTGGAGCTCTGCATGCAAGTACAAGTGCCCTGTTCCGAACAGGCCGCAACCCAGGGGTTGGGACCCCTGCTGTAGATGACCACTGTGGTGCAGCAGTACTCAAGCAGCCACAACCTTTGCCAAATTTCAATTCCATGGGAACCATGGATCCCATTCTGTAAGTTAGTCCATTTGAGATACATTAATTCAAAAATTGTTTCCCTACTATGATGTATCATTTGGCCCAATTGAAGGCTAGAAACAATTAAACAAAGTTTTAGCAATAGAGAGAGGTTTTGTGGTGAATTGGTTGGAAAGATAAATATAGCTGGAGTTTTTATGAAAATGTTGTCTTAGCTGAGATCCTATGTGATATGTCATGCAAGTTATATGGATTGTATGATACAATGAGTACTTTGGATCTGAAATTTAATATAGCAAAGATTAAACTAGCTTAGCTTAGGGAAATAGAAATTGAATGAATAATTTAAGTTGTAAGTGGCAAAAATGATGTAATTACTAAGTGGTTCACTGCAAGGAATATTTGTCAAAAGAAGCAAAAAGGACTATTTATAAAAGTATACTTCTAATTCCTTTATTAAATGAAAGAGAGAGTTGGGTCTGTCAGGAGAAACAGAAAGACTGAATGCAGTAGGCAAGGGAGAATTAAATGGAGAAAAACAATTGCTGGAATGTGAATTGAGTAAGAACATCAATACAAAAATAAGTACGGTACTCTGAAATGGCTGTCCCAAGACAGAGAATGAATTAAAGTCAAATTGTGGAAAAATACATGAAGGAAGAGTGAATGAATTGAAAGAAAGGATAAAAATGAGAAAGACATTAGAAGGAATTGATGAGATCTTCAGTAAGACAGGGATAAGAAATTCAAGAAACAAAGGCAATGTGTAAGCAGTGGATGGGCATGACAAAAACAAAGATGGTTTTCAAGTACCAAGAGATAAGGAGAGGTGCAATGAACAGAGCTGGAGTAATATTTTCTTTTCTTTTTCTTGTTTCAGGCATTTAATTTCTGTATTGTTTACTACTCCTTTTCTGCACTTTGCATTATGCTGCTTGCCCAAAAAGGGAATAGCACGACAGTGTGTGTGTGTGTGCGCGCGCGCGTGCGTGCATACAATATGATCTCGTTGTAAGTAGCCAAAATAACAAAATTCATCCCAAAGAAAACTAATAATATCATCAGGCTTGGGGAAAAATCGGTTTTGCTGATGATTTCAGAAAGAGAGGGGGTTTCTAACAAAAGAGAGAAAAGGACAATAATGATTAAATATGCTAAGTGAGTACAGAATTGTAATTATCTGTTGGGTAAAGAATGGTAAGCTCTGTGAAACAAAACGGAAAAGGTGGAGTTCTGAATGAATCCATTGCAGACTTAAAAAAAACTAATCAAATACTCTCTTCTATCCCTGGAGTGTCTACTTGATTGCAGATAGATAGATAAGACAGATAGACAAAGATAGATGATAGATAGATAGATAGATAGATAGATAGATAGATAGATAGATAGATAGATAGGTAGATATAGACAGAGAGACATAAAAACAAACACACCCACACGTACACACACACACATACACACCATCAGGAATTGTGTGTACCAGTTC